>NC_081190.1:87706070-88387320 GCF_902713425.1 Acipenser ruthenus | reverse complement strand
GCACCATTGCAGTCGGAATCAAATGCTTCTTGCTGGGGACAGAAGTGAAAGGGGATTTTCACCTGGGGACCGCGGCCGGGGCGTTTTATTCCGGACTGCTTATCTGCCTCGGGCAGGTGCTGCTCGGGGCTGCCTTGGTCTGCTGCAAAGGAAAACCGAGGAGTCAGAATTTCTTCCTGCTGGGTGTCTTGGTGTTTATGCTGGGAGTCCTTACTGCCTTCTCGGGAGCAGTTATAGATGGAGACACTGTGTCCCTGGTGGAGCGGAAGCATTCCCATTACTGTTTGAACTCGCCAAACCCAATCTGTGACAAATTAAAGGATTACCAAAAGAGCCTGGTTATATCCACTATACTTAACACCTTGGAGTGCCTACTTGGGCTTATAAACTTGGTTATCATAAAGAGGTACAAATCAGCTGAGTTCTACAGAGGGAGACACTCGTCTCAGAGGCAAAGCGTGGGGGCTATACTTTTTAATGAAGAGCAGGACTTTTCAATAGGGGAATTTCCATTCCAGCCTGTTTCTTATATTAATTTGGGAGTTTTTCACGTTTTTGACGAAGCAGGGGTAGAGGTACCATGTGGAGGTCATCCCTCTATTGAGTTACCGGGCTATTCGCCATCAGATCCAGATCTAAACCATTCATACCCCTATTCTTACCCACTTCCAAACGAGCTGCCACCCGCATACGAAGAGATTTTTCCAGGGGAAACAAGCAACAAATAACAAAAGAGGAATTGCAAATTTAGTTTAATCTGCTGTGACAATCAATAGCTCTCCACAACGATTGGAACTCTTGCCTCTAAAACTGGTAATGATCACACAGTTAGCTTAAAGCCGTGTTATTTTTTTTCTCTCTCAACTTAAAATGCTTCAGTACATAGCGTTGTTAGGCTAGCTAGATTGAATGGTAAACATGTATACTATATGGCTGTTGAATGTTTTATTATGGAGCAAATTGTGAGTATACCAAACACACAGCACAAGACCATTTCACCTCCAGCAGTGATACATACTTTAGAATTAAATATAATTCATTTTAACTGCACAGGGACATATATTTAATGCAAATGGGACATAGCAAGTAGGGTCTGATCACTTTATTCTTACTTTAATATTAATACTATACGTGCACCCTAAATATCCCTGGAAATCTTGTTTATGTTGATTATAGCGATTAATAAAACATTTAACCGTTTGCAGTGATGGTTACTGTATAATATATATATATATATATATATATATATATATATATATATATATATACACACACACACACACACACACACACACACACACACACACACACACACACACACACACACACACACACACTTTGTGCTCACTTCAATATTAGACAAGACAGATAGAATGTATGGTTTTAAAATACTAGCAAATCTAGAAGCACAAAGTGTATTGGGAAGGACATACTAACTTATTTTACTTATGACGTTTTCTCATTTATAATTACTTATGTGGACATACTGCACAAAATGTCTGCAAACATTTTAATCAGCAATTTTACAATATTGGACAAAATTATGTATTATTATAACATAATTGTCTTTAAAAGTGGTATAGGATTTCTATGATGTCTATATTTTTAAATGTTTGGCTTAATACAGCATTTATCAAACAATTTGCAACATTTGATTGCGAAAATGATTAGCATAACAGACTAACAAAAAGTCCTTGAACCTTATTCATGTTTATTCTAATTAATAAGGTCCTAGAACCCTGTTAATTTGAACACGTTTGCACCAATACTGCTGCAGTAGTAGTGTACTGTATTTAATAAAATACAGCATGTCCCCTTGAAGGTATTAAAACTATAGTCTACACTATTGAAGATCATTCTTGTCTGTCTTAATTACCAGGTTAATCTCTGAGGTAAAGGAGAGTGTTGTGTTATCTGAAATATTCTGTGTGCTTTTATAATGTGTACATTAATTTTGTAATGACGTGTAATGAGATACTAAATACATTATAAATTATTGAGAAAATATGGTATTTATATATAAATGCAATTGCCCTTTTTAGTCCTGATCTAATGTTTGCAGAGGTAGCAAAAGTAACACATCTGCAAACATTAACAAAAAAACAAAAAAAACAACTGTGCCTGCCAACCCCTCTATACTATTGAAGGTAAGCTTCTCAAATCCTCAGAAATATGTGCTTGCCTTTTTTTCAACCCTCAGCAGAATACCAGAAAATTAGATGACAATTACATACTGTTCTGTCAATAAGGTGGGGCCTATGGGCATCTAGGACAAGTTTGAAATGTGATTGAGATGTTTTGCAGGCATAAGTGGTACGAAAACAAGCCACTGGAGCACCTACTCACTATCTATATAGCATATAGAACACACAATAGTGTTTTAATTTGCATAATAAATAAACCAGTAATCAGTGTTTTGTCCCCATGTAAATGTATTTAAATAAAACTACACATTTGGACAGTGTTTTCAATACTGTACTTAGTCTATCAATATCGGTTGCACTCACACCCCAAGGAAATAGTATTGTTGACTGACTTGATAATATCAATTTTGTATCAGTAATATATTTGACAAATACACAACAATAACTAAAACTATTGCTAAAAAAAAACATTATATCCTGTTGGGTCCTGTGTTCTGTTGAGGGTTAATTATCATAAAACCAAACTTTTTATGAGTGCTTATAGATATCAAAGTGGACCTACTTTAACTATATATATATATATATATATATATATATATATATATATATATATATACGTAATAAAACTGGCATGGTTTAATCCGTGTCGCGTCCACATGATTTCAATGCGCTGTCCATGCTTTCAGCTCCTTCCAATGCAATTTTGTGAAATCAAAGAATCCTTTCCATTTTCAATGAATTAGAATTACACTGTAAGGCCAGCATACAAATTGTGGCTTTGTATTATAATGTATTCAATTTAGCCCAGATAAGTGCCCTTTAATAGTTATGTCAGTGGCTTCAAAATTTTATTAAATGAAAAAATAAACATCAAAAGTGTATTCCAAACACGATAAGCTATTTTTTGGATCATTCATCCAACTTACAATTCCAACATTTTTTGTGCTGTTTATTTATTAAAAGGTTTGCTATTACAAGCAGTAAATTACTATTGCAGCCCTTTACTTTGTGCTTGGTATACAAAAAAATCCTGTTCTTGGTCTTGGTTTAGACCACTAAGCATCAAGGAAAACTTGAATATAGGGTACAATGTTCATTTCTTACCTCCTTCACTATCAGCTCATAGAGGCAGTGGATTGCATGGGTGTCAAGTCTCAAGGTTTACCCATGAAACTCACGTTTTTTCACAATTTTGAGAGTCTCACGGCAATGCGAAACCCTTTATACATGATACAGTGGTAAATCCCATACAACTGTCCAAGCGTATTATTTCATTTTCTTTTTTCACCATGGAGAGGTGTACATTACCATTCTATATTCCTGTAGCTGCTACGCAAACTCCCCCCTTACTGGAAAGACGGTTTGTCTGCGCAAGCCTTCTGTTTCGGTACACAACACATCATTACTAGGACTGAGTTGAAGGAGAGGCTGTCAGACTGTCACTGTCTCGTTCACGCAGAAATGACCACAGAAATAAAAGAGAAATGGACATCAATGGGAATGTAATTATTAAAGTTGAAAACTATAATGTTCTTTATGATGCCAGTGTCAATGGTTATAAAGACAATACAAAGAAAGACGCCATGTGGTAAGAAATAACAGAACAATCGGAAATTGATGGTATGTCTATCTCTTTATTTCTCCTTAATTTTGGTCAAAGTGACGGAGAGCGCCACACACTGGTTTTGTATTTCTGTAAAATGACGCTTCTTTTTTTTAAAAATGTTGACCAATAATAATAATAATCACATTCACACACTAACTGAAAATTTACAAAGAAATATGTGTAGATGTATTCTTTTTGAATAATTTACATGTTAAACCAGATTACACATAAACATTCACTGTTAAATGTCATTTTTTTAGTGTGTGGTGTACCCAGACTTTTTCTTGTTTTATTTATTTTATTTCGTCTCCACAAAAGGAGCAAAATCAGACAGTATTTTCTTTTCATGACTAGCTGCAGTTGTGTTTTTAATGTACTTGTGCTGTATTCGTGTCATTTGCTTCGCTCCCGGTGTGCATAGCCCCTTATCCATCACCAGCACCCCCCGCCCCAAAAAAAAAAAAAAAACATGCAAAATCTTGCTGTCTAGGTTAAGGTTTTTCATCAATCCCAAGGTTTTTCAGCAGGGGTCTCACTGGTGTGAACACTTAGGGGTTGACATGTATGGGATTGGGTGTTGGTAGAGTTTATCATTTTTCCAAGGCTGACTGTTCGTAGATAAAAGTTCATTATCAGTTCTATAGGAAATACATGTATGTCTTGGTTAAAACACAATGGGGTATATTCCGTTGGTCTAAACAGTGATGGATCTCAATTATTTCCACCATGAAAATCATTCAAAAATGACTCTGAGAACTAAAATCTTAAATGTATTTCTTTCAGTAACAGCATATTAAACTGCAGGGTTTTTATGTGAATAGTGATAGTATTATTATTTATTTATTTCTTAGCATTAATTATTTCTTAATCTTCATAGTATGAAGATTAAGATCCATTTTATAACACCCAGTATCTAGGTTTTCTTATTTTATGTAGCTAAGGACATCACTTGATATGGGGTTTCTTTTGGGCTGACCCTGACAATCCACCCTATGGTCAAAATTCCATTACAAGAACTAGCTTGCTCTACCTCAAGTTATAAATACTTATGCATGTCCACGAACACGTGTAAAATTAAAAACCACAATGTTAGGGAAAAACGTGTTGCATGTGTTTGACTTCACTTAATTAATACGCAAACAAGATAAAATATTTATGGTATTTAAATAGTATTTACTCCCATCAAGAGTGAGCTTGGAGCTCACTAAGCATTTTTAAATTAACTTTAGTTCTTATTGTTCAGAGCAGTGCAAGAACTGAAAAAAAACATGAATAGATACTGTCACTAAATATACAACAAAATAGTATTTTCATAATTAAATATGTATAAAAAATAAATACCTATGTCTTAACACATTCCCTCTAAGATGTCTGCTGCTCCAACGATGCCAAAAGAGGATGCTGAAATTCCAGGTAAGTTCCCACTGTCTTGCTCATCTAGACTAGTTATAGTTCTGTATATAATGGGTTTTACAGTAACATACCGACACAAATTATGCAAAAAAGTAATGATTTTCAGAAAAACTACTCAGACCCTCTACTTAGTAAATAACTCAGTATACCTTATTAGATATCAGTCTTTAAAAATTTGCAAAAGATGTCTCACGTAGAATGGTAGTAAGTGGATCATATTTGGGGTACCATTACACTTGTGGGTTAGACTGTTTTATGAACAGGACAGCTTGTGGGTGACGTCAGACCAGGAAGAGACAAACACTACCGCGGGTTGAAGCGCTGATGCACATTTGTTTTATAAATTAATATATAAAACGTTTAAACAAAACAAAAGACTTTCACAAAAAATAAAATGGCACAGTGGCCAAAATAGACAGACAATAAATAATCACAGTGAACAAACAAGTATTGTGCTGGTCCAATTCCAGCACGAGTGTCCTCTGATATATATATATAGTGTATATAGTCCACTCTATATATTTTGTGTTTATGGGTTCTTTTTGGCTTTGTATTACCGTATTCCTTTTAATTTAAGGTGCACTTTTTGAAAAATGTTTTGCTTCTCAAAAATATCCTGTGTCTTAAATTTGAGTATGGTACTGTAGTGATTGTGTTTTAAAAATCGCCAACAAAAGACGTGACTACCCAAGTACACAAACAGCAACATGACTAACTGCCAAGAAAAGACGAACCAAAACGTTACTGCCCAATCTCGAATCATCCATGACATACAAGCAGCCATTTTCAAAGAAGTGACATTAGCTTCCTGAGGAATTCAAAGAGAAGTTTTTACAATTTCAGCATTTCTAACAAACAGTACTAGCTTGGACAGATCAGAAATGCTGATCAGACCCCAAAACAGGTGCGATTAATCACGACTGGAAATGAGAAGCAGCACCTAACTGTCAGGTATGAGATCTTCAATCAAATAGGTGACATACCTAATTGGTTTAGTTTCATTCCTCGCATGATTCCTGAACTACTGAACAATTATACTGAGAATATTTAATCATAGCAGTGTGATTTCTTCTTCTTCTTCTTCTTCTTCTTCTTCTTCTTCTTCTTCTTCTTCTTCTTTGCTCACAATTTGGCCTTTTTTATCATAAAAAAAGACTGAGTCAAAGACTTGCATTATTAAGAACAAACTGGGATGATTGCTGTTGCTCATGTAATACAGGTCAATTTAGAAACATAATAAATTAGCTGACAAACAGTTCAACTTGTCAATTCATTTATATACATATATATATGTGGCAAAGTTGGGTATTCTTTGCAACACTTCGGGAACACTGTGACGGAACTTGTATATTTATTTATTAAAAATAAACACACAAAATAAAACAAAAGGAATGAATAGCTGGGGGGGAGGGTTGGGAAGGATTGTGTTGTGCTTATGCAGCTGTGATGGGAAGCTCTAATGGCACCCATCATTATTGCACTTTCTTGCAACCAGTCTCAATGTCCCTCGTCTTTCATGAGCACTTAATTCACCAAATAATATTTCAAATAACATATGCATCTCAGTATTGAACTTCAGTATCTCTTTTTGGCAGGTTTTTTGTTGTTGGAGTTAAATGTAACAACTTGGGATATTTTATTGTGTGAAATTTTGTAGAAAAAACACAGAAAATGATGTTGAGGCTCAAAGGCTGGAAGTGTGCAGTATAAAATGTGAAGCGAACATTTATTTGGGAAGGAAGTGGCAACTCACATAATATAAAAGTAGAAGGAAAACGAATAGATTGTGTATTAACTATCATCACACTCTAACGGCTTTGTCTGTTGTGAACTGTAACTTGAACCTCTGATAGTTTGGGATCTTGGGATGGCACCAGGCTAATAAGATGTTTCTCCATCATTCCAGCCTCATTAGGAGATAGATGTTACAAAGGAAATTATGTTAAATCTAGTCTGAACATTTCAAATCCTTTGCCTTACAGCTAATGGTGTGATTTAGTTATAAAAAAGTGTTAATATTACTGTGAATTTGCTTAATGTGCATTCATCACGCCATAAACTGATTGTAGCTGCTTCAAAATACCACTGCAAGGATCCTTATCAGATGTGAAAAACATGATCACATTACCCCATATCTTGCCCAACTGCACTGGCTACCTGTAAAATTCTGGATTACTTTCAAAATTCTCCTGCTTGCCTACAATGCCCTTTATCACACAGGTCCAGAGTATCTCTCCAACCTGCTGACCTGCATGCAAGCTGAGGTCCTCTGACTCTGGCTTGCTTGTTCTACCCAAGCAAAAGTGCACCACACTCGGAGAGGGCTCTTCTAGCTTCATGGCCCCGACTCTGTGGAACTCTCTCCCAGCTTTAGTGCATGTAGCTCCCAGAGTCGCTCACTTCAAATCAACTCTCAAGACCCACTTGTCCTCTTTTGCTTTCAATGCTCTTTAAGCCTGATTTGTTATTAGCTGTTGTCTAAATTGCTATTTCAGGTTTTTCGTATGATTCTGTATGACAATGTCTAGAATTCACACCCTAGCCCTGTATTTAATGTAATATGCCTGTATTTAATGTTTTTGCTTTTTTTTGTACTGTTTGTATTTAATGTACTATGCCCTGTATTTCACTGTATTTAATGTATTATGCATTGTTCCTCACTATCTTGTAAAGCGCTTTGTGATGGTTGTCCACTATGAAAGGCGCTATATAAAATAATGATTGATTGATTGATTGATGGATTGATCTGAGATCAACTCAACATTTTCAGCACAATTAACTTTGCAAAAAGACAACCCTAATTACATAGTTTCTGTTTCTGACATAGAAAGATGTCATGCAATATATATATATATAGGGGATATGTGGAATTATTAGTCCCAGGTCTCTTTGGAGTTTTTTGTCAATAGAATTGTTTTCTATTAAATTATAAGTAGGTGTTACAGTGTTTATAGAAAAGAGGATTGGGTGTGTCATACAAGCTGGTAAGGCACCACGAGAGGTCAGAACAGTTGTCCACCATGGGAATGTTATGCCATCTTGTATTCAGAGCCCTATCCTATATTCTTATAACATACGGTAGTGTAAGTGTTCATCAAGAGTACATTAAATAGCAATAAACAACTCTTGAGTTATGTATTTGAAAATGTAACACAACATGTTTTGTGTTCATCATAATAGACTGGAGGAAATTCACAAAGCCATTTACTCCAACCTGTCATTAGCATAATTGTTAAGTTACACAAGTTAATATTATAATTTTGATGAATTGGTAGCATGGAGTGCACCTCTAATATAACATATCTGTTGCATACTACCCTATCAAAAATACCATATTATTTTATATTGAATACTATAATCTGATTTTCTCATATAAAACACAAAACATATAATGGGTCAGGAGAATTGAAGATCAATGGGTGACTTTTGATCCCACCTCCAAGCCAAATGTCAATATTCACAGAGGAATTTAGAGGATGTCGGACCTACAGCTAATACCTTCCAAACTGTTAGAGCAATATCTAGGATCCCCAACCAGCCAGGACCCGAACCTGCACTTACCCAACACATCATGTGGTCTTGTCTTTACTGAGCCACTCAGGATCCACCTTTTTTTGTAAGTCTGTTCTTAATTTCGGTTCCAGGTTTACCACTTAGTGGTTTGCTTTCTTTGTTTCATTTTAATTATCATTATAGTACATAACCTATAAGTACCACTGAATCAGAATTGTGATGTCATTTCCATCTGATATATATTGTGTGAGACAAGGACATTTCCGTGTAGCCACTAGTAAAAGGGTATAGGATCTGCTTGTAGAAAGCACAGGCAGGGATTATCAGTTGAAATGGCAATGGAGCCCAGGATTTATTTACAAATATTTACAGAATGTTTTTTTATACCGCACCATGAGCCTTTGCTAGGGCCAGCATATTGGATTTTTACATACAGTATATACGTGCATGTGATAGAGTACACCTCGTCCCTGTATTATTATTTGTATATTTCGTATTATTATTATTATATTTGTATTTGACGGTAGGAAAGCCGTGTTTTTTTTTATTGTTCGTTTTGTTTATTAATTTTAAAAACCTGTGTGAATGTGGCTGGAGCCTCAATAAGGTAATTGTTTTATTGATAATTAATTAAGGCTCCAGCCACAGCTTAAAAGAACGAGCTCCAGGGTAATGGGGAAGATTTTCCTTTGAGTTAGAGACGGGAGGACGGTTTAGAGCGAGATCATACATCCGAAGCAACTGCTACCGCTGTACCACTCGGTATTTGTTTCTTTATGTATTTTTGGCCATCGAGCCCTTTTGTTTGTTATAGAGTGTTTTGTTTATTGTTTGATTTATTATTAAAACCCGAGCGCAAACGCGTCTCGTTTCCCCTACCTACCTTTGCCTTTGTTTTTGTATTGCTTCTTCCTGGTCCGGGACGTCAGTACTGCAACCGCTCTGTCACAGTGCATGAATATGACCACTTTGTGTTTTAGCTCTTTGGCAATATTAAATCAGAAATGAAATCCCAATATATCCACAGAAAGGCCTTAAGTTGCTGTTTCCAATGATACAATATATTTTGTTGTGGCATGTATTTTTTTTTATACAGTGCCTTGCATAAGTATTCACCCCC
The DNA here is from genome assembly GCF_902713425.1 of Acipenser ruthenus. Taxonomy (NCBI): domain Eukaryota; kingdom Metazoa; phylum Chordata; class Actinopteri; order Acipenseriformes; family Acipenseridae; genus Acipenser; species Acipenser ruthenus. Next base: position 88,377,524 of record NC_081190.1, on the reverse strand, counting down.
CTTGGACTTTTCCACATTTTGTAGTGTTTACAACCTGGAATTAAAATGGATTTAATTGGGATTTTTACCATTTGATTTACACAACATACTTAACACTTTGAAGGTGCAAAATATTTTTTATTGTGACACAAAAGTTAATTAAACCAAAAAAAAGACATTTGTTGGTTGCATAAGTATTCACCCCCTGAGTCAATACTTGGTAGAAGCACCTTTGACAGCAATTACAGCTGTGAGTCTTTTTGGGTAAGTCTCTACCAGCTTTGCACATCTGCATCCTGCAATTTTTGCCCATTCTTCTTGGCAAAATTGCTCAAGCTCTGTCAAGCTGGATGGGGACCGCTGGTGAACAGCAATTTTCAAGTCTTGCCACATATTCTCAATCAGATTGAGGTCTGGGCTTTGACTGGGCCATTCTAAGACATTCAGGTTCTTGTTTTTAAACCACTCCAGTGTAGCTTTGGCTGTGTGTTTAGGGTCATTGTCCTGCTGGAAGGTGAACCTCCGCCCCAGTCCCAGGTCTCTTGCAGACTGAAACAGGTTTTCCTCTAGAATTTCCCTGTATTTGGCTCCATCCATCTTGCCCTCAATCCTGACCAGTTTCCCAGTCCCTGCCAATGAAAAGCATCCCCATAACATGATGCTGCCACCACCATGCTTCACCGTGGGGATGGTGTCCTCAGGGTGATGAGCAGTGTTGGCTTTGTGCCACACATAGCGTTTTGCGCTAAGGCCAAAAAGTTCAATTTTGGTCTCATTAGACCAGAGAACCTTTTTCCACATGTTTGCTGTGTCTCCCACATGCCTTTTGGCAAAATCCAAATGGGATTTGGTATGGGTTTTTTTCAGCAATGGCTTTCTTCTCCCCACTCTTCCATAAAGCCCAGCTTTGTGGAGCGTCCGGGTTATAGTTGTCCCATGGACGGTTTCTCCCATCTCAGCTGTGGATCTCTCCAGCTCCTTCAGAGTTACTATTGGCCTCTTGGTTGTTTCTCTGACTAATGCCCTCCTTACCTGGTCACTGAGTTTTGATGGACGGCCTTCTCTAGGCATAGTGGCGGTTGTGCCATATTCTTTCCATTTTTTAATAATGGATTTAACAGTGCTCTGGGGGATGTTCAAAGTTTGGGATATTTTTTTACAACCCAACCCTGATTGGTGCTTCTCCAGAACTTTATCCCAGACTTGTTTTGATAGCTCCTTGGTCTTCATGATGCTGTTTGTTTAGATATGCTCTCTAACAAACTCTGGGGCCTTCCAGAAACAGGTGTATTTAATCTGAGATCATGTGACACTTTAATTGCACACAGGTGGACTCTATTCAACTAATTATGTGACTTCTGAAGGCAATTGGTTGCACCAGAGCTTATTTAGGGGTGTCACAGCAAAGAGGGTGAATACTTATGCAATCAAGACTTTTCAGTTTTTTATTTGTAAATAATTTTGAAAATATGTAGATTTTTTTCCCCACTTCGACATTATGGACTATTTTGTGTAGATCAGTGACAAGAAATCCTAATTAAATCCATTTTAATTCCAGGTTGTAAGACTACAAAATGTGAAAAGTCCAAGGGAGGTGAATACTTATGCAAGGCACTGTATATAAGCCACACCTCCAAAAAAGTCATAAAAACTGTATAATAATAAATAATATTTGTAAAAACTGCAAATACGACCTCTTTCTAAGTAAGATATAAAAAAATATTGGGATGTTACAGTTGTATACAGATTTTAAATAATAAATCACATTTCAAATATTTTTTACCGTTGATGAGCTACAAGACTTTTTCCGAGCAATGGTCTATATGACAAAATGGCCAAAAACAGCCCTATTTTCATCACTGTCAGCTATTTTAGGGAAGTAGTCCAGACTAAGCAAAATATCATAGAAAAACCAACTATAAATAGTGACAAAGCAGTAAACCTAATTATATTGGGGTGCTGCAATAAACCTGATCACCACTAAGCAAACAAACAAACAAATAAATAAATGCATTTCATTTTTGGTATATTTCCTGATGTTTTAATACTTTTGCATTATGAAGAGAAAATCATATTTATATACAAAAGTTATAGAACTCAATATTATCATTATTTTTTATTTCTTAGCAGACGCCCTTATCCAGGGCAACTTACAATTGTTACAAGATATCACATTATACATCATTTCAGATTATACAGATATCACTTTTTTTATTTATTTATTTTTTTTAACATACAATTACCCATTTATACAGTTGGGTTTTTACTGAAGCAATCTAGGTAAAGTACCTTGCTCAAGGGTACAGCTGCAGTATCCCCCACCTGGGATTGAACCCACGACCCTCCAGTCAAGAGTCCAGAGCCCTAACCACTACTCCACACTGCTAACCACAAATAGCAAATCAACAATAAAAATAATAATCTTTAGAAAAACAAACTATATGATGATTATAAAACAGTAATCATAAAAATAATGGGGTGATGTAATAAATGTGGCCACCACTGTAAGCAAATAAACAAGTAAATTAAGGTATTGGTATAAGGATTTTTAAGGATTTTGTTTCATAATGACGACAAGCATAATTACAGTATATATTGTCAGAAAAAGAACATTATTTAACCATTCATACAGACAGAGATGTACTTTGCTGCATAAAACAAACCACATGCTATATTTTGCGAACTACGGACTGTTTTTGGGCACTTTTTACATTTCAAGTGTGGTCATGGTATTATTTCTGAAGAAAATGTATCAACAATATTTTTATTTGCTGTAAATCATATTATAAGGATAATTAAAATCATCCTATTATCTTTCTGACACTACAAGGTAGACCTGCCAATTTCTGGACACTTCTCTGTGGTTGTTTTTTGTGTAAGATGCCCTTTTCAAAGACTTTGAGATTGACAGTGCTGTTCTAGTTATAGAGCAGATACTAAATCTCATAGGAGGTAGTGAAATTCTTTTGGGAAAACGCCCTATTATACCATTTCTGAATATGTGAATAATAAATATGTAAAAAGAAGATTGTGACTACAGTTCACAAACACACCTCCCACAGTTTCCATCACCTGACAGAAAGGCAACAGAACAATAAACAGAAACTCTGATGAGCTGTGAGCAACAGTGAAATATTTTGTGTCTGCAATTCACCCATTCACTGTACATGCTGGGATGTTATCTGAGGTTCTGTTGAGAGAAGTTTTGCAATTTTAAATGTGTTCCACATATACTGTCATGGATTGTCAGTTCAGTATGTAAACCATCCAAGTCATAAGCAATATCATACTTTCTATCTTGAAAAATCTGTTGGAAAATACCAATACATCTAGTAAAATCCAAATAGATCACAGGGAAGAGGGATTATTGGGCATAAACTTGCTGACATGGATTGGAAAGTCAACATGGATGACATTTGCAAAATGTAAAGGTCCCATTTAAACCCCTTTTATCCATGTAATTTCAAGCCTGCACCACAGAAACAATGGTAATTTGCTGGCTGTGCACTGCAGTGATTTACTCAGCATCACTATTTACATATACATGAAGTAGGGATGTCCTGAAATTGTAATTTATTTTAAAATGTAGCTCTCACAGTTTTCTTTTTTAAATCCTTTTTTCTTTTATGTAAAACCACTGCAGCATGTACATCAAAGCTGGATGCAGGTCTTTGTGGTACACAAACTTTGAAGCACATTTCTTTTAATGAGCTTCCAGTTTACTAATGACTTTAATGTTCTGTTGAATGATGACATACACTGTCTGTAAAACTACTAAATGAACATTTTGTAGAATAAATAGATGCCATTTCATACCTTGAAATAAAATATATTGAAGTTAAGAATCATACATCTTTTACCAAACATATTTTTATGAAGTTCATGTTATAGTGTCGCAATTCTGTTAGTCACAATACTGAGGAACCAAAAAACAAAGCACATATTAACTTATGTAGTTTAAAATGATAAGCTTAATTTAATTAGTAGCATGTTGGCACAACTTTAGCATAGCACACTAAGGAATCATTTTGTGCAATAGGGAATATTAACAGAAATATTTAACAAAACATTACATTTAACCATCCTTGGACATACAAAAGAACAGAGAAGGCCAGTGGAATGCTCCAGTTACAGCTGTTGTGAAACCGGATTGCCACTATTAGTTAAGCAAAACTGGTTTCTGTAATATCCTTCTTAAATTTTACAAAGTTGTTGTAAACACCATTTTAATTATTGGTACGTTCTTATGATGTGTGCTATATAAAAAAAGACCCTCCTTAGAAGTTTGTTGTAAACCATTGTCAAAATAAAAAAAGGACAGGGTCAAGGGATATTTTTTCAGGAATAGTAGCACAACAATCATTGTGTGTTACCTCTATTTTCATTGTAAATGTTGCCAGTGTTTACATTTTTGAGTGAATTCCTGCACTCATATTCTTTTTTGTTTTTTGTTTAAGAATTCCCATTTATTTGGTAAGGGATGCAAAAATGCCTTTTGTGTTACATTTGAGTTTTATTACTGGTAAACTATCAGTCTCATATGGATTCTTAAGGTACCCTTAATGTTATTTAAATATTTTATACTGTACCATATTCTGATGCTGATAGAATAATGAATACAAGTGTTGTCATGACTGAACACTCACTCTTGCATGCATTTTCAAATCTTGTACAAGTAAACCTATATTGCAATGTAACATTCAGAAAACACATATTTGTAATATATATATTTGGAATGCTCACACATTTGGAACACTGCTGTTAGTAATGGTTTACTTTATTGAACCAGCAGTTACAGTTAAATACACAACTGCTGTGCACATGGAAATGTATCTAGATTTTGGTTCTACTCACATTAACTATGTATGCACAGTCTGTCAATAGTAAATGACCTTCATTGATTTTAGGAGGTACAGCTTTATGTTACATGAAAATGGAAACTTTAATGGTTACAGAACTGGATAACAACACATTTCCTATCGACTGGCACACTCTGTCCTTCAGAAGCTTTTGAAACTGATGTAGCAAAATATGGGCATTTTGTTCAGTGGCACAGGAACAGTTTTTATAGTCAGGGTGCCGAGAGCCATTGAACAAAACTATAACCTCTGCATATGATGGAAGACATGCATTCGTTGCTAATAAGTTAAACATGGTAATAAAACAAAGCCAGCACCAAAACTTTATCTATTTAACAAAAGAAATGCCTTAACCACAGTCCGCTGTACTCCATACACTCACGTCTAATGCATTCCAACTACTAACCGACTGTCGCAAGATTGCAACCATAAGATTTATAAAATATTCCGGCCCTGTTGTGACAGTCTGATTGGCCTATTATAGTTTTTATTCAAAAGCAATGTAAAAAAGGTGCAGTGCACTAGTGCACACACAGCTATTATGATTTGCAAAACTATCAGGATTTATGATTGCACCAGCAGGTGCACAGCATACCTCTACATCTAGTTCCCACATCCCTAGTATTCATACTCCTTAACCACCTAACTAAATATTGTAATATTGAATTGTAAAAATAGTCATGTAGCCTTTTTCCATGTACTTTGTCTTATTACATCAACACTTGTCTAAAAACTAAATTATGCACCATTAGCAGACAACTGCAATCAACATTTAACAAATTCCAATAAATATTCATAAAATGCAATTTAATATGTTGTGCAATTGTTAAAAAAAAACTATCTAGGGCTTAAATAAGTAAGTCAAATTCTTAAACACCTTTTTTTTCTTCTTTTTTTTTAATAAAGGATATTATAGACCTGTATTGTTTTCCAATTTGTTAATCAGCTAATTAGGCTTTCATATCTGATTCGCCAGCTGATTTATGTCTTAAATAATTGAAATATTATTATTTATTTACTTGTTCTGTAAAAAAAAAAAAGAAATCTGTGGAGAAATGATGAGCTAGCCTGTTTTATTATTCTGGTCATCACAAAAAGGACATAAAAGGAGGAAACTTTTTAAAATAATGTTTTTCGCTATTGTGGATCTAAGGAGAACCCAGAATACTAAAAAATCATGCGTGTAGAATCATCCTATGTTTAATGATACGTTTCTTACTGAACCACATGCATTACTGTACATAAAATCAGTCACAGGTCACATGTTAAACACATGTACAAGAATGTGCAAGTTGTTTGTGATGGAAATAGCAGTTCATTGTAGGGTAGATGTAAGTATAGGGTCATTCCACACCAACTTAACAAGAAAAGGGGCATTTTGTTGTCTGACTGTCTCAGATTTTATTTTCAGGGCCAACTGAGTTAAAAAAAAAAAAAAAAACATATAACATAAATAAACAAAAGAAAAAACATATTTTGTGTCTGCAGCAGGGAGCCTACTGTAAATAATGCATGCATTTTGGTAGAAAAACAGTAAAAATAAATAAATAAATAAATAAATTGGAAAAACTTGATTTATAAATCTGGGGTTCAGCAGTTACTTAACTGAAATAATGTCAAGAAAAATCACAATTCCACAAACAGCATTAATAGTTGACAATGAATTTGTGTCTGTGATGCAACAAACTAAAACACCTGGACATCAGAAGTTGAATTCAGTTTATATTTGTATAACTCCCAAGTATTGCTCATTATAGTTGTACTCTTAGTATGTTACTTAAATTTACTAGCAAATGTCTTCCAACTGCACTCAAAGAAACATTTCCTTAAAGTGTATTATAAATTTGTTAAGGTGAGGTCATGTCACAGGGAACCTTCTGTGTATCTTGAAGAATTTAGTGTACCCGTCAAGCTACAAGGCTAGATCCGTCGCTGTTAATCACCAATTGATTGATTCGTTCGCTGTTAAATAAAACCAAAATCTGACAAGTTATATTCAATTTTTGTGTGTGTGTTTTGTGTGACGGGGAGGGGGCAAGTATTTTAAGAAGAACAAGTAGATTTTTAAGAAGGACAAGTAGATTTTTCTAGCATTTTGTCCCTTGGACAACAAGTTTTTTTCAGAAATTGCACACCGCTGGCCGAATTTTTAGTAGACGCTAAAAACTTTTCTTTTTTTTTCCATGTGCCAGTAGGACTTTACTGCGATTCCTCTGACATATTTTGTTTGTTTGTATTTTCATGCCACTAAATAGACCAATGCGCTCACTGAGACCCTCATTATCATAACTGAGGATCATTATTTGTGCATGTTGAGTAATTTGCATTGCTTTTAAGCTTATATAGGGCGCAATGCAATTCGAATTTTGCATCTGCAGTTACTTGCACTGTGCCTATACTTACATCACCCCCTTAATTCACAAACTCTTTACTGCTATCTCACAACTGCAGGAGCATTGCAGTTCAACTCCAATGGTTTTGTCTAGTTTAATGTCCCTCTATCGAATTTGGACAGTGGTCTGTCCCAGATTGTGGTTCTGATTGTACAATTCAGATGTTAAGAGGTGAACTCTTACCTGCAGTACAATAGCATTTTCCAGTATGCTTCTGGAAAGAAGGAGCAAGAGGCTTTTACTCATGGCAACAGGCAAGGACTCATATGTTTTGTTTAGGGGCTTTTGTGGACTAGGTAGCACGTTAATTCACTGTCCTGAATCTAACTTACTTCAAAGTGAAATCAACACCATTGTCAGTCTCTGCTTGAGAGAAGCTCAAATCTGAGTGGAAAGGGATGTTCAGGCCAAGTGCAGAGAATAGTGTGCTTCCTTCATGACTGATTGTAACCACCTGTGCAGTTTCCCTCAGAATATTCAGAATTTCAATAATGAACCTGTGACCGAATTAAAGATACCTAACACAGGACATGTATTTATGGATTGATACCTAGTACTAAAATCTGTACTGGAGTATACTTGTTCCTGATTAGATATGCCTGTTATCAGATACTTGTAAAATCAATGGACTCATTTAAAGTCAATGCAAATTGGGTTTTCTTTCTACCTACTAACAGTTTCATTGCTATTGTAGAACATTTTTTATGTTTTGGAAACTAATATTTTAAGATTCAGGTCACATTCACTCATAAAAGTCAGGAGATTTAAAATGTGTGTATCTCACAGCATTTTTATTTTGAGTACTGCAGCAAACACAGATCAGAGGAAGACTCTTGCTGTGAGCAGGCTTTTTTTGAGGGGGCTGGAGATAGATCACAGATGTTTTATGAAAATACTTTTAAATTGCTTGAAAATACAGTGTTGACCTATAGATGTGTTTACACCACATCTGTGAATGCTGCTGTATCTTTTTTGTAAGCAAATATACACGTTTATTTTGTATATAGTTTAGATAAATATTAAATTGATCTTTAAAAAATAATGCTTTATTTTCCGAATGCTAAGCTAAAAATATTTAATTTAAATGTGTTTATGTTTTACATTGTCTTTACAGACTGTTTTACTTCTGAGCAGCAAAATCACCTAGAGTGCAGTGGACGTGGTAAGAGCTTTTTATAATACTTGAACATCTGCAGTATAATGCTGTGTTTTGTAGGGTTGTCCTGCATTTCAGTCATATTATAACACCGTGATCTATGTCTTTTTTATATATATAAAAAAAATCCTTGTAAAACTTACAGTAACTTATAACATTTATTGTATTATTTTTTTTATTTTTAATTTTCTTTGTAGTATACATTTTACAATTATTGATCATAAAAATCACCTAGTATGGCATTTTTGCATGTGTTATAGGCCACAACAAAATTGGATGAGCGTAGTACTGTGTATGCCAGACTTTAAATGAATTGTTTGCCCATCTCCAGACAGCCTCTTGAAACTTCCAAGAGTCTTTTAGATCTCCCTCCACCAAAATATATAGAAAATTTCACGACTAAATGCACTCTCCTTATCACTTTAAAACATCAAACAGTTGAGGCGTGAAAGCCAAACTTGCTAGCATTTGGTAAAACAAGGTACATGCATAATTAATACTTCTTTCCCTTCTGCAGAAATCAGTCTCATAAACCTGGGCTGTCTGCATCTCAAACACCACTCTATAACATATTTACATAATATGCTGCTTTAACATTTGGGGAATTGTGGCAAAGTGGTTAACAGTGTACAGGTGCAGAAATGCGGTGCTTTATCAGGAGACAAGACAGTGATAATCCAATTAGAAAGGCTTTTAATATTGTAATCCAGGTCTGGTGACCTCAAACAATAATCCCAGGAAACACCCAGCAGTGTGTATTGCACTGTTCAAAATAAAGGGTTTGCAGTCCCAAATAATAAACACAGTCCAGTTACACACACAATATACAAACACGGTCACCAGTCCTGGGTACGTGCTGCAGTGCTTGTGGTGCTAATACAATTATTATTGTGACACAGGTGTAGTGATGTCTGGGTTCGTGCTTGCCTGTGGCAACAGCTCCGGAACATGTTAGCCCTCTACTAATAATAACAAGTAACAATTAGAGACGAGACAAAACAAACCAAACGCTCATGGTACGATATATAAACACTGGTCCTTCCGGGTCATTCTTTAACCATAAACGAAGGAACAGATCACGTCGCTCCGTCCCCTATTTGTACCGTCACTCATGACCCCTTGGTAAACGACTGGAACCGCTCCTCCAATCTGCGGCTCTCACATCGTTTCCCTTCCGGGTCGATGAGTTAGTGCACCGGAGTTCTGCCCCCTTTCTAGATGACTGACTTCCTTTTAACCCTGGGAATGAATTGTCAGGCCATCTGGTCCAGGGTAGTCTGTTCCCTGTACTTAGCACCCTCACAGGTCAGGAGGAAGATTTACCATCAAGAATCATTCTCTTTCTGTCACAGGAATGCACTTTAGTCATTATCGTATCCTTGCCATTTTTTAAAATGCGTTAAGACCATCTCTACTATGGTATTAATCTTGAAAAATATTTCTGCAGGATTGTCACGCATGATTGTCAAATTCAATCACCCGATTCGTGCCCGAGTATAATGACAATAGTTCTTCATACGATTATCCTTTCTAATAAAAAAAAGTGATAACCTACACATTTTATTCATGGAACTTTATTCATATATCCGTACTTGATATGTATACATATTGTAAAATGATATGTAATACTCAAGGATGACTCACAAAAAGAAACCGAAAAAAAAACCATGAAATCCATTCTATCAAATGATATGCTTTTCCAATATGTACTGCAAAGTATGGTGACCTAAGTCCAAAGAACAATGCACATTTATCCTGTGTAGCCTTAAAGTATATATCTCGCATAGAAAATACATTTTTGGCTTTTGGGCCGTTACTTTCATAATGGGCAAGAAATGACATCTCACTGGTCGATTTTAATGCTCTGAGAGGCATAAAAATATCAATGATTTCAGAAAACACCTACCATGGACCGAAGATGCATGAAGTTGGCGTGATGCCACAAGAGGAAAATGTGCCGCGAACAGAAGAAGAGATACTGGTATACAATGGCTTCAGGTATGAAAGCGCTAATTAATATGATTTCTACCTCAATTAAAAACAATCTTTAAACAGCGAGAGTCAGAGTTCAAATAAAATAAATTGTGGGGAAGAAGAAGTGACTGGAGGCCTGATTCCTTACCGATTTGAACCTCCAGCAATAGAAAATAACGATCCTGGCATCAGGAAGGCGAGGGATATGCCCCATGTCAGCGGGTTGGCAATGCTGCTTGGTATGATACATTCTGTACAGCCCCCCAGGCTACTGCAGTTAACTTTTGTGTATTTGGTCTGTTGTATCACATTTTTTATCAGGCAATTAAATAGCAGTGATTTCCAAAATGAAAGCTTTGTTTATATACCAGTCAAATTAAATAACGTCCTTCTTAACTGCACGTAGTGTGAAAAGCTCTTTATTACTTAAAAGTACTTACTGTAGTGTGTGTGTTTATGAAACCCGACTATTATTATTATTATTATTATTATTATTATTATTATTATTATTATTATTATTATTATTTATAAGAGCAATGGTTTGTATAGTGGTGACTGGTGGTAGCCTACTCCGCTTATTTTGGGGAAACTCTTTTTACCTTGTTCCCTTAATAACATATTATTATTGTACATTTTGAAAGGGTTATACCATACCACCAAGCTGAGAGAAAAACAATAAAAATAAAACATTTTCTGAGAAAAGTAAACATAGATTAACATAAGCAACATTTGACAATTTTTTCAACATTTAAGAAAAGTTTAATCAAATAAAACTCAATGTGTTAATAGTCTCCTCTTTCAGACGTGTCCGAAGCTAGTGCATGAATATAGCTGACTTATTAGGCTACATAGAACATTTCTAAATAGCCTACGTAATTAGTTTTAGACAAACTTCATTAACACAGTGTATATGTTATTTTATATATGTAGGCGATGTAGAAGTTTTCTACATAGGCCTAGAGCTAGCCATTTATGTAAAAGTAGAAAAAACATAGCCTAGTAAATTATATTCTATGCACTAACTTCAGACACTACTGAAAGAGGAGACTGTCAACACATTTATTCGCTCATAATTTTCTTAAATGATAAAATAATTATGATGCTGTTTTTTGTATCTTAATTTTTTCCGGTAACTTCCTCGCAGCAGTTTGCAAGGACGTTGAAATTGTACTGAATGCACAACCTGCTTTTGCTGTACCGAGAACCAGAAAAGCATACGATTGACCACAAACTTAAAGGCATAATGATAATAATGAAAACAATGATCATTCTTACAGCCCAATGAAGACACAAATTTGGCCAATTAATTGACACACTCTTCAAAAGATAAAACATATACAGCGCAATACAACAAAATATTTAAGTTTCTTACAAATAATTTTTTAAAAATTAATTTAAAGTTGAACTTTTTAATATGAAGGGACACAAAATAAAATACTTTTTACATGAACTAGCAGTTTTATACAACTTCTTGTAGCCAACTGTATAATTAATATATTTTTGTGACAATGTTGTTTTTTTCATCTTATTTTACAGATATCAGCACACGTGTCAATTGAAAGGTGTGTTTTTTTATTTTATTTAAGAAGTATATAACTGTATGCATTTGACTATAATGAGTCATTCAAAATTACAATCTTACTGGACAAATCGTAAAAAATCATTGCTAGGGTAGATCAGCATTTTACAGACATACAGATGGAAGACTTTCTGGCCTTGGAGATACAGCCAGTGACTTGGAAGCTGCCTGTGGAAATGGGAATTTGTGACCTTGATACCCCTGTAACACAGTTAACTGAAACTCAGACAAACACTAGTGATGAATACATTCATGAGTGTGATTATACTGACACAGGTCATGATGATGTAAGCTTTTCAAGTTGTGACAGTGAGTCTGATTTAGGGTTGTTTGTGAAACTGGCTGAATGGGCTACAAAACTTAAATGCCCTGTCTGAGCTACTTTGCCAAGAGATCCAAGAACCTTGCTCAACACATGTTTTAGCTGTGGCTGGGGAGGGGGGATATTACCACTTTGGCTTATTGCAAAGCTTGCTTTCCAAACTTGTGCAGTATCCATGTGTTGCAGAGAACAACTCATGTATTACTGTGCAAGTGAATCTCGATGGTCGTTCCTTTTTCAAAAGCTTGAGTGTTCAGTTTTGGCCAGTTTTAGGAATGCTGGACCAAAATGAAAAAAAGGATCCATTTATTATTGGTTTGTTTAGTGGAAAAACATAAGCCTACATCAGCATCTGATTACCTGGAGGCATTTGTAAAAGAAAGCAACAAATTACAGAAGAAGGGATTTATGCACAAATAATTTTTGAATTTCATCAGTTATATGTGATGCTCCAGTCCCTGCATTTGTCAAGCATGTCCCACTTGGGGTACTAGGGGTGCAATAAATGTACACAACACGGGGAATGGAACAGGAAAATGACATTCCCTAAAAGTAAAGCGCCATTAAGGGATGATCAACGTTCTGATCAACTGTTTGACGAAGACTATCACCTAGGTCCCTCCCCTCACCATTCACAGGCATGTGCATTGGCATGGTGTCACAGTTCCCTCTCAACTACATGCATCTGTGTTGTCTAGGAGTGACAAGGCGCTTACTGCAAATTTGGCTTAAAGGATCCCTTAAACTTAGATTAAGTTCCACTACATTTAGGGACAGTTCTGAGGAACTAATTAATTTGCAAGGGTATGTTCCGAAGGAGTTTGCTCGCAGCCCCGAGGCTTACATGAGTTGGACTGCTGGAAAGCCACAGAATTGTGCTTTTTTTGTTGTATGCTGGACCTGTAGTTGAGTCCTCAAACCTCGAGTCCAAGGCTGCGTCCAAGTCCCGAGTGTCGAGACTGAGTCCGAGTCACTATCATTCGAGTCTGACTCCTTGAAAAAAACACAAATCAATTTTCATTAAACAAGTAGTAGAACTGGGGGAACAGTTTACCTAACGGACGTCTGATATCCCTGAGGAAAAATGTACAAGTAATAAAAAAATAACATTATTGTTCTGCAAACTTAAACTGGAAACAGACAATCAATTTCTCTAAAAAGAAAAAACAATTCACGAGAAGTCCACAGCAAAATTGCATAAGTAAATAAAATGTACAAGACCCAATGTATTGCATATGATAAATGTTCACATACTTAATGGTGGAAAAATATGATAAATTACATTAAAAATGGCATAAAAGACTGGAAAATATGTTAAATTAGAAAAGACATAAAAGACCAAAAGCAGCATAACATACCAGATTTGAATGGGCGCTTCCCTGCTTTCTCAGCGGAAGTTGTTTAGGCATGCACAAGCAAACACTTTTTAACGCGTACCTGAAAATAACACTACACCAGTAAGAAATTAAAGCTACTTTCACCTCTGACTATATCATCTACTTTGACTTCAAAGCGGGTAAAAACTGCCAATCTGATATAGACATTGCCAGAACCGTATATATACTGTGTTCTTAAATAGTACATTTAGTATTTTTTTTATTACTTGTTTTGCAAAACAGAAACGTTATGTTTCACATTTATTGCATTTGCACTTGTATTAAGTCTGTAATACAATGACGCATTTACAAGATTGTGCTTCAGTTAATTTGATTACAGATCATGTATTTTTTTATTGTTTCTCTTTTACACAAAAACATTGTATTTATGTATTTCCCCTTTGTGTAGGTTCATAATGGAATAAAAACATGAAGTTTACACAGCCAGATTTCTAGGTTAATGCGGCACAGCTTATTGTTAATGTGTTTTTCCTGTATCCATAATAAATGATTTTCATTTTGGTAAATAAAGTGGTATTAAGTTATTCTGTCGTTCTTTTTTCTATTAATCAATCCTTCTGTCATCAGAAGGACTGACGGTAGGCAATTTTTGATTTGAGACTTTAGTGCCTAGTTTTACACTGAATTTGCCAGGTGAATTAATTGACGTTGCTTGCAAACAGTGATGGTGTGTGCTGGGAACGAGTGGAGATTAGAAGCAAAGCACAGAATATTTAAGCACACAGCGACTTTCTGGTGTGAATTAAGAAGCTCCAAAAGTATGATTATAACTTCACAGGGCATCCGATGGGGCCTGTAAGGATAGAGCAGAGGAAGCAGAAACGAGCTGTTAGTAAAACAGTATCGAGCGGAGGACGATCGGCCAAGGATAGAGTGACGAGCCCGAAGCCCAGAATTAGGTGCAGGCTTATAGAGGCACGGGCTTGAAATTAGGATAGAAAAGAGATCCCGACCGATGAGCTCTCCTATTGCCGAGGACAGAGTGTGGTCGAAGGTCACGTTCCTGAGGATCTGAAAACATATAAAAGGGCTCTGCTCGGCAGAGGCGCCTCTTGGGGTGATAGGAATAGTCCAACAGCTTAGGAATGAAAGGAGAGACAGTAAAGGGTTCCCTGACTGGTCTGGTGCTGCCCTTGCGAGAGGTGAGGCACAGGCCTCCGAAGCCGGGAACAGGAAGGCATCCCGCAGGGAACCTGCAACAGAGAGATGGGCTAGTCTGGGACTTGGGAACTGAGAGTGTAAAGCGGGCCACGTCCTGAGCGAAGGAAGACAGCGCCTCACATGGTGAGGTAGAATAGGCGCATGAGCTGTGAAAGGATAGTGTAGCCAGGGGTCCCCTCTGACTCACTCAGTGAGAACCCCCTATGTGCGGGGACGAGGTAGCATGGCTAACCTGAGGTGGGGGAGTGGATCCGCACTTACTCCCCCCAAAGGATGGACCCCCGGCTCCCCGCAGAGACCCTCACCGTGAGACAAACAATAGAGTCGCGCCAATACATAACATCAACGAAACAGCTGGAAAAGTTGGGAAAGGAAGGGACATACTAGACAAACTGGAGAGGTTAAAATAGTGTTAGTGTGGTATGGTTATGTGACTACCTGCTGCTCAGTGGAGAGGAAAATAACCTTCCTAGAAGGGGAAAACCTCTGGTGGCCCCGGCGGTCAGGTAGCCCCCACTCCGGGCATGCTAGCTAGTCTTTGATGGCTAGTGCTATGTCGGTAGGGGATGAACGGATGTATGAATCGAGTGCTGCAGAGGACCAGCGTCCCATACTCCTCGACTGGACGGAGATCGATGTTGGCTCTGGCTGTGGAAGTAGCTGCTCGATCCGAAACGATTGGGGAGAAAGCCTGTTCTGGAGACGAGAGTGGTGAGACCATCCTATGTGCTAGGAAATATGGTTCGATACTATCATGTCTGCTTGGAATGGAAAAGGTGAACTCACATCCAGAGATTTGGGTTTCATAACTCCAGTCATTGTCCTAATAGTGGAACTCCTTAACTCATAATCAAGACAGGTTTCCAGTCTTGTACCACGTCTCTCACCATGTATTAATGTTTGTAGTATTTGAACGGATGAGCGGACATATGACTAGATTGTTGATTAAGTCAAGTGGAAATTGCTGCCACGATCTGAGTATTGGAGGCAAGCTGGAGCATTGGAAGTTCTGAAGGAGGACAGATGTAGATTTAAATGGTTAACTAAAGCAACTTTTGCCTGCTGCAACAGTGAGCAGATCTGAAGAAGGAGCTGAGATCTGCTGTAGTGAGGAGCGATTAAGAGTAGAGGGTGGGATCTGCTGAGCAGAGCAGAGCTCTGAGGATGTAAATGATGGAGTGCTGTCAGTAGCGTGCAGTGACACAGCTGTAGAAAGCAGAGATCTGCTGAAGCAGTTATCTGTACTAGTAAATGGTGGACTGCCATTGGTAGTGTGCAGCGGCCTGCTGTAGAGCGCAGAGATCTGCTGAATGTGGATATTGGTCTTTGAGTGTTAAGGCGGTTTTAGATGGAGCCGAAGATGGGTCGGGCTTCGGGCAGAGATGAAGAATGCAAAGATCTGAGGTTGCTGCAGAACCTGAGGATGAAGAATGCGTTGCTCTGAGGCTGCTGTGAAACCTATTGATTTGATCAGGAGCAGTCTATGGGTGTATTGTCCATTGCAGGGTAGGAGGGCGCCATGACTGAAACGTTGATAAAAGTAGGACATTGTGGCCGTATCTGACATGTGTCTCACATCAAATGAAATATTAACTTCTGAAGTAAAATTGATCCTGATTTGAAAATACATGACTTTTGCAGTGAAAGAGGACCCGCTAAAATGTATAGAACGTGTGGTGTTATACTGCTGTCTAGAGGTTATGATTAGAATAAAACTGTTGACTATAGAAAGTGATGCAGGGTAGAATATTTGATTATTGTGATTAACCCTTTTGCGGTCCATTTATTCAGCGCGTCTTAGGCGCGTCAGTTCCAATTTAATTTCACACGCGCAGTTTATTTTAGATGCGCTGCTTAAAAGTTTTCTTTTCACAGTAAAACAGGTTTAAAAGGCACTGCATATCAACAGGACACTCAGTACTGCATCTCCAGCCCCGTCCCACCCCTTGTTCGCTGTATTTTTCACATAACTCTTCATAGTAGTGCATACCGATAAATCATCTCCTGATCACTCGTTTTATCACCAAACGCCTCAATAATGCGATCAAAGTCATTATTTTATTACTTTAACATCTCAAAAAGCTCTGCAAATGCCTGTGATATTCTTTGAGCGCTGGATGCAGAAGCAACTATCTGGTTTATGTCTGTGTTATCTCTGTGGTGCCGGGGCTATGTGTATTGCTCAGATCCGCCCCTTTTTTTATTTACTTTTTTTCCGGCTTCTCTCGGCTCCTATCGGTCTCGCTCTGCCATTGAACGGCCTTCTCGGCTTTTTCCGTTGAAAAAATGACTAGTGACCTGTGTTTTACGTCTTTTTGACCGGAAAGGGAAAACTGTCCGGAAAGGGTTAATAGCCCTCGCGATTGGAATGTTTATCCTAAATGCTGTGATGCTGTATCGAATATTGATCCGGCTCTTGACAGCGGTGTGTTACTTAATGTTGCGTGACTTGATTTATTTGGTAAAAGACCTGAATGTTACTGTTTAAACTATGTTTCCAGTTGGTGGAAACGGATATCTCCTATTATTTGCTTTCGAATGTTTGGAGAGAGTGTGGTGTCTAATGGTAGAGAGCAAGACGATAATGGCACACATTTTGATGTTGTTTGATTTTTCTTTGATAATTACTGTTTACTGATTACACCGTGTAACAATTTTTTTTTTGTTTTGTTCCTGGGTAGTAAGTGTTATTTCCTAATTGCTTATGCCTCAAAAGTATAGAAAATGGCTATTATTCCCCACAAACTTTGCTTTTGTGACCAGGACAGTGATATTTTGAAATTTACCTATTTTCCAGAACATTCCAGATAGATTCAGTGCTGAGTAAACTTGGAGTAACTTCTAGAACTTTCTAGAACTTTCCAGTAATATAAATAGTAGTATAAATACAGGGGCCTTAAGCCCACCAGTTCAGTTTAGTTCCAGCTGCCTAAGTGGATACATATCTGCATTTTTCTGAGATGGCATCAAGAGGCTGCAAGCATCCGGCAGACGCATTTTGCTATGTCTGCGGCCAATTTATCAAGACAAGAGCGAAAAAGTACTCCGTGGAAGCATCTGCTAAGATGTGTGAGGCCTACAAGGCATATTTCGGCATGCTTGTCGGGGATCAAGACAAACCCTGGGCACCTCATTTCACCTGTGAGCACTGCAAAAAAACTCTGGAAGGTAAGATGGACAATTGTTGCTCGGAATTTTATGTTATAAAATTTGTTAAAATTTTTAAAATTGTAAAAGTTTTTAATTTTAAAATGTTTTACAATGTTCAATGTTATTGAAAAAATATATCATATATGAAAAATCTCTTACACATTAGTCATGGGTGAAATAAATGTATTTTTGTATGATGGTACAGAGGGGAAAAGAGAGCCATGAAGTTCGCTATCCCAAGAATTTGGCGGGAACCCACTGACTACTCAAGCAACTGCTACTTCTGCATGGTGGACCCTTCCAAACGTCGGACTGGCAAGAATGCACCTGCTATCACGTATCCGGACCTTTCTTCATCCATCCCCCCGGTGCCACACTGCCATGAGCTCCCCGTACCCACTCCTCCAGAGAGAGAGCAGCCGTCTTTAGAAGAGAGCAGCAAGTCAGAGAGCGAGGAAGACGTTGTAGATCCAGATGACAATTTCAGAGGTGGAGCTGGGGAGAGAAACCCATACTACCCCAACCAAAAAGACCTCAACGACTTGATTAGAGATCTTGGTCTCACCAAGTCCAATGCCGAGCTTTTGACGTCTAGGCTCAAGCAGTGGAACTTGTTGGATGAAAGTGTGCAAGTCGCAGATCAGAGGAAGCGTCACCAACCTTTTTCCAGCTTCTTCACCCGTCGAGATGAGCTCTGCTTCTGCCACAATGTGACCAGTCTGTTCGAGGCAATCGGAATCGCCTGTAACCAGAATGAGTGGCGCCTCTTCATTGACAGCTCATCCAGGAGCCTCAAAGCCGTGCTGCTCCATAATGGTAACAAGTACCCGTCTCTTCCCCTGGCTCACTCGGTGCACCTCAAAGAGGATTACAACAGCATCAGACCTTGCTGGACGCCTTGAAGTATGATAAGTACGGCTGGGAGGTCATAGGAGACTTCAAAATGGTGGCATTCCTGATGGGTCTCCAAGGCGGTTTTACCAAGTTTCCCTGCTATCTTTGCCTTTGGGACAGCAGGGACACCAAGGCGCACTACCACAGGCGGGACTGGCCACAGCGGACCGAGTTCTCTGTGGGGAGGAACAAAGTCAAGTGGGAGCCACTGGTGGACCCCCGGAAGGTGCTGATGCCACCACTGCACATCAAATTGGGCCTTATGAAACAATTTGTCAGAGCTCTAGATAAGGAGTCGGCAGCCTTCAAGTACCTTCAAGACTTCTTCCCTAAGCTGTCTGAGGCAAAGGTCAAAGCTGGTGTCTTCGTCGGACCACAGATAAAGAAGATCCTGGAGTGCAATGAATTCCCCAAGAAGCTCACTAGTAAGGAGAAAGCGGCTTGGAACAGCTTTGTCGCAGTGGTTCGGGGCTTCCTGGACAATCACAAGGCCGAAAACTATGTGGAGCTGGTTGAGACTCTGGTGAAGAACTACGGCACAATGGGCTGTAGGATGTCCATCAAAGTCCATATCCTTGATGCTCATCTTGATAAATTCAAGGAGAACATGGAAGCGTACTCGGAGGAGCAAGGCGAGCGCTTGCAAGGCCACGCCCTTGTGTGTAGTTTGTGTTATATGTTGTATGTTGCGTGTGTAAATGTTGGTGTATAGTCATTGGTACACGGGATATAAATGGGTCTGTGTAACACGAGTGATTTAAAAATGTAGATTTGTATTTAGGCACGAGGATGGCACAAATCACTTCACGTGCTGGTTAAAATGTAATGTGTGGTCACGGGAGTACACTTAATTAATTCACGTGCTGGGATTCAAGTGAATAATTAATTAGTAATTGATTCCCAGCACAACAGTATAAATAGATGCACGTTTCATTCACTCGGGGTTGGGTGTTCGTGAGTGGAGAACGGGAGAGAGAGAGAGGAGATAAGAGGTTAGAAATAACAATTGCTAGAGCGTGCTGGAAGTGCAAGCACGGTACTTGTTTAAACGTTCGTCCACTTGTTTTGTGTGTTAGTACATTTTGTTTGTCTGTTTATTTTGGCTCAAGTGCCGTGTCCTGTTTTTGTGTTCGCTTATTTTGTTTATTAAATGCTGAGCACAACCAAGTGCTCAGCTTCACCAACCTCACTGTGTCTGTCTGTTTCTTCCAGGTCTGACGTGTCACCACTCAGCCAGCCTTGTAACATGGTTGGTGTTGGATTTATGTGGGGGGGTGTTTATGCTACAACCTAACTCGCTTCCAATTTCTTATTTTTACTATGATTAGCTGCAAAGACAACAGGGCTAACCAGTGATTGGATAATGTTTTGTTGGGTGGGTTTTTATTGTTCAGTTTCCTAGTAACTGTAATATTACTTGTGTAATAGAAATTAAAAAAAGGACTCGTCATTAATATCTCTGAGTCACGGAGCCCGATTGTTCGAGTCCAAGTCACACAAGGTCGGGTCTGAATCGAGTCTGAGTCTTTTGCGGCCATGACTTGAGTCCGACTTGAGTCCGAGTCCCAGACTCGAGTCGTACAAGTCTGGCAGGGTTTTTGAAATGAGGCAAAGGACTCCTGAAAATCAAATAGGGGCGGTCCTAAAAAAAGAGCATTCAGATGGTCCTGTCAGAAAAGAATTCCCATGTTCCTTGCAATACAAAGAGTTTGAGTGGTCAGAGTCCTGCATTTCTGTTTTTCGAGGGAACATCTGTGTTCAGATTGGCAATAACATTGCCATTGTACACAATATTCTTGTGCATAGAGGTGAAATACTTGTTGTGTATGAGAAGTTCTGAACAGTTGCAGATTTATTTGCCTATCCTTGCCCTTCTCAAATGTTAGGAATACACTCCCACTTTCAAATGTCACCACTAAATATGTTCTCTTGCCTGACAGAAATTCTTGTGCATACATCTGTATACCTTTGATTCATCAAAACTAAAATTGAACACTATTTGTAGTGTGGATAGTGTTTTTTTATTTAATATACATACCCTCACCCTGCCATAAAATATTTAATTTAAAGGTATGCTTGCAACATGCAAATTGTTTTTAAAATATCACAACTTACAATTCAATTTCCTCATTTGCATTACAAACCACGTCAGTTTTTGGATTATTTCACATTCTGGAGCTCAATATTTTTACAAATTACAAATCTAGTTTTTAGCAGTCCCACAGAAGCAAATGAGGAAATTGATGCAAATGAGGAAATTGATTCATATGCTTTTTATTTTATTTTATTATATTTTTTTTTAAAGTGAGATGTCACAAGCATACCTATTTACACTGAGTCTTAAATTAATTAACTGATTTTGATTTGAACACTCACACAGAACACAGGAGGTATTATTTTTCTCAATAACAGTTGGCGAAATTCAGTGCTTACCCGGCATATTAACACCCCGCCTCTGCTCACGAATGATTGGACAGCTGTCAGATCTTTCACTTTCCCATTGGCTACTCACTCGCCTTCAATTTTCATGCAGAATACCATGAACAACCTCTGGACAGTTGTGTAAAACTTGGCAGATATTTGACTCTCCTATTGGTTAAACTTACTGTTAGCACCTGCAACTGAAACAGACACAGTTTATGTTCCACCCAGCTAACTTATGATTGGGCTACCACAGAGAAAATGCAGATATTCAATTGGGTGATCGTATCACAGAGGCCCTTCAGGAAAAAAAAAATATGTCAAGTACTTACAAGCACAGCATATGTCAGCAGCACTGTCAACAGACTGCTGTGATGCTTTTGTTGGAAAACGTGTTTAAAGCTTTATTTATTTTCCCACGCTACGACCCGCCAGAAATGTGTTCACGACCCATAATTTAAGAACAGCTGCCTGGGCACGACAGCCTGGCTTTGCAGGCACGAATTTGGCCGCTACATTTCATTAATAGTGTCTCATGTTTTTTTAGGGTTTGAGTTGGGGTTTTTTTTGCCTCAAGGAATTAAAACTCCAGGTAGCAAAAACACGCAATTAAATTATATTTTACACATTATTTTTACATACAATTACCCATTTATACAGTTGGAGCATTCTAGGTAAAGTACCTTGCTCAAGGGTACAGCAGCAGTGTCCCCCACCTGGGATTGAACCCACAACCCTCCGGTCAAAAGTCCAGAGCCCTAACCACTACTCCACACTGCTGCCCACACTACTGTTACAGTACCAGAGCAGGCGGAGGCAATCTGCAGAGATTTTGGAAACAACAATTATTATTTTTTTTTTTTTGGTTCATGGGTAGTAAGTGTTATTTCCTAATTGCTTATGCCTCAAAAGTATAGAAAATGGCTATTATTCCCCACAAACATTGCTTTTGTGACCAGGACAGTGATATTTTGAAATTTACCTATTTTCCAGAACATTCCAGATGGATTCAGTGCTAGGTGAAATAAATGTATTTTTTAGGATGGTACAGAGGGGAAAAGAGAGCCATGAAGTTCGCTATCCCATGAATTTGGCGGGAACCCACTGACCACTCAAGCAACTGCTACTTCTGCATGGTGGACCCTTCCAAACGTCGGACTGGCAAGAATGCACCTGCTATCACGTATCCGGACCTTCCTTCATCCATCGCCCCGGTGCCACACTGCCATGAGCTCCCCGTACCCACTCCTCCAGAGAGAGAGCAGCCGTCTTTAGAAGAGAGCAGCAAGTCAGAGAGCGAGGAAGACGTTGTAGATCCAGATGACAACTTCAGAGGTGGAGCTGAGGAGAGAAACCCATACTACCCCAACCAAAAAGACCTCAACGACTTGATTAGAGATCTTGGTCTCACCAAGTCCAATGCCGAGCTTTTGACGTCTAGGCTCAAGCAGTGGAACTTGTTGGATGAAAGTGTGCAAGTCGCAGATCAGAGGAAGCGTCACCAACCTTTTTCCAGCTTCTTCACCCGTCAAGATGGGCTCTGCTTCTGCCACAATGTGACCAGTCTGTTCGAGGCAATCGGAATCGCCTATAACCAGAATGAGTGGCACCTCTTCATTGACAGCTCATCCAGGAGCCTCAAAGCCGTGCTGCTCCATAATGGTAACAAGTACCCGTCTCTTCCCCTGGCTCACTCGGTGCACCTCAAAGAGGATTACAACAGCATCAAGACCTTGCTGGACGCCTTGAAGTATGATGAGTACGGCTGGGAGGTCATAGGAGACTTCAAAATGGTGGCATTCCTGATGGGTCTCCAAGGTGGTTTTACCAAGTTTCCCTGCTATCTTTGCCTTTGGGACAGCAGGGACACCAAGGCGCACTACCACAGGCGGGACTGGCCACAGCGGACCGAGTTCTCTGTGGGGAGGAACAATGTCAAGTGGGAGCCACTGGTGGACCCCCGGAAGGTGTTGATGCCACCACTGCACATCAAATTGGGCCTTTGGGCCAATTTGTCAGAGCTCTAGATAAGGAGTCGGCAGCCTTCAAGTACCTTCAAGACTTCTTCCCTAAGCTGTCTGAGGCAAAGGTCAAAGCCGGTGTCTTCGTCGGACCACAGATAAAGAAGATCCTGGAGTGCAATGAATTCCCCAAGAAGCTCACTAGTAAGGAGAAAGCGGCTTGGAACAGCTTTGTCGGGGCTTCCTGGGCAATCACAAGGCCGAAAACTATGTGGAGCTGGTTGAGACTCTGGTGAAGAACTACGGCACAATGGACTGTAGGATGTCCCTCAAAGTTCATATCCTTGATGCTCATCTTGATAAATTCAAGGAGAACATGGGAGCGTACTCGGAGGAGCAAGGCGAGCGCTTCCACCAAATAGTTGTTTATTTAGCAGACACCTTTATCCAAGGCGACTTACAGAGACTAGGGTATGTGAACTATGCATCAGCCACAGAGTCACTTACAATTACGTCTCACCCGAAAGACGGAGCACAAGGAGGTTAAGTGACTTGCTCAGGGTCACACAATGAGTTAGTGGCTGAGGTGGGATTTGAACCGGGGACCTCCTGGTTACAAGCCCGTTTCTTTAACCACTGGACCACACAGCCTCCATTTTTCCACCAGGATATACTGGACTTATAACGCCGCTACCAAGGACAGTATAACGAGAACATGATGGGAGACTACATTTGGGGGCTGATTCGTGAAAGTGATTTACAGTATAATCGTAAATCTCAAAAAACTACTCACTTCTAAATCTTTTGTAGTCATTTTTGTATTACTTTAGTATAAATACATGTTAATTTGGATTCATATGTTGTTTTTTTCTGACTTTATGTGAACGAAAAGACACAAATTCGCCCGTTTTCTCATTGGAAATAGGTAAATTTCAAAATATCACTGTCCTGGTCACAAAAGCAAAGTTTGTGGGGAATAATAGCCATTTTCTATACTTTTGAGGCATAAGCAATTAGGAAATAACACTTACTACACAGGAACAAAAATTGTGTTACATAGTGTTATGAATGTATATATCACATTCAGTTTATCCTGTTTGTTTTTATTTTCTGCAGCTTTCTTTTTTCCTGTATTCCTGTGACAGAAATACAATGAGTTTTGGTTGTAAATCTCCCTAGTTCTTTGGATGGGCTGGCCTGAGAGTTCTTTCCCGGGGCCGGGAAGTTGGTCAGTATGGAAGAAGGCAAGACTCAGTTGCAGTAACGTATTGAGCCGGAGAGGAAACGATGTAGCAGCTGCAGACAGTAGAGACAGCTGCACTCGTTTACCAAGGGGTCATGCGTGATAGCATAAAGAGGACGGAGAATCGCAATCTACTCCTTCGCTTGGTTTTTAAACGAGAAACTGTAAGGACCGGGAGAAACTCCTAAAAACAGAAAAAGGATTTGTGAGTGTTTTGTTTGTTTTTGTTTCTTAGTAATTGTCTTTTGTTTTTGTAAATCACTAGACTGCTAACACGTATCCGGAGCTGTCGCCTTGGGCCAGCACTACCCGGAACAACACTACACCACAGTCACTGTATAATTGTTATCACCCACCATGAGCACTACTGCACGCACCCAGACTGGTGACCGTGTATTGTATTACTGTGGGGCAAATAACGCGTGTTTATTATTTGGACTGCAATCCATTTATTATTGTTACCTCTGTGCTTTACACATTGGTGTGTATTGCCGGAGGTTTATTGTTTGGTCGCCAGACCGGAGGTTATAAATAAAAGACCCCCTTTTCCTAAACGGATTACAGTTTCCTGGTGTGGGATTATTTCTGCACTGCATCACCTCTGCACCTGTTTCCAATCAGCAGCCACTTTGCCACAATTCCCTACAAATGTTTACTATAACATACATTTTTTTCAAAACAGTACATTGGAACTCTATGTAGCCAATACATGATGTATGGAATTATTATTCTAGCAGGTAAGACAACTGCTACTAACAACCTAATTGCGTGTTAATTGTAACCAATTTAATGTACCTTATAAAAGCTGTGTTCCATTAATTGCTTTGACCGCAACACTGTTTTTCGATCAGGACTGCCAGCTAGTTCCTTTGTTAATCTTCAGAGAAGGTAAGCCCCACACTATTTGCAAGTTCTCTCTCCCAGTGTGATCTTCTTTTTGGGTTTTGTTATCTATTTTGCCGGTTTACTTTATATGTTTGTACCTCTGTAGGGCGAGCAGGGAAACTCTGTGTCCACGGTAATTCAACTCGCTGAGGTAAAGCAACCCGGAAGTTTTTTAAATTGAACAAAATGTTTTGTGGCGTGCTTTTAATATGCGTGTTTTTTTTTTCTTTTAGGAGTATGACCGCCACTGTTTCTTGTATGTTTGTTTTATCACGATTTGATTAAAGCGTTTCACTTTGTTTAGTTTAGCTCTTTTTTTACTGTCTATGGGGTCTTGACCTGTAGTTATCTGAACTGCATTTGGTGTAGTACTAAACTGATTTAGCTCTTGCTTCTGTTGCCCATACTGCCATTTTATACATACTGCAATATTACTAATATTACGGGCAGCAGTGTGGAGTAGTGGTTAGGGCTCTGGACTCTTGACCGGAGGGTCGTGGGTTCAATCCCCGGTGGGGGACACTGCTGCTGTACCCTTGAGCAAGGTACTTTACCTAGATTGCTCCAGTAAAAACCCAACTGTATAAATGGGTAATTGTATGTAAAAAAAAATAAATAAATGTAATTGTATGTAAAAAAAAAAATGTGATCTCTTGTAACAATTGTAAGTCGCCCTGGATAAGGGCGTCTGCTAAGAAATAAATAATAATAATAACCACAGCCAACACTAAGGAATTCTCCCTGGGCCTCTGCCAGCGTGGTAGGTTAATTTGGAGGGGTGAGTTGTTTTTTTGGAATTATATTTTGTTTTTTACGTTTATTGCACAATTATGGTTTGTTTTGTATTCACTTTTTTCTGTATTTTCTTTTTGTTATAGAGAATTACTTTGTTGTAATTATGTTTTGTTTTGCTATATATGTGCACTAGTAGTTTAATTATATTTCTTTTTTTAGTTTGCCCCTCTATGAGCACACGCTGGGAGAGATCCAGTGGTTTAAAATTAAGGCGTGCCTTGTGATTATCATCTATTGAATTAGTAGAATCCTTAAGCATATGATTGTTAGCCATTGTGTGGCAGTTTTCGGTATTGCATCTATCAGTCATTTTCTATACATAGTACTGCATTCATTGTTGAACTTGTTTTGTTGAATATTTTGTAATAAAACATTTTAAACTGCATTCTTGTCTGCTAGCTCATTTCATTGAGGGGGGCCTGTTGTAGAAACTTGGTAACATTTGCTTATGTGTCTAGTCCTCTAGCTCTATAATATAAAACTCTATATTAGGGGGTGGCGTAGTCAGATTAGGGGTGCAGTGAGGGGTGCAGTGAGGGGGGAAGAGAGTCCCAGTCACAGTGCGTCTGCTACATTATGTTAGCTAATATCACCGGAAATAATTACATTTTTATAAATACAAGTTTCGTATTGTAAACATCAAACTGTATTTTACAGATAAAAACAAACTTTGAAAATATTCTCTAAATGACCCATGAGAGAGATTTTTTTACAGTAAATAACTATGTAAAAAGACTATTGTCAACCATCAAACAAATTATTTAAATATCCAGGAACATAATGAAAGATGTATTCACAGTAATTTTTTTAACACAAAATTACCACAGAAACCTGACATCAGTGAAAAAACATGCAAAGACTTGTATTGCCTCAGGTAATTACATCAGACTGCCATATGCTTATATGTTATCAATGTCTATGTTGATTATATGTGGATTGGTTTGGTATAAATTAATTAAACATTTTTTATATATATAGTCCACTCCTATTGCCAGGTTCCTAATACAGTATGTCATCTCCTTCCCCTAGGACAAACAGCTGATCCTAAACACCACTATTTTTAGTTCACAAGGCTAAAACTGAAATAAAATGATGTCATTTATTTTCACAATTTACTATTACACAGTATCTTTCAGACTAATACCTTACTGAGGTGATGCAGTTTATGTGCCTCATCACAGGAACCTAAGATAAATTATGGTGTCGACATGAAGGTGATTTAGTCTCTATAGCCAGATTGTGGTTGAAGTCGCTTAAAATATCAGCCTGCAACACCATCTTCAATCACTTTGGTGTTGACATCTAACACCACCATATGAAAGCAGTAACAGAGAAATGTGTTGTCAGTTTAACGAGTCTGTCACGTTTCTAATTGCTAGAATCTGAATACCGCAGTGACAATAAAGCATGATTGGCACTGGTTGAAAACTGACTCAGGCACTGTTATCCATGAGAAAAGCTACCATAGGAAAAAGAGGAATGTTCTAGAAAAAAGTCCTTGTTTAACAAATGCTCCTGTGCAGCTGATTTAAAAAGCACACAATCAGTTTGAGAAATTAGAAAAGTTAATGATTTTTTCTGCTATAGTTCTGTAGGTAAACACATGTATTATTTTGCTCACAAAATGTTTTTATAGCACTCTTACCAAATGATCTTCAAAGACAAAATGCCATGATTCTTTACTTATTTAATCAAAATATGCAAAATTGTGACTAGCAATTTAACCTATGGATGGATTTGTGTTCTGATCATCTGTAATAATGATTTGTCATAATTTGATTGTTGTTCGCACTTCTCAGGAAGAAAAGCTATCATACTCATTGTTTTGAATGCTAACACTGCATAAAATGTGTGTTTGTTTTGTTATTGGTACTTTTAAAAAACTTCTGTAAGATAGCAATGCTGCAATTAAAATTGAATCGTAGGGTAAGTTCTACTGTGTTCACATTAAATTCTGCATGTTGGGGTTCCTGAGTGGCACATCCAGTAAAAGCAATTGCGTAGAGTGCAGGATGCGCCCTATAGTCTGGACGTCGTCGGTTCGAGTCCAGGTTATTTTTTTGTCGACCAAGGATGGGAGCTCCCAGGGGGCGCCGCACAATTGGCCAAGTGCCGCCCCGGGGGAGGGAGGGTTAGGTCGGCCAGGGTGTTCTCGGCTCACCGCGCACCAGCGGTGCCCGTGGGCTTGCCTGTAAGCTGCCCAGAGCTGCGTTGTCCTCCGACGCTGTAGCTCTGGGTGGCTGCATGGTGAGTCTGCAGTCTGAAAAAAGTGGTCGGCTGACGCCAAACACTTCGGAGGACAGCGTGTGCTCGTCTTCGCCGCTCCCGAGTCAGTGCGGGGGTGGTAGTGGTGAGCTGAGCTAAACAAATATAATTGGGCACTATTAAATTTGGTCGAAAACTACAAAAAAAACTAATTGGCGACTACTAAATTTAAAAAATAAATAAATAAGAATTCTGCATGTGAGTTTTTATTTTTTATGATTCAGGAATAAGGTATTGTGTTTATGCGTTGTGTTTTGCAATACCTCATCCAAAATATCCCATGTTCTTTCTTATATAATTGTGTCCACTTTAACAATTTGAAGAGTAAAGAAAATGGGATACTGTACTGACCACCCAAAAAACCATTATGTCTGATCTTCAGAATAGATTACAAACCTATAGATGCTATTGAACATAACCTTGCACGAAACATTTATTTATCATGGTACAGGGCAAATGGTTCTGTACCTATAGTCTATATAAGAAATATGTTTTGACTGCAACTGCTTTATTGGAATTTTGTAGTACACTATTTAAAGTACAACTTCCTAATCTAAAGACGCTGTAATACATCTGTAACTATATTGAAGAGCAGCCGGTGTGTTGGATAAATTGGCATTCTGGCACATGAATGCAAACATCATATCAATATCTACATAGTCATCTTAACTGCTCTTAAAAGTGCATCTTTTATGCTCATATACCAAAACACAAATTTAATTCTACAATTTTTAGCAGTGGTGCACTTAAGATAGCTTCTTTTAACGTATTTGTATCCACTGATGGTCACGTGGCTATCTCCAGTCAATTAAACAGTCAGCCAAATGATGTCAGGAATTCAACTGCTGTGTTTCCTGGCGTATTTGTCCAGCTTATCAAGTGACTTTGAATGGCCACTTTCAGACACTGGATATCTCTGTCTTTTGAGTCTGGCCACCACACTATTTCATCTGGGGCCTCTACAGTTTCGCTTCAACATCTGCAACTTTTGCATTAGCAAGGGTGCCTAAGGCTTTTTGGTTTATTCTAATTGTGTAATCAAGCTTGCTGTTTGCAGTGCTGTGTCACTGACAATGGCAGGTACATCACAACGCTGCATGTTGTAGCTGTTTAATGTTTCTATAATTGCCTGTGAACATGGTTGGATTTGCAGCCAAGTTAATATGTTGTTCTATCTCCATAGCATCCAGTGTCTTAAATAAAACCGCACACATCTACCAGCTCTGTCCAATGTCTCATCACAAATCACAGCCAGGTGCTTGTCTGTTTTACAATAGCTGACAGCCCTTGGTCCTTTACTTTCTACCTTGCTAGTGGAAGATAATCCCACCTCAAGCGATCAGCACTTGAAAGGTCTTTGGCTCCTAATATACAATAAAATTCAAATTAAAATATTTTTATATTTGCTGAATAATTTGAATAAGGCATTGTGACAGGCGGACCGAGATAAGGAGACTCAGAGTCAGGATGTGCAGGGAAAATAAAAGACTTTTAATTAAAGAAAATACACAAAACAAAAGGCACGAGCGCCAACCAAAAAGACAAACACAAAAACAGGCTTTAAACAAACTATACCAAAAAGAACCACTCACTCTCTCACACAGGTCTTCTCAATCTCACAAACACTCACCAACTAACATACCCAACCACTCCCTTTTATACAGGTGCCTGGGCTAATTGAGCAATTCGCACCTCATTAGCCCAGGCACATTCCGCACATTCCACACATTCCTCACACAAACTCACTCACTGACACCCCAAACTCACTCATATCCACTCTAAACAATACAAAACACACAAAACCACCACAAAATAGGCTGCACCCCATCACAGGCATATAAACTGAAACACATGTAACCTGAAGGTGTGCCAGATATCAGTGTGGAGTAGTGGTTAGGGCTCTGGACTTTTGACCGGAGGGTCGTGGGTTCAATCCCCAGTGGGGGACACAGCTGCTGTACCCTTGAGCAAGGTACTTTACCTAGATTGCTCCAGTAAAAACCCAACTGTATAATAAATGGGTAATTGTATGTAAAAATAATGTGATATCTTGTAACAATTGTAAGTCGCCCTGGATAAGGGCGTCTGCTAAGAAATAAATAATAAATAAAAATAAATAAAATATCATATAATTGCTCATTCAAGGCCAATGTAGCTCATGGAAGTGTAAAACAGGACAAATGTATGGAATTTTTGTTATCTGCAATCACTTTAAATCTTTGTGAAACCTGTATTTGTCTTCAGTAACCAAGTGGTATCTCTGTATGATACAATATCTGCATGTCTGCTGTATAAGCACCAGTTTCTATTGGTGTTATTAGCTTAGAAGCTCTCCAACCATTCAGACATACTTGGAAGGGTAATTATCCACTTACATTACACACACATAATAGCGTATTTTATTGTATCCTTTTATAATAAAATTACTATTAATCCTGGAATCCTACACACCTCCAGAGCCAAAAGCACTCTACTAATGTTTTACTAGTAATGGGAATTATTAATATAAGAGGATTGTTCTACTTTTCAAAAACCCTTCCCTTTGAAATCTGCAATCTGCAGTCATCCAAATGATTCAAAGAAAAATCAATATGCACATCAATGTCTCAACATTAGGTAATAGAATGGATTAGTATTTGTCTGAAAAAAGTCTTTGCTTACCATCCTCCTTTGAGTGCTTTTTGGGTTTAGACTGTAGCGAGCACTGCTTATTCGGATTAAAACAAATATAATTCAATAATCTGTTCACCACTATCTGATGTTTTCAAAGCACTGGCGGTACTTTTAGATCCATAGTATTCAGAGTTGCAGGAAGTACTATCCATCGCTGGATGTCTACCAAAAGTGAAGCTAACCTACTACTGTTCTACAGAAAGTTGTGTAGGTTCTTTCTTACCTTTCTTCAAGTTGTCTAGGATAATTCTAACTGCCTGTGTAGTGTATAATAACTAACAGATGATGGGTCAATTGCAACGAACATTCAGTTAGTATGCATCAAGCGTACTAAGTTGCGCACTAGCTGTTACGGTACTTTCCTGGGGATGATCCCCAGCTGTGGATTAAGTTAGTTCCAATTGCAACGAACAAGGAGTTGGGGATCAGCTGATCCTCAGGTTCAGTACGCAGCAGAGGAACAAGACTGTTTCCAAACCCAAACAGATTGATTCCAGTTTGTGATAGTTCAAAGGATTTATGTGATTCAGCAAATTGTTTTCAGCAAAAAATAAAAATACAACAACAATTAAAAAGCCATATATATGTAAAACATAAAAGTAATAATACAAAAAAGTAATTGCATAGACCTACGAATTCATTGTCATTCCATTAAAACGCATTTGTATTTTGGGATGATCTTGTAAAAAAAAAAAAAATAACATTTTCAAGTAGCCTAAAAGTTTTGTGTAGTATATACAGCACTTATTTATTCGCATAATTTTATTAACAAAGACCATTAATAGAGCAAGTATCAAAGCTGTCAATTTAATTACATGTGCAAATCGAGTCATCCAAGTATATAAAGGTGTTATATTTATTGTATTCATACCAAAGAAATCATGGCTGGCGGTCGTGCTCAGAATTACTTGACAGCAGAAACTTTATTTCTTTGAGTGCATAAAAAATGATATCAAAACAGTAGAAGATGGTAGATAACACGGCACAATGGTTTTGCAATGCTCACATGTCTAGAGTGAAATAGCAAACAGATTTAATGCTGCGTTTCCTGAAAGGCGTCCAGGAATGATGTCACATTTAAAAAATGTGTGGAAAAGGCTGAAACTGGAGACCAGAAATGTTGTTGCAAAGCAATGCCAACAGCAATTGAGCGGAGCGGCTGACCATCCACTGCCCCAGATATACAATGAAATTTGCTTGCATCAATAGAAGGAGCTGTTGATAGTGATAGCATTGGGGTTGATATTTTTATAATATTTGGGTTGAGCACTAAAGATTTTTCTACACTTGGGGAGGAGGTGAGGCTGTGGAGCTCAGTTCCCTTGTGTCTGGTGGAAACCTTTCCTCTGTCTGCCACTCATCTACTGAGACAGCGTTATCACCTGTACCAGATGGGGAACGGACTCACACATCTTCAGAACCAAGAACAATGAGCTGCCTACAACAATACAATAAGAACCACAGAGGCCAAGAGAGAATTTGATTGTGAAGCATGTAGCTGTTTTTCTGTTTTATATTTTTCCTTTTTAAAAGCAATTAGAAGGAGCACCGTATCACAGTCTATCATTCTGCCAAGTGATAAAGTGGAATAGTTGTATGCCTTTGTCTTATGTAGGGATTCACTTCAATTCAGCATTAAGATATCAGTTTACAAAAGCTCCCTTATTTTGAAAACTCAATGTTGACAGGTATGGTTATATATAATTCAAATGTTATTCGTGCACAGCTAATTTTATACAAGTTCTTCAAATTGAGGTGCTATCCATAAGGAAATGAAATGTAGTATCAGGTGTCTCTGCTACGATAACATTTTTTTGTATAACTTTCAAACTCTTGCTTGTCAAACAGCGATAGAGACAGGTTTGGTAACACACTCATCAGAAACTTCTTATTATATGGTCAACTTATAATTAAAGAAAGTGATCCACTCCATATTTCAATTTGAATAAAAAGTTATTGTCTTTATTATTAAAACATTGCTTCAAAAAATAAAACACGTTTCAACACCAACTGTGTCTTCATCAGGTACAAGAAAAAAAAAGTAAACTACTGTTGCAGTAGTTTACATTTTTTTTATAGAGAAGTATTTATTACTCACCTGGTAAAAGCACATCCGCATGGTGAGTCATACCATGTAAAAGAGGAAAACAGCTCAGTGGATGTCTGTGATTATTGTTTACACTATGTAACACAATTTTTGTTCCTGGGTAGTAAGTGTTATTTCCTAATTGCTTATGCCTCAAAAGTATAGAAAATGGCTATTATTCCCCACAAACTTTGCTTTTGTGACCAGGACAGTGATATTTTGAAATGTACCTATTTCCAATGAGAAAACGGGCGAATTTGTGTCTTTTCGTTCACATAAAGTCAGAAAAAAACAACATATGAATCCAAATTAACATGTATTTATACTAAAGTAATACAAAAATGACTACAAAAGATTTAGAAGTGAGTAGTTTTTCGAGATTTACGATTATACTGTAAATCAATTTCACGAATCAGCCCCCAAATGTAGTCTCCCATCATGTTCTCGTTATACTGTCCTTGGTAGCGGCGTTCAAAGTCCAGTATATCCTGGTGGAAGCACTCGCCTTGCTCCTCCGAGTACGCTCCCATGTCTCCTTGAATTTATCAAGATGAGCATCAAGGATATGGACTTTGAGGGACATCCTACAGCCCATTGTGCCGTAGTTCTTCACCAGAGTCTCAACCAGCTCCACATAGTTTTCGGCCTTGTGATTGCCCAGGAAGCCCCGAACCACTGCGACAAAGCTGTTCCAAGCCGCTTTCTCCTTACTAGTGAGCTTCTTGGGGAATTCATTGCACTCCAGGATCTTCTTTATCTGTGGTCCGACGAAGACACCGGCTTTGACCTTTGCCTCAGACAGCTTAGGGAAGAAGTCTTGAAGGTACTTGAAGGCTGCCGACTCCTTATCTAGAGCTCTGACAAATTGTTTCATAAGGCCCAATTTGATGTGCAGTGGTGGCATCAGCACCTTCCGGGGGTCCCAGTCGTACTCATCATACTTCAAGGCGTCCAGCAAGGTCTTGATGCTGTTGTAATCCTCTTTGAGGTGCACCGAGTGAGCCAGGGGAAGAGATGGGTACTTGTTACCATTATGGAGCAGCACGGTTTTGAGGCTCCTGGATGAGCTGTCAATGAAGGACAGTATAACAAGAACATGATGGGAGACTACATTTGGGGGCTGATTCGTGAAAGTGATTTACAGTATAATCGTAAATCTCGAAAAACTACTCACTTCTAAATCTTTTGTAGTCATTTTTGTATTACTTTAGTATAAATACATGTTAATTTGGATTCATATGTTGTTTTTTTCTGACTTTATGTGAACGAAGAGACACAAATTCGCCCGTTTTCTCATTGGAAATAGGTAAATTTCAAAATATCGCTGTCCTGGTCACAAAAGCAAAGTTTGTGGGGAATAATAGCCATTTTCTATACTTTTGAGGCATAAGCAATTAGGAAATAACACTTACTACCAAGGAACAAAAAAAAAAAAAAAAAAATTGTTACACGGTGTTATTTGTCCACTGACTCAAGGGGTAAAAGTGTGGGGCAGCAGTGTGGAGTAGTGGTTAGGGCTCTGGACTCTAGACCAGAGGGTTGTGGGTTCAATCCCCAGTGGGGGACACTGCTGTTGTACCCTTGAGCAAGGTACTTTACCTAGATTGCTCCAGTAAAAAAACCCAACTGTATAAATGGGTAATTGTATGTAAAAATAAATAAATAATGTGATATCTGTATAATGTGAAATAATGTATAATGTGATATCTGTATAATGTGAAATAATGTGATATCTTGTAACAATTGTAAGTCGCCCTGGATAAGGGCGTCTGCTAAGAAATAAATAATAATAATAATAATAATAATAATAAAAGAAGAAAGAAGCCACCACCATCTGAAAG
Organism: Acipenser ruthenus; assembly: GCF_902713425.1. Classification (NCBI taxonomy): domain Eukaryota; kingdom Metazoa; phylum Chordata; class Actinopteri; order Acipenseriformes; family Acipenseridae; genus Acipenser; species Acipenser ruthenus. The sequence continues at coordinate 88,342,490 of NC_081190.1, read as the reverse complement.
AGGAACTGTTCTGATGATGTCATGTCAGCAGGGTGGACCCAGACGAAGCCATGCATGCCCCCAATCAACGGGACTGCCTGCAATAAAGTGAGGTTGGAGAGGTGGAGGATAAGGTAACAACTGGGATTGCGTTGGCAACATCCAGGTGAGTTTAGCTGAGATATCAATTACCTAGGGGGGAATGAGGGAGCAAGCATTCATAATCCCTCCCCCGAATCTCAGCCTTTATTTCTATGATTCTATTTTTTTCTTTTTTTTTACTGACACAGAGCCAATTGAGCATATGAAAGGTCTTCTTGGTCTATTGTTGTAGGTCCTTATGTTTTTTCTTCTGATATAGGAATGCCTAGCTTTTGAAAAACCAACATGAGTATTGTTATTTGTTGGGCCGCAGGCGAAGACGGAAAATCAATGTTTCTTCTCCAATATTTTCTTTTTTCATTTTGATATCACATCACAAAAAACAAGCGTTTTCATTACTTGTCCTTTGTTTACGTTATGCTACTGGAACTTTAAATCATTATAGAGCGGCTGGGCTTTTATTGTTTTTGTTAAACATACAAATGCCGTATTGTGTTGCAATACATTATACCAAAAAGGGGTAGTGGGTTAAGTTTTTTTTTCTTTCCTAAAAAGGGCCATAAAAAGGGCCTGGGTTCATTTTTGTAAATGACAGACTTTTTCACCGTCCCATTACAGCAGAATTTGTTCTTTACATTATGGGAAAAGCTGGTACAAAAGGGATCCTGAAAAGTTTGCTTCCCTTGGATGGGAAAAAAGCAAAACCCAAATGTGACAGAGAAAGAATGCATCTTGTTTATAAATCCCTCCCGACCTGTGAGGGCACTATGTAAAGGGAACAGTGGACCCTGGACTGGATGGTTTGGCAGTACATTCTAGTGTCAGTCAGAAGTCGGCCGTCCAGGAAGGGGGTGGAGCCACAGTACACCAAGTCATCGCCCCAGACGGGAAGCGATGTGGCAATCACGGATTGGAGAAAAAGCGATTGCACTCGCTAACCAAGGGGGTGTGGCTGAAGGTACAAAAGGGGATATGGCCGAGCGAACTGCTCCTTTGTTATGGTTACAAGAGCACCGCTGAAGGACTGTGATATACTGTGAGTGTTTAGTGTTTGTTTGTTTGTCGTACTAATTGTAAACGTTTGTTCTTGTTAGATCACTAAAACGTACCAGGAGCTGTCGCTAAAGGCCAGCACCAACCAGGACAACACTGCACTACTGTTAAAAAATAAATGTATTTCACCACTCACACTTAAAAAGCACTCACTTTGGACTTGTGACCGTGTGTGTTCTGTGTGTGTATTACTGTGATTATTATTTCGGGATTGAACCTTGTAGGTTTTACTGAGCAGTACACATAATTGTGTATTGCCAGTTGAATGATGTTGTTTGTCATTACTTGAGCACTGTTTCACCTCTACACCTGCGCACTGCAAACCACTTTGCCACACCAAATTATAATACAGCCCATAAGGACTTTTATATTATAAATGAAAAACGGCCAGCTGCGAAAATACACACTGTCAAAAAAAAAAAAAATCAGAACTCCGCTCACTGGTAACAAGTAGCGTTCTAAAGAGAGAACCCACACATGACTCACACCCAGTCTACTAATAGTGAGTGTGAGTGGTAGATGCCTCAAAATGCCTTGTATCATGTTAGCCAATATAATTACAGTATAACTTGACAGACAGAGGTGAGTAAAGTTTAGAAGTGTTTGGAATATACACAAGCCCAGCCCATTTGGGTGGGATTCTGTCATGTTAGCCAATAGTAATACAGTACAGTAGACCTTGGGAAGCATGATGTAAGGTTCGGAAACAGGCGGCAGCGAGATGCTAAATGGAAGACAGCGATTCACGTTTATGGTTGTTGCTCTGCGATTATTTTCGACGAAAAATATTTTTATACTTTTACGGTAGGCTGCCTCCGTAGCTCCATTATGAGACAAAACATCCCAAATACAAAGAATTGCTGGGAGAAGCATGAACAAAAAAAAATTGGGGCAGCAAGGTGTTTTTGAACGGAAAAAGAAGGAATCTGAAGCTGCTACAATAGCAAGTTTCAACGTTGCGCAGCGAATTGCAAAATCATCACGTCCCTTTACCAATGGGGAATTTATAAAAGACTGCATGATGAAAATATGTGATGCTGTTTGCAAAGAAAATAAAGATTCCTTTAAAAACGTTTGTCTTTCCAGAATGACTATGCAGAGATGAATAGCAGACATGTCTGGAAATAGCTATGATTAGCTAAAAAGTAAATGCAAAAATATTGTGTATTTCTCTGCTGCTTACAGGCATTGCATTTTACAACGTGTATTTTGGCCCTTGGCCAGTTGTCTTTTTCGTGATCTGGCCCTCACAAAAATAAAGTTGTGCACCCCTCGCACTATACCATTGCTGTATAATACATCAAGCGCAGAGGCATCTTCTTCTAAGAAGTGTAGTACCTACTTGTAAAGAAAATCTGTGGTAAATCTACAACTATTATAATCTGATACATCTACATTAAAATCCACAAACATATTTAAGACTGTGAAAGAACTGGTCTCACCATTGACTACTGCAGCTGCAGAGGATGTTCCCACACCATCAATCAATCTGCCAAATAAATCGAAGGAGAAAAAGTCTGCTGGTGTTGAAATTCTTTCTGAAATCATGTCCGCGATCACCTGTGACACCCATTGTTGTGTAATGTAGTAGGTGGGAACCTTATTACAAAGAGTCTGGTAGGAAGGTTATTCAGGAAGGAATTCTGTGGAGAGTTGAGTCATGGTGCATGGTGTGTGATTAACAATAAAACGTGTTCATTAAGATGTAATATACGGTGGAGCCTAAATTCTTTGCTGAGAACCCTAATCTACAACATTTCTGGTGAGAACGCCTGAGTAAAAAAAAAAAGAAAAACAGCAACACGCAGCGACCATAGCTCTAATTGGGAAAATAGCTGAGTTCCGAGACGAGAAAGAAGATTTTGAGTCCTATATGGAGTGGTTTGAACTATGGCTGGCTGCTAATGAGATAGAAGACGGAAAACATGTGTGTATTTTTGTCTGTAATATTATTATTATTATTATTATTATTATTTATTTCTTAGCAGACGCCCTTATCCAGGGCGACTTACAATTGTTACAAGATATCACATTATTTTTACAAACAATTACACATTTATACAGTTGGGTTTTTACTGGAGCAATCTAGGTAAGGTACCTTGCTCAAGGGTACAGCAGCAGTGTCCCCCAACTGGGACTGAACCCATGACCCTCCGGTCAAGAGTCCATAGCCCTAACCACTACTACACACTGCTGCCCTGAAGGATCTGAAGCATATGGGCTGCTTAAAAATGTGATCGCACCAGAAAAACCTAATCAAACTTTTACAGAACTAGTACAAGCACTGCAGACACATTACAAGACCAAATCTGTAATTATAACAGGGCGGTTTTATTTTCATAGGAGAGATAAAAATGAAACTGAGATGATTGCTGACTACATTGTTGTGTTGAAACAATTATACAAAAGAGGCTGATGTCTGAGAAGGTTTTGACTTTTGCATCTGCTAGAGATTGCGTTAGCAATGGAAATGGCTGCTAAAAATGCTCAGGAATTGTCAGGGAAATCAATAACACAGCCATGTAAAATAAATAAAGTGTGGTCAGAGATGCAAGTTGGCAAGGGAAATAACGCTCACAACAGCAAATACATGCTGTTTTCCAGCAGGAGAACATCTTTAGAGGGGGAGAGGAGAGCAAGCAACACACAGGAGAATAACTGCTACAGATGTGGAGGAAAACACAATTCAAGCAACTGCTGTTTTAAAACAGGACAGTGTCACAAATGTAAAAACATTGGGCATATAGCGCATAGTTGTAGAAATAGGAGAGACGGGGGAACGACACACATTGTGAGTTTGGATCAGGAAGACAGTGACAGCAGTGGTGGAGACATTTTGGAATTGTTGACAGTGTATACTGCGAGTGAAGGGGAAAAGAGAATCTCCATTTCATTGTGCTGAAAAGACACCCCAGTAAATATGCAGTTAGACACAGGAGCAATAGTAAGCATTATCCCAGAAGCCCTGTACCAGAAGAGTCTGCTGCACAGGCCACTAGAAAGTAGTAACTTGCAGCTTAAGACCTACTCTGGAGAGAAAATACCAATACTGGGACAGGTTAAAGTCAAGGTGAAATACAATGAATAGTCTGCTGTATTTGATAGTTGCAAAGGGAGATGGACCTCTACTGCTGGGGTGAAATTGGCTAAGAAATATAAAAGTGAACTGGTCAAACATTTTCCAAGTGTCTAGAGCGGCGAATACCTTGAACAGTACAGCCATCAAAGTGATTTTAGAGTGTTTGTGCAAGAGCTCAGATAAAAGTACAGCCTGGAGTTCCACAAACCCAGACTAGTAGTGTACGCACTGCGAGAACCCGTTGAGAAGGAATTAAACAGACTGGAAGCTCATAACATAATTTCAAAGGTCAACCACAGCAACTGGGCTTCACCAATTGTAGTGGTGCCCAAGCAAGACTAGATTATCCGAATATGTGAGGATTACAAGGTTACTGTGAACCGGTGCATATCTGAAGAAACAAACCCACTACCAAATGCAGAAGATTTATTTTCTAAGTTAGCTTAGGGGAGTTTACTTCAGTCAACTTGATTTGTCAAATGCATACCAGCAGCTCAAGTTAGAGGAGAACTCAGAAGAGTTTTTGACCATAAACACACATCGGGGCTTGTACAGATACCATAGACTGCCCTACGGTGTGTCAAGCGCTTCTGCTATATTTCAGTCTGTCATGGACCAAATTCTACAGAGACTGGATAATGTAGTTTGTTACTTAGATTACATTCTGATCACTGGAAAATCACCATCCGAAGACACTAAATGAAGTCTTATACTGCTTAGAACACCATGGTGTACATGTTAAGTCATCAAAATACAGGTTTTATGCAACCTAGTGTAAAATATCTGGGTCATGTGGTGGACGCAGAAGGTTTACACCCTACAAAAAAAAAGGTGAGTGCAATCAAGAACACGCCTAGACCTAACAATGTATCAGAACTGTGTTCGTTCCTCGGATTATTCAATTATTTTTTAGAAAACAGCCACTACACTGAACCCATTACATGAGCTTTTACAAAAAGAACGGCACTGGATGTGGACAAGCAAATGTGAAGAGGCATTTCAGAGCTGCAAGCAACAGCTGCTAACTTGTAGCATACTAGTTCATTATGACATGGGCAAACCGCTCAGATTAGATTAGTGAGGCATCTCCATATGGAGTAGAAGCCATGATCTCCCATGTCATGGAAGATGGAAATGAACGTCCCATTGCATTTGCATTAAGAACACTGACTAGCAGTGAAAAGAACTACGCGCAAATAGAGAAAAAGGCGCTTGGTCTCATTTTTGGATTTAAGAAATTTCATAAATATCTCTACGGTCGCAAGTTTACGCTAGTTACTGATCATAAACCATTATTAGCTATCTTGGGCCCCAAATCAGCCATTCCCACACTGCTGCCCGAATGCACTATTACTGTTGGCATACAATTATGACATAGAATATCGAAGGTCTGGAGAACATGCAAACACAGATGCATTATCTCCATAGCCATGTCTTGGTACAGCACCAGTAGTAGAAGATGCTAACTTTATTTTTTAGTTATGAAGACAGACTGCCAAAAGAGACATGAAAGGATCCTGTCCTTGCCAGAGTTTGGGAATTCACCGTAAATGGCTGGCCTACTACCGTGAGTGACAACTTCCGAGTTTATTTCAACCAGAAAGAGCAGTTATCAACGCAACAAAATTGCATATTGTGGGGGTTAAGAGTAATCATACTGGCTGGAAGACTTGCGCAGAGAACAACCAGGTATGTGCATGATGAAAACAATAGCAAGAAACTATTTTTGGTCGCCAGAAATTGAGCAGAAAGTTAAAAATTGCCTGGTGTGTGAAGCAGTGCAACATTCTCCTACAACAGCATCATTACACCCATGGACATGGGTCACGAGAGCTTGGCAGAGAATCCACATTGATTTTGCAGAAAAGGACAAGCAGTATTTCTTTGTGGTGCTGGACAGCCATTCTAAATGGATGGAAGTGACCCTGATGTCAAGCATCACAACATAAAAGACAATTGAAACGCTCCGCCATCACCTTGCATCTTATGGATTACCAGAGGAGGTGGTTTCGGATAATGGACCACAGTTCACTTCAGCAGAGTTTCGACAGTTTAGGCTTGGGAATGACATCAATAGGGTGACCAGATCGCAAGAGTGAAAAATCGGGACACTCAGTTGGTGACGGGAGGAAAGAAACCTTGTAAACTATTGCACAACGCAAGCGATGCAAACTATGTATCTTTCTTTTGTAGATAGGCTTTTTTTATTCCTTTGCCTTCCTGTGTGCATTGCACTTAGGCAAAAACAAAAACTTAGAGAAATATAATTGAAAAAAAATACAAACCGGTTAACTTTCTTGTTTACTGTTCAGATGACAACAATGTTTTAATCATCCTATCAGTGTCTGTACTGGCTTTTCTGTGACCTGCTGTAACTGCTAACTGATTTAGGTTGCTGAAATCTAGTTTTCAGCATTAGACGTAATTAGATGTAATATTTATTAAATAATGCCAGATACCTTTGGGTAACTGAGTTTTGGGGCTGTTTCTAATTGATGTCCAAATCTGTAGAATTTGGCAAAGCTTTGCCCTACACTTCCAACCAATTCAGTGGATGCAGACGTGCAGTCTCAATGTATGGGCAAATTCACACCAGACAGAGAATGTCAGCAGCAACTGCTGGGAGATGTTACATGCTTGCCTTTTAACAAATGACAGCACTCTGTTTTAGTAAGGAAGCAAGTACCACTATTTTAGGCTTTTATAGTGCTCTGAAATATTAGGTGTATTTAATGTTTACACAGGTCCGCGAAATGTATGTGAAATCCTAATTATACCCCTAATCCTAATTGGATGACTTGACCATGGGCAAATGATTCAATCCATTTTTTTCCCCACTGCGTTAGGTACTTACACTGTCTTTTTTGCTTTTTAGTGACAGGTTCATCAACAACACCAGCCATCATAACACTTTGCCAGTAAAATCAGACACATAGGCGCACGCACCAAGAAAAACACATGACACATACCGCATCATATGACTGCAGATTAACATGATTGGCTAGCCGCATAGATGCAATGCAAACAACTCACTCCAACAACATGCCCTAAACCAGTATAGTATGCTGTTGCATCGTGAGACAGTACAGCAGCCACATATATGAAATTTCCTAATGAGAAAAAATGTTTTTCACATTTTACGCCTGGGTTTTCAACGTTTACTCAATCAAGACGTGGGACAAAGCCCCTAATATTGGGACGATCCCGAATTTATCAGAATCTGGTCACCATAGGCATCAAGCACATCTTGACACCGGCCTATCAACCTGTGTCAAAAGGAGCAGCAGAGACATGTGTACAGACTCAAGAAAGCATTAAGAAAACAAGTGCTCAGTGCTACATACAGAAATACTCATATTACACTGAACCACCGCTTGGCAAACTTCTCATTCCAGTACAGAAGCATGGCACATACTCTAACTGGCTGCTCGCTGGCTGAATTGTTTCTTAAGCACCAGCTAAACACTAAGTTCAACCTCTTACGACCAAATATACACAAGCATGTGGAAGCAAAACAGATTAAACAAAAAGCCCAGCATGATAGAGGCAAGAAGACGCTTCACCAGTTTAACTGAAGGAAGGGAAGAAAAACGGAACGATCATCAGCAGATGTGGGCCACTAGTGTATATGGTCCACCTCAGAGACAGGGTGTGCAGAGTGCACATAGACCATTTGCTGTTTCCCAGGGGAACACATTTAGCAGAGAATGAGGAAGAGGCACAGTGCACCACTTTCCAGGAGGTGCCCAATACCCTAAAGGAGATGGAAGCATGTTCACCTGCCCCAGCTGGAGATGGACTGGACCCTCCTAATGGACCTGAACCAGCTATTTCTGTTAATGTTACTGCTAGAGGAATATCTTCGGAGATTGATCCTGTGAGAACCACTGCAGGGCAGATGAGTTTCCAGAGACGCTATCCTGTGAGAGCAAGAAAACCACCCGATAGGCTAGACTTATAGTAGTTAGTTAGGAACAAGTTCAATCCAGGGGCCAGAATAATGCCCAGAACTTGTAGAAGGACAGGGTAGTCCACCTCTGCTTTTTATCTAGTTTATGTTATACTTAATATTAAGCTTCAAAAATAAATAAAATAATAACAACAACATAGTAAATGACTAAAAGGGGAGGGATGTTGTGTAATGTATTACCAGAAGATGGGGTCTGGTAGGAAGGTTATTCAGGAAGGAATTCTGTGGAGAGTTGAGTGCATGGTGTGTGATTAACAATACAGCGTGTTCGTTAAGAAGTAATACATGGTATGAGCCTAAATCTTTTGCTGAAAACCCCAATCTATATAAATAAATAAAGATTTTGCCTGCCGAGCTAACCTGAAGTCCTTTCAGCAAACTAAAAGGTTACAAACGAATCATGTAAGAATGCAGTCTGTACGCACACAGTGTTAAATATTGCCAACAGCTGCTGCTGTAGGCTCACCTTCGGTCAGTGTCCTTTTCTGGACTTCATCTTTTTTTTGTTTTGTTTTTATTTAAAGTTTGAACAGACAATGATGAGCAGAAACACAGCTGTAGCTGCAGGAGTTGCAGCGATAGTGGAAAGTGTCATGAGCAGGATGAAGTGCAGTTGATTGAATAGAGTTTCTTCCATTATCCCTGACTGTGAAGGAGAATGATGTTGAACGGTGTCGGTTTGAATTCTGTCACTGATCGATTGAGCAGAGATTGATGGAGGCTGGCTGTTGGTCAGATCGATGGCTAAATGCTGAGCCATGAATTTATGAAGCACATCAAACAATACTTTTCTACTTGAACCTGCTGGGAATAGGCCTTATTTTGATGTAGTGTTTTCAGTACTCTTGGTACTGAATAGGATAATTATAATTTTGAATGGATTAAGGGATGCTGGTTAAGAATTCACTTGAAATGTATTTGCTTACAATTGTAAGTCGCCCTGGATAAGGGCGTCTGCTAAGAAATAAATAATAATAATAATAATAAAGAATTCCTGCAATTGGAATTAGTCTTTATAGTCTCAATCCATGTAAAATTCAGACATGGTGGGATTTTTGGAATTTGTTGTTAAGTTTATATATATATATATATATATATATATATATATATATATATATATATATATATATATATATATATATATGTATATATATTAGGGCTGTCTATTAATCGTAGTTAACTTCTGCAATTAACGCAGTCATGTTTTGGGAGATTAAGTTTTTTAACGGAATCTTAACCACACTCCTGTCTTGTCCCTCTTAGCATATCGTAATTCATTTCATGAGTGTAGTCATCGTTTGAATGTAAAACTGGTCATGGAACTGCATTATTTAGCAAAGCACTCAAAGTGAAGAACTTGTGAATGTGAAGTTTCTTTTTTAAAAACTTTCTGACAGTTCATAGGATAGAAAGAGGGTTACATGTATCTATTGTCAAAGTGAGTTCCAGTATCACAGAAGTACATCTAGTCTGTTGTACCACCTGCATGCTAAACATGCTTTCACTTCTCAAAATACACAACCACAAGTAGGTTTTCTGCTATAGACAACAACAATACAACAATAAATGAAACCCGTCAGTTTTGACAGACTACTCTTTTAGAAATACAGGATCGATGCAAACCCATAAATCAAGCTACAGTAAGTACAATACTATAACCAGTGCTTTTGGATAGCTACCGACTGCAGACCAGTTAACATTTTAGCTTTGTTTTATTTCAATAATCACATTTAATTTTAAATTATATTATTTACAATTATGGAGGATAGGTTCGACTCCTGGCTGGCTCGCCAGTGAAGTGGATTTAAGGTGAGTTCCAAAGTCTTTAAGTAAAAAAAAGCACAGAGTCCTTTTCTTCAATCAATATTAGGTATATTGTAATACATGAAGAAAATCAGGTCCCAGGTACAGAACAAGCAGATTTAAAGTTTTTACAGCTTACATGATTATTAAAGTCTTGTGTGCTACGGACATTCCTGGTTCGTCCAAATTAAATACATGGTAAAAGAATATATATCTGGATTGCTGTTTTTTCACTCAGGATTGCTCATCGAGGTGTTATTACATAACATATTAGGTCGGTGGCATTAATTTCCTTATATTACACAGTTAAAATATCTTTGATATGACAAAGTTGCTAAATGTAACCAACAGCCTATTTTAACGGAAACGACACCCTGTGTTTGGCTCGTACTGTGAAACATGGAGTGAATTTTTTAAAAAAATCTATGCATAACTTTTATATTCTTTTCAATGTGGATTGATAATAAAAAGTTTACCTTTGATTAGTAACTGTTTTATCGACCTGTGTTTCATGAAATTAGCAATAACAGCTGCCTACTGTATTTGAATACATCTTGGTTTGTTTATATGATGGCAGAGGTATCACATGACACCATTGTAATGTATCAAGTGTATGGGAGGTACTGCAGATTGAATCTTTTTTTTTGTCCCATGGTGTAAACTCAGCAAAGGCTAAAAAAACACACAGAACCACGTGTTTTTGCTATATAGTTACTGTGCATGAAACCTTGTATCTTAGACTTGTTGTGTCTGGTTTAGTTGATGTTGGAGAGAAACTAGTCTAGTGAGTTTGATCATTTGCATAATATATTTTACATTTGCATTTATTTCACATATTTTTCTAAGAAAATTATTTTTGTGATCCCTCTATTTAGCTATTACTTTATACTTTTTTATTTGATCTTCATTTTTCTACCGTTCCCCCAAAACTTTTTTTTTACTTTCATTCATCATCAGATTTTGTTTCCTTTCTTTTCTTTTGTTTTTCAAAATAACGATTTTGATTAACATTTATTTGATTTATTTTTTTAGGTTATACAGTATATATTTTTTTCACCTCTTCTCTCTTCGATTTGACAACAATTTGTTTTTATAGGGAAGGGTGGTTTTTAATTTTTTACTAAAATCAGATTTTTTTCTCCTATCCCTGTTTCATAAAATCGTTTTGATTGTATACAATATATAGTTATTGGTTTTAATTTATTTTTCTTTTGCTCCATAAATTTATATATATCTATATATATATATATATATATATATATATATATATATATATATATATATATATATATATATATACAGACGTGCTCAAACTTGTGGGTACCCTTACAGCTCATTGAAATAATGCTTCATTCCTCCTGAAAAGTGATGAAATTAAAAGCTATTTTATCATGTATACTTGCATGCCTTTGGTATGTCATAGAATAAAGCAAAGAAGCTGTGAAAAGAGATGAATTATTGCTTATTCTACAAAGATATTCTAAAATGGCCTGGACACATTTGGGTACTCCTTAGAAAAGATAATAAATAATTGGATTATAGTGATATTTCAAACTAATTAGTTTCTTTAATTAGTATCACACATGTCTCCAATCTTGTAATCAGTCATTCAGCCTATTTAAATGGAGAAAAGTAGTCACTGTGCTGTTTGGTATCATTGTGTGCACCACACTGAACATGGACCAGAAAAAGCAAAGGAGAGAGTTGTCTGAGGAGATCAGAAAGAAAATAATAGACAAGCATGTTAAAGGTAAAGGCTACAAGACCATCTCCAAGCAGCTTGATGTTCCTGTGACAACAGTTGCAAATATTATTAAGAAGTTTAAGGTCCATGGAACTGTAGCCAACCTCCCTGGGCGCGGCCGCAAGAGGAAAATCGACCCCAGAGTGAAAAGAAGGATAGTGCGAATGGTAGAAAAAGAACCAAGGATAACTGCCAAAGAGATACAAGCTGAACTCCAAGGTGAAGGTACGTCAGTTTCTGATCGCACCATCCGTTGCTTTTTGAGTGAAAGTGGGCTCCATGGAAGAAGACCCAGGAGGACTCCACTTTTGAAAGAAAAACATAAAAAAGCCAGACTGGAATTTCCTAAAATGCATATTGACAAGGCACAATCCTTCTGGGAGAATGTCCTTTGGACAGATGAGTCAAAACTGGAGCTTTTTTGGCAAGTCACATCATCTCTATGTTCACAGACGAAAAAATTAAGCTTTCAAAGAAAAGAACACCATACCTACAGTGAAACATGGAGGAGGCTCGGTTATGTTTTGGGGCTGCTTTGCTGCGCCTAGCACAGGGTGCCTTGAATCTGTGCAGGGCACAATGAAATCTCAAGACTATCGAGGCATTCCGGAGTGAAACTTTCTGCCCAGTGTCAGAAAGCTCTGTCTCAGTCGCAGGTCATGGGTCCTCCAACAGGATAATGACCCAAAACACACAGCTAAAAGCACCCAAGAATGGATAAGAACAAAACATTGGACTATTCTGAAGTGGCCTTCTATGAGTCCTGATCTGAATCCTATCGAACATCTATGGAAAGAGCTGAAACTTGCAGTCTGGAGAAGGCACCCATCAAACTTGAGACAGCTGGAGCAGTTTGCTCAGGAAGAGTGGGCCAAACTACCTGTTAACAGGTGCAGAAGTCTCATTGAGAGCTGCAGAAAACGTTTGATTGCAGTGATTGCCTCTAAAGGTTGTGCAACAAAATATTAGGTTAGCGGTCCCATCATTTTTGTCCATGCCATTTTCATTTGTTTTCTTATTTACAATATTATGTTGAATAAAAAATCAAAAGCAAAGTCTGATTTCTATTAAATATGGAATAAACAATGGTGGATGCCAATTACTTTTGTCAGTTTCAAGTTATTTCAGAGAAAATTGTGCATTCTTCGTTTTTTGTGGAGGGGTACCAACAAATCTGAGCATGTCTGTGTATATATATATATATATATATATATATATATATATATATATATATATATATATATATATATATACAGTGCCTTGCAAAAGTATTCAGACCCTTGACCAATTCTCTCATATTACTGAATTACAAATGGTACATTGAAATTTCATTCTGTAGGTGATTTTTAGGGCAAACTAAAAGGAAGTTGAAAATAAGAATAGTAGAACATAAAGCAGTGATAAGGAACAACAATATGGACTATGCCATCGCAAGACACTATAAAACTCATAATCACGGCTCTGTATCAAGCCTTAAGTTTATAGGTCTTGAGAAATATTTTTTTTTCTGATAGAGGGGGAAATATAGTTAAAACAACTTAGAGAAGGGAACCAGTCTGTTTTTACTCTCTGAAATCAATGGAGCCTCATGGGCTTAACGAAACATTAGACCTTAACCCATACATTTAAAAACCCAGTGTATTTATCAAAACATGTAATTTGTTGTGTAATTATCTTGTTAAATTATGTATTGTAATCATTTTGGACATGAATACTTTACATAATAAAAAAATATGTTTATGTATGTGTATTTTAATTGGTATAAACAAAGTAAACCATTGATTAGATAGTGGGCTTAAAGCTCTGCTAATTAATTGGATGTATGATAAAATGTGATTGTGCAATTAAGTATTTACATAATACATAAAAATAAATAAATTAATTAATTAATTAAAAATCCACCAGGCAGACCTATCATGTTAGGAAATTATTCTATTTCTAAACCTTTAAGCTAATTTGTAGATTTTATTTTATCTATCTGACTCACGTGATGTGATTACGTTACTTTCTAAACTCACGGTTTAGAAAGCCTGCCTTGTTACATTTGATGTAGAAAGTTTATATGCTAACATTCCCCATAAGGAAGTGGTGGAGGCAATGCCATCTTATTTTTCAATTACATATACAGATCAGCCTACTGATTTACTGCTTAAATTAACTAAATATATACTTACATCTAATTACTTTCTATTCAATGACAAATGTTACTTACAAACCCAAGGGACAGTGATGGGATCAGCCTTTGCGCCAAATTACACTAATATCTTTATGGGATACAGGGAGAAATAAAATATAGATGACATTGCCACCAACTCTTTTTTACAGTATATTCTATTTTGGAGATTCATTGATGATATATTGTTAATTTTGACAGGAACTGAAACAGATCTTTTTTTTGTTTAAGGATTATATCAATAGTCCTTAGAAATAATTTGAAATTCACAATGGAATATAGCAGAACTGAAATAAACTTCTTGGATCTACTTGTTACGATAAATAATGCTAATCTTATCAACACTTCGATTTTTTTTCTTAAGCCCACAGATAGAAATACCATTCTACAGACAGATAGTAATCACCCTAAACATTTAATTAAAAATATACCTTATGGCCAATTTCTCAGGCTTAAAAGAATATGTAGTAATACTTCTGACTTTCAAATTAAAGCCAAAGAAATGCATTATCGATTTCACTATAAAGGTTATAACAAAAACAAACTGATGTAGCCTTTAAGAGGACTGGTTAAATGTTTGCAATCTACTGATGTAATGAGACCCAAGATGACAACATTCGTAATGGAGTATAACTACATTTCAAATGATGTTTAAAAATCATCATCAAACATTGGAAAATGTTAGAATATGATCCCGAACTCTGATCTTTCGCTACAACTTCACTGAAATTTTGTTTTAGAAGAGGTAGGAATATTAAAGATCCCCTTGTATCCTCAATGTATAAATTGCATACAGAGAAAAACTGGCTTAGCATAACCTCTGATATTCATGCTAACTATCAATGTGGTAGATGTTTCATTGTTCTAATACCTATAATGTTCAATATTTTACGCACCACATTCTGGAAAAATGTATACAAAGTTTCATTAATTGTAATGCAATCCATGAAGTTTACAGTCTTACATGTCCTTGTGGTCTGATTTATGTAGGGCAAACTGAAAGGAAGCTGAAAATAAGAATAGCAGAACATAAAGCAGTGATAAGGAACAACAATATGGACTATGCCATCGCAAGACACTATAAAACTCATAATCACGGCTCTGTATCAAGCCTTAAGTTTATAGGTCTGGAGAAAAAAAAAATTCTGATAGAGGGGGAAATATAGTTAAACAACTTAGAGAAGGGAGACATTCTGGATTTACTCTCTGAAATCAATGGAACCTCATGGTCTTAACGAAACATTAGACCTTAAGCCATACATTTTAAAACCCAGTGTATTTATCAAAACATGTAATTTGTTGTGTAATTGTGTATTGTAACCATTTTGGACATGAATACTTTACATAATAAAAAAAATATGTTGTTTATGTATGTGTATTTTTAATAGGTATAAACAAAGTAAACCAACGTTTAGATAGTGTCCTTACAGCTCTGCTAATTAATTGGATGTATGATGACCTGTGGCAAAGTGGTTAACAGTGTGTAGGTGCAGGTGATCAATAAACAGACAGACAAATATAAACCAGGTGCAATGTTGTTTAATGGTTTGTAATCCAACTGCCTGATGGCGTAACAACAGTAAATAATAAACAGTGTTAACAGGCAATACAGCAGCGTGTATTGCTCTGTTCAAATCCACGGTTGGTTCCCAAATAATAAAGAGTCCTGTTCTTATTCACCTACACGTAACACAAACACAAGTCCACAGTGTGTGCTCGAGTGCTCGTACTGAATATACAGTCTTTAATGAAACAAAGTGCAGTGATGTTGTCCAGGTTAGTGCTGGCCTTTGGCGACAGCTCCGGATCATGTTAGCCATCTAAACAACAATTAAGTATTTTTAGACAAGACAAAACAAACAAAACACTCACGACACATTTCACAATAATGGTCCTTCCGGGTTGTTCCTTAACCATAAATGAAAGAACAGATTACATCACTTCAACCCCTATTTGTACAGTCACACATGACCCCTTGGTAAACGATTGCAGCCACTCCTCCAATCCGCGGCTGCCGCAACATTTCTCTTCTGGGTCGATGAATTAGTGTATCAAAGCTCCGCCCCCTTTCTAGATGACCGACTTCCTTTTAACCCTGGGAATGAATTGTCAGGCCAACCCGTCCAAGGTACTCTGTTCCCGTTACTTAGCGCCCTCACAGGTCGGGAGGGAGATTTACCACCAAGAATCATTCTATTTCTGTCACACGACCATATAACAAGAAGTTTCTGATGAGTATGCTACCAAACCTGTCTCTATGGCTGTTTGACAGGTAAGAATTTGAAAATCATACTAAAAAGCATTGTCGTAGTAGAGACACCTGATATATATATATATATATATATATATTATAATAATAATAGATAATAAGATTCTGGCTGGGGATCTCAAGCACAATAGAACGAAAGCAACGTCGATGTAAAGGAAGGTAAATAAGCTGGGCTTAGCTGAGTGGGGGATGGAGGGTGGTGATGCTGGGACGCCAGAATCACTGTCAAGCCCTCTTAAGGTGTTGTGGGCTACTCGACAAAACACCAGGGATGGAAGGTGCCCACTTGAAGACCCTAGAGAAGTACCCTACTCAGCTCAGTCCAGACGGTTGTCATGCTGATGTGCTAGGGAGGCTGCACTGTGATTGATCCCTGGAGCCAGCATTGCAGCCATTATATGTGCTGATACGCCAGAGAGGCAAAATACAATGATCCCTGAAGCCAGCATCACACTTCAGCCATCAACACCAGACAGAAGGATATCTACATCATCAGGGAAGGAAACACAGATGGATCACATTAGTTTACAGTAACAGAAGCTATGTCTTAGTTGGTGCTTATCTTGGCAAGAGCCGAGTCCAGTAACAGCATGAAGTTTTAACACCTACTCTTATGTAATGGAAATCATTATGGGGTCTTTAGTTTCCCAATATGAGCCGAGGTCTGCAGTCCTTACTAGTTTTATGAATGTCAAGTAAATTACAATAATTAAATAGTACATTACCATTTATTTTGGCATAGAACTGTCCGTCTGACTTTCTCATTGCGTTGTATTTATTTGCCAGAATTTCTAAGAACTAATTCATATATAAATATATATATATATATATATATATATATATATATATATATATATATTTGCTGTGAAGTAGCTATGTTTGCTGTGAAGTTTTAAAGATGTGAAATAAAGACTATTGCTTTTATTGATTTTAACGGGAGTTGCTGTCTTTTTTCCCCCTTTGTTGTGGCAGTCCACTGGAGGTGATTTTTGTATGATTAATCTCAGTTTTAAAAAAATGTAATACATCTCAAAGGGTCACATGAGTATATAAGAGGTTATCACCAAATCGAAGTAGTACACAAAGAGCTTTTCACACACCCCTGATTACATCTGTTCACAGTACTTAATATCTTATATTACATGGGATCTAATCATTATTTCAAGCAGCAATGTAATTTTATACAACAACATTCTCTCTGAAGAAGCCTAATACATCCTGAAGTGTGAAAAATGCTAAGCATGCATTATTTTCCTCTTGCATTTAAACATACTTTACTCAGCTTACTTTACCACAATCAGCAATTTCTGGCTTTCATTTTAAATATGTGCAAACTACATGCTCATGTAAAACAAGACAGAAACACAACAGCAAAGTCAGAATAAAAATGTAGTGCTCATGAAAAGTGATGGGCGATAGCAATAACACAGCTCAAAGAGTGCATTTCTTCTGACCAAAACACCCCCACCCAGTCATTTAGTCCAGAGCCTCTCAAGCAGAAACTGACAATGATGATTCATTGTGTATTTGTTTTAGGATGTAGGCTATTGTCAACTTGGGACAAAGTTGACATCACCAAAACATTTCACTTGCAAGTGTAAGTTAAAAAATGTAGGTGCAATGAAGTTCCTGCTTCTACTAATTTTAACTAACTACATTTGGTGACATTGTAAGGTGGTGTTTGAATTTGCTGAGTTAGTGTGTGAGTAGTACCAGGTGAGTGGCTAAACTGATTAGCAGTTGATTTTGCTATTTGATTGGTTTCCACACAGTTTAGTTGGTTCTTTTGCCAAGCAGGTGTAACATTTAATCAAGCAGCTTATCTCGGCGCCAGCACGAAGCGCCAGCAAACAGAAGAGCAACAAAAGAGCCGGGACTCTAGCTGTGGGAGTCCAGCGAGGGGAGGCCTGCGCTGAGACGCTGTTCGACTAGATCCAAACCTAATGGGGCTCTAGAAGAAGCTATCTACTAGTCAGGTCTATACCCTCCACCCTACTGCTCCTACTGTGCCTTTTGTCTTGCTTGTCCTGCTATGACTGTCTCTCACATCCCTGTTCTGTCCTCCCGTCCTCGTCCTCTGCCCTCCCTCCGCTGCTGCTCCTCCAACCCCTCTAACCTCATTTCTCTGCCTCTCCCCCCTTCCAGCACACTCTCTGGTGCACTCTGGAACTGTCACTCTTCTGCTAACAAAGCTGATTTCATATCTGCCTTTGCCTCCCACCTCTCGCTCGATTTCCTTGCTCTCACTGAAACCTGGCTGTCCTCTGATAACACTGTTACTCCTGCTGCCCTGTCCTCTCTCTATGTCCTGTCCCATACCCCGCGTCTCACTGGACGGGGAGGTGGGACGTGTCTTCTCCTCTCTCCCTCCTTACTCTTTTCTGTCCCCTCCGATCTCACCTCACTCTCTGTCAATACCTTTGAATTTCATGCAGTCCAACTAACCTCTCCCTGTCAACTCCTGCTCATTGTTCTGTACCGCCCCCCTGGGCCTCTCACTCACTTTCTGGATGAACTCGACTATCTACTCTCCTCCCTCCCCTCTCTGTCTACCCCGACTGTCCTGTTGGGTGACTTCAACATCCATCTCTCCAACCCCAGCCACTCTGCTGGATTCCTCCCTCTCCTTCACTCCTTCGACTTCTGTCTCTCTCCGTCCCCTCCTACCCACAAAGCTGGCCGTCAACTGGACCTCACCTTCTCCAGGGCCTGCTGCCCCTCCACCCTCTCTGTCACCCCCCTGGACCGCTCTGATCACTATTTCATCTCTTTTTCTCTGTCTCTCCCCCCTCTCCCTGTTCCTCCTACCCCCACTATCACCTCTCGCCGTAACCTCTGATCTCTCTCCCCCTCTGTCCTTGCCTCCACTGCTCTCTCTCACCTCCCTCCTATCGACTCCTTTTCACAACTCTCCGTAGACTCTGCTACCTCCACCCTCTTCTCCTCCCTCACCTCCTCCCTCGACTCCCTCTGTCCCCTCACCTCCCGACCTGCTCGCCCCTCCCCTCCCCATCCCTGGCTCTCCTCTGCGCTCCGCTCGGCAAGAATCACACTGCAATCTGCTGAAAAGAAATGGAAGAGAACCAAACTCCCTGCTGCCCTAGACCTTTACCGCACTCTCCTCTCCTCCTTCTCCTCTACTCTCTCCTCTGCTAAATGTGCTTATTTCCAATCTATAATCCAAGCCTCCACTAACAACCCACGTAAACTATTCTCTACCTTCTCCTCCCTCCTAAACCCTCCCCCCCTCCTCTATCTCCCCTGATGACTTTGCCTCCTTCTTCTCTTCTAAAATCTCAGATATCCGCAAACTCTTTAACACCTCTCCCTCCCCCGCACCCCCTCCTGCTCCAACCCCTACACCCACTACATCCCCTACTATCTCGCCCTCCTTCTCCACCTTCTTGCCCCTCTCAGACTCTGACCTCTCCTCCCTGCTCCAGGGTCACAAACCCACCACGTGTGCCTTGGACCCCCTCCCCACTCACCTCTTTCAAGCTCCTGCTCCTGCTCTACTCCCCTTCATCTCCTCCCTCCTCAACACCTCTCTACTTTCTGGTATCTTTCCCTCTGCCTTCAAAAAAGCCTCTATCACTCCCCTCCTCAAAAAACCTACCCTCGACCCCACCTCCCTCCAGAGCTACCGTCCTGTCTCCCTCCTACCCTTCCTCTCCAAAACCCTCGAGCGGACTGTACACCGCCAGCTCTCTGCTTTCCTGTCCAACCACTCTCTGCTTGACCCTCTCCAATCTGGCTTCCGCTCTGCTCACTCCACTGAAACCGCCCTCCTGTCTGTCACCAACTCACTTAAGTGTGGCCGAGCTGCCTCTCTCTCCTCTGTCCTAATTCTCCTCGACCTCTCTGCTGCCTTTGACACTGTTGATCACTCTATTCTACTATCATCTCTTGCTGACCTGGGGATCTCTGGCACTGCTCTGGCCTGGTTCTCCTCTTACCTCTCCAACCGCACTTACCAGGTAACCTGGCGTGGAGCAACCTCCACACCTCGCCCTCTCGCAACAGGAGTCCCCCAAGGGTCAGTCTGGGGTCCTCTCCTGTTCTCTCTCTACATCCGCTCCCTGGGCCCCCTCATCGCATCCTATGGTTTCTCATACCACTTCTATGCTGATGATGCTCAGATTTTCCTCTCCTTCCCCACCTCTGACTCCACCATCTCCTCCCGTATCTCTACCTGTCTGTCTGCTATTTCCTCCTGGATGCACTCGCATCACCTCAAACTCAACCTCTCTAAATCTGACCTCCTTTTCTTTCCCTCCTCCTCCCCCTCCTCTGATCTCTCTATCTCTGTTCCTCTGGAATCTACCACACTCTCTCCCTCTTCCTCCGCTAAGAACCTTGGAGTCACCCTGGACCCCTGCCTCTCTTATTCCCAGCACATCTCCACTCTGGCACGCACTTGCAGATTCTTCCTGAGCAACATCCGAAGAATCCGACCCTTCCTCACCAACTATGCTACCCAGCTCCTGGTCCAGGCCCTGGTACTCTCCCGCCTAGACTACTGCAACTCCCTCCTGGCTGGCCTCCCTGCGTCCGCCACCCGTCCGCTCCAGCTCATCCAGAACTCTGCTGCCCACCTGGTGTTTTCTCTGCCTCGCTTCGCCCACACTACTCCACTACTCCGCTCGCTCCACTGGCTCCCGATCACCGCTCGCATCCAGTTCAAGACTCTTGTACTAGCCTACAGATGCCTTGACCAGACTGCACCCAGCTACCTCCAGACCCTCATCTCTCCCTACACCCCCACTCGACCTCTCCACTCCGTCTGCACTAGAAGACTAGCTCTACCTCCGCTACGCACCCCTGCCTCCAGAGCCCGCTCCTTCTCCACCCTTGCTCCGCAGTGGTGGAATGACCTTCCTACAGATGTCAGGACTGCCCAGTCCCTGACCACATTCCGGCACCTCCTTAAGACTCACCTCTTCAAACAGCACCTGTAGAACTCCTCTGTTTGTATCCTGGGACACTATCACCCTTCATGTAAATGTGCTTTATTTTGCTCTTATCTGCCCCCTATTTTACTGCATTTAATCCTGTACTTCAGAATACTGTAATCTGCCAAGTGTTTAACCTGTAGTACTTTGTATTTAATCATATCCTGATGTAACTATCACTATTTAATCATATCCTGATGTAACTATCACTATTATCTGCTGTATTATTGAATTGTGGTTTGTCACACTTGTACTTTGCTTGAACAAAAGTTATTGTATTTCTTGCTCTTATTGTATTACTTGTATTGTAACACTTGAAATGTATTTGCTTACGATTGTAAGTCGCCCTGGATAAGAGCGTCTGCTAAGAAATAAATAATAATAATAAAAATAAACGCCTATTCTCACTTCTCCAGTTATCCCTGAACAGTGTAAAAAAAATCTGTGAACTGAGTGTCTTGTAATAGTTTGCTATTATAGTGCCAGTACGATTTAGTGTGCTGTGCAGAGGCTAAGCAGAAAACTGTGGTGATGAAGTGATGATCATACAGGGATGTGGGGTGAATACTGCTGTTAATGATTCTATTGAGGCAACACAAACACCGGTCTGCAAAAGCAAAATACATGTTTAATTTCAGGGTTTTTGCAGCCTAGCGGAATCATTCTGAGGGGGGACATTACTTTGCCGTACCTCGCTAGCTCACGTTCTATCATAGTATTGGGGATAAAAGGGGGAACATTTGATAAGATAACCTTTTTTAGTGAGGTTGATAGGGGCATTGCAGTTACGAAAGCACCATTAATACTGAAACCTTCTTCAACAATCCTGTGCTTCTTGACTTAAAAACACAACAATGGCCTTATTAATCCTAGAAGCGGACTTGATGTTATTAAAACCAATAATCTTACCCACAAATAGCAGCACGTCCTCAACCGTGACCCCGATGTCAGGAACGCACCTGAACCCGTGTCTCTGTGTTAGTCCTTCCATACCACCAGAGTAAGAGAGTATCCCGGGGCTACACAAACTAAACCTCCCAACCACCAAAGCCAATAAATTAATAATAAGTAATACAAATAATGATAATAAAAAGCAATAGATACATAAATCAATACATAAATAAAGTTTAAAGAAAAGGATGTAAAATCTCTTTAAAAAGCAACAAAAAGCAAAAATAGCAAAAAAAGGCTGTAAAACAGACCTACACTATTCAAACAGCTCGCAACCCCCTCCCACAATCCTGACAGAGCGACAGCTCTATAGAATCAACACAAATTGTGCTTCAAATTCTCCACTCAGTTGTTATCAAATGAAGGATAAAATACACCAAGATTAGTTTACAAAGTTTATTTGGTCTCAGGTGGCACGAAGTTACCTGGACCAGCAAGTGCAATGAGTTACAATTCAGGATAAATATTACATTCAATATTTACAATATTAAGAACAGTAAAATCAACTAAAACTAAAAATTAAACAATATTAAGTCAATAGACACAGGTTATCTTCAATTGCACTGCAGATGGCAAGTACAAGCATCACGAACCAAGTCTTAAGTCTCCACTTCCAGGGGTCACATGCACTGAAAAAAAAAAATAAAATAAAAAAATAAAAAAAGCTGTACATGCAACAATAAGATATCAAATACATGAAAAGTGCACAACCAATCCCCTTCACAGCAAATAAAGTGATAAAGAATAAGAAAAGGAAATGCTAGCAAACCACTGCAATAATAATAATAATAATAATAATAATAATAATAATAATAATAATAAGTGCTGCCACTTCAAAGAACACCTATAATACAGTACGTTATCCTTGTGAAATAGTCTAAACAGGTACACAGTACTCAAGTTACTTCCTCTTTCCACAACCATACATATATTTCGGTGGATGGTATTTAAAAAACTAAACTAAAACTAAAAGAAAAAACAGCGATTGACACACGCTCCACTTCCTCGCTCTAAAAAGAAACAAACAAAGAAGTGTTCGTTGAGGTTTGGCCAATACACCGTCACGGATCTACCTATAAATAAACAGTACTTATAACTTTGGTTTCTAAACAAGAAACAATGAAACAAAAAAAGAAACAAAGAATGAAGCACCCAGCCTACCTTTAAAACAATTTGGGGTGGAGATATACACAGTGCCTATAGAAAGTTTACACCCCCTTTCAAAATTTTCAACTTTTGTTGCCTTATAGCCTGGAATTTAAATGCATTAAAATAGTTTTCTTTTTCATTTATCTACACATCCTACCCCACAACTTCCAAGTGAAAAAAATATTCTAGAAATCTGTAGAAAATGAATTAAAAATAAAAACTGAAAAATCTTGGTTGGATAAGTGTCCACCCCCCCTTATAAATGCAATCCTAAATTAGCTCAGGTGTAACCAATCGCCTTCAAAATCACACACCACCTGTGTTAAATTGTAGTGATTCACATGATTTCAGGATAAATTCAGCAGTTCCTGTAGGTTCCCTCTGCTGGGTAGTGCATTTCACAGCAAAGACTCAACCATGAGCACCAAAGAACTTTCAAAAGAGCTCCGGGACTAAGTTGTTGAAAGGCACAGATCAGGGGATGGATATAAAAAAAATATCAAAGGCCTTGAATATCCCTTGAGCACGGTCAAGATGATTATTAAGAAGTGGAAAGTGTATGGCACCACCAAGACCCTGCCTAGATCAGGCCGTCCCTCCAAACTAGATGACTGAGCAAGAAGGAGACTGATCAGAGAGGATTCCAAGAGGCCAATGGCAACTTTGCAAGAGCTACAGGCTTTTATGGCCAAGACTGGTCAAAGTGTGCATGTGACAACAATATCCCAAGCACTCCACAAATCTGGATTGTATGGTAGGGTGGCAAGAAGAAAGCCATTACTCAAGAAAGCCCTCCTTGAATCCCATTTAAAGTATGCTAAAACACACTCAGGAGATTCTGTAGCCATGTGGCAAAACGTTTTGTGTTCTGACGAAACTAAAATGGAACTTTTTGACCTAAATGCAAAGTGTCATGTTTGGCGCAAACCCAACACAGCGCATCACCCAAAGAACACCATCCCTACTGTGAAGCATGGTGGTGGCAGCATCATGTTATGGGGATGTTTCTCATTGGCAGGAACTGGGGCACTTTTCAGGATAGAAGGGAAAATGAATGGAGCAAAGTACAGAGAAGTCCTTGAGGAAAACCTGCTGCCCTCTGCAAGAAAGCTGAAACTGGGACGGAAGTTCACCTTTCAGCATGACAACGACCCAAAGCACACAGCCAAAGCTACACTGGAGTGGCTAAGGAACAAAAAGGTAAATGACCTTGAGTGGCCCAGTCAGAGCCCTGACCTAAGTCCAATCGAAAATTTGTTGCATGACTTGAAGATTGCTGTCCATCAACGCTCCCCAAAGAACCTGAAAGAGCTTGAACAGTTTTGTAAAGAAAAATTGTCAAATATTGCCAAATCTAGGTGTGCAAAGTTGGTAGAGACCTATCCCAACAGACTCACAGCTGTAATTGCTGCCACCAAGTATTAACTCAGGGGGGTGGAGACTTATCCAATTATGATCTTTCAGTTTTGTATTTTTAATATATCATTTTTTCTCAATAAAAACTTTTTTTCCCCTTAACAGTGTGGAGTATGGTGTGTAGATAAGTGGAAAAAATTATCATTTAAATGCATGAAACTCTGAGGCACGGTGTAGACTTTCTATAGGCACTGTGTATATATAGTAGTGTTCAAAAGTTTGGAAACAACAGCAAGTCTCACTGGATAGATAATCATCACCTCTTTAAAGATATGCTAGATATTTTAAGACATAAACTGTTTTATTGTTTACCAATTAAACAGCATACTGAATGTAATTTTATTTTTGATAAAATGACATACAGTATGCTATATTCATTTTGTTCCATTTAAGTATAGTGTCTACAGTATAACTATCAGAACTTACTTGGGTTTGTGCAAGAAACCACTCTCTACATGATTATAGTGGACTACAGAGGACTAATGTTATAAGAAAACTATTCCTACCATCAGCCAATCAGCTTGTAGCTCTAGCAAGCTTCTATCAGACTGTTGATGCCTGCTGGAATGTCACAGCATCAACTGTGAATCAAATTTAAAAATCAATCTGTGCAAGTGCCAGCTTTTTCGTTTTGACTTGCCGTAATGAAAGCTCGGTCCATATATATTGGACAGCAAATACTAAACAAAAACACAATTGGTCCACATTTATTTCATTATACACCAAAACCAGCCAGTCAATACTTGCACTTACGAAAGCAACCAGTCCTGTACCCAGAACTGTTGGATCAGCCAATCACAGCCTGTCAACTCAACTGGAGCTCAGCATCTTTCAAGAACAACAAATCCAGATATGGACAGTTCAGTAATATTGCTATATTCAGATACCTGCCTCTGTCCAGATAAACTATAAGCAGCTCTGACAAGTAAAAAGTTATTTGTTTAATAAAGTTTTATTTCTTTCACTAATTATGTGTATAGTTTGGTACTATTTTCCTAAAACTTTTCTCAGGGGAAGAGCACCCGACAAATTATTACATGGTAAAAAAATGGAGTTTTTTTAAAGTGTTTTTAAGAAATAAGAAAAAAAAAACTGTTCTTCTAGCGATAGTGCCCTCTCAATGAAGACTCTACCATGTGGTAGTTGACCTTAACTCCAGTTGCTGTCAACTGCACACGTTAGAGCCTTCATCAACAAAAAGTTCACACAGAAGGTACAGCAATTAAAAGTTCACTAAATAAAAATGTTGATCATGTGGATTGGGTACTGCTCAGATTTGTTCATATTCAAATTGTTTTTTAAGCCTTGGCTGTAATGGATTCTGTCTCTACTGTGTTACCAAAGAATGTTTATTGTGTTGAACTTGGTTTGCAAGATTCTGAGAAATGATATGAAGTCAGCAATGCTAATATTCACAACACAATATTATAATTGTAATTTAAGGTACAATGTTGTAGACTCGTGAATCTTCATAGAGTGGTGGTAGAGGCCTTTGGGAAGTTGTGTCAGAGCGTAAACAAAGTCATAGGTCACATGGTTCAGCAGCCATATTGGATTTGTCAAAAATATTCAAATGTCTTCTTCTCTGAAACCGTTATGCCGATTGAAGCGAAACTTTGCATACATAGCCTTGGCAAGGTTGTCTATCAAGTTTGAGCAAAGCAACTCGCTACATAAAAAACATGGCTGCCATGAGCCAATCAAGTTTCAGCTATCGTCAAATTGCACATATTACCTTGTTAAAGCCCAAATGCAAAACTTGTTTAGAACTCTTTAGACAGTGTCATAGTTACTATAGAATACACAAATTAACCCACATACGCTCTATTAAAAAATTAACTTGACTGTGACCTTTGATCTGTCCTTAAGGTCAAATGCAAAACTAACTTATAACGCCTTACAGAGTACAGAGAGGGTAATAGTTACTATGGAACACATATACAAACTCACATGTGCTCTATTAAAAAATTGCCTTGACCGTGGCCTCAAATGTAAAACTAGCTTATAACTCCTTACAGTGCAGATAGGGTCATGTTTACAATGGAACACAAATGGTAACCCATATATTTATCCAAAAAGGTCCTTGACCATGACCTTTTACCTCTCCTTAAGGGCAAATGCAACACCGGCTTATAATTCTTAGATAGTGTAGATAAGGTCATGGTTACTATGGAACACATATAGGAAAAGGGGTTAATATGGTTAGGCTGAAATATTGAATAACTAATTACCAATTTGGCCTGACAACCTGAGTATATAAACCCTATAAAGACCCTATCAGTGCCTAGCAGGTGTATTAACTGAGTTACCTTACAAATGATTATTGTCCATGGGATTATTCTTTTACAAAAAAAAAAAACAACAAATGTATAGGAATAGGTCTGTGCCACCCTTATTTAGTGTAATTTTTTGTATTTGGTTTAAATAAATGCACACTCCAGTGCTTAAACTTTTTGTTTCCAGTAATTTTATGCTCAGTCTGTAACAGTTGGTTTGAGATTCTTTGAATAACTGTTTGCTCAACATAGATTGGTAAGTTCAATTAGGTCTTCAAAACTGCAAAGCTACAATTCTGCTGTTCAGCAAATGTGAACATTTGACTGTTTCAATATGCTAATTGCACTCTCTGGAACCAACCAAAACAATGGTGCAAATGCAAATGAATACACTTAATGATATACTCAGTGGTACAGTACTATACACCCTTTCATTGTCTACAGTATAATAATTTATTGTGAAAATCTGAATTATGAATGATTAAACAACTACATGTTTGGTGATTTTGTTAATGAAATAAGGCTTTTTCTTTTTTTTTTACAAGTCATACATTGTAGGCACTGATTTTCATTCAGAAAGTGTCTTTAGACCAGTGACACAAGAACAAATTTCAACCAATTTCTGTGCTTATCACAGATTGTTTCAGTCTGGGCATAAAGTCATTTTACTTTGCTTGGCTGTCATATTAATAAATAATAGAATAATTTTTAGCCTGAGTCCTAGGTGTTGTTTTGTTGTGATCATTACACTTCCACTATGACTACAAATTCAAAAGTATTGTCTATCCAAACTATAAAATCCAAACGTCGATTTTGTAGATGAGTAATCATTTATAAAAATGTTTCTGTAAGTAAAAATGAACTACACACCAAACTTGCAATGAACTCGAAATTGTCTTATTAAGAACCGTGATGTTTCACCTCACAATCACATTTAGAAACACCACTATGTAGTTATCAAGCATACAAATTAAATAACAGAAAGAAGAGCCTACCTTACCTGATGTTTAGATCCCCAAGTCCATCTTCTTTTAGAGTACTTATAGTACTTATAGATACATGATTCACGGGGGACTAAAAACCGGGTATTCTCAAATTTGGTCAAAAGCAGAGGACATCTAGTAACCTCTCAAACGTGGATTACTTTTTATCAACAAAAGTCAGTAAATTCAAAATGAAATGCGATGTTGTGGCCAGACAATTAAAGGTGCTTTTGTGCATGATTTGTAAACAATGGATGGGTTTAAATAACTATTTTCATTGTGCCTTCTTTTCCAAAAGCTACAGTAACCATTTTGTCCTTTGAATGGTATGCATTTCCATAAATATCTTCAAATGCACCATTAAAAGCATGTCAAGTGGCAAAGTGGCTGCTGATTGGAAACAGGTACAGAGGTGATGCAGTGCAGAAATAATCCCACACCAGGAAACTGTAATCTGTTTTGGAAAAGGGGTCTTTTATTTATAACTCCCGGTCTGGCGACCAAACAATAAACCTCCGGCAATACACACCAATGTGTAAAGCACAGAGGTAACAATACTAAATGGATTGCAGTCCAAATAATAAACACACGTTATCCGCCCCACAATAATACAATACACGGTCACCAGTCTGGGTGCATGCAGTAGTGCTCGTGGTTGGTGATAACAATTATACAGTGACTGTGGTGTAGTGTTGTTCAGGGTAGTGCTGGCCCAAGGCGACAGCTCCGGATACGTGTTAGCCATCTGGTGATTTACAAAAACAAAAGACAATTACTAACAGCGACAAAATCCCTTTTCTGTTTTTAGGAGTTTCTCCCGGTCCTTACAGTTTCTGGTTTAAAAACCAAGCGAAGGAGTAGATTGCGATTCTCCGTCCTCTTTACGCTATCACACATGACCCCTTGGTAAACGAGTGCAGCTGTCTCTACTATCTGCAACTGCTACATCGTTTCCCTTCCAGATCAATACGTTCCTGCAATGGAGTCTTGCCTTCTTCCAGACTGACCAACTTCCTGGCCCGGGGAAAGAACTGTCAGGCCAGCCCGTCCAAAGAATTCTACTCTACTAAAAAAAAAAAAAATACACACAAACTGTACTCGTAAAGCACTGCACGCCATGTAGCAAACAAAATTCTGCATTGCACTGCAAGGTCTAATAATCGCTCGCTTTTGCGGCAACAACGTACATGAACTGAATGTGAGAAACGTGCTTCAACAGCTTGCAGCTTGAACAGTTGACGAAGCAAGCAGGCGTTTATCATGTCTCATCTGAAGAAAAAACTAATGAAACTTAAGACGATTACGTCATTCTTTTCACCATCCACATCCACGGTGACTAATGATTCAGGTCAGATTTTGTTTACTTTATTTGTTTATTTTATTTATGTATGTATGCATTTTTTTATTATTTGTTGTAGCCTGTGACTTCTATTGGATTATATTGTTTTCATTTTCGCTTTCTTTCACTTCATATGTAGTATAAATATCAGTGTTTGTACAGGTCCCTGAAAGTATTGGAAAATCAATGTTTTTTTTTTTTTTTTTTTTTTTTTTTTTTAAGAAAACTCTTTAACCCTTTGCGGTCCATTGTCAGACCTGGTCCGACATTGCAATTATTCCTACCAGGTCAATTTTCGGACCCTGTCCGACATCATCAAAAAAACGCAAAAAACAGGTTTCTAGTCGTTTTTTCTCTGGAAAAAGCCGAGAAAACCATTCAATGGCCGAGTGGGAGCGACAGGAGCCGAGACAAGCCGATAAAAAAAACTGACGTGCACTTAATAAATGGACTGCAAAGGGTTAAAAGTGCTTGATTCCCCCCTAAGACATTGGTTAAAGTGGGCCGTTATAATAAGTCAGTATGCATACCGGTAAGAAAAAACTGTATGGCATGTCGGCAAAAAATAAATACAAAATCTAAGGGGGAAAAAAATGATATGAACGTTTGACTTTAGTGTCTCTGCATAGCGTGAATATGTTTCACCTTAGGTCATAGCCTTGTTCTCCTAAAGCATTTCCCTGTAGGTCACACTGTACCTGCAAATTTTATGAAGCACTTGTGTGTTGGAAATCATTTGCTTTCTACCTGCTAATCACCTGTTGACGTCAAAATGAAAAGAGCCTTCTAGGCCAGCCAAATCTAAGACTGAGCAATCGCAGAGTGACGCTTCCAACAGTTTGGACAAAACAAAATCATCAGACTTACAAAAAGAAGTCGGCACCAAGCCCGAACTAAATCAGCAAACTTCTCATCAGCCAGGACCTTCAATCTGGACAAGAGCAAAGAGATTCCCCGTTAGGGTGACCCAGGGTCTGATGGTAAAGTTGCAGGAACTCGCAGAGACAAACGACTGGTTTGGTCCAAAAGTAGAAATGTCTTCATTGCTATTGCACTTAACCTATAACAGTGGATAAAATGCAGCATTTGGACAGTTAATAACTTGTGCAAAAAGAAATAAAATACAATAAACAAAACCTTCTCCTATACAGGCTTTAAATAAATAACCTGGCTTCAGCAACCAACAATTCACTTTCAACAGCAAGCACAGCTCAGACACAACCTTCTCGGCTAATTTCTCCCCCTTTACTGAGCCAAGCTCTGTCTTATATACCTAGGTAAACCCCGCCCAGGACTAATCTATTATATTCAAATATACTTTAAAATCTTAACAGTGATAAACTAAAATCCCACACATGAATTATAAATAATAGCAATATAAATAACAATGGCTAAAAATCACATTATATATACAATAATAAAATAAAAAGTTCAAACAGAAAACACTGCTCATGGGCTCCCGCGTGGTTTATCCAGTAAAGGTGCTCCATGTGGAGTGCAGGATGCGCTCTATAGCCTGGACGTCGCGAGTTCGAGTCCAGGCTATTCCACAGCCAACCGTGGACAGGAGCTCCTAGGGGGCGGCACACAATTGGCCGAGCGTCGCCCGGGGGAGGGAGGGTTAGGTCGGCCAGGGTGTCCTCGGCTCACCGCGCACCAGCGACTCCTGTAGTCTGGCCGGGCGCCTGCAGGCTTGCCTGTAAGCTGCCCGAGAGCAGCATTGTCCTCTGACGCTGTAGCTCTTGGGTGGCTGCATGGTGAGTCCGCAGTGTGAAAAAAAGCGGTCGGCTGACGGCACACACTTCGGAGGACAGTGTGTGTTCGTCTTTGCCCTCCCGAGTCAGAGCAGGGGTGGTAGCGGTGAGCTGAGCTTCAAATCGTAATTGGCCATTCCAAATTGGGAGAAAATAATTGGCAACGACTAAATTTATTAAAAAAAAAAAAAAAAAAAAAAAAACACTGCTCACAGAGCAAAATAAATAATGAAAGAAAATAAATCACAAATACAATAATAACCCTTAAGGTTCGGCTGGGCATTAGCCTTCACGTTCCTTCAAGTTTCATTTTTCTTTTTTTTATTTTTACTCTTCTCTCCCGCTCTCGTTCACTCCTCCGAACACCCACACGGAGTGCAGAGAGCTGCAGGTTTTTATGCAGGTGACCATCTCCCAATTAGCAACAAATGAATCGCCTAATTAATTCGGGAGATGGCCACCTTCTGCACAGGTTTTTTAAATACTTCTGGCAGAGGACGAGGTGCCTACCTCGCCTCTGCCAGAACACGTTTAAAATAAAAACAAAACAATAACATATGGCGCTTTGTCGTCACATTATATATATATATATATATATATATATATATATATATATATATATATATATATACAATAAATCACAAATAAACAATAACACGCCGTCATAAATACCATAAATCAATCATAATACACAAATACAAAATAACACAGGGGCGGAGGGGGAGACCTCGTTCTAAAAATAAATAAACAATACATTTAAACAGCAGGGCTTTGCCCTGCCCCCTTTTCATGTGCAGGGCTTTCTCACCGCCCTGCTACACCCATCCAAAACGTATTACAATTACATCATTATTCATTTTAAAACCAACAAGGCTTCCCTCCCCATTGGTAAAGTCCCAGATAATACCTATTACAAAGAATGTGGTATCTGAAAATTAACTGCACAATTAACCGTAATATGGTAAAACAAAGGCTTTAACCGTGCCCCTCACAAACATGGCGCCGCTCAGGACGCGCTGCTGCAATGCAATTAAACTTTTACATGTCTGCCAAAGCTAAAATTCAATTAACTTAAAAATATTACAAATGTGAACTTTTACACCGAATTTAGAATATATGAATTATAAACCAAGAAGTTAGATATTAGTTGTAACACAGGACTTTGTTTCTTTGCTACTTTCATGCCGTCCACGTCTCTCTCTCTGCATATGTTACAAAGCTTAACGTATTGCAGATGGCATTTAAAAACAATAAATGTGGACAATCATCCAACCGCATATGTTTCAAAAACTGGGCTGAGACATATTAAATTCATAAGCTTATGTGTTTTCTGCGCTTTAACTTTCTACTTTAACTTGCGATTATTTATTTATTTATTTATTTATTTATTTATTTATTTGTTTATTTTTTAAGCTGAGGCTCACTGATAAACTACAATGATTCTTTGCATGTTTGCCTGTCAGATGTTTGGTGTCTTTGGACTTTCTTCAGTTTATCTATTTATGTTTAAGCATTTTCTTTTAGCATTTAACACATTGCAAATGTATAACACATAACATGATTTATGATAAAGGAGCAAAGAAAATACTTTTGATCATTAAAAGCATTAGTACATTTAGTGGAATTTGTTTAATTAAAATCAGCACGTGATGTCCTTTTAAATGTTGGTCCTTGAAAATGTATTGCAATTTCTTTTTTTATATTAAAAAATTTGGAATCAGCAATTGTTTTTTACCCCATTTAATGCCCAATTTTAAGCCTGGCTCACCGCTGCAACCCCCGCACTGACTCGGGAGAGATGAAGATGAACATCATGCAAGGACACCCTGGCTGACCTAAGGCCTCCCCACCCCGAGTGGTGCTCGGCCAATTGTGCGCCACCCCCTGGGAACTCCTGTCCACAGTCAGCAGTGGCATAGCTTGGATTCGAAATGGTGCTCTCCAAGCTATAGGGTGCATCCTGCACTCCAGGCGGAGTGCCTTTACTGGATGCACCACTCGGGAGCCCCATGTATTGCAATTTATTGACATGATTATTAATACCAGTCCCTTCAACCCCAGTTTGATTTTTGTGATCACAATCAGCTTAATGTAAGAGACCACAACCACAAACAAAGCAAGCAGAAAAAAAATGTGATTAAAATTTCAGGTTTTCAGACAGATCTAGGCCCCTGGTTGAATCAATGTCTCAACACTCTAAAAGAAAACAGAGCTTTACTGTTACAGGGCACAGTCATTGAGAGATGAAAGCTCTGTCAAACAATATGGTTTCTAACTTGTTTTAGAACCTGTGCTTTTAAACTAAATGAGCACCTCCCTGTCCCTTCTAAATATAAGCTTGATTTTAATATTATTATTATTTTATTATTATTTATTTCTTAGCAGACGCTAAGCACTTAACTCGACACGCTACATTTTCATACACACACGATTGATGGTCCTAGCTGCAAAAAAATCACATATTTCCTCCCTCGTGGTTAAAGTCTGTTAAATACAATGCTGCACCTCCACTCAAAAACTATTTTCTTTTCAATTGCCTGCTGTTTTTATTAAGAGCTCTGGGGTATTTGAAGGAACACAAAAGTTCTACAGAAGTTGCAAAAACTTTCCTTATGGTTTTAAAGATAGGTGATCCACATTATCCACATTATGTAACCCTCCTGAACAAATAAGAATTAAGACATGAAGGGGGTGTGATTATCTCATGTTAATCACACCCCCTCCATGTCTTAATTCTAAAGGCATTATGGGACATGACACAAGCCCTTTAGGGGTGTGATTAACTCATGTTTATCACACTCCCTGGAATTTGTCTTAATGTTTTTATGCAGTGTTTTATATGAAAACCTTTTAAAAATTATTATGTTGTTGTTTTGTGTCATTTCATCAATGTGTAAATGTGCCTCGATGCTGTTGAGAAAGTAATTATTTTAAAAAGAGTGACATCTTAATATAATTTACCTTTTTTGGTTGCTAGTTTTTAGTGGAGGGCTGCTACTGAGAACAGCGCATCAAAGCACCAAAAGAAATAATATCAGACCACAAAATAGTTGAGGCATTGTTATACTAAAAAAAATACTGTGAGCAGAGAGGTTTCTAAATCTAGCATAGCAAACTGTAACCTTTACTCTTCTTTCTGGATCTAAATAAATGCTAGTTACTGTCCCACTGTAGCAGTTGTATATTGATCAATTTGTAGTACTAATAGCATTCCAAAGCAATCCAGTCAGCTAGAATCGATCATGATCATCATTTTGAACAAAGTCCCATTAGCTTTAATATCTTGGCTGACAAATACAAAACTTCCTTCAAAATTATATACATTATATATATAGAGCCCCATGAAATTATTATTTTATAATTTTTCGTTTTATTTTTCACAAATGTTGTTTTATTACAGATACACGTTAATAAAACAACTCAAATAGATGTATATCAATAATAGTATATATACAGTGCCTATAGAAAGTCTACACCCCCTTGAACTTTTTTCATATTTTGTTGTGTCAGTGCCTCAGAGTTTCATGCTTTTAAATGAGGATTTGTTTTCCACTTATCTACACACCATACTCCACACTGTTAAGGGGAAAAAAGTTTTTATTGAGAATGAAATTATATATTAAAAATACAAAACTGAAAGATCATAATTGGATAAGTCTCTACCCCCCTGAGTTAATACTTGGTGGAAGCACCTTTGGCAGCAATTACAGCTGTGAGTCTTTTGGGACAGGTCTCTACCAACTTTGCACACCTAGATTTGGCAATATTTGACCATTCAGTCGCAGGAGACAGTCGCAGGTTCGAGTGGTGAACGGATGAATGCATGGAGCTCAGTTAATTACAGAGAGAAAAAGGGCCTGCGAGAGAGTGTGTGCAGCCGAAGCCTGGGAGTGGCTTAGAGTGGGAGCCTGAGTGAGAGACAGAGAGAGACAGAGAAAGGGAATTATCTTTCTATCACTAGGGTAGTGATAGAAAGATAATTTATTTTACTGCTTTTGAGGAGTGGTTTGGCCCAAACAGGGAAGTATTCATTTCTACCAATAAATTGGTTTACAATTATATATATGATGTCCAAAATATACATTTAATTTGTAATACCGAAAGTTCACAGTAAACCATGTCGATGAATACATTAATAGCTTAAATAATCACACAGACAAACTCCAACGAAACAATGACGCATGTGTATATCTCAAAGTAGTACAAAATTCAGCAATGGGCAGAATTTGGCACGACAGTGGTGCAAGAAGCAGACCAGGGCTGGGGTCTGAGGCTGAAAGTGTGCAGATGTGGAAGATTATAGTCTTGTGCTGCGCACTGAGTCCGGGAACCTACAGTTTTTATGTA
The DNA here is from genome assembly GCF_902713425.1 of Acipenser ruthenus. Classification (NCBI taxonomy): domain Eukaryota; kingdom Metazoa; phylum Chordata; class Actinopteri; order Acipenseriformes; family Acipenseridae; genus Acipenser; species Acipenser ruthenus. The sequence goes on along the minus strand of NC_081190.1, from coordinate 88,307,151 downwards.
TGCATTGACAACAAACATGTTTTTTACGTTTGACATAAGCGACCAGGAACAAAAAAAATATGTTCTAAAAGCGACAAAGGAAAATTATAAGCGACTGCCTGCATGGGCAAGCCCAATTACGCTAGTTTTAAGCAGAACTGGCAACCCTGGAGTGGTGTCGAAAGTCAACAAGTGACAAAATATCCTTGCAGTGAACATGCAGGCTCAAAGAAACAGGAGAGAGAACGTGAGAGAAGAAAGAATAATGAACATGAATGAATACAGGGAACACAAACAATAAACTTGTGTTTATTTTTACTTTCTTGACATCATTCGAGTCTCACAGTGTGCGTCACCCAGCATTTCACCGGGAGCCACACTTGAATCCAATCAGAATGCTTCCTCAAACCGTGTGGGTGCATAACCAAGGCTCACATCCAGGATGGACTGCATGTTTAACCTCAGAATCACATTTTTTGGATTGGAACTTGACCAGGATTTATGCATTTGTTATTGTGTCTAGGAGGAGTGTGAATATCTTTTTTTAGATCTTCCTAGTCTAGTGTCTCTTGCTGTGCATATATCACAAAGAGCACCTTTCAGATCCTTACACTTCTTGAATTATGATTGCAAAATGCTGGTCTCTCACCCTGTTTTTGCCCACAGAATGGGCAAAACATCTTTAAACTTATATTGTCTTTGAAGGGGGAAAAAACAACAAAAGTTACTCATTGCAATAAATGTCATTAGGCAGGTTTCACAAACCAAGAGTAGCATAGTACATAATGTTAATTTAGACTAGTATGAGAATAGTGCTAATCAAGGTCTGTGAAACAACCCCATTAACCCATTAAGTTAAAAATGCTGGTTTGTATGAAACTATGCAAACACAAACAAGAATAGACACTCATTTCACTTGTAGCTACAAAGGGTACTTCCAGATCAGAAACACAAAATTACACCAAAAAGTCCACTGACTTAATACAGACTCCCATCAACTGTATTCTATAATAAATGGAAGAAATCTATCATAGTCATTTTTTGTTATTAATCAAGACTACACACACAGCTGCAGAACATAAATAGGCTACTGTAGCAGTCCTTCAAATAAGTCCAAATGAAAAACTTTAAAACTCCAATTGAGTTTTGCACAGTTCTGATTAAAACCAAAATATGTACCCCGTCACAAAAAGAAATATTGGCCAACACTGAACCTCTACAATTTTACAGAACGTAAGTAAACACATAGTGTATTGTGGAATTGAATGAGGGGAGGGGGAGGAGGTGCTGTTTTTATACATAGTAAAAGATACAAAACAGACTTTTCTCCTGCCAAAAATGTATTATTAATGTGTGTAAACTGGTAAAAAAAAAATTTTTTTTTTTAATTAATGTATATAAAAAAAAACAAGTACTAAAAAGCATCTCGGTTCAGTGTGTGTGTTTTTTTTTATTTAAACAACTGTAAAATCGCAGATGTTGGCGACAGCTTATATAAATATAACATGTCGTCCTGCTCTGGATCAAAGACGGTGCGCTTTCTGTTTCCATCGAATACACAGAGGAGCGTACTTACAAAGCATTTTCAAAACGGATTCGCTGGTAGGATGGTGGTTAACATGATAGCAGGGCGTTCGATGCAGTGTCGTTCATAAACTTAAATAATGTTATTAACTATGCGCGTTACAAAAATGTAATTATTGAATCGATTATCCAGTATTTATATTGATTTTCGATTTAATCGTAGCAGCCTTAGTACACAATAATGACATCACATCAAAATGTATGTAACTTATACAAGCTCAAACATTGGAGCGGGGCCCACGTTCCTGAATATTGGTGGAGCACGGGCACCTCGGGCCCATACAACTCGCCGCATATATATATATATATATATATATATATATATATATATATATATATATATATATATAATAAACTGTCGGTCGCCAACATCTGCAATTTACCAGATGTTAAAAAAAGGAACACAGAAAAGAGATGCTTTTTGGAACTCGTTTTTCATATATATATATATATATATATATATATATATATATATATATATGTTTTAGCAGTTTACACAACATTAATACTCCATTTTTTGTATGAGAAAAGTGTGTTTTGTATTATTTACTGTGTGTAATAACCTTCACCTCCCCCCATTCAATCACACATTTTCTGCATACCTAAATTCAACGGTACTGTTGAGCATTGATCATAACTGCCCTTATGCACACACACGTGGAGAAATTCCCACAATCATATTCGCCGTCAAAACAACACATGAACACAGCTTCAACTAGTCGACTGAGGTAAAACAAAGGCCAGAACAGCTCAGCCAACGACCAAAAGAGTAATTGTTACCTACAAAATAAACTGATAAAATCCATTTTAGTTTCGTACATACCCTAACAGCTTCTATTTTTGGCGTATGTTCAGTCAATGAGGGTAGAAAATGCCCGTCACGTATATGGCGCTAAAACTGTGGTCGAAAAAGTAAGCGGAACAAGTCAGTTAATCTTGTGAAAACTTCCCGTTTTAGACCCGGAAGTGCTCTTACGTCATTTCTGGCACACATTTTTTATTTGTAGCGCATCTACAAGATTTCACACACGTTTAAAAAAATTTACACCGCTTTATAAATTACGCCCCCTTTAAAAAAATGCGCATTTTTTTCCACACTTTTTTAAAATGTTCACAACATTTTTTGACCACTCTTTTTTAAAATGCTCACATTTTTTTGCTATCCCTTTTTTAAAATGTTCACAACTTTTTTTTTTGCCACCCTTTTTTCAAATGCTGACAATGTGTTTTTTGTCAACCTTTTTTTTAAATGCTAACATTTTTTTATTTTTGCTACCTTTTTAAAAAAAAATTCACACCAGTTTTTTTTTTTTTTTTTTCGTTTTGCACTTCAGGGCCACCGTAATTCTGATCTTAAGGGTAGATTTAGGGTTCTAAAGATAGTAGACCCGGTGTATAATGGTGAGAAGCCAAGTCCTGTTTCCCCTGAGAGTATGGTATGTACACAATATATGCATAAAAAGGCATTGTGTTATGCTTTACCCAGTTTATACACCCAGACTTCCAAAGACACTTAAACATGTATTTATCGATTAACACGTTGTTTTATTTACCTGCAATGATAAACATAAAAATGAGTGTTTTTAACATGAATTCCTTGACAGAACGGCAATCTAAGGATCTGTATCAGTGATGCTGCTTAGTACCTCTTTCTCGGCACCCGCAGCAGCTCCACTATTATAAACCCTGTTTATTAATATTTTTTAACCGCATAAAATAATTTTTATTTCTATTGATGAAATCTATACAGAAATGTGTTGGTGTGTTGATACACTTTAAGACCTTAAAAAATTATGTTGGGAGATAATCTGTGTATATTCTTCCCAGATCCTCTACATTGATAATTGATAATGGCAACAAAAACCACATGTTTTCTGGTTAGAGTAGAACAATTATGTGTCTGAGAATGATTTCTAGGATTATGCATGCCACATCCTTGTCCTTTGTCCAGTTTTTCTTATACAGTTTCACAGCATTACATATATTTTGAGGGAGCAAAACTGTTACAAGCCTTGATTTAGCACACAGTTAGTGTGATGGTGCAAAAAAGTCTGTTTTTTGCTTAACTGGAGTTTGTCCTATGTTAACCTTCTGAGTAGTTACAGTATTACCTTTCAAGAGGGTTACTTCCTGTTAGCAGCCCCCACTGGTCACTGGCCTAGGTGCTGATCCTGTGCAGACTTGGCTGCTCTGTGTTCTGCAATTACGCAGTGATGTTCCTGGCTCCCCTCTGTAAGAGGTTCGATTTCTTCTCAAAAATAATTAATCTTCTTCAGATAAAGTCAATCCAAAATAGTTTATTCAGGAATCAAAATGCAAACAGGAACAAAGCAAATAAAATGCGATACATCAGTGATCTCACATACAAGTCTCAGTTGATGGTGTTCTGAGCTGGTATCAGTGTAGATGTTAGTTTCTGAGCTGAGCCAAGAAATTACTTTGTACAGCACAGATATACAGCTAGCTTACATAATTTCCTCGACCAAATTTGGTCTTATTTTCCTAGCATGATGGTGTGAGACAAAGCACATTAAAAGTTAACATTTGCGTTTCTTCTTCACTTTACCAATGTCAACAGAAACTCAAATAACAAGAAGTTATATTTAAGAACAATGAGTTTTGCTCAAATCTCACAGGCAGTATAGCGCTATACCAACACATCAGAAGGTCGAACGATAAGGCTGGTGATTGCAAACTGCTGATGTACACCAGCTATGTACAGCTTAACTTTAAGATTTAGGGTGTGTGGTTATCAGAAAAAGCCTGCGTGTTCCAATAGTGTGTTATTATGCGTTCTGTGGCACTTACCTAAAGTTATAGCATGTCACTGTTAACAAAAGTAAGTTAGAACCAGTTTTAACCCTTTGCGGTCCTATGCCGGACCAGGTCTGACATTACACTTTTTCCTTTCTGGTCCATCAAAAAGGCGCCATACACAGGTCCCTAGTCGTTTTTTCTCCAGAAAAAGTCGAGAAAAGCTTTCAATGGCTGAGAGAGGCCAATAGAGGCCAATAGAAGCCAAAAAAAAAAAAAAAAACGATGGCGGATCTGAGCAATACGCATAGTCCCTTCACCACAGACATAACACGGACATAAACAAACAAGATAGCTGCTTCCGCATCCAGCACTCAAAGAGAATCGTGGATGTTTGGCAAGCTTTTTGAGATGTTATAGTAATAAAATGTTGACTTGGATAGCATTATTGATGGTGATAAATCGAGTGATCAGGAGATGATTTATCAGTATGCACTACTGTGAAGACATATGTGATAAATACAGCGAACAAAGAGTGGGGCAGGGCTGGAGATGCAGTACTAAGTGTCCTTTTGATATGCAGTGCCTTTTAAACCTGTTTTACGCGGAATAAATGGTTTGTAGATAGGCTCAAAACAGATTATTAAGCAGAAACAAAGGTTTTATCATCCCTCCGAGGTCACAGCTAATAATAATAATAATAATAATAACAATAATAATAATAATAATAATAATACATTTTATTTATAGAGCGCTTTTCTCAGACCCAAAGCACTGTACAAGAACAACAATACAAACATACAATGTACAAAGGTACATATAAAATATCAGTTCAATAAAAACAAATCAAAAGTTAAAATAAATCAGCAAAAGCTATCTTAAAAAGGTGTGTCTTGAAGTGAGATTTAAAAATATCCACAGACTCAGAATCTCGAATAGATCTGGACAGCGTTTTCCAAAAAGCTTGGTCTCCCATAATACGGAGCCATAGTATAGATCTCTCAAATAAACAGGGGCAGCACCATTTAAGGCCTTAAAGGTAAGGAGCAGAATTTTGTAATCAACCCGATACCTCACAGGGAGCCAGTGCAGTTTATACAGTACAGGGGTTATGTGCACACAAGAGGAGGTATGAGTTAAAACCCGGGCTGCAGAATTTTGCACATACTGAAGCCTATTGAGTACTTTAACAGTAACCCCAGTCAAAAGAGCATTGCAGTAGTCCAATCTTGAGGAGATGAATGCATTAATTAATTTCTCAGCAGAAGATGAGGACAGAAATGATCTTAACCAGGCAATGTTACGCAGATGAAAGAATGACTCTTCAGTTACATTTCTAACACGAGCTTCAAACAATAAGATGGAATCAAATGTGACACCCAAGTTTTGCACTTGAGGTGAAGCTCTAATGTCAGTGCACTCTGAGTTATGAAAAGCCAGCCTCTCTCCACAAGGCCAGGGCAATACATAGGCAAGAGTTTCAAAATCCTTACACCTCTGTTACACCGTCAAACAATCAATTTTCATAGAATATTTTACTGGAATGTTCAATCGAAAGTTATTAATAAAATTTGATTTGTTCCATTTCATTGTCAGTGAAACCCACCACCCCTGCTGCTCCCCTCCCATGTTAAAAATGGAAAAATAATATAACATTTCATGAATTTCTGTAATCTTTTTATGACTATTCCCTTTTTTCCTTTTGGCTCTATTTGTTAATATAGTTATATAGTAGACAAAAAACGATGTACTTATTAGTTTTAAATCACCCATCTTGAATTTGACCTCAGAAATACATTTGAAGTAGACACTGCGCAGCCCTGTCTTAACCCTTGATTTACTGTAAATGGTTATAAAAGTATGTCTATATGCATTCTTGCAAATGGGGTAGAATATATTGATTTAACTACTTTAACAAGGTTGTCTCCCAAGTGCCTCAGCGATGCATGTTTAAATACTTGAGTCTGTGAAGAGGTTTTGTTTGCATCAGCATGCATTATAAAGCATTCTGGGATGGATTTTGTAAGTGCTTTTAGTCAAAACTCCAATTCTAAATAAAGGGTTTAAGCCTTGCTGTTAATGTCTGTCTGGTCTTGGCTTAAAATCCTATGTTTAATTTTGTAGTCTAAGTAGCATGGAGAGCACCAGTGAGTTGCTGTGTAGTTGCTACTATTTGTGTTGCTGTTGTTGCTGAGTGCTGATCCTGTTAAATAAAGTGATCATTTTCCTATTGGTGGTCTTAGGGTGTTTAACTTCTTGTTATGCATTTTGTGAATATTCTGGGGGTCACTGATGTTTCTTTTTTTTTTTTAGGTTTCATGATGAATTGGGACAAAATAAATGTGTTCTCTTAATATTTTAGAGAACAAAGCCATTTGCACGTCTGTATGATTTCACCGTGTAACAATTTTATTTTTTTTTGTTCCTGGGTAGTAAGTGTTATTTCCTAATTGCTTATGCCTCAAAAGTATAGAAAATGGCTATTATTCCCCACAGACTTTGCTTTTGTGACCAGGACAGTGATATTTTGAAATTTACCTATTTTCCAGAACATTCCAGATAGATTCAGTGCTGAGTAAACTTGGAGTAACTTCTAGAACTTTCTATAACTTTCCAGTAATATAAATAGTAGTATAAATACAGGGGCCTTAAGCCCACCAGTTCAGTTTAGTTCCAGCTGCCTAAGTGGATACATATCTGCATTTTTCTGAGATGGCATCAAGAGGCTGCAAGCATCCGGCAGACGCATTTTGCTACGTCTGCGCCCAATTTATCAAGACAAGAGCGAAAAAGTACTCCGTGGAAGCATCTGCTAAGACGTGTGAGGCCTACAAGGCATATTTTGGCATACCTGTCAGGGATCAAGACAAACTCTGAGCACCTCATTTCACCTGCGAGCACTGCAAAAAAACTCTGGAAGGTAAGATGGACAATTGTTGCTCGGAATTTTATGTTATAAAATTTGTTAAAAATTTTAAAATTGTAAAAGTTTTTAATTTTAAAATGTTTTACAATTTTCAATGTTATTGAAAAAATATATCATATATGAAAAATGTTGCGAGAATCTCTTACACATTAGTCATGGGTGAAATAAATGTATTTTTGTAGGATGGTACAGAGGGGAAAAGAGAGCCATGAAGTTCGCTATCCCAAGAATTTGGCGGGAATCCACTGACCACTCAAGCAACTGCTACTTCTGCATGGTGGACCCTTCCAAACGTCGGACTGGCAAGAATGCAACTGCTATCACGTATCCGGACCTTCCTTTATCCATCGCCCCGGTGCCACACTGCCATGAGCTCCCCGTACCCACTCCTCCGGAGAGAGAGCAGCCGTCTTTAGAAGAGAGCAGCAAGTCAGAGAGTGAGGAAGACGTTGTAGATCCAGATGACAATTTAAGAGGTGGAGCTGAGGAGAGAAACCGATACTACCTCAACCAAAAAGACCTCAACGACTTGATTAGAGATCTTGGTCTCACCAAGTCCAATGCCGAGCTTTTGATGTCTAGGCTCAAGCAGTGGAACTTGTTGGATGAAAGTGTGCAAGTCGCAGATCAGAGGAAGCGTCACCAACCTTTTTCCAGCTTCTTCACCCGTCATGATGGGCTCTGCTTCTGCCACAATGTGACCAGTCTGTTCGAGGCAATCGGAATCGCCTGTAACCAGAATGAGTGGCGCCTCTTCATTGACAGCTCATCCAGGAGCCTCAAAGCCGTGCTGCTCCATAATGGTAACAAGTACCCGTCTCTTCCCCTGGCTCACTCGGTGCACCTCAAAGAGGATTACAACAGCACCAAGACCTTGCTGGACGCCTTGAATTATGATGAGTACGGCTGGGAGGTCATAGGAGACTTCAAAATGGTGGCATTCCTGATGGGTCTCCAAGGTGGTTTTACCAAGTTTCCCTGCTATCTTTGCCTTTGGGACAGCAGGGACACCAAGGCGCACTACCACAGGCGGGACTGGCCACAGCGGACCGAGTTCTCTGTGGGGAGAAACAACGTCAAGTGGGAGCCACTGGTGGACCCCCGGAAGGTGCTGATGCCACCACTGCACATCAAATTGGGCCTTTGGGCCAATTTGTCAGAGCTCTAGATAAGGAGTCGGCAGCCTTCAAGTACCTTCAAGACTTCTTCCCTAAGCTGTCTGAGGCAAAGGTCAAAGCCGGTGTCTTCGTTGGACCACAGATAAAGAAGATCCTGGAGTGCAATGAATTCCCCAAGAAGCTCACTAGTAAGGAGAAAGCGGCTTGGAACAGCTTTGTCGCAGTGGTTCGGGGCTTCCTGGGCAATCACAAGGCCGAAAACTATGTGGAGCTGGTTGAGACTCTGGTGAAGAACTATGGCACAATGGGCTGTAGGATGTCCCTCAAAGTCTATATCCTTCTTGCTCATCTTGATAAATTCAAGGAGAACATGGGAGCGTACTCGAAGGAGCAAGGCGAGCGCTTCCACCAGGATACACTGGACTTTGAACGCCGCTACCAAGGACAGTATAACGAGAACATGATGGGAGACTACATTTGGGGACTGATTCGTGAAAGTGATTTACAGTATAATCGTAAATCTCGAAAATCTACTCACATCTAAATCTTTTGTAGTCATTTTTGTATTACTTTAGTATAAATACATGTTAATTTGGATTCATATGTTGTTTTTTTCTGACTTTATGTGAACGAAAAGACACAAATTCGCCCGTTTTCTCATTGGAAATAGGTAAATTTCAAAATATCACTGTCCTGGTCACAAAGGCAAAGTTTGTGGGGAATAATAGCCATTTTCTATACTTTTGAGGCATAAGTAATTAGGAAATAACACTTACTACCCAGGAACAAAAATTGTGTTACATAGTGTTTTCTTAGTTTCTTGGGGTTAAAAACATCCTTTCTTTTTGCGATTATTAGGCGATGACTTACTGGAGTACTGCTGCTGAAAACTTTAATAAACCTTCAACTTCTTGATTCAATAATCCTCTTCTGGATGAATATATGGTATTAGCTTAGACAGAATTCTGAGGAATTGATCATGCATCCCAGTCAAGGTGTAGTGTCCCAAAATGTTTAAACACTTGTAAGTTACATGGGAACTGTGGAAAGTATGTTCTTTAAAAGGTGTCTAGTGAAAATTAGAAAAAACAAAAAAAACATGTCATTTATAACCTCCAATAACTGCAAGACTGTTTGTCTCACAGTGTGGGAGCTGCAATTATATTTAGAATTAGGAAATCAAGTGTTACTACAACTAAAGCCTTACTTTCAACAAAGCCTTCTTTCTGAAAGTATAAGGCTAAATTATAGGATAATTAAAGTACATGGTACTAACAAAATCTCACATAATATATTAGAGGTGTGGCCATAAATGAGTATTTGTAACAAGTATGGACATTTTTCCAAGTACGAGTAAAACATGAGCAACTTTGCTATTACCAGCATTTATTCAAGGGCTGTGTTTATTCGAGGGCGGCTTTATTGGGAAAAGTACGGTTTTCGAGGGTGGCAACCTTTTTTGACGGTGGCATTTATTAGAAGTAGTACAGTTTTCTCGAACCTTCTATGACTTACATACAGGTAGCCAAAGGTGCATGCATAGATAGTGATAAGCATGGTGAAGAAAAAGCTGTTAAGCTTGCAGATGAAAAGGGCAATCGACCTGCTACTCGAGAACTTGGAGTTGATCAGCGTCACATTAGGGAATGGAGAAAGCAAGGTAAATAGAAGTTGTAAGTTCCATCCTTTGAGCTTTTGAACATGTTAATAAACCACTTTTTTAAATTTAGTCTTCGTTGTGTATGATTTAGTTGTGTATGATTAGATTGAAAAACAAAAATAAAGTTACTGAACAATAGTGTAGCAAACCAGCTATTGCAAGACTGGAGATGAAAATTACTGCTGAATAGCCAACAGAGTCAAACTCAGGCACAATATAAAAGACAGGTAAACAGAAAACACTTATATAAAATAAACAGTCAAACAAACAAATCTCTGGCACTGCACTGTAGATCTTTTTCGATTACCGTGCACATTGTTTTCATACTCTTATAAGTATGGCTTGAATTTTTCGATGTTTATTTTTCTTTTAATGGTTTGCCTTTAAGTCTTAAGTCTACATCCTAATTATGAGAACATTTTATTAAATGGGGAAAGTGATTAATGTTATTGCTTGCTCTTGTGTTTGAATAATAAACCAGAATCAGCAAGTCAATCAGGACATCAAGGTAAAAAGAAGCAACTTTGTTTAGTTAACAGTTTAACAGTTTAATTAAGATACTGAATCGGTTCAAAACATGGTCACGTGAACAAAAATAAAAACCTAAAACTTCAAGCCCTAGTTCTTTCCATTTCAAAATGCTGTATCTGCGTCTTTCTAGTGCCGAATTTTTCAGCAGTTTTTCTGGCACTTACAGCCTTACAAGTTTAATAAATTTAATTCTGCCATCTAAGGAGGAGCTTTGTTTCTCCTCGTTTTCTCTTCCTTTACAAGAGAGCGCTGTTGTTTTATTGATTATGGATAAAGGATCGCTAACATGGTTACCTTATTCCTTTGAATTTAAGACGTACCATTTAAAACCATATTTTTCTTATGACAATAGGTCTGTGTAAGGGTGCTTAATACAGGGTTGAGTCTGTTGCTGGGTAAGAGAATTGTGGTCGCTGGTCGTGTTAGACAGGTGGTCGCTAAATACAGTTAAATAAAAGCACAGATATCATTGGGAGGAATTTAAAATGGTCACTTAGACCAGGTGGTCACTAAATAAAGGTGGTCACATGAGTAGGTTTGACTGTACATATGTACGTCCGGTAGTTCTAGTGTTAAACCATGGCTGGGTTGGAAATTATATAAAGTGTAACGCTTTGGTGATTCGAGCAAAGACCACTAACAGTCAAAGACTTCCCAAAGAGTTAGCAGGTAAAGTTTGTGATTTTTGGCAAGAATCAGAGAGTAAGGTTAAACCTTAATCTTTCAGATATCAGAGGAACGGATGAGACAGCAATTTGGGCAGACATGCCAGGTGGAGCCACAGTTGAGTTTTGTGGGGCTAAGCACATACCCATCTGTGGCAAAGTGCCCCGCCCCTGTGTGCATTTGTGTGTTCTGTGTATGTATGTATGCGTGCGTATGTTAATGTTGGTGTATAGATTGGTACACGGGATATAAACAGGTCTGTGTTTCACGTGTGTTTAAATTGTATATTTGTATTTAGGCACGGGATTGCACATCACGCACGTGCATTTAAAATATAATATGCGAGCACGGGGTTGCACAGAATTAATTCACGTGCTGGGATTCAAGTGAATAATTAATTAGTAATTGAATCCCAGCACAATAGTATATATAGACGCACATTTCTTGCAGTCGGGGTTGGGTGTTCGGAAGAGGAGAACGGGTGAGAGAGAGAGGAGAGTTAAAATAAGTAAGATCGTAAACGTAAAGTGTTTGTTCTCACCGTGTCTGTTTGTCTGTCCGTGCACCGTTTGTTTAGTGTTAGTCCGTTTTGTATGTCTGTTTATTTTGGCGCAAGTGCCGTGTCCTGTTTTTGTACTGTTTACAACCCTTTTATTTGTTAATAAACGCTGAGTGCAGCCATTGCACTCAGCTCATCACCATCACCGTCTGTCTGTGTTTGAATTCCTTCCTGCTTCCGGTCTGACGCCACCCACTCTGGCCGTCTTTGTGACACGTGGTGTCATCGTGGGATAGCCGCGCCTCCAAGCGTCAGACCAGGAGGGGTCTGGATTAAAAAAAAAAGGATTACAAATATTGTTTTTGGGGGAAAAAAAAAAAAAGAAGAGAAAAAGTCAATGGCAGAAGACGCCATCAAACTGCGGGGCTGGTTGCTGGAGAATGCTGGGCTGGAGGCCCAGTCTCTGCCCATAGTCGTCCGGGCCCTGTGGATGATGGACAGTGAGAGATGGGAGGTCTATCAGGAGGAACACACCCCAAACACCTTGGAGGAAGGTGTGGAGTTTGTCCTCAGCTACCTGGAGGCAACCATAAATGGAACAGCAGCCCGGGTAGCAGGACCACCAGCAGAGGAGTACCTGCTGTCCCCATCTCCACCAGCAGAGGGTGAGTACCTGCTGTCCCCATCTCCACCAGCAGAGGGTGAATGCCTGCTGGTTTTGCCTTCACAGCCCAAATGGGAGGAGCCTGAACGTCCTACGCCTGAGTGGGAGGAGCCCGAACGTCGTACGCCTGAGTGGGAGGAGCCCGAACGTCCTACGCCTGAGTGGGAGGAGCCCGAACGTCCTACGCCTGAGTGGGAGGAGCCCGAACGTCCTATGCCTGAGTGGGAGGAGCCCGAACGTCCTACGCCTGAGTGGGAGGAGCCCGAACGTCCTACGCCTGAGTGGGAGGAGCCCGAACGTCCTACGCCTGAGTGGGAGGAGCCCGAACGTCCTACGCCTGAGTGGGGGGAGCCCGAACGTCCACAGCCCAAGAGGGGGGAGTCGGTGCGTCCACAGCCCAAAAGGGAGGAGTCGGTGCGTCCCCAGCCCAAAAGGGAGGAGTCGGTGCGTCCACAGCCCAAAAGGGAGGAGTCGGTGCGTCCACAGCCCAAAGGGAGGCAAGTCGGGGCTTCCACAGCCCTGGGACCCAAGCCACCAGCAGAGGGAAAATGCCTGCTGGTTCAGCCCCAAGAGCCGGAAGGGGAGGGGTTACAGGCTCAACCCCCTGAAAATTTTTGGGGGGGAGAAGGGCAGGATGCTGGTGTCCCCCAGCAGCCTCTCGCTATGCTGCTGAAGGCAGCACGGCGCGCACATGCCCAGCCGCCACAGCAGAGGGAGCCAGCACCGCCAGGAGCAGAGGAGCTGGAGCTGCCTCTGCCTCCACCACCACCAGGAGCAGAGGAGCTGGAGCTGCCTCTGCCTCCACCACCGTCAGGAGCAGAGGAGCTGGAGCTGCCTCTGCCTCCACCACCACCAGGAGCAGAGGAGCTGGAGCTGCCACTGCCTCCACCACCGCCAGGAGCAGAGGAGCAGGAGCTGCCACTGCCTCCACCACTTCCAGGAGCAGAGGAGCAGGAGCTGCCTCTGCCTCCACCACCGCCAGGAGCAGAGGAGCTGGAGCTGCCTCCACCACCTCCAGGAGCAGAGGAGCAGGAGCTGCCTCTGCCTCCACCACCTCCAGGAGCAGAGGAGCAGGAGCTGCCTCTGCCTCCACCACCTCCAGGAGCAGAGGAGCAGGAGCTGCCTCTGCCTCCGCCACCACCACCGCAAGGAGCAGAGGAGCAGGAGCTGCCTCTGCCTCCGCCACCACCACTGCAAGGAGCAGAGGAGCAGGAGCTGCCTCTGCCTCCGCCACCACCACCGGAAGGAGCAGAGGAGCAGGAGCTGCCTCTGCCACTTCCAGGAGCAGAGGAGCAGGAGCTGCCTCTGCCTCCACCACCGCCAGAAGCAGAACAGCAGGAGCTGTCTCTGCTTCCCGTACTTCCACCACGGGGAGTACGGTGGCCGGAGCCCCAGAAAGGGGAGCTGTCGGCCATGAAGAAGGGGGAGGAGGTCTGGAGACCACCAACCCCAGCAGCAGTTTCGCTGCCGGAGATCGTGGGGGAGGTCAGGAGACCTGCTCCCACTGCAGCAGTTTCGCTGCCGGAGATCGTGGGGGAGGTCCGGAGACCTGCTCCCACTGCAGCTTCTTCGCTGCCGGCAGTACTGTGGTCGGAGCCCCACCAAAGGGAGCTACTGGCTACAAAGACAGGGGGAGAGGTCAGGAGACCACTTTCCCCAGCAGCAGTTTCGCTGCAGGAGTTCTTGTGGCCGGAGCCCCACAGGAGGGAGCTGCCGGCTACGAAGAAGGGGGAGGTCGGGGGACCACCTGCCCCCGCAGCTTTTTCGCTGCAGGACGGGACCAACAGGCTGTCAGCCGTGCCACTACCGGCAGGGGTGCTGACAGCATGGCCAGACATGGGCCCACTGAAGCCTCCCTTCCCAGCCCGAGACTTTTTCCTGGACTGCTGGGTTTTTAAGGGGGGAGGTGGCCGTTGAGGCCATGTGTGCTGCGCACAAGGGGGGGTATATGTGGCAAAGTGCCCCGCCCCTGTGTGCATTTGTGTGTTCTGTGTATGTATGTATGCGTGCGTATGTTAATGTTGGTGTATAGATTGGTACACGGGATATAAACAGGTCTGTGTTTCACGTGTGTTTAAATTGTATATTTGTATTTAGGCACGGGATTGCACATCACGCACGTGCATTTAAAATATAATATGCGAGCACGGGGTTGCACAGAATTAATTCACGTGCTGGGATTCAAGTGAATAATTAATTAGTAATTGAATCCCAGCACAATAGTATATATAGACGCACATTTCTTGCAGTCGGGGTTGGGTGTTCGGAAGAGGAGAACGGGTGAGAGAGAGAGGAGAGTTAAAATAAGTAAGATCGTAAACGTAAAGTGTTTGTTCTCACCGTGTCTGTTTGTCTGTCCGTGCACCGTTTGTTTAGTGTTAGTCCGTTTTGTATGTCTGTTTATTTTGGCGCAAGTGCCGTGTCCTGTTTTTGTACTGTTTACAACCCTTTTATTTGTTAATAAACGCTGAGTGCAGCCATTGCACTCAGCTCATCACCATCACCGTCTGTCTGTGTTTGAATTCCTTCCTGCTTCCGGTCTGACGCCACCCACTCTGGCCGTCTTTGTGACACCGTCTTAAAAACTGGGCATGAGAAGAGTAGGGTGACTGTTTGCATGCCTGCAATGGCGGATGGACACACGCTTCCACCTTTTGTATTGTTCAAAGGAAAATGCATGCCACAAGAACTAAGGGATACACAGGGAGTGATGATCAAAATCTTTTTAGAATGGATGGATGATCTCTTAAACGCAATCATAGATTTGGAAATTTTGGGGACTGTTTCATTTTAGGCCAAGACTCATTGTATGGGATGCATACTGCTGTCATCTAACCCATGATATTTGCTCTACCATGAAGCAGGCAAAAACTAAAATTGCTTGCATAAGTGGATTCAGCCAGCTGATGTTTGTTGGAATGCTCTATTTAAAGCAAAGTACCGTGAATTCTACGAGGAGTGGCTGCAACAACCTGAATAGGCTCAGGATTTAAAAGCACTAAGAAATCCTCAAGCCCCTACTCAACTTCAGATGGTAGAGTGGATAAAGAAAGCATGGGAAACACTGAGCAGGGAGACCATAATGAGATCACTTGAAGCATGTGCAATCACAACAATAGATCAAGATATCATCCATTGCACAAAGATAGAAGAGTGGAACACAAATAGCATGGTCTCTTAACTATGGCTCCCAACTGCAGTGTTAGAAAGGGGAGCACTGTAGATGTGTGTGTGTGTGTGTGTATATATATATATATATATATATATATATATATATATATATATATATATATATATATATATCCAAGAATTTCCAAGCACTGTCATATATATATATATGACAGTGCTTGGAAATTCTGGGCTGTGATTGGTTAAAACCTCATCATAGGAGCAAAAATAGATTTAACTATTGCCTTCAACTTATACCGCTGGGCAATAGTCCCTGTCTGTCATGTGATTGGTGCACTGTCCAGCCACTTTTTCTTTTTTTTAAAAAATTAGAATCTTCAATTATTTTTACCCCCGATTTGGAATCCCAAGTTGGAATGCCCAATTATTAGTATTTTTCTCCTTCATCGCGGCGATTCCCCACACAGCATAGGGTCAAGGCTCAGTGGGTGTCCTCCGATCCCACGAGCCAATTGGCATCTTTTTACATCCAGGAACTCGATAGAGGGTGTCTGCAGGCTCTCGGCCTCTGCAGGACAAAAACCAGCCCAGCAAAACTCTGCCCCCAAGCTCATCTGGCCTGTAGGGGTCATCGCAGAGCAGTGAGGAGAAACAGTCTAAGCAGGATCCCACCTCCCCAACCCTGGGAGCGCCAAAGCCAATTCTTGGTGTTAGAACTCCCCCCGACCTGTGAGGGCGCTGTGTAAAGGGAACAGAGTACCTTGGACTGGTTGGCCCAACCATTCATTCCCAGGGTTCAGTGGAAGTCGGCCATCTAGAAAGTGGGCAGAGCTACGGTACACTAAATCATTGACCCGGAAGGTTAACGGCGTGGCATGCGCGTATTGGAGGAACGGATGTGCTAGTTAACCAAGGGGTCATGATTGACGGTATAAAAAGGGGACGTAGTGATGTGAAATGTTCCTTGTAATGGTTATGCTATGACCGAAAGTACCCCAGTTGTGAAGAGTGTTTTTGTTTGTTTTGTCTGTCTGTCTAAAGTCTACTGTTTGTCTTGTTTGTTAGACTAGACGGCTAACATGATCTGGAGCTGTCGCCCACGGCAAGCACAAAACCAGGACAACAGAGCACTAACTATTCACTAATAAATTGTACTTTCACCACCCGCACTGCAGCACTCACTGGGAGAAGTGACCACGTTTGTGTTTGGTGTGTTTGGACTTTGTTATTGTTTATGGGACTGCAACCCTTCATAATTCCCTGTGCAATACACATCACTGTTTGATCATCAGACCCCTGGAATAAAATGAACAGAACTTATTTTCACCCGTACTTTGTTGTCTGTCTTTTTATTGTTGGTTTACTACACTGCACCTGTACGTACCACTTACCACTTTGCAATAATGACACACGAAGAACAACATTCCTCCATCCAGCGGAGCAACCACCAAGAAAAGGTATTAAAAGCAAAACTCATCTAGGACAACTGGAAGCTGCTAGAGACTGGAAAATGCTGGCAGATGTTGGACAATGGCTTATTTTTCCACCTGAGATTGTCACCACTAACCTTCGACCTGGTATTGTTTTGTGGTCTGAATCAGCACGCCTTGTTCACCTGGTAGAGTTAACAGTGCCATGGGAGGATGCTGTGGATGAGGCGTATGAAGGAAGAAACTTTGGTATGCTCAACTAGCTGCTGAAGTGGAACAGCGAGGATGGAGAGTCCAGGTTTACCCAGTGGAGGTGGGTTGTCAAGGATTTGTGGCACGCAACCCGGTTTCTCAGAGACATCGGATTCAGTGGTCAAGAGTTGCCACGCATAGTGAAGAACTTATCTGAACATACGTGCACAATATCGATATACAATTTTCATATTGTTGCCCATCCCTCATATATATATTTATTGATCAGGACTGAAGATCATCATGAAACTTCTTTTCCTGCTGTCATGCAAATTGCCTTTTTTAAATTTAATATTAAACCTACAAATCACCTAAAAAGTAGTGAAGATTTGACTGTCAGTAAGCAGTGTTTATAAAGTTTATATGTGTAGAAGTCTGAGTGTAACACATACATGATAAAATTAGCATGTGTTCAAGTATGCATAGAGTATAATAAAACAATATGCCATGTTTTTCATTTGCTTTTAATAAGAAGTACTGTATATGTCTTTTGGTCTTTTTTAAATAACGAAACGTGAAAACATTTTCCACAATGGTATTTCTGCAATTTCAACCCACCACCTAGTTGGCATTCTACACTTGATAACTAAAAAAAAAGAAAGCAGATTAATAATAAAATAAAATGAGGTAAAGGGATTTAAAAGGTCAATTAATGGCACATTTCAGTGGATGACCTATAATTTAGAGAATGTATTTATAAATGCTGCTTATTACTTCTTGTTGAGAGGGATTTCCATAATTTGAAGCAAGATTGATGGTATGCCTATGTAGCAGCTCAGGAGTCTTGGTGTGCTAAATCTTCTCAAAGTGATGCATGTGATATATTTTTCACTAATGAAAAAGAAAGCATTTGATATGTCAGATTTTACTGCAGTTCCCACTCTAATGGTTCATTTATTTTTCATACTTTTCAGTATCATTTGGTGGGTTTGAGAATGGAGGATATAAAATATGTATGATCACTAATTGTAATTGGGTATCTTCCAGTCTGTAGAGAAGAAACCTCACCCTTTTCTGGGGTCTCATTTTCACACTATGGGCCAGATTTTGATAGGCGTGCAAGGCACAGCACTAAAGAAAGAAATGCAGTGCCAAATCTTACAGTAATCAGGGGGGAAAATGTGTAAGTATATTTTGTATTTGTATATAACTACAGGGTAGTTAAGAACATAAGAACATAAGAAAGTTTACAAACGAGAGGAGGCCATTCAGCCCATCTTGCTCGTTTGGTTGTTAGTAGCTTATTGATCCCAGAATCTCATCAAGCAGCTTCTTGAAGTATCCCAGGGTGTCAGCTTCAACAACATTACTGGGGAGTTGGTTCCAGACCCTCACAATTCTCTGTGTAAAAAAGTGCCTCCTATTTTCTGTTCTGAATGCCCCTTTATCTAATCTCCATTTGTGACCCCTGGTCCTTGTTTCTTTTTCAGGTCAAAGAAGTCCCCTGGGTCGACATTGTCTATACCTTTTAGGATTTTGAATGTTTGAATCAGATCGCTGCGTAGTCTTCTTTGTTCAAGACTGAATAGATTCAATTCTTTTAGCCTGTCTGCATACGACATGCCTTTTAAACCTGGGATAATTCTGGTTGCTCTTCTTTGCACTCTTTCTAGAGTAGCAATATCCTTTTTGTAACAAAGTGACCAGAACTGAACACAATATTCTAGGTGAGGTCTTACTAATGCATTGTAGAGTTTTAACATTACTTCCCTTGATTTAAATTCAACACTTCTCACAATATATCCAAGCATCTTGTTAGCCTTTTTTATAGCTTCCCCACATTGTCTAGATGAAGACATTTCTGAGTCAACATAAACTCCTAGGTCTTTTTCATAGTTCCCTTCTTCAATTTCAGTATCTCCCATATGATATTTATAATGCACAGTTTTATTGCCTGCATGCAATACTTTACACTTTTCTCTATTAAATTTCATTTGCCATGTGTCTGCCCAATTCTGAATGCTGTCTAGATCATTTTGAATGACCTTTGCTGCTGCAACAGTGTTTGTCACTCCTCCTGTTTTTGTGTCGTCTGCAAATTTAACGAGTTTGCTTACTATACCAGAATCTAAATCATTAATGTAGATTAGGAATAGCAGATGACCTAATACTGATCCCTGTGGTACACCACTGGTTACCTCACTCCATTTTGAGGTTTCTCCTCTAATCAGTACTTTCTGTTTTCTACCTGTTAACCACTCCCTAATCCATGTGCATGCATTTCCTTGAATCCCTACTGCGTTCAATTTGAGAATTAATCTTTTATGCGGGACTTTGTCAAAAGCTTTCTGGAAATCTAAATAAACCATGTTGTATGCTTTGTAGTTATCCATTTTCAATGTTGCATCCTCAAAAAAGTCAAGTAGGTTAGTTAGACACGATCTCCCTTTCCTAAAACCATGCTGACTGTCTCCCAGGATATTGTTACCATATAGGTAATTTTCCATTTTGGATCTTATTATAGTTTCCATAAGTTTACATATAATAGAAGTCAGGCTTATTGGTTTGTAGTTACCTGGTTCGGTTTTGTATCCCTTTTTGTGGATCGGTATTATGTTTGCTATTTTCCAGTCTGCCGGTGCATGATCTTGGTTAGCGGTTTGTAAATAACTTCTTTCATTTCTTTGAGTACTATTGGGAGGATCTCATCTGGCCCAGGGGATTTGTTTATTTTAAGAGTTCCTAGTCCCTTTAACACTTCTGCCTCTGTTATGCTAAAGTTATATAAAATTGGATAGGAACAGGTCGACATATCGGGCATGTTGTCCGTGTCCTCCTTTGTAAAAACCTGTGAAAAGTTTAGGATTCAGTTAAAACTGAATCCTAAAATATTTTAAATGGTAACATGACTTTTAAACATTTGTTTTATTCCAAACCAAATTCACTTTAGCTGATAAAACAATGTTAGGTTGAAATATCGTAATGTTCCATAATCATTTCAAAGTCTTCTGTTGGTCTGGCACTTTTATCTTGTAAATACACTTCAAAACGAACTTCTCTAAGATACACATTTACTGTTGTTCCAGTGCCACTGCAAATAAGTGAGAGTAGCATTGTTCTCTTTCTTGAGTATACTTTTAGCATTATATTTTAGACTGGTAATGTACTTCTACATGAAATTCTGCATCAAAGTGTGCACTGTACATAAATGGCACATTTTTTCAGAAGAATGCTATGACTGTCCTTGTTCAAATCATCACAACTAAAAGCCTCTCTCAACTTTTAAGATTTTCTCCATCATCTCTTTCAGTAAAGCATCTAGTGGATGGATTTCAGTGAAAAGCATACACTATTTCTGCAATCCACTACAATGAAAAGCTACATTGCGCACATGTTATATAAATGCTGTAAGTGCACACTTGTAGTTGCTTAAGTGTTTATGCAGTGAAGGAGCTGTCGCAGACCCCTCTGTACCAAGCCCAGACAAAGGTGCCTGCAAATGAAGCGTGTCTGTGCATAACAAACTATGGCATTTCTCACCAAGCAATGCAAGTCTCAGTAATTCTGAGAACTGTATCATTCAGTATGCGCCTCTAAGCTCAGTCTAGGATCAAAAGGATTTCTGAAACAGACATCACCTCCCCAGTTTTGTAGCAATTCAATTTGCAGGATTTTATATAAATGCCCATTTATTTGTCTAATCTACCCCCTAAATAAATCAGCGCAGCAAAAGGTTATTACATGTTTCGGTTTGTGGAAGAAATATGTCATGGAGATATCCCTACAAGAAGACAACGGAACCTAACAATTTCCCCAAGGGTATAAACTGTACAGTATATTACACCTATGGGTTGATTTGATCAAGCAATATTCCGCTGGGATAAACCACATACATTTTTAGGGATTATCACAGTTGATGCAATTCAAGTGTTTTCTCTTCTACTATAAAATGCAATAAAAATACTTGAATCTGTGGCTTATCTGCATAACAAAGATTGATTTACCCCATTGGGATATTTATTTGGATGCAGTACACACAGAAACACGAGTGATTCATAGGAGATGCTAAATGATTTACGATGTGAAGAAACTCCCTTAAGTGTTCATAAAGCAATTCGAGTTGCAGGATGTAAAGAGACTTGAAGTATAATAATAATAATAATAATAATAATAATAATAATAATAATAATAATATCTTTATTTTTATATAGCGCCTTTCATACAGAGGTAGGCTGTGAACTGTACATTATATGTAGAGTCACTTACAATAGGACATTGATTTAACATCTCATCCGCAGGATGGAGCACAAGGAGGTTAAGTGACTTGCTCAGGGTCACACAGTGAGTCAGTCAGTGGCAGTGGGATTTGAATCAGTGACCTTCTGGTTACAAGCCCTGGACCTTAACCACTAGACCACACAAGTATAGTGTGGCTGTTAACAGAACTAACTTTTTTTCATAGTTCTAGATTCATGCTCTAGAGAGTGTTTTACATATTTTAAGTTGCTGGCAGAATGTCTTTGGTCTGTTGGCAGATAATATAGTACAAGGAGATAAAAAATGGACCATTCTTTAAGCCTTTCTTTTGTATTAATATTATCTAATATATGACTCGTGTTTCTCTGCAATCCTTATTGTGATCCTATAAAATAGAATGGGGGGGTGCAGCAGAAGGACAGCACCATATTTGGAATGTAATACTTAACATAACAAGTTTGTCTTTTATGTAAAAAAATTATAGTAATACAAATTAGGTAAACTATATTGGAATTATATTGTTAGCTGTATGCACTTTAATAGAAATTGCATATAAACTAAATGTTATTTTGTCTTAAAAAATCATGGGAACCCTGTTATTTTTTATTATTTTTATCATGAAATATTTAAAATGTCATCAAATTGGGGCTCCCGAGTGGCGCATCCACGTGGAGTGCAGGATGCGCTCTATAGTCTGGATGTCGCGAGTTCGAGTCCAGGCTATTCCTTTGCCGACCGAGGACGGGAGCTTCCGAGGGGGTGGCGCCTAATTGGCCGAGCGCCGCCCGGGGGAGGGGGGGTTAGGTCAGCCAGGGTGTCCTCGGCTCACCACGCACCAGCGACCCCTGTAGCCTGGACAGGTGCCTGCGGGCTTGCCTGTAAGCTGCCCGAGAGCTGTGTTGTCCTCCAACGCTGTAGCTTTTGGGTGGCTGCATGGTGAGTCCGCAGTGTGAAAAAAAGCGGTCGGCTGACGGCACACGCTTCGGAGGACGGCGTGTGTTCGTCTTCGCCCTCCCGAGTCAGCACAGGGGTGGTAGCGGTGAGCTGAGCCTAAAAATAATTGGCCATTCCAAATTGGGGAGAAAATAATAATAAATAATTGGCAACGACTAAATTATATATATATAAATTTAAAAAAAAATCATCAAATAAAATAAGATTCTGAAAATATCTGAAAACCTTTTTTTTTCCCAGCTGGTAGATAAAATGTAATTACTCTAAAAAAATGTAACACTACTCAATTGTATTTGTTTCTTTAGTTTCTACTGTAATACTGTAAGTCTGTTTCTCATCCATAGAACATTTGTCATAAAAATATTACATTTCCCTGGATATCAAACAGGAGCAAAACAACTTAAGAGTTAATACAAAGAAAAAACATTTCGTAGTTTCACTTCCTAAATATAACTGAAATATACTAATAAGTTTTAAAATGCAACTTACAAAGCCTTTGAACCTGATAAGAGTTATATTGGGTCGAAATAAAAAAAAACAGAAACCCAAAAAATTATTTGACAAAAGTTATGACCAGAAGTCTTTTATCAGCATCTACTTGCTTAAACCAGTAGCATTAATATAAACAAAACTAAATCTAGTCTAATGTGACTTATTTATTTTACAGTTCAAAGGAGTTGTGACATTTGAAGACTAGCCAGCTATACAATGTCTGCACACTTTGTGAATCAAAAACTGCCCAATGTATACAGCAAATAAAAATAATGTTGCTGACTAGCATATTCTTTTGAATGCATGTTTCCTTTTTTATATACATCAGAAAGAACATTTTCTCAAACTATTTAATATTCTTGAGGCAGCATGCCAGCAACATCTCTTTTACATACCGTGGGTGTGACCAACTTATAATAAAAGGAGATTATCGACAGCATCCCCTCTGAAGCTCTTTAATCTGATTTAGTCGTGCAGCATCTCAAGGTTTTGAATAATAAAACTATCTAACTGAATTAAAAAATAAATAAATAAATAAATAAATAACGCTATTGTGTGCTTATTACAGAAAAAGATAAGCTTAATGACCCTTGGTAGAAGTGCTACAGAACAGATTATATTGCTGTGTTGGCAATTTTAATAAATATTGATAAATAGTATGAACAGCTGAGTTGGGCTGTAGAAATATACATTTTTTAAAAGGCATTATGATTTGATTGTAAAGTAGGAAAATGAAAGGATAGAGGTCACATTTTCGTTTTTTGTGAAGTTGCTCTAAGATTGGCATGACCCCTGGATGAAAGTATGCCTCATACATGAAAAGAACTAACACCCTGTCACTTTATTTTACTTTAATTCTGCATTAGTACTTTCTTAAGCCAGTAGGAACACTGTAGCTGAATCTTTGGGGAAACACTGGGGATTTGGATTGTGCTGCTCTTATTTATTTATTTAACTCCAGTTTAGAGCATTTTTAATTTTTAATATGTAAAATGAAATATCTAATATCTATTTAAAGTCTTTATAACAATATAGGGCTTAAAATAACAACATATGAAGTGGAGAAACAAGTCTTTGATGTTAAACTACTGGGTGTTCTTAAACTGTAAATCAGATATTTTATTTTATAAATTATTAATTAACCTCTAAAAAGATGATATCAATAATAGACTACCTGTAAATGGTATGTTTCAGTCAAGCTGGTAAATAAAAACAATATATAACAAAAAAAAATAACTTAAGATAGAATTGTAAGCATACTGTACCTGCAGCATCAAAAGCTGTTCCTTTTGATATAGGGTTGATCAGGTTGACTTAAAAAAAAAAAACTGAAGTCAGTTTCAGCCAAGGGACCACACTGAGGTAACAAAAAGATCCCTTGTAAACTTATTTTGAGAAACAATAACTACTGTTTCAACTGAAAAAAAAACAGCAAGTTTAGAAGCAAAATCCACAGATTGTCTTAACTTTGTATTGCAATTTATAATAAAACTTATGCAGTTTCTAAAGTAATTTTTTTAATCAATGCAAAGTTGCTGCATTCAGTCAGCCTCTGTAACACTGCACAGTACAGTATAAACCGATCCGAGTTTGGTAACAAATAATAATATAAAAACAATTACAGAGAAGGAAAATAACACCTCTAATATCCTACTATGACAATCCATATCCTCAACAACAACAAAATACCAACATGAACATAATCGGGTCTTTCAGGGACATTACCACATAAGCAATTATGTAATTAACTTCAATATTTGCTAGAAGCATGCTGCTAGCATCATCAGAAAATATGCCCTTCTATGGAATGATCATTTTAATGTTTTAGATAGACATTAATTGTGGAATCATAAAAGTAAATACCAGTTGATGAGACTATATATAGAGACGTGCTCAAATTTGTTGATACCCTTACAGCTCATTGAAATAATGCTTCATTCCTCCTGAAAAGTGATGAAATTAAAAGCTATTTTATCATGTATACTTGCATGCCTTTGGTATTTCATAGAATAAAGCAAAGAAGCTGTGAAAAGAGATGAATTATTGCTTATTCTACAAAGATATTCTAAAATGGCCTGGACACATTTGTTGGTACCCCTTAGAAAAGATAATAAATAATTGGATTATAGTGATATTTCAAACTAATTAGTTTCTTTAATTAGTATCACACATGTCTCCAATCTTGTAATCAGTCATTCAGCCTATTTAAATGGAGAAAAGTAGTCACTGTGCTGTTTGGTATCATTGTGTGCACCACACTGAACATGGACCAGAGAAAGCAAAGGAGAGAGTTGTCTAAGGAGATCAGAAAGAAAATAATAGACAAGTTGGTATGGTAATGGTAAAGGCAACAAGACCATCTCCAAGCAGCTTGATGTTCCTGTGACAACAGTTGCAAATATTATTAAGAAGTTTAAGGTTCATGGAACTGTAGCCAACCTCCCTGGGTGCGGCCGCAAGAGGAAAATCGACCCCAGATTGAAGAGAAGGATAGTGCGAATGGTAGAAAAAGAACCAAGGATAACTGCCAAAGAGATATAAGCTGAACTCCAAGGTGAAGGTACATCAGTTTCTGATCGCACCATCCGTCGCTTTTTGAGCGAAAGGGCTCCATGGAAGAAGACCCAGGAGGACTCCACTTTTGAAAGAAAAACATAAAAAAGCCAGACTGGAATTTGCTAAAATGCATATTGACAAGCCACAATCCTGCTGGGAGAATGTCCATTGGACAGATGAGCCAATACTGGAGCTTTTTGGCAAGTCACATCAGCTCTATGTTCACAGATGAAAAAATGAAGCTTTCAAAGAAAAGAACACCATACCTACAGTGAAACATGGAGGAGGCTCGGTTATGTTTTGGGGCTGCTTTGCTGCGCCTGGCACAGGGTGCCTTGAATCTGTGCAGGGCACAATGAAATCTCAAGACTATCAAGGCATTCTGGAGCGAAACATACTGCCCAGTGTCAGAAAGCTCTGTCTCAGTCGCAGGTCATGGGTCCTCCAACAGGATAATGACCCAAAACACACAGCTAAAAGCACCCAAGAATGGATAAGAACAAAAGATTGGACTATTCTGAAGTGGCCTTCTATGAGTCCTGATCTGAATCCTATCGAACATCTATGGAAAGAGCTGAAACTTGCAGTCTGGAGAAGGCACCCATCAAACTTGAGACAGCTGGAGCAGTTTGCTCAGGAAGAGTGGGCCAAACTACCTGTTAACAGATGCAGAAGTCTCATTGAGAGCTACAGAAAATGTTTGATTGCAGTGATTGCCTCTAAAGGTTGTGCAACAAAATATTAGGTTAGCGGTCCCATCATTTTTGTCCATGCCATTTTCATTTGTTTTCTTATTTACAATATTATGATAAATAAAAAATCAAAAGCAAAGTCTGATTTCTATAAAATATGGAATAAACAAATGGTGGATGCCACCTATACCCTTGATACAGAAGTTGGACTATAACTTCAACTTTCTCATCTTCAGAATTCTGCACAGTCTAAAATTCTTCTTTTTTTTATTTCATCAGAAAAATATATCAATACTGCAGAGATGATATCAAAGAGTTGGATGATATCAAAGAGTGAGACATTTTCCAAAGGGTGTAAGTCAATGTTGAAGGTGCACAGTGAGATGCAAAACCAGAAGGAAAGTTTTAAACTGAGCTATTTAGTACAATTAAACTAAATACACATAATGTATTAAACTGTCTATTGATGGATCTTGCAATGCCCCCCACACCACCTTTGACTTTATTCCAATCATTGTAATTACATTGTGGAATTGTTTTAAAAATAAGTTTAAAAAGTTCAACTACAACAGCATATTAATAGTTGTGAAGTTCAGTGGCTGTTTATATATGTTTATATATGGTAATCTGATAACATAGAAAGCTACTTAAACATACTTTCTGACGCTGGTCTAGAGACAAGGGAAATCATGTCTGTGACAGGACACCGTAATGAAGGCTCAATTCGCAGCTATTGGACAGCAAATCAACAGGAAAGACACGACTGGTCCACAGTTCTGTTATCAGCTGGATCCAAACAACACCCTGCCTCAAAACAAGCCAGGGTGTTGTTTGGATCCAGCTGATATAATAAGAAAGAGTAAGACCCCAATAAATAAATATGTTAGCCAAATAATAATAATTGTAATAATAAATATAACGTTTTCTCTATGTGTATGTCGTTTTTCTATTCTAATTATGTTAGGGGTTATTTTCCTCAGCGGAAGGTTACCCAGCGAAATATCAGAAGTTCAAGGTAAATATAGGTTTTAAAGTTTTTTTAAAGAGAAAATAAAGAAACATATTGTTTTCTAATAGCGATAGAGCCCTCTCGATGCAGGCTGTACCGTGTGGTAGATGACCTTGACTTTCGTTAGCGCCCTCGCCTACGGCTCAGGACGCATAACTCCAGTAGTGGTCATCTACCACATGGGCTCTATCGCTTAAATAATTTCTATAGTATTATACAGCTTTTCAAACTCTTGCCTAGCGTTGCCCTGACTGGGATTCGTGATGAGTGACTTAGTGCATCTGTGACTTCGGGCGGATGATAACACCCTGGTTGTCATTGCTTAAAAAAAAAAGAAAAAAAAACTGTTTTGATCATATGTACAAGCTACAATAAAATCAGCTAAAACTGGTTCTAAAATGATGCGCTATACTTTTGGTGCTGCGTCACAGAATGCCTACTAAAGGTGCATTCACACTGGCCTGATATTCCGTTTCCTGGTAAGGTTCGTTTGATTTCGGAACGTTTGCCCTTCAGTGTGAACGCTCCAAACGTTCCTGGGAACGATTAAAATGACCTGTACTAAGACCACATGAAGGAGGTGGTCTTGGTATGGTTGCATCCGTTCTGGGGACGGTTCACTTGTTTTTGATTCAGTGTGAAAGAAAAACGTTCTCAGTTCAGTTGCGAACGTCAAGTGTACCAAAGTGTCAGGTGTCAATCAAACTCCTGGAAATGGGAGCGGTTGTTGTGCGGTAAATGATAGCAAAATAAAAAATGGTAAACATGGCGAACAGGGGGATAGAGTTCTGCATCAGGTCGGGTGCCCGCGGGTGACCTGCAAAAGCGGGTCGGGTTTGGTTCGGAATGTAAAGTTTTTTGTGGTTTGCAGTTTGGGTGCGGGTCAAAAAAATTACATTTTCAGGTCTGAATTTGAATCACCAAAAATGTTTTCTGTCCTTTCAGTATACTCGTCTGTAACCTTTCCCAAATGACGTATTAGAAGGTAAATGTACCGGTATTTCCTGCACTGTCTAAAGCAGGAAGCAATTAGGGAGGAGTCAGCTGACTAAGCAATGTTCTCGCTTGTTTGATACGTGGCAAGATCCTTTTATCATGTCTGCTTGGTGATATTAAAAATGTTTGTGAACGAGGTGAAACAAAAGATAGCGCAGGGTTTATATCATGTAGTGGATAATAGTTCAAGAGGTAAATCACAAGTGTGGAGTCCTTTTGGAATCATAGTGAATGAAAATTAATGAACGTGACTGGATTTGTTGCTGTAAAACGTGTCATTATGTTTTTGTGAATGACAGCCACAAAACTGGTACATCTCTGCAAAAGCACAGGTGTAGCTCCATTTTGACTGGTGGCACAAAAGGAATGACAGGTATTTTATAGTAAAATAAGTAGAGTAAAATATATGCAGAGAAAGCTACCACTCTGTGGAGAATGGTAGAGACATATGTGTGAATGTGGAAGCGTGAGAGAGTCAGTTGACACAGGCAGTAGGTACTAAAGGACAAAAACTAGCGGGTTCGGGCCAGTTTGCAGATCTTATTAAAGAGGGTCGGGGTTAAGAAGACAGTGCTGCAGCGGGTTGCGGGTCCGGGTCAGAAGCGGGTCGTAAAAATCAGACCCGCGCAGGACTCTACAGGGGGATGTTGTGGAGTTCCGAAGAGATCGAAGCTCTTCTTGATATTTGGGCAGATACCCATATACAAATGCTGCTTGACAATACCCATAGAAACACCAAAGTGTTCAAAGAGTTTTCCAGATGACTGAAAGAACGAGGCTTTAACCGCACTGCTGAACAAATTAAAAAAACTACTTTGTTCCTACATTAAAACCAGAGACGTATTGCAAAGGAGTGGGGAGTCACCAGACTCAGTACATTTCCAAGTATACTCAGCACACATCCAGTGTGAAAGTGTTTCCCCTGAAAAACGCTGAGTACACTTGGTAAGTGTACTGTACTGGGTACACTTACAAGTGGACCCAGTGTGAATAGGGGGTAACACCCCTTCTATGAAGGGGGGCCAACTGTGTTCATCGGTGAAAGTAGGGGATTTCCACACCCTCTAGGTGGAGCTCCACTCCCAGTGGGAAGATGCTTGATAGGTATTTTAGAGCTTATAACAAGTTTTTCAGGGCTCATTCCATCCTGTGAGACCTGTAAGTTTAATCACAATGCCACTGCTGTTGCTGTTGTATCACATACTACTTTTTGATCTGGTTGTTCCTGAATAAAACTCTTTTGATTAAACCTTACCTGAAGAAGACTGTCTGATTTATTATTAATAAGAAATCGAACCTTACAGTATCTGAGAAAAAAGTGCTAATAAAAGTATATTACTACTATGACTACTACTACCATAAGTAGTAGTAATAATAATAATAATAATAATAATAATAATAATAATAATAATAATAATAATAATAATAATAATAAAAATTAATAATAATATAAAAATAATAATGCTGTAAAGTTCAATATATTGCTACTGTAACTTTAAGGCAGTTTAAAACTTACCTGCCGGTGCAAATGTCTATTAAACAGAGTTGCCGTGGAAAGTCAAACTAATTCAGCTTGTGGATGAAGAGAAGGCAGTGCACATTTTTATGTAGAGCACATTAGACCTACATGCATCAATAATCATAAATAAAAGCAGACTAAAGCCATCAAATTCAGTTCATGTACCTTATCAGTAACTAGATCTAAAACTAGTAAATAGGTAAACCGAGGATTTTGTGACATATGTATTGATCTGCAGGTGTGCTGATCTACAGGTAATGTATCACGTCTTTTTCCCTTGAAGGTTGCATGTTGCAGCTCCATGGTACAGTTAAAAAAATAATACACATGAATTTTGGAAAACAAAGCTAAACTAATAAGCGCCACAAGCTGTTTTTTGGGAGGAACAGCAAATATAAGCGGTACTCACTCCTATCCTGTTAGACAGGTTTTTATATACTCATATATACTATGTGCTGCAATTGTATTTAGTATAAAACACCAATATTACTGTTACTCTCCAGTGAGATTTGTATGACACATTTTCCTTTCCTTTGTGTGTGTGTGTGGGGGGGGGGGGGGGTACATAAATAGAGGCTTGAGAACCTGAAAGGAAGGAAGAAAACCATACTTGGATCATGTATGCCAAGTTTTGCTTCAATCAGATTAGCGGTTTTGGAGACGAAGACATTTGTGTGTTAATTAGGTTATCCAACATGGCCGCCATACCACTGAAACAATCAGCTTTATTTCGAGCACTGTGCATCTTGGACACCCCCTAACTATGTTTACAAGGTTTCAGAACTCTGCGATAAGTGGTTTCCAACAAGAAGATGTTTGTAAATTGTCAAAAATTTGTCGGAAAATCCAATATGGCTGCTAAACTATGTGACCAATCACGTTCATTCAACTATGGACATTAGTTCCCATTGGCGTCTACTAGGGATGGGTCAGTGTAGTTGAATATATATATGATTACACGAAAATAATAATAAAAATTGTCTTGTGCCATGTAGGAGGAGCTGAACTGAGATCAAGACCCCCTCTTCCATGCTGAACTTGCCCCATGATATCACTGATTCGAAGGGCAGCCTTTGCATCTTCCACGGCTTTCTTTGCCACCCACTTTCTTCCAGTTTTCAACACAGGTGCTGCCTCCCTTACTCATTTGTCGCGTGACTCTACTAATGTAATTTCCAGTCAGACCGTGCCACACTTAAACTCTTCGGTTAGAGCGAAGACTGGTAGCTGCAGTATTCCTTTACCATAAAGTCCCACTCTGCTGAGGCAGCGTGGAACTCCCAACCATTTCCTGATGTATGATCTGATGAAAGCTTCCAGCTTCTCTACTGTTGTCAAACAAACCTTGTACACAGTCAGTGGCCACAGCAGCCTCGGTAGTAGACCAAACTGAAAGCACTAGAGTTTTAGTTTGCCTGGTAAAGCGCTGCTGTCTATGCCCTTTAACCCTTCCACTGCTTATTGGCTTACTTCTCCCACACGAACTGTGTCCTTTAGATCCCTGTTGTACCATCTCCCAAGACTTTTCACTAGCTTCTGAGACACTGTTGGTATTGCCTCGCCATTAATGTAGAAAATGTTATCTACTACTTTACCTTTAATTATAGAGTTGCTTCTTGATTTAGTGGGCTTTAGTGGGCTTGAATTCCAGAAGCCAAGCACTCTCCTCCCACTACCCATTTTGATACTCTAATGATTACTTCCATTGACATGGTAAAAGCCAGTGGAGAAATGGTGCATCCTGCCATTATTCCAACTTCTAGGCATTGTCATTAGTGCTGAATTCTGAAGTTGAAAAACTAAATTGCAAATCTCAAAAGTAGGCTTTCACTAAATTTGTTATTGTCATCGGCACACTGAAAAAAAAAAAATCAATTACTGCCCAAAGAAGTTCATGTGGCACTGAACATATGCATTAGCCAAATCCAGGAATGTCGCATGATGATGAAGGCTGCACTTTGAATAATAAAAAAAAAACATTCTATCCAATAAAAGGCCATTATTGTGAGGAATAAAGACACATAATGAATCATGCTAACCTACAACTAAAGTAAATTATGCTGCTTGTGACAAAAGTGGACACATTCAATATAATCAATATTACCTTAAAAGCTTGCATGCATTTTATCCTGCAAGAATCCTAATTTGTTACATGTTGATTTTTCGTTAAAAATCAATACAACAATACAATAAAACAGAATGCTTCCCAAGCCAAGCCATTTAAAATAAATCAAATACCGAACTCCAACTAGAGCATTACTTCTTCAATTTCCCATAGGTACACAGGCTAAATCAAGTTAGCATATCTGAAGAATAAAATCTTCTGCAACACCAGACCAGGCATGAAACCGCATACATAACATGCAATATATTTCTTAACAAATACAGAAAGATGAACCCTTCATTTACAAGCAGAATGCGAGAAATGCTGTATAAAAAACATTATAGAAATGAGCAAATTTCAAATATATATAGTATAATATTACTGGCATAGCACAATATATATTTTCACAAAAACAAATCAAGATGTAAACATTAACTATATTACACTACATTTCGAATATTAAACAATTTAGAGCATTTTTATATTATATGTAACTTCTGCTTTTCTAAATTAGATTTTTGATAATGATTGTGTGGATCACTATCAGCTGAAAAAAAAACTGCAGGAATGTTGATTAATGTTAGTTTCCTAGTGGTGTTTGCAAACAATCTGCAGTGTAATGGCAGAGAACAAGATGTTATGTTTAGTGTCATGACTGTGTAAATCTTACCAAGTAGATCGCCTCACCGGCATCCAAGTTTTATTTA
Source organism: Acipenser ruthenus (assembly GCF_902713425.1). NCBI lineage: Eukaryota > Metazoa > Chordata > Actinopteri > Acipenseriformes > Acipenseridae > Acipenser > Acipenser ruthenus. The sequence goes on along the minus strand of NC_081190.1, from coordinate 88,274,733 downwards.
GGTCACAAGGGGGCACTGTTGTACCATGGATGAACAATACCAGCAATGGTAAGGTTCAGTCTCACGGTATCTTGCTGGAAATACCAATGATGGTAGATTATTTTAATCAGGTGACTTCCAGTACACACACAGGTGCTGAAAATAATAATCAAAATAGAAGGCAAAAAGAAAAAGGAAAATAAAACACAATAATAAAACTACAAACTAAAGGTGCTGCGATCTGCAGCGTTCCCAGCCGCCGCTAGCCGTGCGGCTCGGGTCTTTAGCCTATGCTTTGCTAATCTCTCTCTATACTGTCGGGGTTGCCCAGGCTTTCCCCAGCTAAGCTACTACACGTCCCACTCGGGTATTTATCAAAATTATGAATATCTTAGATTTCCAGGCGGCTGGCGTCCTCAGCCATGCTTGCCTCCTTGCTCTCCACACCTTTTTAAGATAGCTTTTGCTGATTTATTTTAACTTTTGATTTGTTTTATTGAACTGATATTTTATATGTACCTTTGTATATTGTATGTTTGTATTGTTGTTCTTGTACAGTGCTTTGGGTCTGAGAAAAGTGCTTATAAATAAAATGTATTATTATTATTATTATTTTAACATACCAAACATAGTGCTTACCTTTAATTCCGATTTCCTTACTTGTATTTTCCCATCTTTGTAAATCAGACGTTCCCCCATCTTTCCTGTGATATTTGGAGCGTAAAAACTTTGGTTTGCGAAAAATTTTACTTTTTGATGTTATTGTTTGTTTTCCTTCAGGATATTGTCTGTGACACAGTTTTTGCAGCCTGCTTGTTACATGTGAGGTAAACCTGTTACAACATGAACACTAACACAAGATTTGGGGGTGGTGTTGGAAGGGGACTTATGATTGCAAATGCTGGGCTATAAAACAGCTCAGAGACGACTTTTGACATGCAGTGGGAGCTTACGACACTTTGTGGAGCAGTAGAAAATAGTGCCTGAGATTTGTTTGTTTGACCCGAAGTGTTTTCTGTTTACCCTTTTATTCTGTGCCTGAGTTCGACTCTGTTAGCTATTCAATGGTAATTTCGTCTCCAGTCTTCCAATAGCTGGTTTGGTACACTATTATTCAGTAACTGTTTTTTTAGTTTGTTTTTAACTATTAAAGTGTAACAGTGGTACAGAACGCCCTTCAAAGTTCCAAGAGATGTATTACATTACCTTTGCTATGTTCTGTGTTATCCATATTGCTGTGTTATATTTAAGATATTGTTGACTCTTGACATTTATCACACATTAGGGTCATAATTCAACTGAGCTATACATTTCGCAACATTTACTAGGGAGCGTTTGCCAGGAGAAAAAAAGAAATGTCTAGAATGTTTCCTACTGCTACAATAATTAAATACTACGATACAGAACACAGAATACAACACACGTATGTAAAATAATGTGTTTCTTGTAAACACTGCAGAGGGTTGTGTAACACTTTAAAAATGACATTTGTCCAGTAGAAGCAAGTGTACCTAGGCTTAAGAATTTGATGAACTGTTCACCTTCTTAATCCAACTAACACTACAGAATTGACTGTAAAACATTACTTTTCATGTCACCAGTGAGCAGAAGTAAGAGCCTTTTATGAACAATTCAATGTCTACAAGTGTTACTTTCTATAAACAACAGAATACACTAGAAACTAATCTCTGCACAGCTACTGTAATTATGCAGACATGCTTCATTATTAAGGATGATTACATAAGAACATAAGAAAGTTTACAAATGAGAGGAGGCCATTCAGCCCATCTTGCTCGTTTGGTTGTTAGTAGCTTATTGATCCCAGAATCTCATAAAGCAGCTTCTTGGATGATCCCAGGGTGTCAGCTTCAACAACATTACACTGTATAGAAAAATAAAGCATTATCATAATACAATTATCTCACCTAAAAATAAATAACAGTAACATCCATAACGATTATGGATGTTTATGGATAAACATTAACCTACTTTTTAAAAGTGATTTTATGGTATATTAATGTATTTATTCAGGTGAATACAATGACCCCAAGAAACCATAATATCTTTAATACTAAATGTTGAATTATTATAATTATTATTATTTGTTTATTTAGCAGACACTTTTATCCAATGTAGACTTCCCATAATCATATGTTCTTTGTCTTGGTGTCTGAAGTGATGACTTGTGACTTTAGCAAGCCCTTGGCACCCATAAAGAGGATGCCAAGAACAAAAATGTAGACAAAGTGTGGTTCAATGATTCCCCTGAAAGCAACACAGAACATAACAAATTAGTTACTTGGGAGAATGCAGCACCAACCACATATGGTCAATTAATTGCAGATGTCATGGAGTTTCTGTAGCTAGAGAAAATCATATTTACACTGCGTGGGTTGACTGGTAAGTTCAATTCAGTTTGGCAGCACTTCGTTGTTTATTTTGATCCCTTTATCCTGCTATTTGCTCTCATTTTTGCTTTTAGATTTCTATAAATTGTATTTTTGGTGAGCAACTCTGCTTCTCACCTACCTCACCCTGGTTCTTTCTTTTTTTCCTTTCTTGTTTGCTTCTGTGTTTCTGTTTTGTTCATTGTCTTGATGAACAAGGTCAATGCAACCACTGCTTTGAGTGACAATGAGTTTGCATGGGCACCTTCTGCCATGGTGAAGTCTCAGTGACCCTTCTGATTTCCCATTATTGTTGCTGAATATTTTCATACAACTCCGACACATAGGTCTAACGGGTCACATAACATGGTACATAACATTCATTGCAGACTAGAGGATTTCCTAATTGGAACCATTGTATCCCAAGGGACTTCATAAAAGCTAATGCCAACTACTCCTACCTACCATAATGCACATTTTGTTTCTTTTTTTTAAAGACAGATTTAATCAAAGTTATTTATAACTGTAGTTTGTATAGCCTATGATTTGAAATAGAACAATATAATATAAAAAAAACATAGGTTATTAAAATAATTGTTGTTCAAGGGAATAGTTTTGTTTTGAATTCTAGCATGCTGCTGTATCACATATAGAAAAAAAGCTGCATTTTATATATGTAACAAAAAAAATGGCTTTTACGGGCTTTGGGAAAAAAAATTCAATTAAAGAAAAAAGAAAAATTAAGAAAAATGGCAGACCACGTAATGTATCATGTTACCAGCATTCTCTAATGTTTATGGTGACCTGCTATTTTTTGGGGGCTACCCAGACTCCCAAATCTAAATTTCAAAACTCCATTACATTTTTTTTCTTTTTACATAAGCAATATTTGAGCAAACCATATGCCAAACAGGGAATTTGAATAAAACATTATTATTAAGGGTATGCTGTCCATTGCAAGTATATTTACTTTTTTGTGATCAATATCTGAACTGCAAAACTGATTTCTAAATGATTGTTTTTTAAAAGAAAGGCAGGAACACGAATGAATGTAAAGACAACATTTTACAGAAGCTTTATTAATAGGACCAGCCAGGAATGTAGATGTAACTGATGTTAAAACATTTCTATGACATCTCCCTTTTGATTGATGAATTCTAAGAATCGTCTAACTTAAAGTAGCTGTGTGGCTTTGAAGAGAAGGGGAGTGCGGTGCAGTGTGACAGGGGAAGAACTGCCACTGGCTTCTCAGAGCATACGTGCCAATGCAGGCTATGCTCGGCCACTTCGCAGAAGATGTGTTGCCAGGCAACCAGGTGTTAGAGAGGTGCAGTAAGGGCGGGAATGACTGAGCCTCTCTGATTGGCTGGGCTGGGAGTGTCTCCTGAGGAGTGTCTGACCGTAAAACAGTGCTACAAACCAAACACACCCTCTTCCACATTCTGGCTGCTACTGCTGGATGGATGTAAACAAACTGAGCATGGAGCGTGTATTCTTCTTCTTCTCTGTGAATAGTTTGGGGTTTACCAACGGCAATGTGTTGCAACTGGGGTTGGTTAAACGGAGATAGGGATAGTTTAGGGGATCGCTGAATGATCCCAAATAAGTTTATAGAGGGTGTGCAAGTGTAGCATTCCTGGTGCGGGACCCTGCTGTGCAGTGGATGTAGCGCACAAGCTGTGTTTTATTCAGTATTTGGTTTGGCACAGTTTTGTTCCTATACTGTTCCCACACTGTATGTGTATTGCCTGCTCGCTCGGCTACCTCTAGTAGTACTACCTGGGTATTACACATGCTGCAGAAAAGACAAATAAATCTGTGTTCCTCCACGACATTTCAAAGAAACCCATCTGTGTCTTTTGTGCTTAGTGAACCACCCACACCTTCCCTGTTACAGGCAGATATATTGTTGATTAACAAATCCACAGAAAACTGTTGATTCATCAACGAAACCAGTTAGAACAATTCAATAGAAAAGCTTAGGAATTTCACACTCAAACTCCGAGGAACTCATGACAACATTCCCACAACGTGAGAGACAAACATTTTAATATTTGAACTAAGCGTAACAAAAGAGCAAAAACACAAATCCGATTAACAATCAATTGAAGGTCCATGAAAAGATATTTTAAATTAATTTAAACTCTTCTCTTCATTGTAAGAAATACCTCAATTAACATGGCAATTTTTTTTGAGATTTTCTAACACAATTAGGAAAACTCATAAAACATCCACTCATTCCAAAACAATCCATGACTATTGAAAAATAGATGGACACAAACTTGGAAACTGCTAGACTTATGAGAGAGTAATTAAGTATGGATTGTGCATTCATGAATTTACCAGTTTTTATTAAAATATAATTCTGGATTCTAGCAGGTTTGACTTTTTGTATTTATCTCATGGGCTTCCCCTATTCCACTTTCACCCAACCAAAAACTGTGGCCAAGCGCATTGCAAAGGTATTCAATTTGTAAGGCGGCACAGCAAAGGAAATGATTTGTATCAAAAGGGAAAGGAAATAACTAAAGGGACAATAAAACCCATAAAACTAAAATGCACTACTTCAGTACAGCCACCACATTTTGATGAGGGCACAAAATCAATCAACCTCTATGGGTGATTTTAAAACCGGCAACCTAGACCTTGAAAATAACAAACGTGCAGAGAATAATGCAAATGTAATCTCAACTCCTCTTTCTGAGGAAAATGGTTGATATCCACAGGGGGAAAAACATGCAGACATGTTAGAGTGAATCTCAAAATGCTGCTGTGAAATCATCTGTTAGTGATACGGAAAGTAGTTTTACAGTGGAATACAAATATGGATGGATTTATTTTGTCAATAAATAATTCTGAAAATGTACATGCCAATGGCCACAAACTTGTTTACAAAAGGAAATCTTTAATGTCATTTTCAAATCATTTTCACAATTGGCTTGTATTGAATACGAGTTTTCTTGGCAGAGAGAAGAGTAAATGTAACCACTTCAGCTCCAGGACGTACGCATGTACGTCAAAAGAAAGAGCAGTTGCAGTACCATGCCGTACCTGCACACATCAAGGTTTGCCGTCTATTTTTTTTTCAATCTGATCTCTTTGTACTGTGTTATTATTTTGTGAAACCTTTTTGTTTGGGACTGAAAACCAGCAGTTTTAACCTCATAATATTGCTGGTATAGGGGTATAGGGGTAAAACGTTAGGTTACGAATGTAACCCTGGTTCCCTGAAAGAGAAGAAGACCACCAACCCATACTTTTGGGATATGCCTGCCACAGGTCAAGTATTCACTGAGCATTTTATATCAAAGCTGCCAATAGGCCCCTCCATGGAATGACGTCCTCGGTCTCACCTATCGAGGGAATTAGTAGTCACTCCGTGGAGCTCAAATCCTCTTTTGCATCGAACCCACGAATGCGAGTGATGCGACCTCGCAAGGTATGGTTCAGGGAACCAGGTTTCATCCGTAACCTAACATTCCCTTTCAATTTGAAGACAACCAGCAACCAATACTTTTGTGAAAGTATACCAAAGCTGTCACGAGGGAGTGTGAACTGAAGCAGATGAGGGACGTCTCACTACCACCAAACTAATGTTTGTGGTGCAAGCGTGCAACCTCAAGGACCCTTGTGCCTAATGAAGGCATAGAGGGATCTACTACATTAAGTCGGTAGAATCTGGTGAATGTATGCAGAGTAGCCCAGCTATCTGCAGTACATTTATCATTCAATGAGGCTCCTCTAAAGATGGCCCATGAAGTCGCCACTCCTCTAGTAGAGTGCGCAGTTACCTGCCCAGGTGGGGGTAAGCTGGCATTATTATACACAGTCGAGACTGCTTCCACAATCTAGTGGGACAGTCACTGCTTCGAGAGGGCTTAACCCAGGGTCCTTTCACCATGACAGACGAAGAGCTGGTCAGACTGACGCAGTGCTCTCGTCCTATCCACATAACCTCTCAGTGTTCGAACCAGCAGAGGGAATTTCATCGCCGATCCTCCTCCGAAGTAAATATGGATGGAAAGCCTCTATCTTCCTCTGACTGGATTAAGTGGAAAACCGTAACCACCTTAGGGAGGAAGCGGGATTCATGCATAACGATACCCTGTTTCCATCATCCCAAATACACATACAGCACTGTGTACTGACAGAGCCTGTAGCTTACTAACCTGCTTTGCGGAGGTGATGGCTAACAAAAAGGCTGTCTTCATAGAGAGGTATTTTAACTCTATGGAATGTATAGCGTCAAACAGGGCCTTAGTGAGAGCCTCCAATACCAGAAATACTGAGTCAATGGACATATAGCATTCAGATATTGCTGCTAGTTACACTTTCAGCGTAGAGGGGGACCTGCCCGCCTCTAGCAAATCTTGCAGAAACTCTAAAATAATTGTTATTGTGCAATAAATGGGCAATAAATGGGTTCATGACCTCTGGTCATACACCAATTTTGAAAATACTTCCACTTATAGGCATACAACGACCTTGTGGAGGAGGCCCTAGCATTCTGCAGATTGCTGTATGCGGCCCTAAGACAGACAGATGGTCCCGTTCAGGGGCCTGGCTCACAGTTGGAGTCTGCCCGGTTCTGAGTGCCAGAGGGTGTCTCACCTGACTGAGGAGATCCAGGCGCAGCAGAATCTTCCAGGGCTGGCCTGTCACCTCTTCTCTCTGTACTTTCTCCAGGAAAGCCAGGAGCAACGGTATTGGCGGGAATGCGTACAAGAGCGATGAACCGCTCACAACTCCAGCACATTTATGTGCAGGGATGTCTAATGGCCTGACCAGGTCCCGCGGACTACACTGCCAGCCCAGACTGCACCCCAACCTGAGCTGGATCTGTCCGTTATCACCACCTGATGGCAGTGGATTACCCCCATCCTTACACTTTCGCGCATGTGAGAGGCTCACCTCCACCAGTGCAGGGCTTCCCAGCATACGCGAGACAAGGTCAGCCGATGGTGTGTGTAGCATTTCGGATGTATCCGGAAGGCATTGAGCCAAACCTGAAGCGGGAGCATATGATATAAGCTGGAGGGCTAATGGAGCCGCGATCATCAGACCCAGCAACTTCTGACACAACACCAAAAGTACTATTGCCCCCTGTTGAAACAGGGATAGGCAATTTTGAATAGCAGCCACTCTGTCATCTGACAGATAGGCTTGCATTGTAAGGGAGGCCAGTCGGAGTCCCAGGTAAACCATACCTTGCCTTTGGCATCATTGAGGGTGAGACCCAGCCTCGACAGATGCTCTGTCACTATTGCCCGTTGTGGGGGCTGCCTGGGGCGGCGTTGGAACTTCCTCCGAGATCGCTGCTGTGTTGGAATCCCATGTCTGACTTCCTCCCATCGTTGCGGGTAGGCCAGGCTGTTAGCTGCTGCAGAAGCCTGAAGGCGATGCCACAGGTCACCACGTGGGGCAGTGGGGATCAGAACCATCCAAGTCACCGTGTGAGTACGGGTGGAGGCCAGCGTCTCGTTCTCTCCCGTACCAGAGTAGAGGAGGGGAGCATTGAGGCTACCTGCCTAGATGCCTTGCGTTCTCAGTGAGAGCGTTGCAGCAATTACTCTACCACTGGTACAAAGGTATGTCAGGGGAGGTAGGGCCGCCGACTGCAGTAGCTGCTTCTGAAGCCACCTTCCTATTAGGCCGCGATCAATATCGCATCATGGTCCTTCTCAGCCATGCTGATATCCGGTTCTGTAACATCTGGGGTTACCACCGGTGCAGGCATTATCAGCTGAGCAGGGGCCAGAGCAAGGGCTTGAGCCTGCTGCCTGGCCAAATACTCAAGGACTTGGACCATTTGGGTTTTGAAGTCCGTAATTTGCTTGGCCCGCTCAGCACTCCGTGTAGGAGACTAAAGACGGGTGCGAGAGCGAGGCATCTGAGCCTGGACTCAGGGACAGATTGAGGAGAGGGGAGGGAGGGGCTCCCAACGGTGTGCATGGCTCAGTTGTGCTAGCAGGGATGTTGTGCAGGATGTGCAAGTGTGGAATTTGGCTATGCTTGATGTCTCTATGGCCCAAAGTGCGTTGTTTAAACACTGGAGGGTGTAAATCTGTGTATTGAAGCACATCTGTTTGTATCCTGGGACACTATCACCCTTCATGTAAATGTGCTTTATTTTGCTCTTATCAGCCCCTATTTTACTGCATTTAATCCTGTACTTCAGAATACTGTAATCTGCCAAGTTTTTAACCTGTAGTACTTTGTATTTACTCACATCCTGATGTAACTATCACTATTTAATCATATCCTGATGTAACTATCACTATTACCTGCTGTATTATTGAATTGTGGTTTGTCAAACTTGTACTTTACTTGAACAAAAGTTATTGTATTTCTTGCTCTTATTGTATTACTTGTATTGTAACGCTTGAAATGTTTTTGCTTACGATTGTAAGTCGCCCTGGATAAGGGCGTCTGCTAAGAAATAAATAATAATAATAATAATAATAACATCCACCAAGGGTGCAGAAGCACCGAGGGCACTGAGAGAGGTAGAAAAGAGTACTGGTGCATCGAAGAATTGGGACACTGAGTGCAGGTGTTATTGACATGCTGGGGTGCTGAAGCACCAAGGCACAGAGCATCTAAGCACCGAGGGTGCCGAAGCACCGAGGCAAAAAGGGCATTGACAGGTGCCTAGCCTTAACCACGTGTAGTCAACACAAGTTGGGGTAGCGCACAGCATACACCGGGGTGGATACACAGGCTCGAGTGGCTGCGGTAGGCAATCAGGAGAGCAGTACAGGGACGCCTACGGTGCTGCACCAGCTTGCAGCGTGGACATAACCTGGTTCTGGACCGCATGCAGTCACTCAACGGGGCAGCGCGTAGCGTATACTGGAGTGGAGCACAGGATCAAGGAGCTGCGGCGTGTTAGACTGGAAGAAAAAGTGTACTGTTTTTTTTTTTTTTAACTGCAAAGGCAGTATAGGAAAAAATACAGGCTCTCACAAATGAGTTCAGCTAGGGGGGAAAACAGTCACCACGCCAGGCGGGTGAGCTGTAAAAATGTACTATTATTATTATTATTATTATTATTATTATTATTATTATTATTATTATTTTATTTTAACCAAGCGCGCTGAGTAGGCATGCTGAAACAAGCCTGCGGATTCAACTCAACAGCGGGGCACAGCAGAGCTGGGTCCTGGTGGAGGAATCATGCTTCTATTTATTTATTTTTTTAAATAGAACTGCCATGCGGGTCAATTTGACCCATTTTGTGTTAATTACTCTACCGATGTAAGTCGTATGTGTATGTCTTTTTTTGACCTTTCCTAAATATATGAAATAAATATCATGATGGCGTTTGATAGCCAGAATTGCAAAAGTGATAAAGTTATAAACCTATATTCTACCTATAACTGCCATGTGGGTCAATTTGACCCATGCATTACAGTACTTTTTTTAATATAACGTAATATATTCTATTTTATTTTTTGTAAATGCAGCAAATGAGACACACACCCTCCTCCTAGCACACATGTTTTTTAAAAAAATGTCAAGCCTTTCTTTGTTTGTAGACTGACTACGAGACAGATTGCTATGATTGTGGATTTGTACAATTGCACCAAGATGCCAACTCAGTGAAAGCCTAGTTGCTTTATTTCTCAATGACCTGGAAGACATTAATCCTTCGTTTTGTTCCAGAAATGCAACTGGGAATATATCAGAAGGAAATATTTAATCTTGAAAGTAGTCATTTTGATTGGAATATGGCAAACTGCACTCAGCAAACTGAAATGACAGGTAGGATAACAACTTATGTGCCTTATATGAAACTTATGTTATATATTCGTTTTTTAAATTACTTTTAGAAAAAAAAAATCAGTTTTACAGGTTTGTATATACCAGTTTGCACAGTAGTGTTCAATGGAACTGTGTCTGTGTTTACAACACAGCTCCTGGATGCAGGCACAATCAGCTGGCAGACGCGTACGCTCCTCCATAGAGTACAATGCAGCCGTCATACCGGAAGTAATGTTATATTTACTTTTTATGTAATATTAGAAACAATGATTTCGGTTTTACAGTTTTGTATATACATATAGCCGTTTACACCTGTACACAGGTATATGTACATACCTGTTTCTTTTGAAATGTATATTTTATTATATTTTTTCTGTATATGCGCTAATTTTGAAAATAAAGCCTTTTATGTTTAATTTTCCATTTAAATACATTTAAAACCGGTGATAAAGAGGGAGTCTTAAGAACTTATGTTCTGGTTATCTATTTGTATGTGTTTATCTTTTTGTTGTTTTTGAACAAATGAACAAAAATCCATCTTGATAGCACATATATATATATATATATATATATATATATATATATATATATATATATATACGTGCAATATATTTATGACCGCGCCAAAACCGCAACTTTAATACACAGTGGCTGCAACTCCTTGATAAAAAAAATCACGATTTTCTTACTGCCTTTATATATATATATATATATATATATATATATATATATATATATATATATATATATATATATATATAATTTGTTCATACAGAAATAAAATGTAAAAAAAGATAAAACTTGTGTCTGATTTGCTTTATTGAATATGACTATCTAGTACACAGGAGCCTAAAGGGTTAATAAAAATGTTATAAATGTATTGACTTTTGTCCAGATATTATTTTATACCAATTTCAGGGATAAAAACACCAATTACAATAATTTTAAAATTTGGTACCTGGAGTGCACATTCATTTTTGGATCTGGAGTTGAAGAGGTTAACAGTACTGTACTGCAAGCTTCTACTTGCAGTCTGTTGCACTGGACCTTCACTAAAACCTTCTCATGTGTGGTGTTCTGAAACACAGTTTAGTTCAAAGTTCATATTTGAAGCCCTGTACAGTTACTTAGTGATTCTAGCTAACAAAATAAGTTCATAAATCTTACCTGTTGTGCACTTTTATATTGGTCTCAAATGTGCCGTTTGGACAGAAACGCAGTCAGAATGTAAAACATGGTACCTGTTACTACACTGAGTGAAATCTTTCACATAGTGCTGCAGTTTTTGTTCATTTCACCTGAAGACTAAATTGCCCAGAAATGTAGTACCAGATATCATGTTTAAAATGAAAATACATGCCTGTTTCCTTCCTTACTGTACATTTGAGACATGTAGCTAATGGAAGTGCAAAACAAGTTAGATCCTGATATTGGGTTTAACCCTTCGTCAGCAGCAAGGGGTGCAATTGCACCCCACCTAGCATGTTTAAAATGAGCGTATCTCCTAACTCTTTAAAGATCGCGGCATATCCTTAAATGAAATGAAACATCAATCGCTTGCCTTTATTTTGAATCTAAGAATGTCCTTGTCTGACTCAGGTGCACATGGGTAAATTAACATCCATTTGCACCCCTTTCCGCCTTTTGAGGATTATAAAAAATATATATTTTTCACATACTATTATCACAGCTCTTGCTTACTGGCAAATTGTTGATTGCTGTGGGAGAGCTGAGGGAGATGTAGAAACAGTGTATCACTTCTAAAATTATTGATTTATTTGTTTAGCCAATAGTCATTTAATGAAACTGTGCATTTATGTGTGTAATACGTTCGTTTCCAGCACCATGTTTCGTAACTGCATTCTTTACAGCATCTTGCTTATTTGCCAGTACACTACAGTATTGATTTTATATATTTTTTTCTGTGTTCAGGGAGCACAAAAAGACTTGCCTTTCATATACTGTATAGGCTACCATGTGCAGCTCCAGTTTACTTGCATAAAAGAGTGCTGAGAGTTGCACGGGTGGTGGGATTGATAAAGAAAAGATTTACCACTTCTAAAATTATTAATTTAGCCCAACAGATACATTTTATTTGCCATTGAGCATCTATTCAATGTTGGGATCATGATCATAGAGAGAGAGCAATCATGGGTATGGTGAGAGGTGATTATGGACTCCCGCCTGTTAAGGGGAGAAAAAGAAACCACCGCCCTCTGAAAGAGGAACTGATCTGAACGATGCTAGGATCAACACGGTCGACCGTGACGAAGCCACATCCTTCCCCCCAAAAAGTCAAGACTGAGCGGATCCACCAACTGCACTTAAGTGCAGGAATAAACAAAATAAATTAATAAAATATACCTAACCCAAACTCTATTGGCTCATGGCTAGTTGAGCAACAGATATGTCTTCTGGAGCTGTTCTAATATACCATTCTACAGCATTGGAGGCCCATCTGTCAAGGAGTTGGATCATATGATGATCTGATTCAAACATTCAAAATCCTAAAAGGTATAGACAGTGTCGACCCAGGGAACTTTTTAGACCTGAAAAAAAGAAACAAGGAGCAGGGGTTGCAAATGGAGATTAGATAAAGGGGCATTCAGAACAGAAAATAGGAGGCACTTTTTTACACAGAGAATTGTGAGGGTATGGAACCAACTCCCCAGTAATGTTGTTGAAGCTGACACCCTGGGATCCTGCTTGACTCTGGGATCAATAAGCTACTAACAACCAAACGAGCAAGATGGGCTGAATGGCCTCCTCTCATTTGTAAACTTTCTTATGTTCTTATGTTCTTATATCCGAGCATCTTGTTGGCCTTTTTTTTATAGCTTCCGCACATTGTCTAGATGAAGACATTTCTGAGTGAACATAAACTCCTAGGTCTTTTTCATAGATTCCTTCTTCAATTTCAGTATCTCCCATATTATATTTGTAATGCTCATTTTTATTGCCTGTGTGCAGTACCTTACACTTTTCTCTATTAAATGTAATTTACCATGTGTCTGCCCAGTTCTGAATGCTGTCTAGATCATTTTGAATGACCTTTGCTGCCGCAACAGTGTTTGCCACTCCTCCTATTTTTGTGTCGTCTGCAAATTTAACAAGTTTGCTTACTATACCAGAATCTAAATCATTAATGTAGATTAGGAATAGCAGAGGATGTGGAGATTGGCTCTTTCAGCCCAGAATGAAGCTATGTCATGCTCTAACTCACTTTTATCTAGCCAACCCTGCAGACAGTACCGGATTACTCGCTGGCATGTCTGATCAGCTTTCTGTGCGCCTTCTATCTGTCGCACACGTGCGTCTTATGCTGGTAATGTTGCACAAACGGCATCAATGAAAACTTGGACCTCTCTCTCTAACTGTAAGTCTTCTACCGTTGGCACATCTTGAATGGGTGCACGTGAGAGAGTGTCAGCGGGGATGAGGGAGTAGCCACAAGTGAAATCTCAGGATCCGCGGTTGAAGCTCATCAAGCCCCCTGGAGCCCAACAACAGTATCAGTGGTTTGTGGTCAGTTCTGAGTATAAACTGCAAATGGGGAGATAGGAGGAGAGTCTTTGACAAGCCCACGTGATGGCTAATGCCTCTTTTTTGATCTGGGCGTAATGTTTTTCAGCGTCTGTTAGGCTTCTGGAAATGTATGTGATAGGTCTCCATGTCTTGTCAGCTTGTTTCTGTGTGAGTACAGCTCCAACGCTGTATGACGAAGCATCTGCTGCTACTCTGGTTTCAGCTATGGTGAATACTGTGCCAGCACTCTGGGTGAACTGAGCTCTTCCTTGAGCTGCTGAAATGCTTGTTTCTGTAAGTCTCCCCAACACCACTCATTCATGTCACACAGCAGTTCTTTCAGTGGCATGGTGAAGGAAGCTAGTTGTGGTAGAAATGTTGACAATAGTTTGCCATGCCCATTACTCTGCACACATCAGCTACACAGGCTAGCTCAGGCATCTGCATTATGGCTTTTATTTTGTTTGGATCTGGCTCAATTCCTGTGGCTGTGATCCTGTGTCCCACAAAAAGCATGTTGTATTTGGCAAATTCACATTTTTCATTAAGTGTCAGTCCTTCCCCCTGGAATTTCTGTAGCACTTGATGCAGTCTCTTGTCGTGTTCCTGTCTGTCATGTCCAAACAAAAGTGTGTCATCAGCGTGGCAAAGCACTCCTTCAAAGTCTTCCAGCATCTGTGACATCCATCCTCTGAAGTGTTCGGGTGCAGAGGAAATACCAAAAGGTAGCCTGTTAAAACAGTACCGACCAAAGGGAGTAATGAATGTGATGAGTAAAGCAGATTCACTAGCAAGAGGTATTTGCCAGAAACCAGAACGTGTGTCTAGCTTTGTGAACAGCTTTGCGTCTGACAGCATTGCTAACATCTGGTTCATCGACGGCAGGATATGGTGTTCTCTCCTCACCCATGTGTTCAGGTGAGTGAGGTCGACACAGATTCTGATCTTGCCATTGACTTTGGGTACCACCACCATACCTGCACACCATGCTGTGGGCTTCGTCACTTTAGATATGACACCCAAACTCTCCATGCGATCAAGTTCATCATGGACTTTGCTTTTCAAGGGGATCAGCATGTGTCGCGGTGTGGACAGAGCATAAGGGGCTGCTCCCTTCTCAAGCTCAATTTTGTAGGGCTCTTTGAGCTTCCCCAGTCTGTTGAACACTGACGGGTAGGTGGTAAGAAAATTCTCCTGAAGCTCCATCACTTCATGAATTCTGTGCACTAAGTGTAGTTCTTCAATTGTCGGCAGGCCAAGCAGCGGTTTTGACAGTCCGGAAACCACATAGACGTCTTGGGCAGCGCTGTTCCCAATTCAGGTTCAGTCTGTTGTGTGATGGTGTCTATTAGACGAGCAGAACGGCATGCTACTGCATAGTATCCCTTCTTGCGGCTTTTTTACGACACTCCGCTTCCCTAGCTGTACAGTCTTTCCATGAGTGTTTTCTTCTGCTGCCACAGCACCCACACTCTTTTACTGTCTGTGTAGGGCCTGACTTGGAGGTTTGTGTTTGGATTTTCTGTGAGTATCATAGATTTTCTGAAACTTATGTCCCTTCATAGTCTTTGACCCTATTGCACATTTTTTGCAGACGGCTCTGCAATTAAGCTTCCACTGAGTTATGTTTGTTGTTTTCTGACTGTTTCATTTTGCAGAGCACTCTGTATGGCTTTAGCTAAAGTCAAGTCTGGGTTTAACCTGAAGGCGTTCTGAGTCTTCTGTCTAGTATGCACACTATAATCCTATCCCGAATCAGTTCTTCTCGGTGGGCACCAAATTTGCTGTGTTCCGCCAGAGTATGTACAGCCGTGATAAATGTCTCCACATTTTCACCTTGTTCTTGACGTCTCATATTAAACTTAGCTCTCTCATAAATAACATTGTGTTTCCCCACGCAGTGCTGTTCAAAGGCTTTTTTCACTGGTTCATACTTCTGTTTCTCTGCGTCATTCAGAGGTAAGACACACAAAATGTCATATGCATCATCCCCCAATGTGTATAGTAAAGAGTTCACCTGGTTCTCTTCTGTTTTTCATCAAGCCCAGACGCTAGGCTGAAGCGCTAAAACCACCTAATCCACTTTGGCCAGTCACCGGTGGAGAAGTCAAAAGTTTCTGGAGGTGAAATTTGTACTGCTGTAGATGCCATTGCCTTTTTTTAATTTCAGCAGCGAACGTGTTACTTTTCTAGCAGACAGCCAACTTGTCTTTTATTTTTTGACATTTATTTTTTCTTTTCAGCGGTATTGCTCTTGGCAGGCAGCCAACTCTGGGGAGGTTGCGTAGCAACCCTGGTGCAGACTCTCTCGTCTCCAGCTACTCTATACAGAATCAATGCACACACACTGATCTTGCAAACTTTCATGCATGCACACAAGACTCACCAAGCAGGAGGACTGTTCTTCTCTGAATCGGAATTCATATTTTTCCAACTTTTTGTTTCTTCTTCTGACACCATGCACGTTTATCTTATAAACACAGAGACAGACACCAGGTTGCAATACAGTGAGGTAACTTTTATTATTGAACTCCCCCCTGACCCCCGGATATACATCATCTCTAAAAGCCATTAGACAGGAAGTATGTAGTTTCCCTGTAAATTAACCCTTTACAAGACAGGCATAAGGAAGCGTCAAAACAAATTCCCTCAAATTAGAACACTAGCCAAAATATACATATATATATATATAAATGGGTTGTAGGGAGATATGCAAATAAAGCATTACAAGAGCCAATCAAATCGCATGAAAGTTGCCTAACGGCTTCTGCATTCACATCGATTTAAAAGTCAAAGTACAGTAGCTGCATACATGTTTCGCCCTTTTTGGGGCTCATCAGTACAGCGCAACTGTACCTTGACTTCAGAAAGGCTCAGGAGAGTAAGTAAAAACAAATAGCTTTCGAGTTAAGGTGAGTGAAAGCAATAAATTCAAAAACAAATGGGTTGTAGGGAGATATGCAAATAAAGCATTACAAGAGCCACACACACATTTTAGGAAAAATCTTTTGTAGCAAAAGTTTTGCTTTCGTGGATAAGGAAAAAAAAAGTTACAGCTAATAGATGTCTACAATTGTTTATTTCAGCAAACTCCAAAAATGCTCATTCAAAAGTATTCATACCGTTTGATGCTATGATAGTATTGTCTACAAGGTGCTAGAAATTTCAATATGATAATACAGAACCTAATTCAAGAAACTAGAAAATGCTGGATTGTAGGTGAACATTCATAAAAACATAAGAACATAAGAAAGTTTACAAATGAGAGGAGGCCATTCAGCCCATCTTGCTCGTTTGGTTGTTAGTAGCTTATTGATCCCAGAATATCATAAAGCAGCTTCTTGGATGATCCCAGGGTGTCAGCTTCAACAACATTACACTGTATAGAAAAATAATGCATTATCATAATACAATTATCTCACCTAAAAATAAATAACAGTAACATCCATAACGATTGCCCCTTTAATCTCCATTTGCGACCCCTGGTCCTTGTTTCAGTTTTCAGGTCAAAGAAGTCCCCCGGGTTGACATTGTCTATACCTTTTAGGATTTTGAATGTTTGAATCAGATCGCCGCGTAGTCTTCTTTGTTCAAGACTGAATAGATTCAATTCTTTTAGCCTGTCTGCATACAACATGCCTTTTAAACCTGGGATAATTCTGGTTGCTCTTCTTTGCACTCTTTCTAGAGCAGCAAAGAAGAGAGTATTCTTAGAGAGTATAAAAGGGTTAGGCATAGGATGATTGCTGTCATTACCAATAAGTCAATATGGGAAAAAGTAAAGAGCTATCTGAAGACCTTAATCAGCAAATTATTTATTGTCATAAAGCTGGAGAAGGATACAAGAAGATTTCCAAGCATTTGAGTATCCCAATTTCAAATATTGTTTCTATTATCAAAAAGTACAAGACTCATGGTACTGTCACAACGCTCCCTCGGTCTGGAAGAAAGAAGGTTCTTTCACCAGGAACAAATAGAAGAATTGTTAGGCAAGTTAATAACAATCCGAGATTGACTGCCGAATATATTCAAAGTGAATTGGCTGCAAGTGGGACTGGGGTTTCCATTTCAACCATAGGTCGAGTATTGCATGGTGAAGGTCTCAATGGTTACAGACCAAGGACAAAGCCACTTAGGCAAATGTCACAAGGACAATCACTTACAGACAGTTCATCAATAGAATTATACACTCCACTCACGTTTCCACAGTCCTTGTTTCCTCCCATTAACCACAACAAAGGAACCGATTACGGCATCACGTCCCCCTAAAGTACCATAAGCTCCGCCCCCACCAATAGCTAGTTCAGTCATGTCTCCTCTAATTCATGACTGACACTTTGCTCACCGTACTAGGGCGATGACTCCTGGTACAGTGACCCCGCCCCTTTCCTGAATGGCCGGCTTCCGAATGCCCCTGGAATGAAATGCCTAACCATTCAGTACGAGGTGCACAATTCATGTTGTACAGCGCCCTCACATGTCGAGAGGGAGAGTGTTGATTCGGATTCATTCGCTCTCTGTCACACATAGGTATCTAGGCAAAATATGACCTATTGCTCAGACTTGTAACCTGTGACATTGAATGGCTTTCACTGTAAACGGCTTAAACTGATAAGAAATTATTTTGAGGGCGGCTTGAATTGTTTTTAGGAGGTTTAAACATAGAGGCTTTTATTAGAAGGCGAGGTCAGTTGGAGAAAATAGGCTGGTGTGCCTCAAAAAAAAAAAAAAAAAATATATATCAAAGTGTGCCGCAGCAGAGAAAAGGTTGGGAACTACTGCTATACGGAATGCAGTAATCAAATGCAGTGCTGGAAACTGATATATCATACAATCATAGGTGCTCATTTTAAAATTGGAAATTGACTATATATGGGTAAAAAATGAATCTATTTGGCAAAATCAATAATTTTAGAAGCGGTACCAGCGATTTTCAACATCTACCCCTTCTGCAACTCTGAGCATTTCCTGCTAAAGAAGGGTTAAAGCTGCTGACGAAGGGCTAAATTGATGATACAGATCATCAATGTTCTGGAATAGGGTCTTTATAGTTGGTACACAGTTGTATTCAATTATTCGCTCAATAAAGTTCCATTTCAGGTGGTATCCACTGAACATTAAATTTTTCAGTGTCACACTGTTTTTAACCTCAGTCATACAGGCTTTTTCACATTTCCAATTTTCTTCATGTTTACAAACCAAATTTCGATCTGATATGCTGCTAAGGTTGCTTTGTTTTTGTTCACAAAAACTCATACTTCTATTTTTTACAAATGTGGTGGTACCAACAGTGCCTGAAAAGAACAGTAGGGGCAAATCTTCACATTGCCTTTGGAAGGCACTTATTTCTGGTTCTTGAATCAGGATAGCATGCTAATTATACTAGTATGATTTGTATAATTGCCTTTGTTACATCTGATTACATTTGACAGCATAATTATGAAGTTGGTGAAAATAAATTGCATGTTTTTCTTTTGAGACTTGTTAAAGATACAACCACTGGTTTGAACCACAAGTTCACCCTCCCACACTAACAAAGATAAAAAATAAAAATAAATAAATAAATGTTGTTGCACACTGAAATTTAGGACACAATTTTGCAAAATCATTTACATTTTTTTTTTTAAATCAACAGAAACTACAGTGGTTCTCAAAAGTATTCACCCCCCTTGGACTTTTCCACTTTTGATTGTGTTACAACATGGAATCAAAATGGATTTAATTAGGAGTTTTTGTCACTGATCAACACAAAAAAGTCCATAATCTCAAAGTGAAAAATAAAATCTACAAATTGTTCTAAATTAATTACAAATATAAAACAGAAAATAATTGATTGCATAAGTATTCACCCCCTTTGCTATGACACACCTAAATAAGCTCTGGTGCAACCAATTGTCTTTAGAAGTCACATAATTAGTTGAATGGAGTCCACCTGTGTGCAATTAAGGTGTTTCACATGATTTCATGTTAAATATACTTGTCTCTGGGAGGTCCCACAGTTGGTTAGTACATTTTCTAACAAAAACTACATTATGAAGACGAAGGAACATTCAAAGCAAATCCGGAATAAGGTTCTTCAAAAGCACCAATCAGGGGTAGGATATAAGAACATTTCCAAGGCATTGAATATCCCCTGGAGCACAGTAAAGTCCATTATTAAGAAATGGAGAGAATATGGCACAACTGTGAATTTGTCTAGAGAAGGGCACTAGTCAGGGAGGCCACCAAGAGGCCTATGGCAACTCTAAAGGAGTTACAGTCTTCCACGGCTGAGCTGGGAGACACAATAGCCCAGGTGCTTCACAAAACTGGCCTTTGTGGGAGAGTTGCAAAAAGAAAGCCATTGTTGAAAAAAACTCGCATCAAATCTCGGCTAGAGTTTGCCAGAAGGCATGTGGGAGACTCTGAGACCAAGTGGTAGAAGATTCTATGGTCTGATGAGACCAAAATAGAGCTTTTTGGCCTCAACGCTAAGAGCTATGTTTGGCACAAGCCAAACACCGCACATCATCCTGAGAACACCATCCCTACCGTGAAGCATGGTGGTGGCAGCATCATGCTATGGGGATGCTTCTCTGCGTCATGGCCTGGGAAGCTCGTGAAGATAGAGGGCAAAATGGATGCAACAAAGTACAGAGAAATTCTGGAGGAAAACCTGCTGAAGTCTGCAAGAGACCTGGGACTTGGGAGAAGATTCATCTTCCAGCAGGACAATGACACACCAGAGTTATCCACATGCCTCGCTCTTGAAAACCAATACAATAAAATCTGCTTATTCAAGTGCAGAGACAGGAGCACTTTATATTATCAATAATATAATCACCACTGATGCTGTTTGAGTTCATTTCTGGTGTATCAGTCTGATAGATTATTATTATTATTATTATTATTATTATTATTATTATTATTATTATTATTATTATAATATAAAGTATTTCAGTATGTTACTTATTCTTAGGACTTTGATTTCTATAATAGGTGTTACCCATATCACTCCTTTGCTGAACTTGCTGACATTATTCACTTCCATAGTAGCTATTAAATTGCTGCTAGACAAAAGTGTCTGTTGTAAGTGAAGATAGTAATGGGGACTATGTTTTAGATGTAGAACATAAAGGTGGCATTAGAAAAATAAAAATGCAAAAAACATATGTAATAACCGTAATAAAATGATATTCCCTTTTCTGACTCTAGTTACTGTATACACATCTTTGCTTAATTTGTCCTCTATATCCCTTGCGCTTCCTTTAAATTTTGGTTTGGAACAACATTCCTGATGGGCCACTTGTGCTGCTCACGCTCCTCTCTGTCACATCTATAGTATTTCTCAATAGTGTGAGGGGGCCCTGTTGCGTTATCAGTAAGTTTGTGCAAAGGCGGCTCCACTTTGTACCTGCCTTGCAGCTCTAATGTGTCTCTTGCAGCATCCACTGCAATCGCAATCTTACAGCCTTATTTTACTCCCATACCAAGTTCCTCTAGAAGATTTCATATTCCAGTGTGCTTAATTGCATTCCGTTTTATAAGCATTCTAAGCCATTCTGTAATACTAATGCCTCCTTTATACATATTTATGCATCATAAATCTTTCTGCAGCAGGAAACAAAGTGTATTTTGATCAGCCATTCCTTTTGTACTGTAACTTAGCAGTTCTCAGGGGTACCTATTACCCAATGTATTTTTTTACTATTAAATCCTCCCGCTATTAAAAACCTTGTGCATTTTGGATCTTAAGTATTCATTGTTAAACTACCAGCAGTGTAATAATTATTTGTTATTGGTGCAAATCTCTATATACAGTAATACACCTAAAGGATTTGATGAAGTGTTTCATGTACACATTTCATCATATTATGAGCATGGAAAACAGTTTCCTCAACAACCAACTTGCATCTAGCATCACGTAGCTTACAGTCAGTCCATCACTTCTAAAATTGCACTTATAGCATATAAAAGTTGTGTCAATGTAATTACTCCAAACAATATAAAACAAAAGTTCTTGGAAACAGTAATTTACAAATACAGTATTTTTTCTCATGCATGGAACATGATGCAGTATACAGGAGTCTAATCGAATAATCTAATCTCACTGATACTGCTGTGCATGTTATTGTTTTCACACAGAACACACAGTTGCCAAAGTGTTCATCTCACTTTTTGAGTCTGCATGAATGCAGTTTCATTTCGGACTGCTGTATTTTTCATAGTGCTATAGATACATGTTATCTGTTCATGTTAGCACTTTGCATCCTTCACAGACCTAATAGTATTGCCTGTGCAGCTTGGATATTCACTCCAACTCAATTGACTTGAGCTTCAGTATAATAATATGCATCTTGCATTAACACTAGAACCAGTCATTTTGTCGGTTTGAGGTTTTCAAATTGAAATTACTCTGCGTGTCTCAAAGTTATACGGTTGTCCGTTTATGACTTTTCCTAAATACACGTATTAAATACCCTGACAGCGTTTGAAAGGCAGGATCAAGAAAATAAGGAAGTTATAATCCTGCCCACCTAGAACTGCCAAATCAGTCATTTTGACTGCCTTTTACAATACATGTTTATATTTTGATCAGAAAACTACAAAGCAGCAGGCTACTGCAGCTCAACCTGGATTCAGTGTTACTTTTGTTATAAATTAAAAACTAATTTCATTTTTACAGTTTTGTATGTACATATACCTGTTTACACCTGTCTACATACTAGTTTATTTTGATTTGTTTATTTTATTATAGTTTTTCATTTTTTTTTAAGTAGTGCTTTATATGTGGTAAGTTAGAAAATAAACCCTTTTATGTTTAATTGTTCGGCTGTGCAGATGTTTGATATGACGTGCTTGAATAAAACTTTTGAGTTGTATCTGATAGTTTGTCTTTCATTTTAATATTGATGTTGTTTAAAATGTAACCGTCACAATGACTGCCGGTGGCCGTTTTAGGTATGACTATAACCGCATCGGTTCTAGTGTTAAACCTCCATCAGCGGCGAAAATTGAGCCCACATAGAAAGCAGAAAGGGGTGCAAATGCACCCCACATATATAGACATGGCTAACTTATCATTTAAAGAATATATATATATATATATATATATATATATATATATATATATATTATTAAATAAGCATAGTTTTGAAGTTCTAAGAATTTTTTTAATATTGTATTTTGTGCTATCAACAGAAAATTTCCCCTACAGACAAATATGAACTACAAAAACAAATATTATATTGTACTTTCAAACTTAACATGTACAAAATTGAGTAAAAAACAAACAGTTTGTAACACATGCCTGTGCTTCAATATGAAGTTGCACAGTGCATAAAAAAAGCAGCTTCAGTCTTTTTGTCAAAAAAATCTAAAACTGTGCACAAAGGGAACTTGCTACATAAGAAAAAAAAGAAAGATAGGCGCCATCCCTTAAAAAATAAATAATGTCAATCAAAATATCACTGTTATCAAAGTTTCAAAGTCCCGTATATAGATGCTTATTTACTTAAAATTGTTGTCTCTCTGTCATCGATTCCACAAGTCAACAGGGGCTACTCAGTGGTAGCCTAGTACATATACAGTACTGTGCAAAAGTTTTAGGCAGGTGTGAAAAAATGCTGTAAAGTAAGAATGCTTTCAAAAATAGACATGTTAATAGATTATATTTATCAATTAACTAAATGCAAAGTGAGTGAACAGAAGAAAAATCTAAATCAAATCCATATTTGGTGTGACCACACTTTGCCTTCAAAACAGCATCAATTCTTCTAGGTACACTTGCACAATGTCAGGGATTTTGTAGGCATATAGTCAGGTGTATGATTAAACAATTATACCAAACAGGTGCTAATGATCATCAATTCAATATGTAGGTTGAAACACAGTCATTAACTGAAACAGAAACAGCTGTGTAGGAGGAATAAAACTGGGTGAGGAACAGCCAAACTCAGCTAACAAGGTGAGGTTGCTGAAGACAGTTTGCTGTCAAAAGTCATACACCATGGCAAGACTGAGCACAGCAACAAGACACAAGGTAGTTATACTGCATCAGCAAGGTCTCTCCCAGGCAGAAATTTCAAGGCAGACAGGGGTTTCCAGATGTGCTGTCCAAGCTCTTTTGAAGAAGCACAAAGAAACGGGCAACGTTGAGGACCGTAGACGCAGTGGTCGGCCAAGGAAACTTACTGCAGCAGATGAAAGACACATCATGCTTACTTCCCTTCGCAATCGGAAGATGTCCAGCAGTGCCATCAGCTCAGAATTGGCAGAAAACAGTGGGACCCTGGTACACCCATCTACTGTCCGGAGAAGTCTGGTCAGAAGTGGCCTTCATGGAAGACTTGCGGCCAAAAAGCCATACCTCCGACGTGGAAACAAGGCCAAGCGACTCAACTATGCACGAAAACACAGGAACTGGGGTGCAGAAAAATGGCAGCAGGTGCTCTGGACTGATGAGTCAAAATTTGAAATATTTGGCTGTAGCAGAAGGCAGTTTGTTCGCCGAAGGGCTGGAGAGCGGTACACGAATGAGTGTCTGCAGGCAACAGTGAAGCATGGTGGAGGTTCCTTGCAAGTTTGGGGCTGCATTTCTGCAAATGGAGTTGGGGATTTGGTCAGAATTAATGGTCTCCTCAATGCTGAGAAGTACAGGCAGATACTTATCCATCATGCAATACCATCAGGGAGTCATCTGATTGGCCCCAAATTTATTCTGCAGCATGACAACGACCCCAAACATACAGCGAAAGTCATTAAGAACTATCTTCAGCGTAAAGAAGAACAAGGAGTCCTGGAAGTGATGGTATGGCCCCCACAGAGCCCTGACCTCAACATCATCGAGTCTGTCTGGGATTACATGAAGAGAGAGAAGCAACTGAGGCTGCCTAAATCCACAGAAGAACTGTGGTTAGTTCTCCAAGATGTTTGGGCCAACCTACCTGCCGAGTTCCTTCAAAAACTGTGTGCAAGTGTACCTAGAAGAATTGATGCTGTTTTGAAGGCAAAGGGTGGTCACACCAAATATTGATTTGATGTAGATTTTTCTTCTGTTCACTCACTTTGCATTTTGTTAATTGATAAATATAAACTATTAACATGTCTATTTTTGAAAGCATTCTTACTTTACAGCATTTTTTCATACCTGCCTAAAACTTTTGCACAGTACTGTATATGAAACACATCTTTTTTTTTTTTTTAACTAACAAATAAAATAATATTTTTGCCAGTAATGTACTGTAAGAGGTAATAAGCAGGCTACTGTAATCAAATACAGTGCTGGAAACATGTATCATACACTCATTGGAAGCTTAGGCTGATATTCGGAAGATGGATTATTGAATGATTGCTCTCTCTCTCTAGGATTGTTGAATAATTGCTCATTAGATCATTCCTATATAAATCTTAGGTAAACGCACCTGGGAGTTGTCGTCACGATCCCACTTATAATTCTACAACTGCGCCATCGTTTGCAAAGGACAGATGATCTTGCATGAGTTACAGTTGTCTTTTTATTTCAGCAGTCTGCACTTGTCATTTTAAGTCAGCAGTCTACGCTTCCCCATGCGTCGCCAGGCTTTTGTTTACTGCATTGTTACATTTTCTGTGCTTTGGTAGTTTGCCTTGGTTTGTTTACGTGCTGGTTGTGTCTGTGCATTTTGTTTTGGGCGCTCGCCATGCCTCTTCAGGCTTCACGGTGCCTGCTTGTCCTCCACCGTGCTCTGTATTTTGTTATGCTTTTACTTGTTCATACAGTCCCAAGCTTGTCTTCTCGGCCCTGCTGACCCATTCAGGCTACAGAATGGATAGCAACACATTAAGTTTGTCCTGTCTCCATTAAAAAGGATTTATGGTTGGTCCGTTTTCAGCTCCCCTGTTCCCAATCTACAGGATTAACCCTATCGGCATCGCCACTCGGAAAATGTCAGGAAAAAAGCATCTCATCATAGACTTGTCAGCACCACGGGGATCAAGCACCAGTAGCATCAACTCGCTCATTCCTCACAATCAATTTTCTCTACAGTACATCACCAATGCAATTTATTCAATTAAACTGTCAGGTCATGGCTCCTGGCTAGCAAAAGCAGATATATCAGACGCATATAAAAGTAATATCAATCTATTCATCACCTGTTCAGGATTTGCTGGGAAGAAAGAAAAAAATCTACACAGTTAACTTTTGGCTGCCGCAGCAGCCCGAAAATATTTGATACTCTGAGAGGCGTTATGCTGGACACTTCTCAATTCATAGCACGTTCCATTTTTGCTCCACCTACTCAATGATTTTCTCTTGATCTCTCCTCTTTTAGTTCCACCAGCAGAAGTGATCACCAATCTAAAAAGTTTATTTTCAGAAGTCAACATCCCACTTTCAAAAGAAAAAACAATTGGCCCCCTTCATTCACTGACATTTCTAGGAATCACACTGGACACAGAAAAATTTGAAGCCAGCCTTTCCGTATCTAAACTCAACCATATTTGTTCTCTTATTCAGAACTTTCAGATCAATAAAATGCACAGGAAATGTGCACTGCTCTTTTTGCTGGGACATTTCAATTTTGCAATTCACATTATCCCCCAGGGTCAGACATTTATATTCCGATTACTTGCTCTTTAATCAATAGCAAAAAACGTGGACTCTTAGATCAATATTTTATCATAAGCTAAGAAATACATTAAAATGTGGTCTGCTCTCATACAGCATTGGAACAGCCTGTCTATGTTCTATGATGATTTCATTTCAGCACCTCATGCCTTGGCTTTATTTACGGACGCTTCATTCACGGGATTCAGAGGTCTTTTAAACAACCAATGGTTCTCTAGCGCTTGGCCACTAGAAATCGGAAACCTATCACTGCATCTAAAATCCACAGCTCTTCTCAATATGTACCCAATAGTTGCAGCAGCACATCTATGGGGTCATCTTTGGTCAAAGAAATAAATACTATTCTTTTGCGACAACAAATCTACAGTTCATATTATCAATAAAGGCCATTCCAGTTCACCTCTTATTATGCAATTATTGTGGCGACTAATATGGATTTCAGTATCAAATCATTTTCTAATCCAAATACGCCATCTACTGGGCATTTCTAATAATGCAGCTGACGCTCTTTCTCGTTTCCAGATTTTCAGATTTCACAGTCTGGTCCCTACAGCTCTGCCATCTCCAGCAGTGACACCCTAGTTCAACCAGCTAATTTTCAAATGAACCCAACTATCAGTGGACTACTCAATACAGCACAAGCATACATGGCTGCAGCACTCGCTCCTTCCACCAGATCTTTTTATTCTACCGGCTGGACCACCTATTTAACTTTCTGCTCTCAAAGCAGGATTAATCCGACCCCATTCAACCAGGACTGGATTATGGCTTTTATACTGCATGTAAAGGACTCTTTACATCTTGCACCAGCTACAATCAAATCCTATCTGGTAGGAATACAATACCAATTTCGCATGATGTCCATTACCTCCCCAACTCTCCTATCAATACCAGCCGTCCATCTCCTCCTGCGCGGAATCTCTAAGAGCTCTCCGACTGCTTCTCCTTCTCATCTGCCTATCTCTATAGATATTCTTGCCAATTTGATTTCAATCCTCCGTCAAGGCTGCTTCTCTATATTTGATGACCTAACAACGGAAACTATATGTCTATAACCGCATTTTTGGTTTTTATTACGATGCTCAGAATATGCAGTTCCTTCTATTGTCAGCTTTCCTATGCTGTATATTCACTGCAGCGATCTCACACTC
This sequence comes from Acipenser ruthenus, assembly GCF_902713425.1. Taxonomy (NCBI): domain Eukaryota; kingdom Metazoa; phylum Chordata; class Actinopteri; order Acipenseriformes; family Acipenseridae; genus Acipenser; species Acipenser ruthenus. The sequence continues at coordinate 88,247,338 of NC_081190.1, read as the reverse complement.
ATCTCAGATTCCCACTTTATCCTCTTCCTGCACATTTCCAAAACGGATCAGCTCCAGCAAGGTCAATTCATTCAGCTATCAAAAAGTCACTCTCCTCTATGCCCATATGCTTCCATGCAGAAATATATCACAGAACGCAAACCTATTTCAAATTCTGACCCCCTCTTCATCGATTCAAGCCGCACTGTTATATCCAGACATTGGTTCACATCTCATCTGTCCACATTGGTTTCCAGAGCAGGACTTCCCCTGCAATTCTATACTCCTCATTCATTCAGAATCAGGGCTACATCAGGACCTCATCAGCAGTTGAATCATACATACGTTCTTCCCCATCTGAGATATCTTCTGCACAGCAGTCTATTGCTAGTATGTCCGGAGTGGGGATGACCCTTCTGCCGGGACCACCAAAGGTTTTCCCCCTAAAAAGAAAGCTTTCTTTTTTTCCTTTCCACTGAGCGGAGGGTCTTCACATAGTTAGTAGGGAGCCAGTGACTAACCTTCTTTATTGTGTTAAATGTTTTCATTCTTTTTTTTATATGCATTGGCAGTTCTTTTGTTTGTCTGCACTAGTCGGAATCTTTAGCGGGGAGCCAGGGGTCCATCCTTTTGGGGAGTTAGTGAGTCACACTTCCCCGACCTTTGTGCAAGCTACGCTTTCTTTACCCACCGAGGGAGGTTCTCTCAGTGAGTCAGAGGGAACCCACGGCCAAACCCAACATTTAGCATCTCATGTGCTATCGCTACCCTCACAAGCCGAGTATCTAAGCTTATTCAGATTTTGAATTATAAATTGCAGACTGCAAAAGCTAATTATATAACAGTTTTGCATTTCTCAGTATAAAAGTTGGTATTATTAAACAAAAGAAGTTACCATTTAAAGTTTCAACTGTTGTTTGTTATTAATTAAGTAAAAAAGAAGGGGATATAAAAACTGCCAAAAAGTTAAATATTCATACAAAACAAGATAGAACTGGTGAAAACAGTACAATTCATTTTGAGGATTTGCTAGTAAAAGCAGAGACAGCAGAGCAAAGTGCAAAGAGTAATAATGTGTAACAAATTACCATTAATGTGAAACCTGGGCCTGCCTGAGGGAGCAGAGTCACTTGATCCAGGGTGGAACTGAAGATAAGGCAACTATTAGGTCCTGATCCACTGACAGGCACTCCCTTCTGTTGTTCTTTACATGTATAAATCAACAGCACAATTTTGTGTGTGTGTGTGTGTGTTCTTTTTTTGCATTACCGTTGTTTTCCTTCACAGGCAATAACTACTCCCAATGCACTGACTCGGGTTGCCATGGGCGACCACGCAAAGCGTAATACAGTTGGTCCTGTGTTTGTGTTGCGGGCGCATTGTGTTGACGAGCTTAGAGTTCTTTGCTGGAAACAAGGTACAGTACTTTTTTTGGTACCTCATTTTTTATGACATTTGAATAGGTTTTAATATAGTGTAACAAAGTAGGGGTGCCTTGCTACAATTCAGGACCTTCTTGATTGTAAAAGAAACATTTACTGGACCACAGAGGTTATTTAAACAGGACAGGGCCTGTATATTTATTCATAAACCCCAAACAAAAGCCTAACTCCTCAAAGGAGTACTAACTAAACACACAGGAACACCCTGACTACAAGTGGGACAGCTAGGCCGTTTCCCCACCAAACAATAAACAAAAAACCACACAGGTTTACTACAGCACACTTTTACCTCACAACTGCCAGGAAGCAGAGCACTCCTTTCTGCCTCCTTCTCCTCAGCAGCCCTGAGCAAACTGACTGCCTCTCTTAAATACCCTGCACCTGGTTCTAATTTAACAATGGCTACCAGGTGCAGGGGATAATTAATAATAAAACAATTAACAAAACCCTTCCCCAATTAACAAAACTACACATTTTACTGCGGGGAGGATTTCAACCCCCTCCCCGCTGTGCTATAATAGTTTGAATCATTTTTTAGACTTGCTTAAATAAAGTTTATTAACTAAATCCAGCTTGTTTACTTAGTTTACTTATCAGTAGCCGTGACTTGGTGTTATACCGTCGGCCTCTGAAATTTCGAGGCACACTTGAGCAGCCCTGGTGGCACACCACTGTTGAAATGGCTAATTTACCATTCCAAGTGAAACAAGTTAAGAAGCATCTGCTTGGATTTGTGTGGATTGCTGTTCTCCACAGTCTAAGAAAAGCAGGATTCAACGCAAACCCAAGCAGCTGTTGTTACACTATGAATGGCAAATTAGCCCAGTCAACACCAATAACCCTCACTTGACTGTCAGCCCCAGAGTGGGATGTACACACTTGATCCAAAAATGGGATCGGAAAATTAAATCAATTAGGTTTAAAATCCAACACAAATCCAAGGGCGAGAGAAATAAGATTTGACAAACAATTGCAGATAAAGTAAATGTTTCAGCTGTTCCACGGGATATAGATAGTATTAAAAAGATATAAAATAGACCTAAAGAAAAAAAAGGCGTAGATTCGAAAATCTGCCAAATCCAAACCGTATGGAAATTAGAATCGGAGATCAGTGACTTTAGAAGCTCAGAACAGTAATTTTCAAAACTGGGGAGTACTGGGTGATTTATTACTGGACATGGGGATCACAGAAATTTGTTGGGAAAGTTGTTTTTATTTTAACTAATTTTCTTATTGATTTTCATAAATATACAGGTACAGTATCTAAACAGCGTTTGCCATGCCCATTGACTTCAATAACAAAGGTGTCATTTATACCGTGCCGTAAATATTTCGGGCAAACTCAGCTGTTTGGATCTTGTTATGTGCCATTCACTTAGATTCAGATAACAAACACACTGCTTATACTGTAGTAATCACTCTTATTAATTCACAAATCAGCTATTTTCACCTCATTACCTTGCCATCACATAGATTTCAATACAAAAGGCAGCACTTTACTGTAGTAAAAGCTTGACAGATCGATCAATCAGCTGTTTGCACTTTGTTACTGAGCGATTACCCCTGTACTGTACCTTGGCTATTTAATCCTTGTACGCAGTGTCTGGTTTACAGTTTGAAAAAACAGCACTGACTGCAACAGCAAGCATGGCTGTAAAGAGATAAGTGATAAGTGACGTAAATTCAGTGCTAGATGCTGTCCGCTTGCTAAAGCACGCTTGCAACTCTGTTAGTCAACAAACAATTTAACGTTGCTTCAAAAATAGCTGCGGTTTCTGTTGTTGAGGAAGAGAGTGCTAACAAAAATACAACAGAAACTGAAATGTCAAAGGAAAAAATCTCAGCTGTGTCACCTTGGCGACCAGGACAGTATGCCTGAAACAGACATTCATGACGTAAGCGTGCGTGCTGCGCTTTTAACACTGTGGCGTGCTATGGAGCAGCATCTGGATATGAAGCTGAATTGGGATTTCTTAGAAAACGATGAAAGTTTGCCATCCATACTTGCAAAAAAAGATCGTCCAGATGCGTATCAGAGTTCTTCGCTGGAAACAATTTGCAATAATGTAGCCCTACCTGTGCTGTACATTTCAGCACTTGCATTACTTTTTTGCACTTACTTTTTATTACATTCATAGGTTTTAATACATCTTTTTTTATTAGTGTAATCAGTGTCTTAAAAAGATTTTTAACCGCATATCCGCGTGTTTGTTTTGATTACTGTACTGGTGATTGGGGGACATTTTGAATGTCAGGTTATTGTGTGGGAGGTTATATCATCCATCGCTTACTGCGGGTGAATCATGTTAACACAAACGCGCCCGTTTTAAGCGGTGGCGACTGTATATAGTTATACACCATTAATGATATAGTTACAGTGACATCACCCATCTTTTACAAACAAAAACATAAATGTATTGTATTCTAATATGTATTTTATTGATGCACAAATTAATTAAATAGTAATTCATATTCTTTGTTCCAGTTCATTATAATAATAATAATATGATTTTTTTTTAAATTCATAACTTCAAAATGCTCGGTTAGAATTCCAAGCAAGGCATTTATAGTACACTAAAATTACAATTTCCCATAATGGAAAATAGCCATTCTAAGCTTCTAAAAAAATCCCAGATCCCCGGTTCTGAATCTTCCATGTGGTTTGGACATAAGGAAACAGATATAATTACCCGGTCATTTTTCTAAAGCAGCAGTTACTTGTCTGATACACTTGGAAATGTAAGACTAATACCAGCTATGTCCCCTGTTGGTCTTTGGAAAGTGCTGGTCACAAGAAAACGTTAGGGCAGAAGTTAGTATGGCATGGCAGGGGTTCAAGATGTGACACTCTTCAGATCAAACTGCAACTCTTCAGAGAGATCAGCTGCAGTTTGTCTAGACGGTATCTTTAAAGGACTTCCATATCAGGCAGGTCAAAGAATGTGATGCGTTGTCTATACATGACCGGCACATTATTTTCTCTTACTTTTTCTTGTTGCTGTTGATAAAATACACATTTTGAAATGCCATCTTGACTAATTACAAATAGCAACACACTTATATCACCCTGCAAATAGTATTTAGCCTTTTTTCACCCCCACAATACTGCCTGTTTACATCCTTTTCTATCATCAGTAGGTGAAGAAAGGTTAATTCATGCACTCATTAGCTCGAGATTGGATTACTGCAACGCTTTGTTCTGTGGCCTTCCTAATAATACTCTTAGAAGGCGCCAATATGTCCAGAATGCTGCTGCTCATATCCTAAGATAAAAATCTCATGATCATATTTCACCTGTACTATGTCAATTCCATTGGTTGCCTGATAACTTTAGGATTGATTTTAAAATTGCAATGCTAAACTGCTTCCTTCATATATTGCTGACCTGCTTACTCCTTATGTCCCTGCTCGCAGCCTGCGTTCCTCTGAGGCTGGTCTGTTGGTTGTCCTCAACTCCAGGCTGCACACTCAGGGTGTTTCTGTTTATACACCTAGACTTTGGAACTCATTGCCAAATTATATTAAAAGTTCAGACTCTCTGGAGTTTTTTTAAAACTTCTTTAAAGACTTACTATTTTAAATTGGCTTTTAACTGTACCTAACTGTACCTTTTCTTTTTATTTGTTTAAATCTTGTAAAGTGCCTTGGGATACTTGCTGTGAAAGGTGCTATATAAATAAAATAATGTTGTTGTTGTTGTTGTTGTTGTTATTTAGCTTGTTTGCGAATTGCTTAAGTCAAACATATGCAACAAATTTGTCACTAACACTATGAAAATCTTGCACTTGTAGGTGGATTTGCATTGTTCATAACACTTCCTCCACAGCTCAGGAGAAAAATACTTGGAAATAAAAAAATTAGCAATGGGTTTTATACCCTGCAATTACTGTTTTAAATGTCATTAGCAATCAAAACTTGTTCTCAAGGAAGATTTGAGAAGATATGGGTAGAACAGATATCGGTTTTATGACTTGTGATGGATTGTGACTTGCTGTCAACTGATTAAAGTCTTTATATAGTGGTGGTGTCCCACCGGGACAGAGAATTATTAAACTGTGAAGGAGACAGATTACCACATTATTTCACCACAAGTCCTTCAAATCCTCATCTATAAGGCCACCAATGGTCAGTTTGTTAACTTGTGTACCACAAGGGGTTTCAGCCCTTCAAAGATGGGGCCATTTTTGATACTTTCATCCTGAAGCCTTTGTGGGATCATTAAATCAGACAGTAAAGCATGTAGATAGTAGCAGAGTTGCATACAGAAAGTCAGTTCAATTATGAACATGCACTTAAAAATCACTCAGGAATTTGGCAATTGGACAATTGTTCAATTTTAAGGCCCCCAACAGCACAGAAATACTGAAGCGGTGGTGCTTATTTTAATTCTGAATTCTACAGAAGACCTTCCTGGCTATCTGTACAGAAGCATTCATGGGTCTACTGACATTCTAAATATAATTTTTAGATCCTCAAAATCACTCAAATATGAGGTACGTTTCAAGTATCTCAGCAAACCTTCATCATTAAGCTTAAATATCTGGCCTGGTTTCATGCCTGACCTATACCTTCCACTACACAATATATAAGCAAAATCTAAATCTTGAGGTGGGAAGCTCTAGTTGAGTTGACATGAAATGACCCAATACCTCAATGTGTACTGTAAGATCAAAAGTCACCTGAAGTTTATGAGATAGCAGGGGCTGCAACGGCGGGTTGACAAACTCACACAAGCTCTCCTTACATCTTCTGATTATTATTATTATTATTATTTATTTCTTAGCAGACGCCCTTATCCAGGGCGACTTACAATCGCAAGCAAATACAAATATTATATATACAAATATATTAAGTGTTACAATACAAGTAATACAATAAGAGCAAGAAATACAATAACTTTTGTTCAAGTGTGACAAACCACAATTCAATAATACAGCAGGTAATAGTGATAGTTACATCAGGATATGATTAAATAGTGATAGTTACATCAGGATATGATTAAGTACAAAATACTACAGGTTAAACACTTGGCAGATTACAATATTCTGAAGTACAGGGTTAAATGCAGTAAAATAGGGGGCAGATAAGAGCAAAATAAAGCACATTTACATGAAGGGTGATAGTGTCTCAGGATACAAACAGAGGAGTTCTACAGGTGCTGTTTGAAGAGGTGAGTCTTAAGGAGGCGCCGGAATGTGGTCAGGGACTGGGCAGTCCTGACATCTGTAGGAAGGTCATTCCACCACTGCGGAGCAAGGGTGGAGAAGGAGCGGGCTCGGGAGGCAGGGGAGCATAGCGGAGGTAGAGCCAGTCTTCTAGTGCAGGCGGAGCGGAGAGGTCGAGTGGGGGTGTAGGGAGAGATGAGGGTCTGGAGGTAGCTGGGTGCAGTCTGGTCAAGGCATCTGTAGGCTAGTACAAGAGTCTTGAACTGGATGCGAGCGGTGATCGGGAGCCAGTGGAGCGAGCGGAGTAGTGGAGTAGTGTGGGCGAAGCGAGGTAGAGAGAACACCAGGCGAGCAGCAGAGTTCTGGATGAGCTGGTGCGGACGGGTGGCGGACGCAGGGAGGCCAGCCAGGAGGGAGTTGCAGTAGTCTAGGCGGGAGAGTACCAGGAGCTGGGTAGCATAGTTGGTGAGGAAGGGTCGGATTCTTCGGATGTTGCTCAGGAAGAATCGGCAAGTGCGTGCCAGAGTGGAGATGTGCTGGGAATAAGAGAGGCAGGGGTCCAGGGTGACTCCAAGGTTCTTAGCGGAGGAAGAGGGAGAGAGTGTGGTAGATTCCAGAGGAACAGAGATAGAGAGGAGGAGGGAAAGTAAAGGAGGTCAGATTTAGAGAGGTTGAGTTTGAGGTGATGCGAGTGCATCCAGGGGACAGCCAGGTTTCAGTAAGAGCAAGGAAATCGAGCGAGAGGTGCTTTCCTTCCTGGAATATTTCCCTGGCTTTATCATTTGTGAAGAGACTTAAATGTGAATGACTGTCCTGGGAATAATGAACAGCAAAAATCAACAGTATAAAAACCATGACCCAACCCATAAAAATGTATCTTGCAACATTTTGTAATTCTTCCTCAAATTTAATTTTCAAATTCAGACAGGATGTCTTTTATCTGTCTCAAGTCATAAGAGCCAACTAATTCAGTGTAATAGGGTAGCATTTAATTTAACATACAAGTTCCAGGACTGACATAAAAGAACCCCCTTTGGGTGATACTTACAGTATTTGATAGCTTGAACCACTGCTGACACCTTAAAGTTATCTAGTCTCTTTTCCAACAGCTAGATCAGCAGAGTGTCAATGAAACCTGAACATGAGCATGAGTCCTATTTTAGAGTCAGTAAAAACACTTATGAAAGGTGTAAAACAACGGTATAAAAAAGTACTCAAACCATTCAATTAGTTCCTGCCTGCAACTAAGTAGTTTCTTTCCATTATTATACCATGTTTTTCAGAACATTTGCCGTTCTTCAACATAAGGCCCTGTGACTTTTTAGCACCATCTTATTTTAAATGTAATTGTAGCAAACAAAATAATTCCACAAATCTTATTCATTTTGCATTAGCTACATATGTCTCAAATGTGCAATTTTAAATGGAACACATGTTAAAGCACACCAGTGTACATGTATACAAAGTACATTAGTTGCATAGTCCAGAGTCAGAGGCAGATAGGTAAGTGATCCTGCTTCAAGTAATTAACATTATCTGTATTTAAGTAACATTATAAAGGTGGTGTTGTTTTAATTAGGTGATCTACTATTTGTGATTAGTACCAGGTGTGTGTGGTTTCAATTGAATAGAGGTTGATTTGCAATTTGATTGGTTTACACACAGCTTTTATCAATCTAGTTAGTATAATAGACAGCTAGCCGATTTGTGCACCAACACAAAGCGCCAGCCAAAGAGCCTCTCTACCAAAGAGCTGGGAGTCTAGCTGTGGGAATCCAGCGAGGAGAAGCTGTTGGAGAAAATCTGAACCTAGCAGCACTGTGGAAGACGCCAATAACTAGACAGGTCTGTACCCTCCCCCCACCGATCCTGCTCCCACTACTACTGTACCTATCTGTCTCACCTGTCCTGCTATGACTGTCTCTCACATCCCTGTTATTCTGTCCTCTCTCCGCCACTGATCCCCTAACCCCTCTAACCTCATCCCTCTGCCCCCCCCCTCCCACTCTCTACCTTCCCGCACTCTCTCTGGTGCTCTCTGGAACTGTCACTCTTCTGCTAACAAAGCTGATTTCATCTCTGCCTTTGCCTCCCTGCGTCCTCCACTCGTCCGCTCCAGCTCAACCAGAACTCTGCTGCTTGCCTGGTGTTCTCTCTGCTTCGCTTCTCCCACGCTACTCCACTGCTCTGCTCACTCCACTGGCTGCCGATCACCGCTCGCATCCAGTTCAAGACTCTTGTACTCGCCTACCGATGCCTTGACCAGACTGCACCCAACTACCTCCAGACCCTCATCTCTCCCTACACCCCCCCGACCTCTCAGCTCTGCCTGCACTTCTCTACACTCCCCTGCCTCCAAAGCCCGCTCCTTCTCCACCCTCACCCTGCAGTGGTGGAATGACCTTCCTATGGATGTCAGCACTGCCCAGTCCCTTGTCGCAAGTAACGCTGAATCAGCTAGGCTGGTCAGTAAAATATTGACTCCTTTTGCATGGAGGATCTCAGTAGCTACAGCTGTTGGTTCATCAATTGAATCAGATTCAGTTGTATTGTGTCTGCCAACTGATGATGTGAGGCAGAACAGTAATTGGATACCAGAAAATATGAATAACAGTGAGTTTTGGCCTCCTTCAGTGTTCTGGATGGAAGGCGTACCTCGCAAAGTGACTCTGTGCGAACAAAAGGAAATATAAAGAAATAATATTTACAGCTAAACGTGTCCAAGTATCTTATAGGAATGAAGTCAGGCCATGGAAATCCACACCTGTGATGGAGAAACATTGGATCAAGGGACTTCGTGTGGAAACAACTAAGAGCGAAACCTGGTACAGAAGCTGAATCCTGCTGGGAACATATGGATATGCTGAATATGTACTAGACGATTTTAAATATGGAATGTATTATAAAATGAAGTGTCAAAGATATTAGGAAGGATAAAGAAAGAGTATCCTTGTACCACCAGTGGATGGCTCTCTTGCTCCATGAAATGGGTCAGTCTACATATGGTTCTAATTGAACATTTAGTAATCTGAGAATTTTTAAATATATATATATATATATATATATATATATATATATATATATATATATAATGAACGATTTACCACTAGTATATCTTATCTTCAGAAAGCATGACGCTTGATAAAAAGCACGCTAAAAGTGAACGTTAATCTACAAATTTATGCCCTAAAAACACAAGATAAGAAAAGACTCTTTATGACCAAAAGATTAACTAACAAGCCAGAGGTCTTGAGAAAAAAATCCTGTCTCGGCTGGATTTTGTATGAACAAAGAGAAGGGTCAAGCCTAGTTGAATGCAGTTATACTGGCCTATATTTGGATTTAAATCTTAAGAGGGATTCACCAAAGTAATATTATAGCAACTGATAAACAGAGGTAAATTAATTGAAAGATTATCTTATAATGAAACAGGTTCAGTGCTAATTTACACTGTTTATAGTTCATAACAGTTATTTCATAAGATTAATAATATGTGTTAAGTATTTGCTATAATGAGAAAACATATTATTTAAAACTGACAAGTATTATTGCTTGTTCACGACTTTGCTGTAGTGATAAGAAGATTAAAACCTGGAGCAGTATTCGATTTACTTAAATGGGAAAATGGTACAAGTTTATTCTTCTTTCTATTGAACAATAAGACTTCTAGACATTATGATATCCATTTAATTATAGAAGTTAAAAGGTGTTGTGTTATGTTTTTGTGTTAAGTTTGTAATAATATACTATAATGTACCTTGTTATTAATCCACTATACTATTGTCTAATGATGGTAGATGGATTCCTTATAATGTGGTGATTTGAAACTGCTGCAGTGAAAACAGGGCCTCTCTTCTTATCTAGAAAGAAGGAATGTCCTTGGGTTCCACTTCAGCAGAGCTGCAAGCCTCATAGAGATGGAGTGTTAAGGTTTATGGAATTAGTGGTTTAGCACAGATAAGAATATATCTTGAAATAATATGCAAAAATTATGGATTAACAGACCTTTATAGGTCATAAATCTAAAAAGTGTTTGCACAGACTCTGACCTTGGAAACAAACAAGAGACTGTGGAAACTGCTTGCAGTAACATATTCCCAGAGAGGTACAGGTCAGAGCCTGGTCAGTGCATCTCTTAATGGATAAATAATTGTAATGAAAACTATTACCACTTAAACTTAGTGAAACTAAATGACTTGAATATTGTATGAGACAAACTTTTGTCAAATACTCTGTGGTATATGGAATCAAAACTGACTCATTAACAAAATGATGGAACAATATGAAGTTAAAAGAAACACATACCTTTAATGTAGCATAATATAATCACTTAGAAGATGATGTCACATATTAAGAACATCTCTCATATATAACACATATAAAATTAGTGTTTTGCATGCAGTAGTGTTTTTATATTATATTATAAACCAAGATCCTGGGAACCTTGGTTCACTTAACTTTTCAGATAAAGGAGGGGCTCGGAGGAAAGCAAAGAAATGAGATCATAGGTTTGGAGTTAGACAAATATGAAGTATTAAATTTATTGAGTACATGACACCTATTAATTCTGAAAAGTTAGTCCGGATCTTTTGAAAACTATTATTTGTAAAATGGATAAGAACTGTCCCACCTGATTAATGATTGGATTTAATTGAGGCGTCCCATGTATTCCAATGAGACGAAAAAACTATTTAACTCCAGAGTAATTTCAATGGAGTACCACACTCATTATTATTATTATTATTATTATTCATTTCTTAGCAGACGCCCTTATCCAGGGCGACTTACACTTGTTACAAGATATCACATTATACATTATTTCACATTATACAGTTATCACATTATTTTTTTTTTTACATACAATTGCCCATTTATACAGTTGGGTTTTTACTGGAGCAATCTAGGTAAAGTACCTTGCTCAAGGGTACAACAGCAGTGTCCCCCACTGGGGATTGAACCCACAACCATCCGGTCAAGAGTCCAGTGCCCTAACCACTACTCCACACTGCTGCCCCTCATCCCAGACAGGGCAAGGTGGTCCATCTTTTGCAAACCGACACAGTTGAGCTGATTGAATTCAGTTTCATTTGCCTGGTGAAGACAGCCATATCCTTTTACGATTTATATTAAAGGGTAAGCATTAAGCAATTATTATTCTTTTATCTCACATGTATTGCTATAAGGGACTCACGCTATGTTTTAGAAATAAGAGAGAGTTTTGTTGAATGTGCTGAAATAGACCATTGGGTACTTTAGGTGACGTGTTCTTGGCCTGCTTGTCGGCCTTGATTAACACATATATACATGTATTAAAGTGTTAACGTTGATATCTGTTAAGACACTGGACTGCCCAGTGTGTCTTTCAGCTGGGGATACGACGTAGCCTGTAGCTACTCTATTCAATATTTAACCGTTAATAAACCGAACGAGTACTAATCATACTCCGATTCGTAAAAAACTTTAAATACATGAGTCTGTCAATTTCTTGAGTTCTATATTAGTCATCTGGATATACTGCGGGTCCACAGCACGAACTATATCCCACTAGGAGTAATAACATCTCTGTCCTCCTAACGTCTCCCCTGAGATAAGAGTGTATGCTGAGCAAATAAAAAGAGTACGTAAAAGAATCTGAACACGCGGATTTCGTGACACCCTGACCACCTTCCGGCGCCTCTTTAAGACACACCTCTTCAGACAACACCTATAAAAACTCTTCCCTTCTGGACAATATAGCACTCTTCCTTTAATGCACTTTAAATTGCACTTATCTGCTCCCTATTTTACTTCACTTAATCCAATCTGTAGTATTTTGTATTTCACCTGCACTCATATCTAACCCTGATGTAACTATCAACACTGTTATCTGCTCTTGAACTGCCCCAATAGCAAATCGTACTGTTTTTTTGTATTTGCTCTTATTAGGACTGAAGTCATTGTATTTTGTATCTTGCTTTTAATTGTACTGTAATTCTTCATATGTATTTTTTGTATACAACTGTAAGTTGCCCTGGGTAAGGACATCTGCTAAGAAATAAATAATAATAATAATAACAATAATAATAATAATTTCAAATCCCTTAAATTGTTCTAAAGCAAGTGTCTGCCTGAGCTTAATAGGTGCCTGGCCAGCAGGGTCCACTGTAACGCAATGAGAAGAAACACTCCTTTTGACTTTGCCTCCATAAACCACGGGAGCACCATAGCCAATACAATGCTCCCTTAGGAATCCCCAGCGAAGACTGGCGACTTTGTACAGCCAGCAAGCAAACATGTGCTCCCCTGACTGTATAACTCACTGTGCACAACACGCAACTGTGCTTTTACCAGGAGAGCCATTCGGGAATGAATTGTCACAAGTGATCCTCAAACCCCTTCTCTCTTGTATAAGGTATTGGTTCATTTTAAATGGAAGGCCTATGCAGCCAAAGTAACTGGTCCTTCGATCGAACCAACTTAATTATATATATGCTCTGAGCACACTCTTAAACCCAGGGGAGACGTTTAAGGAGGACAGAGATGTTTTAAACTCCTGTAAGTGGTTTTGTTTGTGCACTGGGCGTGCTATATGTCCAGGCAACTTTTTAATAATCAAGAGGTTTTAATGAATCAGAGCAATAGTAGTGCCCTTTCGGTTTATTAAATGCTTTAAAAATTGGACTGGTTGGTTGCACAGACCACCGTAAATCCCAAGTAATAAGCAATCTGGGCGATCCAGTGCCTTTACAGATTTAACAGCATTAGTACTTCAATACAGTAATACAAATATGGTTATCATATGTTTAGCTCTTAGGCTATAAAATGCAAAAAGCTAAAGTGCTCACAGCTACATCCTATAACATTCAATATACCACGTTCTTAAAACTAACACATAATTTTGATACCTTATAGCAATGCATCCAATATAAAAGAAATATAAATACAAATATATGCTTACCTTCCAGTATATGGAAGTGTAGTGTAGGATATATGAAAAATAAAAACTGTCTTCAAAGGGCAGAGACTTTCAACTTCAACCAAACAGCAATCAGTTTTTCAGAGACCTTCAAAGCATGGACCACGTCAGCTTGCAAGATCAAGATCAATGGTATCGAATGGGGTCTTGCTCTGATCTTACATAGGATTTTCCCTCCATTGAATACATCAGGAGTCCCAATTAAATCTGATCACCAATCTGCCTTGACAGTTTTTATCTTTGATTTAATTATATACTCTAGATGGATCCAGTTATTTCCATTTAAACTTAAGCTATAATGAACATGTTAAATATAATAGCCTTATTTAATTAATATGAAACGCCACTGTAAGCGCTTCTCCAAATTTTTTGGCTCTCAAGCATTATCCCAATTAAAGTCGCTACCTGCCTGATAAGAACTGATACTGTAGACAACTTTTAATTTAAATGAAATGCTTGCTTCGGCTGGCAAGTTTTCATTAATGTCTATGATATAATGAAGAGAGTTCATTTTGCACATTACAGAAAGGCCTTGGATTCAAAACTGCTGACGACTAGTAAATCTCGCTTTGACTGCCAAAAAGAACTTTCCAGGACTAGAACTGCTCTGCTGCAAGCAGGCAAAAGGCGAGGCTATTAATTTAATTATTTTTAGTAAGTGTACTGTGCACTAAAATGATCAAATACAGTTTACACTTTATTGTCTTATATTCAAACCTAACAGTTCCTCTGTTTTTTATTTGCAGTAAAACCTTTATATAAACTAAACATTTATATTCTTTGGTTTAATTGATATTATAATGTCTAAAATACTTTTTGTTTAGTTGGAAACAGAAACTGTACTAATTCTTAAATTGATTAAATTAAATGAACATTATCACAAATGTGTTTTAACAGTTTGTTCACAACATTGTCAATGTCAAGCATCTGTTATAATCAACACTCAATATGTTCTTTTAACAGTTTAACTTTAAATGGCATTATAAGATGTATTTCTAATTCAGTGACTTCAGTATAACAGTCGCTCCTAGAAATTGTAATATTATTTTACTCCATTGATCTGTTATGAAGTCTTTTAAGCTTTTAGTGGAAGGTACAGTTATTTACATCTAAATAAGGCTACCATTAATATATTAAAATGCAATAGTATTATTCTGACTGAACTAAGTTTGACCCCTTTTTCTGTTCATACAAAATCCAGTTGAAGCAGGTTTTATGACGACCTGCCTTCTGGCCAATTTTAGTGTTGATTAGTATGAAACACTACCGTAAGCATTTTTTAATACTAATTATTTTAGAACAAATTTTGGCTTAATTCAGTAAACCAGTCCTACGCTATGTGCCCCTATCTCTTCTTACCAGGTTCTAATTAATTTTTGTGATATATAATTTTTTTTATTTTAATATATACTCCTACCTTCTGTTATCCGAAAGGTATTTAGTTAGTTAATAGTTTGTTACGAGATCGCTCTTTGTAGAGAGTCGAGAGTGACGTGAAGACGGGACTCCCACGGGACCCACTGGATTCCCGTGGTATGGGAAAAAAATTGTGTTAAAGTTTGCGGGATGGGATGGTACAGGAGTGAAGCTCACGGGAACAGGCAGGACCAGGAAATAAAAAAAAATAAAGCTCTCAGGATGGGCAAGAACAGGATTTAGGCTTCCAGGAATGGGAAGGAAAGAGCCTATGACATGGAACTTGACTGTTACCATAAACATACAAAATAATATTAACAGGTCTCACTTGAACATATAAATCACATTAATTTTACCAAATGATGTTTAATTGCGCTACAATGAATCAAATAATACTCGAAAATACACAGAGGGCGATCTGCCAGTATGGCTGACAGCGACAGTGAGAGTAGCCTAATTTGATCAGTTTCAGACACCTCTTATGAAGTGAATTATGTAGTGATGGATCTGATGTAGATAGAGGCAACAGGGATTGTCTCCCATATCAGTTTGCGCCATATGCCTCAGAATCAGAAGGTTCAAACTCGGAGAGAGACCGACAACGTCAATGCGGACGGACCGGAGGGACAGCAGATTTCCGTGGAGAATCAGCGTCTTGGCAACACGGAATGGTTAATAAAAACCTTTACGTTTAATTTCAATCAATACATGTTAGTTTAAATCATACAATTCATGTCTAACAAATCAGCACATTCCAAACAAGATTCGAACTCTTCACCAGTCTCAGCTCGGACTGGTTTTGCGAAAACCACAACAGGCCTTTTCATCCAATACTTTACATCGCAGGTGTGGGCAACCAGGGTCTTCACTTGATACCTGAAAGACACTTGTACATGTTTGGCAGGAACACCCTCCTCACATTCTAGCTTACCCAAATGAGCCCATGTCACTGGATCACCACTGTCACAACCCACGCATTCAATTCTCTTTACGTCTCGTGGGTGAGAAAATGATATCCCTTCAGGACTATCACATTCAAACATAATTCAACAGTGTCTAAGGCCCTGTCCACACTATGCCTTTAAACCGTATTAGTTGCATTTAAGCCGGCTTAAAAGTGCTAAATACAGTTTGCATCCACACTATGCAGCATTTAATACCATACTCGAGACCACCTCAGGAGGTAGTCTCGAGTCCGGTTCTAATTAGATCGCATCAGGTAGTGCGGTTTATCAGAAGTGTGGATGCTGTAATACCAAACTACATTTTTTGTGTATCCTCCAGTATCCCAAAATGCTTTGTGGTATGTTTGGCGAAATACTCAGAGCAGGCGCCTGAAGGACTTGCTATCAGTGTACACTCCGCACTAGGTATTCATTTTTATTCTTCAAAAATCTGTCAGGACATCTCTGTTAAACTAGTGGGGAAAATAACAAAAACACAACTTTAAATTAGGCGACTGCAAAAATGAAATGCGAGTTAAAAAGTAGGATCGGGGATGAACAAATTACGTAATGTGTCAGCTCTGTTTGAAATAAAATTAAGAGGACCGGAATTAGGCTCAGGCAAGATATGAAGGTAAAAACAAAGATTGTTTTGCAATTAACAGCTTTTTCTGAGTTTAATTATAAAACAGAATCAGCTCAATTTGTTTAAAGGGACTTCACCAGATTAAAAATAAAACCTGAAAACTTCCAGCCCTACTTGTGTGTGTGTGTGTGTGTTCGGATTTACTTTTTCCGCAATACTTGTTATTTCATTTATGCAATATGGACCTCTGTTAATATGGGGCATAACACATTATTTTAAAATAAAATACAGTGCATGGTGGGATACTATCGTATTAATTTCCACGGTTCGTTACGCTGCTGGGAATTGTAACTGAACTATTCTAATGGTGTGTGGATGCAATAAGCCTGACTAAACATGAAACGGTACTTCAGTGTGGACGCTTTGAGCTGTATTAATTAGCGCTTTTTCGAGTATGGTTCTCGAGATCGGTTATGTAGTGTGGACAGGGCCTAAGTGACTACAGGCTGGGCAGGGTTTGGACCTGGTCAGTGGTGATTCACCTTTCCACTTATCACATCGACACATTAAAAAAGGATTGTTTTCAACTGCTCAGCTCAGAGTCAGCTCTGTACCATTAACAATAGTCCTGGTTCTATAACTGTTTCCCTGATACATTTCATGTTGTTCACAGAGGGCAATTTTAGGAGGGATGCCCTCCATCCAAAATACAGGGGTGGGCCAGAATTCACTATTTTTCATCACTTGGTTCCCAACCTTTTTTGTCTTGCACATCATTAGTGGGCAGACTCATTGTAACTGAATCTGGGTCCATTAAAGAATCGCTCACTCTTGCAACTAAGACCTGCCATGCAAAGGGTTCTAATGATTTATAGCAGAAAAGGGATATGCCAAAACTACCTCTGATACCCTGATGCACCACAGGGATTATCATTTTCCCAGTTAAATGTTAAATGTCAATGTAAGAAGAATTGGATGTTTGAGATGTAATGAGACACCAGGTGAGATGGGGTCATTTCGGAAAGTTAGAATGCAAAGATGGGAAACCTGTTAACAGAGTTCAGGTATCCTACAGGTATCAGATATTAGAGACTGTTGAACACACATGCGATGCTCAGTGCTGGAGTCCAGACCCTGTGGAGGCTTTTAAGGAACCTTTAAGAACAGAACCAGAAAAAGACTTCCAATCCTGCTGGGATCCCTCTGATATCCTGGATGCAAACTGTATACTGTGTTCAACAGACTACTGGAAAAAAAGTAACAATATTTTTGTAAAACTCTGGTTTAGAAAATGTTAAAAAGCTACAAGCAGATATATTATTGCAGAAATCTGTGTTAGCCTAAATGAGAGACTCGGTGAACTATAAAATACTGACATAATTCAATAACCTTGATAGGGCCTTTTAGAATTATTATTATAATTATTATTTATTAGCAGACACCCTTATCCAGGGCGACTTACAAGATTTTGTATATATATATATTATATATATATATATATATATATATATATATATATATATATATATATATATATATATACGTTCTCTGCTCTATGTTCCCCAGGGAGTATGGATGTACAGGTATGTTCTGCAACTTTAAACTTGAATTACTGAGCCTACAAAACTTCTGATAACAAGATATTGTTATCAGACCCGTTGTTTATTGTCTACCTGTTATTTTTTAGTCAAAACATTTCCCAATGACAAAATAAAGCATTATATTTATTTGTTTTATTTTTTTTACAATAAAAATTATTTGTCTGTATTTCGTCAGTATTCATTACATACATACAAACATATAGCTTTCAGCTTGTTTGTATGCTGTACTCGTAATAATCAAGCGAAGAAGACAGAAAAAAAATTATAATGGTGTGGACTGAGAAAGCATGGTAACAACTGTTTTTGGAATGCTGTTTTATAAATGTCCAAATATTGCATTACAGTGCTTTGTTTAAAATATGTTTCACCGGTTTTTTTTGTATAGCTGTGGCAAAGTGCCCGCCCCTGTGTGTATTTTGTGTGTTATGTGTTGAATGTTGCATGTGTTAATGTTGGTGTATAGATTGGTACACGGGATATAAACGGGTTTGTGTTTCACGTGTGTTTAAAAGTGTAGATTTGTATTTAGGCACGAGGAGGGCACAAATCACTTCACGTGCTGGTTAAATGTAATATGTGAGCACGGGGTTGCACAGAATTAATTCACGTGCTGGGATTCAAGTGAGTAATTAATTAGTAATTGAATCCCAGCACAACAGTATATATAGATGCACATTTCTGTCACTCGAGGTTAGGTGTTCAGAGAGTGGAGAACGGGTGAGAGAGAAGGAGTAAAATCGTAAGATCGTAAAAGTAAATATAAGTGTTTGTTCTCACCGTGTTTGTCTGTCCGTGCACCGTTTGTTTAGTGTTAGTCGTTTTGTATGTCTGTTTATTTTGGCGCAAGTGCCGTGTCCTGTTTCGTGCTGTTTGGAAACCTTTTATTTGTTAATAAACGCTGAGTGCAGCCATTGCACTCAGCTCATTACAACCACCCCTCTCTGTGTTTGAATTCCTTTCTGGTCTGACGCAACCCACTCTGGCCGTCTTTGTGACACGTGGTGTCAGAAGTGGGATTTGAACCCACGCCTCCATTCAGAGACTGGAGGCGCGGCTATCCCACGAAGACACCACGTGTCACAAAGACGGCCAGAGTGGGTTGCGTCAGACCAGAAAGGAATTCAAACACAGAGAGGGGTGGTTGTAATGAGCTGAGTGCAATGGCTGCACTCAGCGTTTATTAACAAATAAAAGGTTTCCAAACAGCACGAAACAGGACACGGCACTTGCGCCAAAATAAACAGACATACAAACGACTAACACTAAACAAACGGTGCACGGACAGACAAACACGGTGAGAACAAACACTTATATTTACTTTTACGATCTTACGATTTTACTCCTTCTCTCTCACCCGTTCTCCACTCTCTGAACACCTAACCTCGAGTGACAGAAATGTGCATCTATATATACTGTTGTGCTGGGATTCAATTACTAATTAATTACTCACTTGAATCCCAGCACGTGAATTAATTCTGTGCAACCCCGTGCTCACATATTACATTTAACCAGCACGTGAAGTGATTTGTGCCCTCCTCGTGCCTAAATACAAATCTACACTTTTAAACACACGTGAAACACAAACCCGTTTATATCCCGTGTACCAATCTATACACCAACATTAACACACGCAACATTCAACACATAACACACAAAATACACACAGGGGCGGGCACTTTGCCACAATAGCATATGTGCACTAGCATACTTTGGTGTTTTAGACACACTGATGTACCTAAAATTGTTAATTTATAATGCCCCAATGTTAATATAGCAACTATACTGTATTAGAAAAACAGAGTGTCAATCAAAATTCACAACTTCAAACAATGTGTTTGTGGGTAAAATAAAAAGGTGGAGATGGAGGCGGAGGTGATTTCAAGCAAGAAAGCCACTTTGAGCGATAAAAATGTTAAATGTTGTCTCAAATGGAGGCTTCATAGGCCTCAATATCCTTCATAGGCCATCAATATCCTTCATAGGCAGCCAAGCTCCTTTCAAAAATTGTCCCACCAGGAAGTGAGCTCCTGGTGAGACTTAGTCAATTTTGACATGGAAAGCTGAAATAGCTGCCAGATAGACCTTTAAAAGTAGAGGGGGATTTCCCCTTGTCAAACAGGTACTGCAAAAATTGCAAAATAACTGCCACGGGACGAGTCGTGGGATTGAACCCACGAGGCAGACACCACATCTAAAAGACGTCCCACTTCTACCTGTACCGGCGTGTGGACGCTGCCCTAAGTAAGCCTTAATTGTATTTATTTATGTAGGTATTTAAAATCTATACTGAATTTCATTTCTTGTTTGTAGAGGTCTTGAAATCCGGTTTCTGAACTTTATGGTTCAGTTGCCACAGAACTATCACTTTCTTCACTATATAGTTATCCTCCATATTGCTGGGGGACTGTGCTCCTCCTATGGCGTAACAACAACTGTAGAATAGCAACACCCAATGCATTTTCTTTTTAACCATGACATAAAAGCACACTTCTGGTTCCTGTTCACACATTTCTATTTTTGAACTGCAAAAAACATAGTAGATATACAGTTATTTGTGTTGCATGGCTTAATGAATCTTAACTTGACCTTCAGACAGGATGGAACCTTTAATGTAGAATACAACTACATTAATGAGAACTCTGAAATGTGTGCTGAACTGCTATTTACTGCAGTTGGTTTTCTAGTTTGAGTTGTTTTCCCGCCCCCTCAGACGAGCAGAAGAATTTTAAAATAATTTTGAACAGACTGCTTAAACATATTGCGGTTTCATTTAGAAATAAAGCAGGAAAAACAGTCTCACAATTTCACAGCATAAATAACCAAATTCCCTTGCTTAAAATATATAAATATTTGAAGCAGGAAAATCGTGCTGTAGTTCTGCATCACATATTTTAAGCTTTCCGGAGACCACTATTGCAATGGGTAGTCCAGCTTGTTAAATGATCCACCTTAGAAGTTTCTCTTTCTAATAACCAATGTCTATCCTGAATAAATAGGCAAGCTAGGATTTATAATCAACAAGTTGTACCATTTATTAGTATTCATATAGCTCAGAAATGTCAAAATCACTGCAGCCTCAAAGGTTTTATTTTCAATATATTTTATTTTAAGGTCAAAGAAGGTGACATTAGCGGAAACCTGTCTAACAGATTTACTTTCTAATAACGACAGTAGACATGATGCCCTAGTGGGTTTATAGACACTGAGGGGGGGGGGGGGGGGGGAACATTAGCTTTCTCAAGAGCATTTGTGTTCAGATTTCAAGCAATGGCTTTGTATAGGTAAACATTGTATTTGCTTTGCTGAGTTACAGTATAAATGTATTTCTTCTAGCTGGACCAATGTAAGTCATTAGGTTAAAAAACAATTCTGAGAGGCTTCACTTCATGTCTTCCTTTTTGTTGGAATGACAAATTATTATTATTATTATTTCTCCTTCTCCAGCAGCTCAGGGACCTGAGGCTCAGTGGGCGTCCTCCAATCCCATGGGCCAATGGGTCTTTTACACCCAGGAACTCGAGAGCAGATGTCTGCAGGCTACCGGCCTCTGGAGGACATTGCTTTAGAAATTCAGATTGCTGGATAAAATGTGTTTATATACAGCAATATGTGTTCATTTAAAATAGAAGATAGTTGACAATTAAATGTTACTGACAGTGGTATTATTGATCTGCGGAGTGTGTGAATAACGTTGCAATACCACGTTGTTGTGTATTTTGGCTTTTTTTAATTGATTATTTTTATGATGGACATATTGAGGTTAGAGTTTTTTTGCTTGTTATAAAGTAGGTACCATAGCTCGTCCTTTGATGACGAGGTCAATGTGAAGTACCAAACCCAGCCTTTAGGTTTGTTGTGTGATGAAAGTAACAACGCCAACTGGCCCTGATTATTATTATTATTATTATAATTAATTTCATAGCAGACGCCCTTATCCAGGGTGACTTACAATTGTTACAAGATATCACATTATTTTTACATACAATTACCCATTTATACAGTTGGGTTTTTACTGGAGCAATCTAGGTAAAGTACCTTGCTCAAGGGTACAGCCTATTTAAGGGCCGGTAACAAACTGCGCCGGCCGCCTATTGGCAGCCGGCGCACCAGCTGCCCAAAGGCAGCCGGTGAAAAGATTCAGTTTGGCACCCCCAAATCAAAAGGGGGTGCCAACAAAAAACGGCCATTAACTAACCCAGTAAATTAAATGTTCAAAACAAAGGGGGGGGTGGTACAGAGCACGCCGCCCACAGCCCACTGGTCGACAAAAGCCGTCATGTCGCCAGTGGACTCCGCGTCGGCGCGCTCTAACGCCACCCGGGAACGAAGGAGGGCCCTGAACATGGCCCCACAGTCAAAGAGACCCTCCCCGGTGATCTTACGCTTCCTGGTCTTGTAGATGGTAAGTTTGCCAAGAGCCAGGAGCAGATTCACCAGGAGGTCCCTCTTCCTGGTGGAGCCACGAACAGGGTGCCCAAAAATAAAAAGGGTGGGGGAAAAATGCAGCCAGAACTGCAGCAAAAGGTTCTTGAGGAACACAAAGAACGGCTGCAGCCTGGCGCAGAGGAGGTAAATGTGGAACACCGACTCGGACTCGCCGCAGAAAGGGCATGCGGGGTCCGAGTCGGTGAAGTGACGCAGGACCTCTCCTGACGCGAGCGCTCCGTGTAGCACCCTCCATCCCAGGTCCCCAGCGCCTCTGGGGACCAGCGAGGAGTACAAAGCCTCCCACTGGGGACTCTCGCCCTCCGGGGGTTGGAGGGGCTCCCGCCAAGCGGTGTCTCGGCGGGAGATGAGGGCGAGGAAGTGGAGGATGTGGAGAAGATATCACATTATTTTTTACATACAATTACCCATTTATACAGTTGGGTTTTTACTGGAGCAATCTAGGTAATGTACCTTGCTCAAGGGTACAGCCTATTTAATGGCCGGTGAGAAATACTGCGCCAGCTGCCTATTGGCAGCCGGCGCACCAGCTGCCTAATGGCAGCCGGTGAAAAAAATACCGTTTGGCGCCCCCTAATCAAAAGGGGGTGCCAACAAAAAACTGTAAATTAAATGTTCAAAACAAAGGGGGGGGGGGTGGTGCAGAGCACGCCACCCAGAGCCCACTGGTCGACAAAAGCCGTCATGTCGCCAGTGGACTCCGCGTCGGCGTGCTCCAACGCCACCCGGGAACGAAGGAGGGCCCTGAACATGGCCCCACAGTCAAAGAGACCCTCCCCGGTGATCTTACGCTTCCTGGTCTTGTAGATGGTAAGTTTGCCAAGAGCCAGGAGCAGATTCACCAGGAGGTCCCTCTTCCTGGTGGAGCCACGAACAGGGTGCCCAAAAATAAAAAGGGTGGGGGAAAAATGCAGCCAGAACTGCAGCAAAAGGTTCTTGAGGAACACAAAGAACGGCTGCAGCCTGGCGCAGAGGAGGTAAATGTGGAACACCGACTCGGACTCGCCGCAGAAAGGGCATGCGGGGTCCGAGTCGGTGAAGTGACGCAGGACCTCTCCTGACACGAGCGCTCCGTGTAGCACCCTCCATCCCAGGTCCCCAGCGCCTCTGGGGACCAACAGGGAGTACAAAGCCTCCCACTGGGGACTCTCGCCCTCCGGGGGTTGGAGGGGCTCCCACCAAGCGGTGTCTCGGCGGGAGACGAGGGCGAGGAAGTGGGAGGGTGTGGAGAAGATATCACATTATTTTTTACATACAATTACCCATTTATACAGTTGGGTTTTTACTGGAGCAATCTAGGTAAAGTACCTTGCTCAAGGGTACAGCAGCAGTGTCCCCACCGGGGATTGAACCCACGACACTCCGGTCAAGAGTCCAGAGCCCTAACCACTACTCCATACTGCTGCTGATTAGTGTATTGGAATTGGAAGTGGAATAGTTGTATGCTTTTGTCTTATGTAGGTATTCACTTCAATTTAGGCCACTAAGATTTCAGTTTACAAAAGCTCCCTTATTTTGAAAACTCAATGTTGACAGGTATGGTAATAAAGTAGAAGGGCTGTGATCAATATAGTTATAATAAGAGTATACTTCAACGTTATTTTTTTTGCCATTAACTCATTCAGCTTCTTCTGAAAAAAAGTCAGCGATTTTAGATGCTAAAGTTGGGCGTCTTGTTTCCAGATGCCAGTGTAGTTTACATTTGCCAGAACCTCACCTCATTTGCCAGAACCTCACCTCATTTGCCAGAACCTCACCTCATTTGCCAGAACCTCACCACATACAACACACACCGAGGCCTTGTTTTAAATAAACTTCATCATATTTTCAGCTTCTGCGTTTTGCTGGAACCTCCGCTGCTGTCGTCTTTGTCTTGTGGATAAGTTTTCCTCCCTTTGCTACAAAACAATTAATTTTTGTTGTATGCTGTTTCTCACTGTATGATAATATTGTGTTGTAGTTTACAATTTGAGTGGTTGTGCGCAGATAAACCACGCAGCGTATGTCTGACGTGTCACGCTTGCTTAGGAATTCAACATTACAAGATAAACAAAAGATATTTGCGATATTATTTTAATTTTTATTTGCGTTATTTTTCAATTTTTTTTTAAATCACCAAACCTTTCTTTAAAAAAAACTGACTCGTAGCTCGCGCCTCCACTTGCTCACTTTACAGACAGCAGCTATGCTCTTCAGTTATGCCCTTCACTTTTCTCATTTAAAATGCTTTTAAAAAATATAAATTGATGCTGTAAATATGAATAATTGTGTGGTAGTATTATACAAATAGAGCTCCTCATTTACTATGTTTATTGGCTACTTTTACATTTTCTCAAAACACTTTTTTTCTAGCTAAAATGTTAAAGGAATCAACCCTAAGAAATCTCTGGATGCTCAGCCTATAAAAAAAATACAGTGATGCACAGCAAACATACTTAAGTGAGTTGTTTCTTCTTTTTGCAAATCCATTCTCTATATGCTTCAAAGAAAAATGCAGTTCAGTCTGGAGCAGGGTGGGTGAAACAGCGAAAACGCTGCCTATTTTGGGATTTTTTCTGTAAGGAATATGACAGACACAGCTAATGCAAACACCTTAGAAGCAAAAGTGTTTTAGCAAAGAAATAAAAGATGAATACATCTGTTGATGAACTTACTTGGAAACTCTTGTTGCCATGGAAACAGCACATTGCCAACTGCTGCATGGTAACTGTAGACTCCCAGCAGCCCCAATCCAAGAGCTATTTTTGAGACCATGGAGCACCTCCTCTGCACAAGAAAAAATATCAGGTCCAGGGATGTGGCAGCCACAAGTGAGAGCTTGTGTTGTATTCAGAACTGTAGATACAATTAAATCATTAACGTCTTCATAATAGTCATATGCCAACACGCTAAATATATACATTACACCACAAATGTGACAGTGCAAGATTTAAAAAAAAAAAAAAATGTTGCAGAAATTTTCCAGAAGGTTATTCAAATAATTCTTATCATGCTTCAATTATTTGGCTGCTCTGACAATGCATACCCTCAAAAAAGTGAATTGTTCATTTATTTAATTAAAATGGTGTACCAGGAGTAAAAGTATTTTATCACAAAATATATCCAGCTGTTAACAGCAATGTACCCACATATATAGGATGTTATTAAGACTGTGGTATCCCTAAAATATTTAAATATGTTTAATGATCTTAATCCCAACGTTGTTAAGACACATCTCAAGGATAATGCCGCCTTTTTCATGCCACATTAATATTTCTATTGATCTAAATTCCGACAATGTTGTCACTTCCTCCGATTTATGTTAGTAACACCACTACAAGGAGCACACAATTTTGCTTCTCAAGCTATTTGTAAATTACATGACTTTCATAACTAAAATTTCAACTTCTTTAAGAATGCCAATATCCTACTAATTTAGTTACAGTAGGTTATAATACACAAAATAATAGGGTACAGTTTATCACCAAATTTTGGAAAGCCTTGCTGATCTGAGTTGCTTCAATGGGAAGTAGAGGGTATTACAGGGACCAGCTTTGGGAAGCTAATGCTAGCCTATGACCATGATTGTCTTAAGAAAACAAGAAACAAGGAGCATGACACAATGATATATGTTTCCATCCCCACCTGGATCATACAATTATATTTCCCCTTGTACAGTTTAGTCAGCTGCCATAATATCCCTTTTGTTCATGAGTAGACCTGACTTTGGGATTGATAAGATTGAAATAAATTAATGATTATAACCACTGATTTTAATTAAAATGTATCTTTGTTCTGCACTTTAATATATTGCCAACATTTTGTACATGATAAATGCAGATGCAGTGTCTGGTTAATAATAAATGCCCATTCCGCAAATACGCCCACACGTTCACAGATAAATGGATTTACTTATTATTATATGAAAATATAATCTACACAGAATTTCTCTTCTGCTTCTAAAATTACCCAGGTACTGCTCTGCTAAGGTTTCAACTGTTTATTCCCACGAGTGTAAATCCTCAAACACCTAGATTTATCAAGCCCGTTAAAATTAAATCTACTGGCATTACATAAAAAAGTAGATACATCCAATAACCACTTAATAATTTCTTTTTTTTTTTACTGTCCTCATATAAATAGCAGTTTATAATCAAATAGCAGCTTATAATTAAGATAACCCAACATAATTAGGTGTTTATAATACAGCAATTCGCTGTACATTTCCAATAGTTGGATACATGACTCCAGTAGTTCATTTTTCTGTGCCTGTGTGTGTACAGTACGTAGTGGTTTGGGGATATTAATTAGGTTGAAAGCTAGAAAATGAGTGCATAATTATAATTTGATTCATGAGACACCTGTATTTGACAGACTGTATGCTGGGTTCATTAGGCACATATGCTAATATAAGGTAAAAAAAAAAAAGAAGCACTTAACATTTTTTTTTTTCTAATAAGGTTCAAAACACACACAAGTCATTTACCATGTCTTTAAAACGTTGACCTTCTCCCTTCTGCTTTCTCAATAGATAAGACTAGCATACCAAGAAGGTAGAAGCACATCACCTTAGGTTGAAATTAGTTAATGCGTTGTAGAGGGTTTACACACACAAATGTGGGATATTAATAAACAGAGCTCCTTAAAGATCACTGCACATGGTCCCTTAGCATGCTTCAAACAGGTTAAACCATACAAATCTTCTGAGTTTTGTTTAAAAACACAGAGGTTGGGTGACGGTGTGTCGCGTCTCCCTCTCTCTGAGTGGTCAGGAGGCAGGTCTTGGGGGGTCGATCGACGAATAAAAATTCCTTCGCCCTTGCCCTTCTAGGAGAAACGACAGCAGGAGCTTGTTTGTAACCCCCATGAGATACCCAATTACCGTTGTCAGTATTTGGGCCACGGTATAAGAGCGCCCTCTGCTGGGATAAATAAGACCATGCACCTCAGTGGTGTTCCAAATAAACTTTCTGACTCCTGTGTCTAGTGAATTCCCCATACCCTCTCACAGGCAGTTATAACCGTGTCAGCTTGCCATATTATAGACAACAGTGTCCATCACTCAACTGAACATATCAAAGCTGTACTTTCC
Source organism: Acipenser ruthenus (assembly GCF_902713425.1). Classification (NCBI taxonomy): domain Eukaryota; kingdom Metazoa; phylum Chordata; class Actinopteri; order Acipenseriformes; family Acipenseridae; genus Acipenser; species Acipenser ruthenus. The sequence goes on along the minus strand of NC_081190.1, from coordinate 88,219,733 downwards.
ATCAAGGCAAGTCACCAGAGTAATGGTGAGTAATTCATGATCTCTCAGGTAATGTCTATATCTGTCTATATCCTGAGGCTCTTCCTTGTCTCTCTGGGTGCCTTATCAGAAGGGGTCGCTGAAGTGTGAAGAGGCAATCTACCCCAGCCACATTTCCTCCAAAGCCCCAGAGAGTGCAAATGCCAGTGTAGCACTACCTGTGGGCCCCCAGCCAATGGGGCAGCTAGAAGCTAACCAAGCTCACATGACTGGACCTGCACTCCATGTGGTAATAAAGTACACCCTCGCTATAACGCACCTCATTGTAACGAACCTTCGGCTATAATGAACCTGGCCCCTAGACCCCAAATAAATTTTTAAAAAAAAGATAATATTGTAATGTATATGAGGTCTGTGAAGTACAGGAACGCTTCGAGTAGAAGGGACTGTATTTCACATCAGTCAAACAGCCTATGGGTGACAGGCACGGACCACAGGAGCTGCTGGTGATTGGCCATGGAGTGGGACGAAGAATGACTAACTGGGGCTATAGACCAGTGACAGTGTTTGTTGTTGTGAAGCAGAGAGAGAAGCAAACAAACAGAGACAAAAGAGTTCCACCTTGAGATTCCTTTTAAAAACTAATTTGTTATAGCGGTGTAGGTCGTGACCTACAGCGACCTGTGAATTGTTAGTTAACAATTGGCAGATTGTTTATTAGTGTAATAAATATGGAGTTTGGCCCTGAATCAACTGAAGGCTCATTCTTATAGCATTAAGGATTTTTGTTACAATATACACACACTGTCAACATCACGGTCTGTACGCATGGGATCATGCCACCTCTGCAATGAAGTCAACTATTTTGTCTTAAGAAGTGCGCGCTTTGTAACTGCCTCCGAAATTAAAATAATTTTATGTTGCAACAAAGCTGGAAACTATATTGATCGTTTGAAAAAAGAAGTAAGGCAGGCATATCTCTGTTGTGAATATAGGTTGTTTTTTGGGTTGTTTAGCAACCACGCGGCAAAGCAAAATTGATTAAAAAAAACAAAAAAAAAAACTGAGGATCTGATTAACTTTTTATGCCATTCTAAGTGTAATCTGCAGTTGCCACATTAAACCACACAAATATTAATTTGGTTATAATGATTCACGTCATGTTTTTTTTTTTTTTTTAAGCGGCAGTGGCGTACAATCATTTTTTATGTACAGGAAGTAGTTACCTTTTGGTGCAGTACTATGTAGAAACCAGAGCTTTGGATTGGTTTACATTCCCAAGTTTCAGCTGCAAGGTACAGTGCATGTAGCTCTAAACTAAACATATACAGTAGGAACCGCATGTTCCAACCCCCGCAATGCAGATTACAACAAGCTGCCTGATGCCACGGTGTCACATGGCTGCAATTTTCTGAAAAACTTTATTTCAGCAGCACTTTGTTATTCCTGACACCAGATGACTCAAGAAAACTGAAAAGTTCATTAAAATAACAACAGGGGCCACTGCGGCCTTCAAGTAAATGCTTTTGGAAGACAAAATAGGATTTTTTTCTTTATCAGGTTTTTTTTTTTTTTTTTTTCAACAGTCAAAGTTTCATTGAATGTGATTTATTTTTGGCTTCTGCCCAGGTCATGTCACAATGTGAAGTGACTTATGTGGATAATAGGATAACATCTTTATTATTAATGTTGCCTAATACATTCAAGGACGTACCAAAAGAATAATAGTTTGCCTTCATGTAATAGTGATGAATCATGAATGGGAAGCAATTGAGTTCATATATTTATGTCTGTTATTGTTTATATTTGCATTCAAACATGTATGCATTACATGTAGCCTACACTAATGTTGCCTGTGGGGGTCTTCTCTGTACGATTACAAATAAGATGAAAATGTATTGCTCAAAATTAAAAGTCAGTTATAACTCAGGCCAGAACATTCAGTTTTAATACAAATTTGGTTCATTAGGATGATTTGGTTGCTGTCGCATTATACTTTATAAAAGCTTGTACCTTTGTACTGTATTGTTAGCGAGTGTATCTGACAGAATAAATAAATACATACATAATAACATTGCACAATTCTGTGACAAACAAATTATCACAGATTGACTTTGAATAATATTATCATGAACAGCTAACAGGATATATAGTCCACCAGTATTATTTTATTTAAAATAATTTGTTTAGCCTAATCATGAAGACAAAAAATCCAAAACAAACATGAAAATGACCATGGCTACAATAAAAAATGTGAGTAATATATTTAAATACACACAGTGTCTATTAAAAGAATAAAGGTTTGTAGTTAGTGTAATAAGGGAACATACAGACGTGCTCAAATTTGTTGGTACCCCTCCACAAAAAACGAAGAATGCACAATTTTCTCTGAAATAACTTTGAAACTGACAAAAGTAATTGGCATCCACCATTGTTTATTCCATATTTAATAGAAATCAGACTTTGCTTTTGATTTTTTATTCAACATAATATTGTAAATAATAAAACAAATGAAAATGGCATGGACAAAAATGATGGGACCGCTAACCTAATATTTTGTTGCACAACCTTTAGAGGCAATCACTGCAATCAAACGTTTTCTGTAGCTCTCAATGAGACTTCTGCACCTGTTAACAGGTAGTTTGGCCCACTCTTCCTGAGCAAACCGCTCCAGCTGTTTCAGGTTTGATGGGTGCCTTCTCCAGACTGCAAGTTTTAGCTCTTTCCATAGATGTTCGATAGGATTCAGATCAGGACTCATAGAAGACCACTTCAAAATAGTCCAATGTTTTGTTCTTATCCATTCTTGGGTGCTTTTAGCTGTGTGTTTTGGGTCATTATCCTGTTGGAGGGCCCATGACCTGCGACTGAGACGGAGCTTTCTGACACTGGGCAGGACGTTTCGCTCCAGAATGCCTTGATAGTCTTGAGATTTCATTGTGCCCTGCACAGATTCAAGGCACCCTGTGCCAGGCGCAGCAAAGCAGCCCCAAAACATAACCGAGCCTCCTCCATGTTTCACTGTAGGTATGGTGTTCTTTTCTTTGAAAGCTTCATTTTTTCGTCTGTGAACATAGAGCTGATGTGACTTGCCAAAAAGCTACAGTTTTGACTCATCTGTCCAAAGGACATTCTCCCAGAAGGATTGTGGCTTGTCAATATGCATTTTAGCAAATTCCAGTCTGGCTTTTTATGTTTTTCTTTCAAAAGTGGAGTCCTCCTGGGTCTTCTTCCATGGAGCCCACTTTCGCTCAAAAAGCAACGGATGGTGCGATCAGAAACTGACGTACCTTCACCTGGGAGTTCAGCTTGTATCTCTTTGGCAGTTATCCTTGGTTCAATCTGGGGTCGATTTTCCTCTTGCAGCTGCGCCCAGGGAGGTTGGCTACAGTTCCATGGACCTTAAACTTCTTAATAATATTTGCAACTGTTGTCACAGGAACATCAAGCTGCTTGGAGATGGTCTTGTAGCCTTTACCTTTACCATGCTTGTCTATTATTTTCTTTCTGATCTCCTCAGACAACTCTCTCCTTTGCTTTCTCTGGTCCATGTTCAGTGTGGTGCACACAATGATACCAAACAGCACAGTGACTACTTTTCTCCATTTAAATAGGCTGAATGACTGATTACAAGATTGGAGACATGTGTGATACTAATTAAAGAAACTAATTAGTTTGAAATATCACTATAATCCAATTATTTATTATCTTTTCTAAGGGGTACCAACAAATGTGTCCAGGCCATTTTAGAATATCTTTGTAGAATAAGCAATAATTCATCTCTTTTCACAGCTTCTTTGCTTTATTCTATGACATACCAAAGGCATGCAAGTATACATGATAAAATAGCTTTTAATTTCATCACTTTTCAGGAGGAATGAAGCATTATTTCAATGAGCTGTAAGGGTACCAACAAATTTGAGCACGTCTGTACATGTTGAAATGTACTTGTCAAAAAAGTTTTTTTAAATGTTTCCTCAAAATCAGTCATATTTTATTATTTTTTTTAAAACAAGATTCTGTAACTTTTTCTCATGAATCACTCTGTGACGGCTAGCCACTAACACAGAATACAGGACCCTTTCACACCTGTTTGGTGTTGGTCGATCCACAGTGGATGAAATTGTCCGTATATGCATTAGCAATGTTGAGGAAATAATATCTGGATTTGAGACAGATTAGGGGTTGGCGTGGACGGGAGCCACTTTTCCAGAATGTGTCTGTGACAGCATGGATGTGTGGTGATGTCAGGTCAGATGCAGGAACAGAAAAACTGACACCAGTACTGCAGTGAAAAGACGCGGCAAGCGCCGTTTATTTTAAATAACAAAAATATTTTAACAAAAAAAGTGTAAATAAAACAAATCACAAACACTAAACAAAACTGAATAGGTCAGGCTGGGCTATTGCCTTCACTGTTCCTATATATTTTTAGTTTTAGTTTTGTTTCTCTCCTCTCTCCCGTTCCTCCTCCGAACACCCACACCCAGAACCGAGAGCGCTGCAGGTTTATATCCAGAGCCGGCAGCGACCCCAGGCGAAGCAGGACCCTCAGCGACCCCAGGCGAAGCAGGACCCTCAGCGACCCCAGGCGAAGCAGGACCCTCAGCGACCCGAGGAGAAATAAATGACACAGCCAACCCAGGCGAAGCGGGACCTTCAGTAACCCCAGGTGAAGCGGGATCTTCAGCAACCCCAGGCGAAGTGGGACCTTCAGCAACCCCAGGCGATGCGGAGCAACAGGCAGCCCCAGGTGACGCGGAGCAGCAGGCAGCCCCAGGCGACGCGAAGTATCAGGCAACCCCAGGTGACGCGGAGCAACAGGCAGCTCCAGGCGATGCGGAGCAGCAGGCAGCCCCAGGCATCCAGATGTGGCATCCCTGGGCGGTGCAAGGAAGGCATCCTTGGGCTGTGCAAGGCAGGCATCCTTGGGCGGTGCAAGGCAGGCATCCCTGGGCGATGGTGAACTGGCATCTACAGGTGATGTACGACAGGGCAGCAGCGGTCCCTCGGGAGGCGACGGCGGCAGTGGACCCTTGGGAGGCGACGGCGGGAGGGCAGCCAGGACCAGCGGTGGTGATGGGGTTGGCCCTCTTCCCGGCGGTTTTCCCCCTTGCTCTGCTCAGCAGCCTATGCAAGGGTGGCTGCGGACCGCCAGCATCTTGTCCCAGTCCCTCCTGTCGTGAAGGGTGAGGCAGCTCCTGCTCCTCTCCCTCGGGTGGTGGTGGAAGCAGAGGCAGCTCCTGCTCTGTTCCTAGCGAAGGTGACAGGGGCTCCTCCCCTAATGGCTGCAAAAGCGGCAGGGGCTCCTCCCCTTCTGGCGGCAAAGATGGCAGGGGCTCCTCCCCTTCTCCCCCTGGTGGTGGAGGCGGAACCAGCAGTTATTCTCCCTCTGCTGGTGGAGGTGGGAGCAACATGCAGTCCTCCCACGGAGGTGGAGGTGGAACCAGCATGTATTCTCCATCTGCTGGTGGGTACCTGGGCTGTGGACATTTGGCCTTCCCCCTCATGGGCTGTGAACAAACCGACTCCCCCCTCTTGGGCTGTGGATGCACCAACTCCTCCCATTCAGGCGCAGGACGTTCGGGCCCCTCCCACTCAGACGCAGGACGTTCGGGCTCCTCCCACTCAGACGCAGGACGTTCGGGCTACTCCCACTTCAGGTCTGTGTCCTGGAAGACCTCCAGGCAGTGGTGCTCCTCATGCCAGTAGTGCATGCAGTTAGTGCAGCACTCTTCTTCGTCGGGTGGCTGCTGTAGGCCTGGTTCCCCCTCCTCTTCCTACCCCCTCAATCAGGTTAGGCAGACATCCATCAGGGCAGAGATGCAATGGGGCTTGCGACCAGCCCCACGCTGCTGCTGCTGCTTCTGCCGCTGCTTGCAGCTCTTCATCCCCATCCTCTTTTCCTCACTCCACAGGTAAACGGAATGAAAAAAAAACCCAAAAAACTGCAGTACCTGCGGTCCAGGAGGCGCTAGTGATCCCGCGCTGGACACCACGTGTGGCAGGGTGGCTAAGTGGTGACGTCAGGCCAGAAGCAGGAAGGAAAAACTGACACCAGGTAAGTACTGCAGTTTCAAAACAAACGCGGCGTGCGCCGTTTATTTTAAATAATACAAAAATAAAATAAATTTAAACACAAAACAGTTGCTCACAGAGCGAAAATAAAAGTTTAAACAAAATAATCACGAACACAAAAGAACACTAAGGTCAGGCTGAGCAACTGCCTTCACTGATCCTTACGTTTAGTTTTAAATAAATTTCTCTCTTCTCTCGCTCTCCCATTCCTCCTCTGAACACCCACATGGCACTTAGAGCACTGCAGGTTTATATGCAGGTGACCATCTCCCGATTTAGCAACAAATTAATCACTTAATTAATTCGGGAGATGGCCACTTTCTGCACGAGGTTTTTAATTACTCCTGGCAGAACACGTTGAAACAAAACAATAACAAACAAACGCACAGCTATGCCATCATATAAATATATAATAAATCATGAAACACAGATACAAAATAACACAGGGGCAGAGGGGGAAACCCCATTCTAAATATAAACAAATACGCCCTGTTACAGTGTCCAACTGGAAATTCTATGGAGTATAACAACTGAAAGGGTTATTATTCCATTATTATTATTTATTTCTTAGCAGACGCCCTTATCCAGGGTGACTTACAATTGTTACAAGATATCACATTATTTTTACATACAATTACCCATTTATACAGTTGGGTTTTTTTTACTGGAGCAATCTAGGTAAAGTACCTTGCTCTAGGGTACAACAGCAGTGTCCCAGATGGGAACTGAACCCACGACCCTCCGGTCAAGGGTCCAGAGCCCTAACCACTACTCCACACTGCTGCCCTATGTGCTCTATTGTTACCCATGCCTTGGTTAATAATCGCTACTGCTTTATGGATATTAACGTTGGATGGTTGGGAAAAGCCCATGGTGTCAGGTTTTTCAAAAATGCAATATTGCATAGAAAGGGGTAGAATGGCACATTATTCCCAGCACTACCTAGGATTACACTATGTAACACAATTTTTGTTCCTGGGTAGTAAGTGTTATTTCCTAATTGCTTATGCCTCAAAAATATAGAAAATGGCTATTATTCCCCATAAACTTTGCTTTTGTGACCAGGACAGTGATATTTTGAAATTTACCTATTTCCAATGAGAAAACGGGCGAATTTGTGTCTTTTCGTTCACATAAAGTCAGAAAAAAACAACATATGAATCCAAATTAACATGTATTTATACTAAATACAAAAATGACTACAAAAGACTTAGAAGCGAGTAGTCTTTTTGGTTGGGGTAGTATGGGTTTCTCTCCTCAGCTCCACCTCTGAAATTGTCATCTGGATCTACAACGTCTTCCTCGCTCTCTGACTTGCTGCTCTCTTCTAAAGATGGCTGCTCTCTCTCCGGAAGAGTGGGTACGGGGAGCTCATGGCAGTGTGGCACCGGGGCGATGGTTGAAGGAAGGTCCAGATACGTGATAGCAGGTGCATTCTTGCCAGTCCGACGTTTGGAAGGGTCCACCATACAGAAGTAGCAGTTGCTTGAGTGGTCAGTGGGTTCCCGCCAAATTCTTGGGATAGCGAACTTCATGGCTCTCTTTTCCTCTCTGTACCATCCTACAAAAATACATTTATTTCACTCATGACTAATGTGTAAGAGATTCTCGCAACATTTTTCATATATGATATATTTTTTCAATAACATTGAAAATTGTAAAACATTTTAAAATTAAAAACTTTTACAATTTTAAAAATTAACAAATTTTATAACATAAAATTCAGAGCAACAATTGTCCATCTTACCTTCCAGAGTTTTTTTGCAGTGCTTGCAGGTGAAATGAGGTGCCCAGGTTTTGTCTTGATCCCCGACAGGCATGCCGAAATATGCCTTGTAGGCCTCACACATCTTAGCAGATGCTTCCACGGAGTACTTTTTCGCTCTTGTCTTGATAAATTGGCCGCAGACATAGCAAAATGCGTCTGCCGGATGCTTGCAGCCTCTTGATGCCATCTCAGAAAAATGCAGATATGTATCCACTTAGGCAGCTGGAACTAAACTGAACTGGTGGGCTTAAGGCCCCTGTATTTATACTACTATTTATATTACTGGAAAGTTCTAGAAAGTTCTAGAAGTTACTCCAAGTTTACTCAGCACTGAATCTATCTGGAATGTTCTGGAAAATAGGTAAATTTCAAAATATCACTGTCCTGGTCACAAAAGCAAAGTTTGTGGGAAATAATAGCCATTTTCTTTACTTTTGAGGCATACGCAATTAGGAAATAACACTTACTACCTAGGAACAAAAAAAAAAAAAATTGTTACACGGTGTTATCAATAACGTTGCTGTTCCAGTGGTTGTTCTAGCAGATCCAGCTTACCCACTGTAACCCTGCATAATGAAACCATTCTCTGATTATACTAACCCTAGGAAAAGGCAGTTCAATTACTGTTTAAGCAGAGCTAGAATGTTTGTGAAGTGTGCATTTGGGCATTTGAAAGGGAAATGCAGGTGCCTGCTTAAACACCGCAACCACACAATACAAAACGTGCCCACTGTGATCTTCGCAAAATTTGTGAAACAAAAGCAGAAGAGTTTCAAGCTGACTGGTGCGCTGAAACACATGCTTTCTAGCAACCGGAGAATAACAAATCCCCCATGACAGCATGTCACTGGCAGAGCAGGGTCAACAAGCATTAACTATTTGGGAAACAGTGGCTTCACACTCTTCATACTGGCATCTGTTAGATTTTCAAGTTACTTTTATCAATTGTACTTCTTGGTGACACAATATACACAATCAGTGTATATTAGAGCTGCTACGATTAAATCGAAAATCGAATTTTCAACTGATTCCATTTCTTATTACATACAACAAGATAAATACTGGATAATAGATTTAAATAATGCAATTTTTGTAACGTGCATAGTTAATAATACTATTTAAGTTTGTCAATGAAACTGCACCAAACGCTCTGCCTTGTTATTTGCAGTATTTCTGCCAAAGAGAAGCAGTGGGTGTGTTCTTCTTTTCCTGCTGAAATGTTAACTAGCATCTGACTTGCTGGTCCTACCTTGGATCTAGAGCAGGTTGACAAGCTTGTATTCCTGGCAAACAACATGTAAATAAATTGTGCACATTGAATAAAACTGACTGTATATAGTTTGTGCTTCTTTGGAGTTTCAAAATAAACATGGAAATAATACTTTTTTACGATGTATTTTTCAAACAGGGATGCATTCTCTGTCAAGGTTTCCTGATTGATGACCACATCTAGCCGTGCAAGTACAATCAGTGCTGTCCACAGTTGATAAAACATTTGTATGCCTTTACTCCTACAGTACCATGCGCAAAGAGATATTACAGTTAATTACCACTCTCATTCCATTGTTGTTAAAATAATCACGTTGGTGGTACAATCATCTGAATTTTACGATTAGATTTTGGGTGCCCAATTAATCGATTGCTATTTGGAAGCTTAACTGTCAGTAAAAATACTAAATGTTACTAAAACTGCAAACATTTGGATGTATTTGAAAACCATTTAGAAATACTAAAAGAAACTAAGACATTGAAAAAGACATCTAGTAGAAATGTTGTCATTTCAGTTGTACACGTATTTTGCAGTCTAAACAATCCAGTTTAGAATCTAAGCCAATTGCCATCCCTGCTTGTGAATAATATTTGTCTGGCGGTAAATTCAGAAAGGTTTCCATAATTTCTAACAAGCTCCCTTATCATTTCATACATTAGTCTGATGAACAAATGTGACAGTTATCCATAAATAACCTGGAAGAAAATTGATTGTGTATTCACATTTCTGTAAAGAAAAACTATATATTGGACTAACCCCCAATGCCGGTACTAGGATTTACTGGGCCCTGGTGCAAGACTGTGAAGTAGACCCCCCCCCCCCCCACCCAAAAAAAAAAAAAAAAAAAAAACGCACAGTGCTGCTGCAGTATAACCTAAAGAAAACCTTTTACATCAGCAACTAAATCTGAATCGGTCAAAAACATATATCTTTTTATTTTGTCTTTTTGCTAGTTAGTGGTCGTCTTCTCTTTCAGGGAACCAGGGTTACGGTAAGTAACCTAACGTCCTTTTCAATTCGAAGACAACCACCACCAAAACATTACTTATGGGAAAGTATACCAGAGCAATCGCGAGGGAGAAGGAACGGCAGCATATGAGGGACGTATCAGAACCACATTACCCAAGGTTAGCAGTGCGAGCGTGCAACCTCAAGGACCCTCGTGCCTAATGAAGGCAAGTAAGGATCTACGTTAAGGTGATAGAACCTGGAGAAAGTATGTGGCGTATCCCAGCTAGCTGCATTACAGATATAGGACAGTGAGGCCCCTCTGAAGAGGGCCCAAGATGTAGCCAACCTTCTGGCAGAATGCGCGACTACCCTCCTAGGCTCTATCATACACAGTCAAGACTGTGTCCACAATCCAGTGCGACAGTCGCTGCACCGACAGTCCCTGTAGCTCATTGACCCGCTTTGTGGAGGTGATAGCCAAGAGGAAGGCTGTCTTCATAGACAGATACTTCAACTACATGGAGTGTATGGGCTCAATGGCCTTCATGAGAGCCACCAGTACAATATCAAGGCTCCAGTCAGGGAGAACGACTCTCCTGGGAGGGCGTAACCGCAGAGCACCTTTAACCCTTTGCGGTCCATTGTCGGACCTGGTCCGACATTGCAATTATTCCTATCGGGTCCGTTGTCGGACCCTGTCCGACATCATTATAGAAACGCAAAAAACGGGTTTTAGTCGTTTTTTCTCCGGAAAAAGTCGAGAAAACCATTCAATGGCTGAGTGGGAACGACAGGAGCCGAGACAAGTCGAAAAAAAAAAAGGCATATCTCATGAATAGTCATACATGGCCCTGGTATCCGATAATGGGACCTTCGGTATTTGTGGGAACACGTAAAGGAGTGTCCTGGGTCACTCGTGGGCTAGGGTGTCGACGCTGAATGGACCGCCTAAGCAGTGGATGGATGCACACCCTCCCTCAAAAGGAGGTCCGCTGCTCAGTTCACCACTCCAGGAAGATGTGTCGCCCGTAGGGACAGCAGCTATCCTTTAAGCCCACGTCAAAAGCTGGAAGGCAATGCGATGCAACCCACAGGACCATAGGCCACCCTGGTGGTTGACATACACCACCACCACTGTGTTGTCCGTCCGGACCAACACATGTCTTCCTTCCAGTACTGGTAGGAAGTGCTGGAGGGGAAGTAAAACAGCCTGCAACTCCAGCACGTTTATGTGCAGGGACGTCCGACCAGGTGCAGCGGACTCTTCTGTCTTCCCAGACCGCCCCCCAACCCAAGTTAGAGGCGTCCGTTGTCACCACTTGACGATTGAACACTACTCCCATCCGCACACCTTCGCACAGGTGACAGGTCATCCTACACCAGCGCAAGATGCTCTGTCACAATCGCCGTGTGGGCCACTGCTCCCTCTCGCAACTAGGAACAAATCAACCAATCGTTGAGATAGTTCATTACTCTGATGCCCTGCAACTGCAAGGGGGCCAGGATAGCGTCTACGTATGAGGAGCTAATGAGGCAGAACGGCAGCACGGAAAACTCGTAAACGCTTCCCTGAAAGCACTTTTTTATTTATTTATTATTATTATTATTATTATTATTATTATTATTATTATTATTATTATTATTATTATTAATTTCTTAGCAGATGCCCTTATCCAGGGCGACTTACAATTGTTACAAGATATCACATTATTTTTACATACAATTACCCATTTATACAATTGGGTTTTTACAGGAGCAATCTAGGTAAAGTACATTGCTCAAGGGTACAGCAGCAATGTCCCCCACCTGGGATTGAACCCACGACCCTCCGGTCAAGAGTCCAGAGCCCTAAGCACTACTCCACACTGCTGCCCAACACACCGGGGTGGGCGGGCCAAGCCAACCGACGAGGTCTACTCTACAGCGGGGCAGGTGAAAACACAGCCCCAGTGAGGAATACACGGCTGACTGGCTGTTTTTTTTTTTTTTTAAACTGCACTGCAGCTAATCCACAGCACAACACAGGCAAAGCGGGGTTGTGCGATCTGGTCAACAGATAGGTGGACATGTAACAACAACAAAACAAATACTTTTTATTTCATCCAACTGCACAGACGGCGGAATCGCTCGACAGCGGAGGTACAGCAAAGTCTAGCCCCGGTGGAGGAACTGCATTCTCCCCAAGAGTGTAGCTTGAAAAGACAACACATGCACTCCTTTAAATCAATACTGCACAGGCAGACACTCACATACTACAGACAGTAGGAAAAGGCAGCCTACAACGCAAGCGAGCAGGCTGCTAAAGAAAGGAGAAAAGAAAAAAGAGATCTTAGTTTGGAGCCGCTGATTCCACAAAAACGGCAAGCCAGCTTTCAGCACGAATGCAGGGGAACTGCAGTCGACTCGGAAAAGCTATTTTTCAAAACACGTTCAGTTCAACACAGAGGTCTTACCTTACCGTCTTGAGAGGCAAAAAGAGAAATGGCTTCCATGGGATGACGGGTTTAATCCCTCAGTAGGCGGGACCGAGGACGTCACCCCTGGAAGGAGCCTATCGGCAGCTCTGATATAAAGAGCTCAGTAAATACCTACCAATAGGCAGGCATATCCCATAAGTAATGTTTTGGTGGTTGTTTTCGAATTGAAAGGGAACATCATTCTATGAACACACTTAACAAATAATATCCCAAAAGCATGAATTTTGACCATCCGTTAGTTAAGACGATATTTAGTGAAGCAGACAGACTTGGACACGTTCAGTTTGTTTGATGTGGAAAAGGAACAGGTTTTAGCCTTTTCACAAAATCATTTAGTTCCATTTCTGTTCTAGCATCATGGCTGACAGTGATTTAGGAATGCTGTTTGTGCATTGTGATGATTTTTCTTAGACAGAAAGTTCCAAGCAGTAGTTATATCATATGTAATAAACTATAACATTAATATTATGGGTCAAATATATAAAATAAATCTTGCTATACAGTACAGACAATTGTAAATCGAGGCTACGTTTATTGTATTTTGCCAGTATTGCATTTACATTTGTAATGTATCTATTAGAATACAGTGAATCAGCAGTACAGCTATGGCAAAAAGTTTTGCATCTCCCTGTATAATTAAATAATGTTGCTTCATAGAGTTGAATAGAAGCCTGTGGAATAATGCTACGTAAACATATTGAATTACAATCATACCGCTTTGTAGTTTTCCATACTTAATGAAAAACTGACAACAATTAAAAAATAATAACATTTCAAAATCCAACATGCCTTAAATACTACTGTACAACTATTATGGCTTCCAATAGACTTTTGCGTTATAGTTCTGTAGTTTCTTGGATTACACGATGATAAATAAAACATAATAATTATGTTAATCTAGTTTTGTTTTTTTTTGTTAAATGATGTCTCAATCCAAAAAAAACAAAACATGTAGATGATGAAAAACTTTTGGCCATAGGCCAAAAGTTTCACCTAACCCTAACACTAACTGTGTGGAACTGCTCCTCAACCGAACAAGCAGAACATGTTCCAAGGCAGGAAGGTGGAACGGTTTTGCAAAATCAGATTGTCTAGGTCTCTTCAGGCTCACGAAATTACACCTTATTTATCACCCAGCAGAGCAATCACATGACCTTAACACTGACCTATTTTCAGAGCGCTTGCTCTGCGTTCTGCCTCCAGATAGACAGTCAGCTGTGATTTGCGAATTTGTGTTTTGATTGACAGTCCGCCAATACTACCTTGCTACTTTTTTTTTTCTAATCCCAGTGGAGTAGACGGCACCTATATATTTTTTACATCTAGTCATTAAAGTCCCTCAGAAAAAAAATAATAATAATAATTGACTCAGGGCTGGGCCTGGGTGCATCCCCCTTGCACCCCCCCTGACACCAGCCCTGCTAACCCCCAAAGTCTGCAAAAAGAGATTAAATCCCTTTTTATCTTTTTTTTTTTTTTTTATAAATCTACTAACTTATCAATTTGAGAGGATATTGCTTTCTTCTGTCTTAACATCATGGATGAAATACTAATGACGCCATTCATTCATTTATATGTTAATCCAAATGTGTTTTCAAATGTGCAGATTTGTTCTGATACTTTCTGCTCCCAGTGAACTGCCATTTGCTTCATCAGATTTGGCAGATAGTCTATCAAACTGAAATGTATCAAAGATGATGTACACTTAATTTTTGGAAACCATACAATATGGTGTGTTATATCATGTTAAAGAGACTGTATCCAAGCACCCTGCTACACTGTACTCTGATATAAAACATAAAGGGCCTCATTCACTAAACAGCGGTAACGTGCTTTGTACACCTGCTGTATTCACTAACCAGTGGCAGGCAACCTAACGCATGCTGAAAAAGTACCGCATTTGAGTCATTTAAATGTAATGAATAATGTTAATTTATGGAAATATATGCAAATCACATTACACAATACTACGAGGGAGGTGTGTCATGTGCAAACCATATTCTATTAAGGGGGCTAACTTTACTAGGTGCTTCACCGTGTGTACTGCTTATTGAAATCAGGTGGTGTCATAGAATCAGCAGAAGAGCTGCACAGGAGAGCGAGAAGAGTCAGGGAGAGAGTATTTAGGACCAGGCAGACATTACTAGGGCTATGTGAGGAGGAGGTAATAACTAGATACAGATTGAGCACAGATCATATTATAAAAGCTTTGGTTTTGTCATTTCAGGTTTGCAGTTAATGTTTCTGCTGTGTTTAATATTTTGGGATTAAAGGCAGCAAAACAGGCTATGGGAATTATACGGCCATTGTAGTGAATGTGTCAACATAAGTTTTAAAGCTTTACAAAACTCACAAATGTTTGAATATGTCATTCAAGGTTGTTTTTTAAAAATCTATTTTGTCTGCTTGTTACTTTATTTGCAGCCAACACAGACCATTTTAAATGACTCTTGTTTCCAGCAAAAGTTTGTTTCATTTTTAAAGATTGTTTCATTTTTAAAGATTGTTTCAATAGCGACTTGAGTTCCAGTGTTACAATGCAAAAGACCAAAACTGTGGTATTTTCTGGGATACTGTCAGTACCTTGCAAAGGACGGACTGCTGGAAATAAATAATCTAAATGCATGGCTGAAATCGTGGTGCACACAGAAGGCTTCACCTTCCTTGAACAACAAGGACTATCTATATAGGCGGGACAGACTTCACTTAAATAAAAAGGGAACCAATCTACTTGGTTCAGAAGCATTTAATTTAGAAAGGAAGGGGAGACTACATCAAAACAAGGGCAACAACTCAAGTAGGATAGCCATTAAATGTATTTATCTAAATGCTAGAAGTCTCAAAAACAAAATGTTAGAAATTGAAGCTACTGCACTAATGAGTAACTACAATGTGATAGGTGTTACAGAAACTTGGTTATCCGAGCGTGATGGAGACGAATATAATTAGTGGGTATACACTGTACAAGAAAGACAGGCTGGACAGAAGAGGCGGACCGGTGGCGCCATACATCAAAAATAGTCTTGAAGCTCAGGTGTTAAATCTCGAAGAAAAAACAATGCAGAAACAATATGGGTTACCATAATGGACAAAAATTCAAAGGGCATAATAATAGGGGCATGCTATAGACCACCAAATTCAGACACCAAGAAAAATAATCTGTTATACAATAACATGAGAAATGCATGTAGCAAAAAAAAAGCCATACTAATGGGGAATTTCAACTTCCCACATATAGAATGGGAAGACCTGGTGGGGAGCACAACAGACAAAATTTAAATGGTAGAAATGACAAATGACTGCTTCCCAACGCAATTTGTCAAGGCACCGACTAGAGGGGAGGCATGGCTTGATTTAGTCCTTTCAAATAACGAAGACAAAATAACTAAAACAGAGGTTAGAAAACCATTGGCAAATTCAGATCACAACATGGTCTAATTTGAAGTGCTAGTTAAAACCCCAAAAGTAATAACTAAAGCTAAGGTTTAAAAAGGTAAACTATGAAATAATTAAACAGAGACTAACAGAAGTAGATTGCAGTAAAATAGAGAAATCATCCACAGAAAAAGGATGGCTATTTTTAAAAAATGTAGTACTAGAGGCGCAAAACAATTACATCCCAAAAGTAGACAAATCAAAATCTAAAACAAAATGGCCAAAATGGTCCAATTAAGTAAATATGTAATTTGGAACAAAAATCAGGAGGGACACCGGCCCCCAGGACCAGGATTCAGAGAAAAAGGCACTTTACAGTGCGTTTAACCCTGTGTTGCTGAGCCATTGTTATTTCGGTGCTTAAGCACCGATGACGCGCTCCCTCTTCCGAGATGTCTCATGGCAAAAATAAGCCATGGGGGAAAGAAATCAGTGTTTCTGAGCCTTGTCATTGGACACACGTCAACAAAGTGATGCACAGGAAACGGGTCTACCAGCGCATATTTTGAAGTTTTTATTGAGTCACACAACTCAGAATGTTCAAGAACTATCAGTGGCCACAACAGAACAGACGCCTCATCTGCGGCTCTTTTTGAAGGTAATTGTATTTTGTTATTCCAATATTATGACAGCAAAATAACAGTCGTGGAGGAAGTAAAATGTCTAAGAGATACAAATGGCAAAATCATAGATGAAGAGAAAAAAATAGCAAATATATTAAATTATTGCTTTTCACATGTTTTTACAAAGGAGGATATGGACAACATGCCCCACATGTCGACCTGTTCCTATCCAATTTTAAATAACTTTATGATAACAGAGGCAGATGTGTTAAAGGGCAGCTCTTAAAATAAACAAATCCCCTGGGCTTTATGAGCTCCTGCCATTAGTACTCAAGGAAATGAAAGAAGTTATTTACAAACCGCTAACCAAGATCAAGCAACAGTCTCTTGAGACAGGGGTTGTACCGACAGACTGGAAAATAGCAAACGTAATACCGATCCACAAAAAGGGAGACAAAACCGAACCAGGTAACTACAGACCAGTAAGCCTGACTTCTATTATATGTAAACTTACGGAAACTATAATAAGATTCAAAATGGAAAATTACCTATATGGTAACAGTATCCTGGGAGACTGTTAGCATGGTTTTAGGAAAGGGAGATTGTGTCTAACTAACATGCTTGATTTTTTTTTTCAGGATGCAACATCGACAATGGATAATTGCAAAGCATATGACATGGTTTATTTAGATTTCCAAAAAGCTTTTGACAAAGTCCCAGATAAAAGATTAATTCTCAAACTGAGCACAGTAGAGATTCAAGGAAATGCATTTTGAGGAGAAACCTCAAAATGGAGCGAGGTAACCAATGGAGTACCACAGGGATCAGTATTAGGTCCTCTGCTCTTCCAAATCTACGTTAATGGCTTCGATTCTGGTAAAGTAAGCAAACTTGTTAAATTTGCAGACGACACAAAAATAGGTGGAGTGGCAAATACCGTTGCAGCAGCAAAGGTTATTCAAAATGATTGAGACAGCATTCAGAACTGGGCGTACACATGGCAAATGACATTTAATATAGAAAAGTGTAAGGTGCTGCATGCAGGCAATAAAAATGTGCATTATAAATATCATATGGAAAACAATGAAATTGAAGAAGGAATCTATGAAAAAGTTTATGTTGACTCAGAAATGTCTTCATCTAGACAATGTGGGGAAGCTATAGAAAAGGCCAACAAAATGCTCGGATATATAGTGAAAAGTGTTGAATTTAAATCAAGGGAAGTAATGTTAAAACTTTACAATGCATTAGTTAGACCTCATGAAGAATATTGTGTTCAGTTCTGGTGACGTCGCTACATAAAGGATAGTGCTGCTCTAGAAAGAGTGCAAAGCAGAGCGACCGGAATTATCCCGTGTTTAAAAGGCATGTCGTATGCAGACAGGCTGAAAGAATTGAATCTATTCAGTCTTGAACAAAGAAGGTTACGCAACTATCTGATTCAAGCATTCAAAATTCTAAAAGATATTGACATTGTCGACCCAAGGGACTTTTTTTTTACCTGAAAAAAAGAAACAAGGACCAGGGGTCACAAATGGAGATTACATAAAGGGTCATTCAGAACAGAAAATAGGAGGCACTTTTTTACACAGAGAATTGTGGGAGTCTGGAACCAACTCCCCAGTAATGTTGAAGCTGACACCCTGGGATCCTTCAGGAAACTGCTTGATGAGATTCTGGGATCAAAAAGCTACTAAAAACCAAACGAGCAAGATGGGCCAAATGGCCTCCTCTCGTTTGTAAACTTTCTTATGTTCAAATGTTATGACAACACATGACTCGTACATCCTCAGACAGTCCGGTATATATGAAGATTATGAGGCAGATGTATATACAAGACTTTCGGCTATGTTAATATAATTTATATAGTCACCATGTACTTGTGATATTTAAGTAAGCTCTGCTTATAGCTTTAAAATATACAAAATAAACTGTAAATGTCCAATAAATTAATGTATACAGAGTACTAGTTGAGGTGCAGTCATTTAAGCAATCAAAAGGCATCTAATGTTAAAAAAGTGAAGTTTCCAGGATGCGCCCTATAGCCTGGACGTCGCTGGTTGAAGTCCAGGCTATTCAATTGCTGACTGTGGACGGGAGCTCCCAGGGGGCGGGGCACAATTGGCCAAGCGCCGCACGGGAGGGGAGGGCTTAGGTCAGCCAGGTTGCCTGTAAGCTGCCCAGTTGTCCTCCGTAGCTCTGGCTTGGTGAGCATGCGGTGTGTAAAGAAGCGGGCGGCTGACGTCACACGCTTTGGAGGACAACATGTGTTCGTCTTCGCCCCTCTCGAGTCAGCACAGGGGTGGAATTGGTGAGCTGAGCCTAAAATAATTGGACAATCTAAATTGGGAGAAAATAATAAAAACAATTGGCGACGACTAAATTAAAAAAAAGACCTTTCGTCAAACACTTTGAAATGTAAATAGTGAACTTTTAATTGACTGAGCATTTAGCTCCTAGTCTGTAAACTTTAGATTGCTTCACTCTGTCCTCCTTGGTCACTGTCATTGTGACAAACCATATTTACCTTTTCTTTTCTTATCATTTAGCTCGCTTTATTTGTGCATAATTAGTTTAGTGAATAGAGCTACTGCTGGTTCATTTTTGCGCGTGGTGTGGCTTCCCCCTCCCATGCAGTAATTCTGGTCATTTACCGCTGTTTAGTGAATGAGGCCCAAAGGCTGGAGTAACAGATAAGCCACCTACATACATTTGTTGAGTGTTTTTCTTTACTATTCTTAGGCTTTTCTAAGTTTCATATGGAGAGCTGTTTCATGTAGATTATTTGTATTGTAAATGGTAAAATTAATGCAGTGTTAAAAAAAAAAAATCATTTGAATCACAACTGGAAAGTAATAACTAAAACTATCCAGTTTGCCCACATCAGATGCTGTTGGGCAATCTGCACTTGCAGTATTACTGTTAAGATTCTAATTGATTTCAAGACATGAGACAAGAGATTGGAATAATTAACCAGCATGAAAAACCAACATTTTTAGAGCACTAAGGAAATTGTCTGGGGACTGTACTGCAACTGGCTGACAGGCAAAATAATGTATTATATTGTCACCTTGGATTCTCACCTTAATTTGAGGCTTCCTTCGGGAGAATTTCCTGCCCATGATGGACAATATCACACAGAGCAGTGCAGAAACAAAAACTATTACTGCAAACGCCAAGGCCCACAACAGGCTGCAAAAGTAACCTGAGCTCTCTGTTGAAGTGCACAACATAACGTGAACACCAGAGAACATCAGGCACAGAAGGTAAAAGGGCAGGGAACACAGGGAGAATGACAGGAGTAAATTGAGTTCAGCACTGCTGCTCAATGCATTCGCAACATTAACAAGCAGCAGGAAATGATCCTGGAACAACAAGAAAAAAAGAGACAATGATTAATGTCACCTGGTATAAAAAAAAGTAGGACATTAAGATACCAGACCCCCCCAAGACCAAACTGAAATTGTATAGGGGTGTGTTTTGAAAGACAAAAGGTGGGCAACAGTAAATAACATAAAACCAGTCTGTTTTATGTTATTTATCTGTTTTACCATCACTTATGTATAAACAGAGCCCCGTGCTTTTTGCAAATGCGAAATAAAATGAAATGCAACATATAAAACGAAATAAAATTCAAATATAAAGCAAAATAAAACGAAAAATCATTATAAAAGCAATATGGAATGACATTTTTAAATTGGGAGGTTTATACAAAAATACTTTAAATAAATACTTGCAATCGTAGTTGTCAAGGCTCAGCCATTACCATAGACACGATGTGAAGGGAAACGGAAGCTCTGTCTAGCTCTTAAGCAAATGTATAATTTGGAGCGAGTCGTTTGGGAAGATATCGTCGTTAAGCATTAGCTGTTTATTCCTTTTTTCTTTTGGGGAAAATATGGCTTGTTTGCTTATATTTTGTATGCATGCTAATTCTTTGTTTTATTTCAAGTTTTGCAAACTTTGTACTGGAGGAAAGACTTTTGGTTTTGAATTAATTTGAATGAATGAATCTGCTTTGCTTAGTATATAAATACTGAGAAACCCCAAACTTGTTGGAGCCAACTACAAACGTTCCAGGCAACCATGGATAAAGACATGACACTATAGCAGCTCAAAGCAGTTGTGCTAAATGGATGGTCTAAAGAAAAGGATAATGTGCCAATAAACATCGGAAACTATTGGACTTTTCATGAGGAAAACACTTACCTTGACCAGCTACTTTTCAATGGATCAAATGAAAAAATCAGATGCTCCACAAAATACACGAAGCCCACCTCAGCATTCTAAAAGGTAAACTGAGAGCACAAGATATTCTGTACTGTCCTGTGATGTTAACAGTCTGAAGATGTGCTGTTTGCAATGCAAATAAAAACAATAATCCTAAATAAGCTCTGTTACCTCATGACATATCTGACACGCCTTGGGTTACATTAGAAGCTGACCTCAAATGGAACAGAATATCTTCTGTGTGAAGACTATCATTCAAAATTCCTAGAAACAACAAAACTCAGCCACTACAAGCAAGACAGTTACGGCCATTAAGTCTCCGTTTGCCAGACAAGGCATAACAGATAACGACCCACAGTTTTCTAGCTTGGAGTTCAGAATGTTTGCTGATAGCTGAGAATTTAAACACCCCACATCTAGTCCTGGATTCCCACAGTCCAATGGACAAGCAGAGAGGTCCCTGCAAATAGTAAAAAAATGTACTGAAAAATGCACAAGAAAGTGGTGAGATTCTTATCTTGTACTGTTAGAATAGAGGAGCACACCTCTGGAAGGAATTTGATTTTCTCCCGCACAGATACTTATAGGATGCAGGTTCAAATCTAAGTTGCAAGCATCAACATTGCTTTTAAAACCTGAGCATGATTAATATGAAAGACAAGCTGAAAACAAGACAGTTTACTCAGACAAGTACGAGTCAGGCATGAGGAGATGTGGCAACCTGCAGTCTAATCACAATTCTCCTAGATCATACACAGTTTGTACACCTGATGGCAAAATGTACAGAAGAAACCGGAAGTACCTATTGAAGACACAGGAGAAAACATTCCCTGCGATGATCCCTGATTCCTTTGATGTGTCTAGCCCAACCACAGCAGATGAACATTCAGAGAGTATTATTCAATCTATTGTATCTTCACCTGCTGCCCTACCTGATACTCACAAGGAAAATATACAGCCGGTGCAAGGAAAGATAGCCAGAACTACAAGATATGGCAGAGAGATCAAAGCTCCAAGAAGAAGATTATACTTAGGACAAGGAATAAGAAGATTGCAGCATGGACTGGTGGTGAATACCAGGTCCCAACAGGGCTATGTATTTTTTGTTTTAATCACAATTAGGGCCAGGGCTATGTAGCCTCTGGCCCTAATTAAGTGATTAAAACAAAAAAAAAACTAAAAACTAAAATGTTGATGTTAACTGTTGATTTTGTTAAAGGATTTTTTTTTTCTTAATGTTGATAACGTTACAGCTTTTTTATATTTTTATCACAAAGTAAATCATTTGGAGTTACATTAGGTAAACTTGCTCTAACAGTAGAATATAAGTAACAAGTCTATCCCAGGTGCACAACTGCTACTGTATTAAATCATATGGAAAACAGAATAAGTTACTTATAGTTTTACTGATTTATGATGCAGTGTTTGAAGTTATGGAGTTTTACAGTTTAAACCAATGTTTATGCATTTGCTGCTCCTCATTTGAAGTCAACACTGTCTTCTCATTTTAAAGACAATTTAACACATATTTGCAATTTATATATCCATTGAGATAATTTTACTCAGTTCCTTTTGGTGCTCATATTGTAATTATTATATAAATATTAAAATATGGACAATGTTCTTGCCTGTAGAACAATGACTGTGCCCACAATCATTGAGTACATGTCATACATTCCAGCTGTTTGCTAAGTGACGAGCTCGTGGACTGCAAGGCATCCAGATACTGTTTGAGGGTCTTCTTTCCCATGTTGCTCAGGACCTCTGATGCATTCCCTTCTAAATAAAGCTTCATCCAGTTGCCATGGGACTTCTCAGAAATTCTTAATTTTTTGTAACCCGTATCTGTGAAAGAAAAAAAAATATATGATATGCATTACATAGAAGAAGCAAATATCTTCCAGAACTTGTGAAAATCTTGTAAACTGTATAAACCATTACTATGAAAGTTTTTTTGGCCTACAAGTAAAAAAAAAAAAAAGTAAAAAGAGGAATGTATAAAATAGTAAAATTCTATAAAATAATTCTTACTAATTAACCTTAAAGCATTCGAGAACAAACTGCAGTACTTACAAGAAACATGCTACACTACCTTTACTGTTGTTCACGTCACAGCAATATATTTTAAACATGATCCCAATTATTTTGATATTTGTTTTCACGCATCAATTTTTAATAAACCAGCATGACAAGGCTGGTCATAAACCAGCAGGATAATGCAGGATGTATCGCCTGTAAAGTAAACCTCACCACTCTAAAATTCATGGCATTAATATTTGTCCTTTGGAACATAAACCGACATTGTCTCTTTAAATCTTTAAACAGTCTTTCAATAGCATTACTATTTTAAAAGATAAAAGAGGGGTCAAAATGTAAAAAAATCAGAGGTTGATTTGGCCCCTGTACGTCCACCGAACAGCAAATAGACATCCCGATGAGGGAGAGTCTAACTTAAGGGCCGAAAAGAGATCTCAAAGTTAATAAATCAATTTGCTGATGTTTTTTCAAAGAAACCGGGTAGAACAAATCTAATCGAACATGCCATAACGTGCCGGGCACCTGAATGACAGAAGGATATCGTAAAGGAGGAGGTAGAGGCTATGCTAGAGCCTGGGGTGATCGCGCCGTAGCAAAGTGAATGGTGCAGTCCGGTCTTGTTGGTAATTAAACCGGACAGAACCATTTGCTTCTGTGTCGATTTTAGAAAGGTTAATTCCCACTCCAAGTTCGACGCATGCCCCGGGTAGATGATCTGTTGGATCAACTAGGATCGCTACAGTTTATATCCACGTCCGATTTCACTAAAGGTTATTGGCAAATACCATTGACACTACCTTCCAGTGAAAAGACAGCTTTTTCCACTCCACAGGGTCTTTACCAATTCTACATAATGCCCTTTGGTCTACACAGAGCACCAGCGACATTTCAAGGACAGGGTACACCATCCTCATAGGGAGTATACTGTGACGTACTGTACATAGATGATGTAATCATCTGTAGCTCAACATAGGTGGAGCACCTACAGAGGCTGGCAGCAGTACTGACATCCATAAGGAAAGCAGGTCCCACGGCTAATGTGGATAAGTGCGCTTTTGGAAAAGAGGAGGAAAAATATTTAGGTTATTCTTGGGAAGGGGGATAGTGAAACCAATTGTAAATAAGGTACAAGCATTGTTGGAAGCCCCTATTCCCAAGACCAAACACCAGGACAGGTCAGTGTTAGAATTGGCAGGGTATTACAAGCGTTTTATTCCCAACTTCTTGTCAGTGGCAGCCGCCCTTACTGACCTGACAAAGGACTGTCAGTGGGGCCTTCGATATGTTAAAAAAAAACATTGACCTCAATTTTATTGCAAAGCATAACGCCATATACTTTGCCATTTTTATAGCTGGCAATGGTTACCCCCGTAGCTCATAGCACACTTCTTGTTTCCTGGCAATTTGCATGTTTTAATGGCTGATCATAAAATCATAATGGCATTAATTTTGCATAAATAGAGATCTTAGCATGTATTGGTGATTTTAGGCACTTTCCTATGCCCTCAGCTAAGTTAAGTCCTTTTTTGTAAATGTGTATGTTTACAACCAACCTGCTTACCCTTTACTGAATGCATCACTTGCTCTTATTGTATTACTCTTGCTCTTATTGTATTACTTGTATTGTAACGCTTGAAATGTTTTTGCTTACGATTGTAAGTCGCCCTGGATAAGGGCGTCTGCTAAGAAATAAATAATAATAATAATAATCACTGGGATCATCCAGGAAGCATTACCCAAATTCAGTGTTATACAAGTACAGTGCTACCTCGTTATAACGCGACCTGTTTAGTGTGGAATCAGTTATAACACAGTAAGGTCGTGGCTCTCAGTTCCCCCACAATTAAATTTGCAAACATTGGGTAAAAATTCTAGACACTTTAAGTGATCCTGGTGATGTTATCGTGAATTATGCTAGGATAAACTGTAATGTTGTTTGTTGGTGTGTGTTTGTTAGAAGGGAAACGGTAAGCTTGCCTCAGCCAGGATTGGTGGGTGACATCCGGGGAGGCGGGGACATGAAAGCATATAGGGGGGTGCCGACATCAGCGCGGGCAGAGCTGAGTGAGACAAGCTGCTGTGTAAATGTGCTGCTGTGAGAGTGCAATACTGTTAGTTGTTTTTGGTGAGGCCCAGGCTAACAGGGGCTAGGAATAAACCATCCCAATAAATTGTGGACTTAAGTGCCTGAAAATTGTGTGTGTCTCCTTCCTTCATTTTCTGCCCTACACTACAATACTAATTTGGCTTGTGGGCATTGTAAATCATTTAGGGAATGAAAATGGCAATATTCGTTATATGGGGAAACACAAATAACGCAGTCTCCTAAATGGACCCCGACAACCGCATTATAACGGGGTAGCACTGTACGTCCATGTAAATTTACCCTTTAACTTAACAACAGGTTCAAATTTGACCTACGAAGTTAGTTTTTGCACTTTGTTTGAATATACATTAATGCAACTAAAAGCTTTGTGATGCCATTAAAATTTACACTGTATGTAAGGGTTAACTTATCAAAACAAAAAATTGCCACATTTTCTGAAGGAGTTTTATTGTATTAGCCTTGTAAGATGTATGGCATTTTCAATAACAATATGTTGTAAGGTTTTATATGAATTGTAATAATTGTACGTACCCCTTTGAATGGCAACAAAGTGAGGCTCTGTCTATAGCTTTGCACTTAGCCAAAAGGTGCCTGCATAGTTTAAGAATCAGGATAACAAACTGGTTCTTATATAGTTCAAAGAACAATTATTATCTCGGCCGGATGACCCTTGTTTATGACCACAAGTGCGAACCACAATCGACCAAAAGGTGCCGTCACAAGGCACCGGCAGACGCACCTCCAAGAAAGTGGAGCTAACTCTGTTGATTGGTGAAAACAGGAGATTGCCATACCTGTGGGATGTAACCTGCCCTGAATATTAATGTCTCTAAATTGTATTCTGTTGCTCGGTTACTTGGAAACCTGCCACCTCCCTGAGACCTGTAGGCTCACCTGCAGTATTTGGTGTTCAAGATTTTAACTGCAGCTTCTGCATGTGATTGCATTCTGTACTGTCTTTGGATTTATTTTGTTCCTGAATTAAACTCTTTTGATTGAAGGTTACCTGAAGACTGATTTATTATTTTTAAGAAGTAAACAAACCTTGCAATGTCTGGGTGGGGGGTGGGGGTAATTCTTACTGAGAATAACAAAAGTACATAAAAGGAGAAAAAGCATAACATGCTCCTGCTGTTTCTAAATGCATTAGAAGGATAGAAATGTCATCCGCATCATCCTCAGGATAAACCAAAACTAAAAAATGCATTGCCTTTTTCCACCTAGTGTTTTCCCTTTAGTGATAATGTTTACACAAAATGCCTATAGACCTGAAGACACTGTATCGATCAATGTTCAGTGTTCTAGTCATGACATAAAACAAAACAACTGATTTCAGCGATCATTGTTAATTTATTAAAGAACAAATAGCACTATCCTTGTCCAGGTTTGAGCATTATCACATAAGATAACATATGTACTTGTGATATTATAGAGAAAAAAAATATTCCTGCCATGTTGCTTTGAATCTATCAAACAAAGTTGTTTAAATGTATGTGTATCTGTAATTTTCTAAACATAACCCAAACATATGGAAACATTTAGAGTCCTGAATTGAATAAATATATTAATTAATATGGCATTTGTTAATAAGGTCAAACTGAAGATTAATACGTTAGTTTTAAACTTTTTCCAAAAATCCCAGCTTCAGTGCGATTCTCTCATAATTCTACCTAAGGCATAGGGATTTTATATTTTTATTTCTCAATAACCAATAGATGTGTATTGATATAAGTTAAGTTTTACTGGTGAGGAAATTAATTTAAAATTGATAGCGGACCGAATGAAGCAAAAATATCGCATAGCTAGCAAACACCAAATTGATTTCTAATTTGATTACAAAGAAGCATGTTTCAATTTCAGCGACTTTATGCAAACTCTTCAGTACTATATTCAACTTAACATTTTATTTTTTGCATTGGAATGACAGGAGCATGGGGTATAAGTTTCCAGAACTTTTTAAATTTGATATAATGAGTTTTAACAGATCCAACAAATTTAAAGCTCGCCATAACACAGTAGGCCTCCTAAAATTATAAATTGAGTGAGGATGTAGGGCTCACGATGCCAGAGAAACTGCAAAACTTTTTAACATAAGCAGTTTTGACAGTATTGTACATGACATTCTTTGGACACCTGTGTTTGTGTCCCTTTCTGAAAGGGAAGCATCGCATCTCTCACAACATTAAATCATCTGTTAGTTTGTTATCCATCACATTAAATCCATGCTTAATTCAGCTGAATCCTTCTTGCTCTCCATTGTGGTTGGTGGGCATTCTGGTATGTAAAAATAATTCTTTATGATTGTCCGACATGCATGTATCCAAGATCTGTGGAACTATAACTGAAGCTGTTTGGTCTAACATTGACCAAAACATTAATGTTTAGACTATGCTTTTAATGTAAACTGTTTAATCACTTGTAATTTTTTTTGTTCAATACCAACGATTGAACCTGTCCCACAGAATAATGAGAATACTGTTAGTATCATATATGAAGTCAGTAGATTTCATCATTTGGAAACCAAAAAGTTTCTGTAAGACAGAAAATAAGAAGTTTGAATCTGAACTTTTTTATATATATTCCAGTAGTTCATAGCAAAAAAATATAACCTCCCCTCTAAATGTAATGCCTGAGTGGTAGTGGTGCTGTAAGGTAAACCAACCCTAGCAGATTTTCATCCCATAACGGAAGGAGTCCAATGGCAATGCAGAAATCCCTATGGGTCCCCATCCAAGACCCAATTTAAAGAAATACACTTTTAGATTTACCTGCTGGGTTGATATGGATAATACCCAGCTGCAGTAGATCCTTTAGCTTGGTATTTTAATTCTCACATGCCTGACAAATTTTAGAATGTATTTAGACAATTTAAATTAAAATATTAAGTCTGTACCCCAAATGATTTATGAGACATAAGCTGTTGAAAACTCTGTGAGTGATTATTTTCCAGGTAAAACTTTGAGTCTAATAAAACATTTAATATGTACAGCAGGAGCTGTTTTCTTTCACCTGGGTATGTATTTTATTTGTATCCACTAGTCATTAAACATTTATAATTAAAGGTATTGCAGTATATCAAAGAACTGAAAAAGGAGCGACATGCTGTGCCACGGCTCCATCCCACGGCCTCACAACAGCACTCAAACTGTCTACATACTAGCTATGTCTAATATGCTAATAAATGGATACAGCCTTGAAAGGAGAACACAAAACAAAAGGGCTGAAAACATGCTGGGTTAAGATTTTTTTTTTTTTTTTTTTTTTTTAATCACTCACTCTGTGTGCTTCCAGTTTTTGGTAGAAAAATAGTGACAATATTTCTTACTTTCTCCTGAACAAATCATGTGGTTTTCAACATTGTGATAAAAAAATAAATCCAAAAATAAAAAACACACAATTAAAAGCCAAAATTGCATATTATCATCATGCAAAGCATTGCTCTTACTCCAAGAAACCAGGCTACTAATCAGTGAAGGATTCTTATAGATGCCTTACTGGAAATAAAACTACCAGATGGTAATGTAAAGCATCGAGAAATAAGACTGTGTGGTCCAGTGGTTAAAGAAAAGGGTTTGTAACTAGAAGGTCACTGGTTCAAATCCCGGCTGACTCACTGTGTGACCCTGAGCAAGTTACTTAACCCCCTTGTGCTCTGTCTTTCAGGTGAGATGTTGTTGTAAGTGAATTTGCAGCTGATGCATAGTTCACACACCCTAGGCTCTGTAAATTGCCTTGGATAAAGGTGTCTGCCAAATAAATATGTTCATATGTTTTGTTTTAACATAAAACCTGTTTATATGCCACTGGAAGTCACTAGCAGTAGTAAGCTCTCCATAGTTAAAGGTCAACCTTAAGTTCACTTGCACAACGCTGCACAGGTTTGGGCAAAGATAAAAAGTCTGAGCCATTAGGGAACACACTCACCTTTTTCATAAGCTGGTGTACTGTCTCTCAACAGCCTACTGAGCTGAAACCCATTGAGATGTAGGAATCTTAGTTGTTCTCTCAAAGAGCTGTCTTTGAGTACAGGAAGAATACGGCGCCCCACATTGTTCTTTGATACAGGAAGTCCAAGGCCAAGTGACAGTGTTGGAGTTAAATCCACAGTCTCTGGGATTAGAAAGACAACTGCAAACATGTTTTGTTTAAGCATTGTATTATTTCAAAACCGTTACAGAACACCTTTACAAACTTCAGTTTCAAAACTTCATTAAAATACCAGATGAGCCATTGCAGTTACCTTGCAAATCTGTAGTTTTAACCCGCCTCTATTAACTGGTCTCATACGATTTTAACTTCCCAACAACAGAACCCCACATGGCCAGATAGAGGAAGACCACACACAGAATGTACAAAAATATATTAATAGGCACTATTAAAGGTTTCAGAATGTAAATAATTGTTAAGTATTTAATATTACAAACTGCATTGGAAGGAGTAGTGGTATTTAATAGTTACAATTTTATACACATTCTTGTTCATATTTAGAAACCTTTTGTAAATGCTTCTTTCTTCGGCTACAAAAACAAAGAATATCTTTTGAGGTTTAAAGTATGTGTCACAAGTGACGTTTTATTAATTATTATTATTTAAATGGGATGGCGTATTGTCACGTGGGATAGTGGACGTCGGGACGAGTGGGCAGCTGAGCAGTTTGGGAACTAACTTTAACCAGACTTACAATACTTTTACTGGACTTTTTCTGCGGCAGCTAAACATGAACATTATTTTTATATAATTTTTTAGAGACTTTTACCAGCAGGAGGGGTTTACCTCAGTTTATTTTTAACTGTTTCTATTTGTTGTGAGTTTGTGTGTGGTTTTTAAAGAGCATTTTTAACCTGTTGAGAAGCAATAACATTTGTTTTAACCTACCTGGTTTTCCCTTGGTGTGTGTGTTGGACCCCCGGGGATCAAAAGAACCTGTTCTGGGAAGGTTATTACTACTCGGTCATAAAGGTCCTTGCCGTTTTCAAACTCAAGGTGGCGTAGTTGGTATTATTCAAATCATTTATTTACTTGTGGTTACCCCTGGTCACCCCACCCGTGATATATGATGCAATGGATCACAAAAGAGGGCCCATAACTTATGAATTTTCTATTTGTCTCTGACATGCTTTCCTGTAATTATGTATGTCTTACATACACTGTAAAAGCCAGCAGATGTAATATGAACAAAAGGAAGCATGTAATTTAATAACATTCATTTAGATAATGCATTACAAAACAAATTACTTTGAGAAAGCAGTGAATGCTTGCCAGTCTCAGGTCACACAAAATGTTTTAAATCCTTTGCAAATTTCAATGTATGTGTCTGCCTTTCAGGTACGTGTTGATTCATTGCATCCTGAAACCAATGCCAGTATAAGCATAAGATCTTTTTCGAATACCACACACATTGTTTTCATACTCTTATAAGTATGGCTTGAATTTGTTGGTGTTTGTTTTCCTTTTAACAGTTTTCCTTTAAGTCTTAAGCCACCACATCTTAATTATGAGAACATTCTGTTAAATTAGCAGGAAAGAACAACACAACATGAAAGGGACACATTGGAAGCTACCTAATTCCCAGGGTGGTGCGAGAACAAAATGCTAGTTAAAGTAGCATCTGGGAGAAGTGATTAATGTTATTGCTTGCTCTTGTGTTTGAATAATGAATAAGGTGAAACAGAATCAGCAAGTCAATCAGGACATCAAGGTAAAATGAAGTGACTTTGTTTAGTTAACAGTTTAATTAAGATATTGAATCGGCTCAAAACACGGTCACGTGAACAAAAATAAAAACCTAACAAAAACCTAAACCTTTACACGCTAAAATGGTTACTGTATTCCTTTGTATTTAGGGTGTACCATTTAAATCCATTCCAGGGACACCAAGGAGGCTATGGGTCAATGCAGCTACTATGTTCAGGGACAAGCTGGTTGTCCGGGCAACCACTGCTTTGTCCCTGATGAAGTCATCTAGATGCTTGTGCTTTCTCATGATTCTTCACACTATTCTCACATGTAATTCAGACGAGGAGATTTTCAAATTTCATTTACCTCATGCAACATCTGCAACAATGAATTAAAATATTTCTTTCACTGGGGCTAGAATACAAGTGCTATGTCATTTCACAGCCGTGTTTACAAGTTACGCTTTAAAATGATCCAAATCGTGGGGGCTAGGCAGCTAAGTTACTTGAATAATTCACTAGCTTCTTGTCCTGAGTTTGAATCTGGCTCAGGACAAAAGTGAAACTCACTTATTAATATAAATTATAATGAACTGGAACAAAAGAACATTACTTAATAGTTAATTTATACAGAATGAAAACTAATATTAGAATACAATAAACATATGTTGTTGTTTGTAAAATATGTGTGATGTTATTGTAAATATGTTACAAATGGTTTATAACTATAATTGTATATCTATATCAGGGGCGTGCAATTCGTATCGCCTGACGCCTGAGACAACAAGTTTTGTGTGACGGACAACATGTTTTGCTGTTACACTTTGTCCATCGGACAAGTAGTTTTTGTTTATTTGTTCTATGTTCGATCTGTTGCTAGAAAGACACTCCGGGTATCGTTGTAGAGAGCCACATAAGTTTCTAGCACCAAGGCACAAACATTTAAAAAAGTGTTTACGTCACAACCCTATCACTTTTGATTGGCTAACCGTGGAAGAAGCTGATCTTCTATTGGTTACAAAGAAACCCAGAAATGGCTGCCAAGAGAGCCTCTGGCAACGCACAGACTAATCTTTTAAATTTAAGGTATTGGTTATGTTTTTTGTAAATTAGTGATACTGCTTTCATAATACATGAACCTGACAACCATGCAATCTAGTACAGTAAAAAAAAATTATATATATATATATATATATATATATATATATATATATATATATATATATATACATATATATATATATATATATATATATATATATATACACACACACACACTACCGGTCAAAAGTTTTAAAACACCTCAATTTTTCCAGTTTTTATTGAAATTTATGCAGTTTAATGTCTCAATGTACTCTGAAATTAAAGCATAGAACAAATAAACAATTGGAGATAAAAAGAAATCATGGAATCATTTTGTTTAACAAAATTTAATCTAAATTTTTGACTCAAAGTAGCCACCTTTTGCAGATATAATAGCCGAACACACTCGTGGCATTCTTTCTACAATGGAAATCAAATATTGTTCGGAAAGTTCTTCTAAACACTGTTGCAGAAGTTCCCTCAAATGTGTTGCACTTGTAGGTTGCTTTGCTTTCACCCTTCTGTCCAGTTCATCCCAAACCAGCTCGATGGGGTTTAAGTCTGGAAACTGTGCTGGCCATTCCATGATTTGAAGCCTACCGTCTTGTTCTTTTCTTCTAAGGTAGTTCTGACATAGCCTGGAGGTATGTTTTGGGTCATTATCTTGCTGTAGGATGAACCCCTGACCAATTAGGCGTATACCAGAGGGTATTGCATGGCGCTGCAAAATGCTGTGGTAGCAGTTTTGGTTCAGGGTGCCACTCACTCTGTGCAAGTCGCCGACTCTGGATCCAGCAAAAGAGCCCCAGACCATCACGCTTCCTCCTACATGTTTGACAGTTGGTGTCACACGCCGAGGAACCATCCTTTCGCCTACTCGATGGCGTACAAAAACCCTGCGTGATGAACCGAAGATTTCAAATTTTGATTCATCGGTCCATAAGACCTTCTTCCAGTCTTCAGTAGTCCACTGGCAGTGCTTCATGGCCCAGGCAAGCCTCTTTTTCTTATTTTGCCATCTTAGCAATGGCTTTCTTACTGCCACTTGACCTGTCAAACCTGCAGCTCGAAGTCTTCTCTTCACAGTTGAAACTGAGACTTGCTTACTTCGACCAGTGTTAAGCTGTGCTTGAAGCTGTTGTCCTGTGAGCCACCTATCACGCAAGCTGTTGACTCTCAGAAACTTGTCTTCTGATTCTGTTGTGGCTTTGGGTCTGCCAGACCTCTTCCTGTCAGAGTTTCCTCCAGTTTCCAAGTGCCTTTTGATGGTGTAGGAAACTGTACACACTGACACCTTGGTTTTCTTTGCAATTTCTCTAAAGGAAAGACCTACACTTTTAAGGGTTATAATGGTCTGTCTGTCTTCCTTTGTTAATTGCCTTTTCTCGCCATTATGAGAGCAATATACTACTTCCTGCAGTACAATACTGTCCAAATAATGCTTAAGAGGGTGTAGTAACACAGTCTGTTCCAACACTGCTTTTATAGAGACAGAGGGTTTGTAAGTAATCAACAAAAGTTGGGACACCTGTAGGAATTGTTAGCATCAACTTTCAAGGCTTAATTTACTTCCATGCTGCAGAACAGCTGTAAGTTGTTAACCCATTACTTGTTCCCTGAAAAAGGCCTTTTTGTATAACTCTGAAATGTACATTATTTTTCAGTTTTTGGTAACCTAAACTTTTTTTTTAACCTCTGGCAGTTTACCGCTTACATTTGTACCATTTCAGGTTATTCACTGGACTTGAACTGCTTAAATTTCAATAAAAACTGGAAAAATGGGGGTGTTCTAAAACTTTTGACTGATTTTTTATATATATATATATATATATATATTACTAGATTTGAACAGAAGCGATATTAATTATTTATTGGACATGCACAATCCATCGATTTGTGAAACTATTAAAACATTAAGATTGACAAAGACATTTATAATGATAGAAATGAAATACTTATGAGACTATCTGTACTATATTTTATTATTTTAAAATAAAATACAAACTGTAAATCTCCTGGCAATGTGTTTATGTATTAATTAATTAATTTATGTATTTAAAATGTTGTACTGTTTAAAAAAAGGTATATAATAGAAATAAACAAAAGAAAAAAACTTCTTTGTCTTTGCAGAATTTGATGGAGCCTAGAGTTGGACCATAATGACATTTTCAGCTATCGATTATCATCTGTAAATTGTCACGATAATCGTGCCTTATCGGGCAA
The DNA here is from genome assembly GCF_902713425.1 of Acipenser ruthenus. Taxonomy (NCBI): domain Eukaryota; kingdom Metazoa; phylum Chordata; class Actinopteri; order Acipenseriformes; family Acipenseridae; genus Acipenser; species Acipenser ruthenus. Next base: position 88,185,857 of record NC_081190.1, on the reverse strand, counting down.
ATAAATACAAGATTAAAGAGTTTAGAAGGAAATAAAACTAGACAGTATATGTGCCGAGTTTTTACATTTCTGGTGGGTGCCCAGAACAAACGTGAGTATAAAAATACACCTATTGTAATTTGTATATTTTTAAATTGATGTAGTTTTTCTATAAAATGATACATATATATTTTTTCTTATTTAAACATTTATGTTAATTCGAGAACGTTTACTTTCATAAAAAAGTGCCACCAAATAACAAAACAAAATTGCTAACATTACCTGGAAGCATTTGTTTCCATTAAGACAATCAAACTAGGTTATACTGTATATATATTTAGAAAACGATTGAGTGCGAACAGATCTAGCGGGCTTCTATTTTGCACAGATGCCCGCTGGAACGTTGAAGGGCTTAAAGTCCATATGTCACCTATTTAAACGAAGCAGTTGGTCTGTTCAGGGCTGCTGTGTAGGAGGAGACAGGTGGTGTGTTCTGTGTCCAAGCAGTCAATTGAAAAAGTAAGTGTTGTGTTAAAACTGTGTGGTTTATTTTTGTGTATGCCAGGTAAACGGCTTAGCCGTCCTGCAAACTGGTCAGGGACCAGCATACTGTGTAGTAAGCGCTCCGAAGGAGCTAGGTGTTTGTTTTGTTTTTGTGTTCGTTTATTATTAAAGAAAAATAGTGCGTCAGCGCTGGAAAACTCAATTTCTGTGTCCTGTGTCAGTGTTTAAAAGGGGCAAAGTACCTGAGTGGGTGCAATATATATATATATATATATATATATATATATATATATATATATATATATATATATATATATATAAAATGATTTTCTATGTGAGATATGGACTTTAGCTGTGAATTACATTTTAAATCAATCCGAGAATAAATACCAGCTTTTTCCCTTAACATTCTAATCTACAACTAATCTAATAACATAAAAAGCGACTTGATTAACAAACGGTAAATTAAACATTGATACTTTCTGACGCTGGTCTAGAGACAAGGGAAATCGTGTCTGTGACAGGATACCGTAATGAAGGCTCAATTCACAGCTACTGGACAGCAAATCAACAGGAAAGACGCGACTGGTCCACAATTCTGTCATCAGCTGGATCCAAACAACACCCTCCCTCAAAACCAGCCAGTCAAACTGCCAACCCTGTTTCAGTTCTTTCCGCACCAGCCAATCCACTCCCTGCCAGGTTGAATGACGCCCTGCCTCCAACAACAAGTTTCGAGTCTGACTCTATGCTACAAGGACTACAGTTAATAAATTAATAAATTGTCCAGATAAATTATAATACGAGAGAGTAAGACCCCAATAAATAAATATATTAGCCAAATAATAATAATAAAAACTATTTTCTCTACGTGTATTTTTCTATTCTAATTCTTAGGGACTATTTACCTCAGCGGAAGGTTACCCAGTGAAATATCAGAAGTTCAAGGTAAATATAGTTTGTTTTTTTTAAAAAGAGAAAATAAAGAAATAAAAAGTTTTCTAATAGCGATAGAGCCCTCTCGGTGTGGGCTCTACCATGTGGTAGATGACCTTGACTTTCTTTAGCGCCCTCGCCTACGGCTCGGGACACATAACTCCACTCGCAGCTATCTACCACACGGTAGAGCCCGCATCGATGGGTTCTATCACACTACTTACTAGCAAATGTGTTCCAAACTGCACTGAAAAGAACATTTCCTTATGTTATGTTATAAATGTGTTGAGGTGAGGTGGGGTCACAGGGAACAAGCTACAAGGCTAGATCTGTCCCTGTTAATCACTAATTGATTGATTGTGTTCACTCCTTAAATAAAACCAAAATCCTACAAGTTATATTCTAATTTTTGTGTGTGTTTTTGTGCGTCGGATGCTGGCAGGGAACACTGAGAATGATCTTATCAAATGTTGACTATATACGTACAACTCTGGTCACCCCATTGAAATTATTATTAGAAATTCTAGGCACAACTGCTGCAGGAATTATAGTCCTCCCCCCAGGCCTAATATGAACAATCTTATTAGGGTTCCCATATACACAGCTACTCCACCTGCATTTGAGTTTATAAACCTCAGCCTGGCACTGCTTAATGTTCGCTCTTTATTAAATAAATCCTTTTTAATTAATGATTTTATTATTCACTATAAAAACTTGATTGTCTTTTTCTCACTGACCTGGCTTAGTTTTGATGATAACACATACTTTGCATTTGTCCATAAAACACGTTTAGCAGGACTAGGAGGTGGGTAAGCTTTTATATTTCGGAATGTTTTTATCGGTAAACAGATATTTGCTGAGGAGTTTTCTTCTTTTGAATGTCTGCCTCTAATGCTTAATAGCCAACTACTTAATTATGACAGGATTATTTTAATTGGAGATTTAAATCTACATCTTGACACAGAGATTGATTTAAGGGCTCTTGACTTTCTACGGCTATTGGAATCTTTAGATTTTGTGCAACATGTAACTGGGCCTACTCACAATCATGGCCATACCTTAGATATTTTAATCATTTGTGGTGTAGTTGTGCATATCTCCTCTATAATTGGTCTTAATGTCTCTGATCATTACCTCATTCTATTTGAAGCAATCCTTCACTTGTCCTTACTTGTCCTTAAAAGCTGTGTAGTTAATCATCTTACTGTTAGAACATTTGTGGAAAAACAAGCTCTGCTTCACCTGTGCCTATACGGTCTTTGTCTATAGCTAAGTTGGTTGATAGATTTAATCATCTTTGTGCATCGACCTTTGATGCTGTTGCCCCACTTAAGACCAGACTAGTCACACAAAATCATAAAGCTCCATGGATTAATGAAGCTTTGTCTGCCAAATGAAAAGGGAATGTCATAAAATGGAGTGTAAATGGAAACCCACGACACTACAAGTTAATTATGACATTATGAAAGAAAATTTAGTAATACAGGTTCACTCTCATTTTGGTGATGCTCCTGTACAGTACACAGAACTGAAGAAGCAGACAAGGACTCTATAGCTAGAGTTAGTAATAAAAATAAAAATAAAAACTTCTTGTGTATTGTCCAGAGGAGATTTGCTTTGTTTAACCTAACTCTGGTATATTTTTTCGAGTTTAATCAGAGATAACACCTTGCCCAGGACTATAGTCCCACAATTCACTGCAGAGATGACCCATTTCTGAAGTGAAAAAATAATACAATCATTTAAAAATGTTAAAAGAAAAAGAAAACAAATAGCTTATAAAATATAATAGTTCTAGTTAGTTTGATCACAGCAGGTTCTATATTTAATAACAGTCAGATTGTTGTTGATTGATACTCAATAACTGAGTAAACAAGGGAAACCGAGGGACCGCATTGTTTTGTGTTGAGTAATTAACATGTTTTATTCAATTTAATTAATACTTCACAAATTCAAATTTCTTAAAGGTAATTACTCAGAAAATACAAGTGTCGGTATATCCCAAGTAATAATATAACCCTGTGACAAAAGAAAGAATGAATCTTGGTTATAAATCTCCCTCCCAACCTGTGAGGGCGCTGTGTAAAGGCATCAGAGTGCCCCGGACTGGATGGTCTGACAATTCATTCTAGGGAAAGATGAAAGTCGGCCATCTAGAAAGGGGGCGGAGCCACAGTACACCAAGTCATTGCCCCAGACGGGAGGCGATGTGGCAATCGCGGATTGGAGGAAAAGTGATTGCACTCGCTAACCAAGGGGGTGTGGCTGAAGGTACAAAAGGGGATATGGCCGAGTGAACTGCTCCTTTGTTATGGTTATGAGAGAACCGCTGAAGGACCATAAATGTTACCGTGAGTGTTTCGTGTTTGTTTGTTTGCCCATATAATTGTACTTGTTTGTCATTATTAGACGGCTAACACGTTCCGGGAGCTGTCGCTAAAGGCCAGCACTAAGCTGGACATCACTGCACTATTGTACACGAATAAATTGTATTTCACCACTTGCACCAAAGCAGTCACTCTGGACTTGTGATCGTGTTTGTGTTCTGTGTGTGTGTTTATACTGTGTTTATTATTTCGGGACTGTAACCCGTGGTTTAAAACTGTTGCCAGGGATTATTATTTACGGTCGCCAAAACAACCTGGATTAAAACAAATAAATAATTGTTTGGACCGTGAACTTTGTCATCTGTTTATGCGTTGCATCACCTCTACACCTGTGCACTGCAAACCACTTTGCCACAAACCCATACTTGATACAATAAACAAACTTGCTCACACAGTAGACAAGATCAACCCTCAGTCCTTTCATTTAACCTGAAGGTAATAATGTGGCAGGCCCAGGTGCTATAGGGTCTCCTGGTAACAGGATTTAAACTAAAATATAGCTTGCTAATTAGATTCAGTGAAATAGGCGATGGACAGCATAATTTATTAATACTTGTTTTATTAAGTAGTGAGGACAAGGAAACAAGTGTAGTTCAATGATTCATGTTCTGTTGCTGTTTGCAGATTTATATAAATTAATAACATAGCCACTTTGCACAGGAAATGCATATTTGTGTGGTAGAAACACGGTAAAGGAGATGCATTATGAGAAATCAACAGTAAAGTTGCACATTAGCTGATAATACCAACACAATTAAAGATTTATGGCTGTCGAGAGTCAACATGGTTTTAATCCCCACAATTATGAGGGGTGGATGTACTAAAACAGGTAAGTAAAATCATTCTCATACAAGTTCTCTCCTACAGCATGGTGAGCAAGAAACAGATTTGCCTTTAAGTGGCAAGTAACTCCTAAAGCTAAAGACTGTGAAAATGGTAAGCAAAAAAGTGCTTTGAGAAGGATGACAGAAGATGTTTAAAAATATCTGGTTTCAAGGACCTGAGCCATCAACTTGCAAGTTTAAAAAAAATCTAAACCTTCCTATTAAATATTCAGGAAGTCTACTTGCCTTCCCTAAAATAGAAATAGCTTTAATCTGATTGGAAATGTTTGACTTTTAACACCTAATTAATAACAAGGCAGATGCTCAAAGATACTAAAATATATATGTTTATCAAATATACATCTTCCCAGAGCCTGAGTAGGAGGATGGCTGAATGTCACAGTTTAGACACTTGTCCATATTCCATAAATATAAAGGCCCTGTCTATGTGAGAAAAGGATTGTATAGCCTGCTCCAAACTGGGACACAGAAGGGCTGTGGTGAGATCTGCAGACGACCCCATACAGAAATCAGCAGTTTTCATTATTGGATTTGGCTAATTACACCAAACTTTAGATATCTGTTTAATTAAAAACTGAAATGACAAATCCTCTTGGGCAGACTCCAGTGTCTGATGATTCCTTAGAATATAAAGATAGTTAATATGAAAATTAAAAGAAACGTTTCTCTCAGTGAAGATACCTCTTAAGAGTATCTCCCATTGCCTTCATTTTCACGTGTGATCAACAGTGAGAAACCTCTGGAGCCTGCATCCATTTCACAGGAATGGTTGTCAGAGGCATTGCACACAATTACCAATTAGCAGTTCATTTTCATGAGATGCAGGGTAATAGGAGGATTAAAATGTACAGTAATTGTTTGAATATAATGCACACCACAAACCCTGTGCATACCACACATGACTGATTTGTCTTGAGCTGCATCTTTATTATAACATGCACCTCTTGTATAACCCTTCATCAACACGTGGTGCAAATGCAGAAATTTACATCTCTCATAACTTTAAAGATAGCGGGATATTCTTACTTACGATTAAACTTTAATCAGTTTTTGGGGTGATTCCCTTTCCAACTTGCAAGGGTTACAACAAATATACATTTTTCACATACCACAATCACAGCTCCTGCTTTTTGACAGAATAAATTGTTGAGAGCTGCAGGAGAGCTGAGAAAGATGTAGAAACAGTGTATCACTTATAACATGATTGATTAATCCATGAATATTTCTTATGCATTCTTTAAAGTATCCTACTTGTTGCCTAACAGTACCATATTGAACAAAAAAGATTTTATTATTTTTTCCTTCTTCAGGGAGCAAAAAAGGCATGTCTTTCATATAGTCTGTAGGCTACCACTTGCAGCTCCTGTTTACTTGCAGAATTGAGTGCTGAAAGTTGCAGGGGAGCTGGAATAGATGTGGAAAAGATGTACTGCTTCTAAAATTGGTGGTTTAGCCCTACAGATTATATATGTATGGAAAGAAACTATGACTTGGGTTTGAGGAACTGTACAGAGAGATGTATATTGTAACACGTATTTTTCTTTTCTTTGGCATTGTTGCCGTTTTTTTTCACACGAGATGGCTCATGATGATGGTAGATCATTCATGGAAGATTTGACTCTGCAGGGTCAAGGTAGAATATTTACATCAATCTGTCTCGAATATTTAACTATTGGAAGACGGTCCTCCTGTTAGTATCGTTTTTCATCCAGAGGGGTCTTTCATTGATTCTTTCATTGAAATGTGTTAGCGCACAAGTTGGGGGAATAACACAGCAGTAAAAGACAAACACTTGTCAATTTTTTCAGGGAACACAATAAATCACAGTATCTAAAACTGTTTAATGATTAACTTTTACATTACCGTAGCTTTTCTTGTTCGCATTGTTTTTGGAGGAAACGCTGTGTAACTACACAATAATACAGACAGACTGATTTGCCATGCAAGAAAAAAAAAACCTGGGATATGACGGTTGAACAAGTACTTTGTAACATTGAAGAGACGGGTTTTGTATCAGAAAACTGGTCACTGAGTCGGAAATAGTGTGTGACAGGTCAATGAATTCATTTGTTACATTATGTATATGTATTATGTTACTGTATATATATAATGAGGATTGATGTTATTGTTATTACAAGGGCGGTAAAAGACAACCGACGTGTAGCTGGTTTTATGGATATCCGAGTGCCGACTGTATTTAAAAAATGTGCAGCACTTCAAAACACTGTTTATTCAATACAGAACTGTTTAATAATATAAACCAGTTTTGTGTCGTTCCTTTTCTTTAAATTATAAGTTAACCGTGTGCATGTGCATGGGGTTTATTTGCACCCAGTTCTGCCTTCAGTGGGCGCTTAATTATTGTACACCTTAATGTACACCTCTCATATGCTATAAAGTCTTTACAGAATAACAGTATACACTGCTAAAATTTGTAAAATGATATGTGTTATACTCTGGTAAAATTATTTAATTTGAACCAATCCTTTAAGGCTCATGCAAAACCCATTTTAATTCTAGAAATTAAAATCAGAAGAGAAAGAGTTAAGAATCTACCATAGGATTTAATTGTTTGCATGTGTAACAGGGTACTTCTGCACTCACATGAATGATTGAAGGATGACAATTAGATGACATGGATGCGTGATCTCTGCGTGAAGGTTGGAATTGGCACGCCCCACAGGCACACAGGTATAGAGTACATACGAACATACAGGGACCCCACGTGACGCTACCAGCAATGGTACCTCACGTGGGACACAGCCCGGCGTACAACAGGCAAAATAAACAAATGGAGGTGCCGCTTCCACACCTGTATGCTATACTGGGTGAGAGCTAATATCCCGAAACTAACCACCTGTTCCCCGGGCAGGTCACCCAACCTTGGATATACCCACGATCGTTGGTTCATTGTAGCTTCTTTCTCCAGGAACAAACCCCCCGACCACCTTAAGACCTCAGAATATACACACGATCAGCGTTGGAGGTGGTCGCTTCCTTTCTTGAACACAGTTGTTCAGCAGCACAGACGGACCGATGCTTCAGCAGGAACAATGCTCTGACCCCTATGGCTTACAGCAGCCTTGATCTGTGTAATCGGGACCCTTTTATTCCTGGCGCTCTGTTGCACCACGCCAACCTGCTGATTAGGAGCTTGCAGCTGGTAAACACACACACGCTGCTCGTTCCCACAACTAAACACAGCAGGCAGGCTGCCACACACAGAGCATCAGGTTCCCCTTTAAAACTAATCCCGTTATTATTATTATTATTATTTATTTCTTAGCAGACGCCCTTATCCAGGGCGACTTCCAATTGTTACAAGATTTCACATTATACAGATTAGTTATAGAATCATAACGCTCACACCTACATTACTCGAACACAGAAGGCCACAGGGCTCCAGCCCTGCTACAGCATGAGACATTGAAACATACATTTTTGGATTCTATGAACCATTTCAACAGAATTAAAAAGGTATGTATTTTATTCAAAGTGTACATTTTAAACACCATTAAGGGAACCTTGGTATACTGCGTACTACATCATAATAAAAAGAATTACCCAATCAGAAATCCTTGGAAACCAGTTACAAGGGTCAGCAAAAGTCACAAATATATATATTTCAGTACAGTGAACATAAAGTGCTTAGGTTAAATGTGCTTAAAATATAAAAAGGTTATACTTTGGGAATATACAGTAGAAAACCAAAACAATATGTGTGCTCACATGTACATTGGCCCAAGTAATTTTTTTAATGAACAAATATACAATAAACCTGGTTGTTTAGATACAGCATGGCTGCTTCGATCAAATCCAGCCGCACTGCAGACATTTTGTTTTACACAGTCAGTAAATCAAATAGAGGGATATGCAGATTTGTAAATAAATAATAACTCATGCATTAGTAATAAAGAACATTTCCAAAATGAAGATAGAAACACATTAGAGAGCAGATGCTCTGGTTTCTTAACAGTCTGTAGCATACATAAACATACAGTAATACAAATACAAGTGAACAACTTGACCAGTAGGAACTCATAGATTTTTAATAACTAGATACTGTAGATGGATTCAAGAACAGACAGGAAACAAAATATATGCAAAAAAAAAAGATATTGCATGATTAGTAAGATGTACTATAAATAATTGTTGTAATTATCATAATTCACAAATAATAATCATGTATCAGAGAACATATAGTAAATTACCACAACTATTCATACAGAGTAACATTGATGTGCTGTACTAGACTTGCTTTCTGACTGCACTCTGAACACAACCTCTTTACATGCATGCACAGGATGCACAGACTACTCCTCTCATTACTCCTGCCAATGCCTAATACTTATTTTAAGGTTTCCATGACTACCCCATTATATCAGCTAACCACAGCTGTTTTCATCACTCCATTGGTTTCAGTTCCAATGTCTTGTAGTAGCCAGTAAACAAAATATCCAGATTAAATCAGATCACGGACTTCTCTGGTAGGAAATTGGCATATTAGTCCTGTCAAGGGCATTGATACGATTCCTCTGCAAACCTTTTAAATAACTGTCTTCCCAAAAGTAATACATACGGCACAGCAGAAAGGTTGAGATGGAAAGCTGGAACCCTGTATATGTAGTTTATATAGTTTTCATTTAAAATGAGAACTTTGCTTCTATTCTTTGTATTTGTTTTTTGCTCACACTCAATGAATGAGCATATTTTGTTAGTGTTGTGCAAAATGTAACATTAGATTTTACAGACTTTGAGGAATTCCCAGAATTGTGCAGCTCTTAAGACATTCCAAAAAGCTTTAAAATTTTTTTTTTTTTTTTAGATTACTAAAATTTACAAAAACAAGTAAGGGTTCAATTATAGTAAAATAAATACATACAGTGCCTTGCGAAAGTATTCGGCCCCCTTGAACTTTGCGACCTTTTGCCACATTTCAGGCTTCAAACATAAAGATATGAAACTGTAATTTTTTGTGAAGAATCAACAACAAGTGGGACACAATCATGAAGTGGAACGAAATTTATTGGATATTTCAAACTTTTTTAACAAATAAAAAACTGAAAAATTGGGCGTGCAAAATTATTCAGCCCCTTTACTTTCAGTGCAGCAAACTCTCTCCAGAAGTTCAGTGAGGATCTCTGAATGATCCAATGTTGACCTAAATGACTAATGATGATAAATAGAATCCACCTGTGTGTAATCAAGTCTCCGTATAAATGCACCTGCACTGTGATAGTCTCAGAGGTCCGTTTAAAGCGCAGAGAGCATCATGAAGAACAAGGAACACACCAGGCAGGTCCGAGATACTGTTGTGGAGAAGTTTAAAGCCGGATTTGGATACAAAAAGATTTCCCAAGCTTTAAACATCCCAAGGAGCACTGTGCAAGCGATAATATTGAAATGGAAGGAGTATCAGACCACTGCAAATCTACCAAGACCTGGCCGTCCCTCTAAACTTTCAGCTCATACAAGGAGAAGACTGATCAGAGATGCAGCCAAGAGGCCCATGATCACTCTGGATGAACTGCAGAGATCTACAGCTGAGGTGGGAGACTCTGTCCATAGGACAACAATCAGTCGTATACTGCACAAATCTGGCCTTTATGGAAGAGTGGCAAGAAGAAAGCCATTTCTTAAAGATATCCATAAAAAGTGTCGTTTACAGTTTGCCACAAGCCACCTGGGAGACACACCAAACATGTGGAAGAAGGTGCTCTGGTCAGATGAAACCAAAATCGAACTTTTTGGCAACAATGCAAAACGTTATGTTTGGCGTAAAAGCAACACAGCTCATCACCCTGAACACACCATCCCCACTGTCAAACATGGTGGTGGCAGCATCATGGTTTGGGCCTGCTTTTCTTCAGCAGGGACAGGGAAGATGGTTAAAATTGATGGGAAGATGGATGGAGCCAAATACAGGACCATTCTGGAAGAAAACCTGATGGAGTCTGCAAAAGACCTGAGACTGGGACGGAGATTTGTCTTCCAACAAGACAATGATCCAAAACATAAAGCAAACTCTACAATGGAATGGTTCACAAATAAACATATCCAGGTGTTAGAATGGCCAAGTCAAAGTCCAGACCTGAATCCAATCGAGAATCTGTGGAAAGAACTGAAAACTGCTGTTCACAAATGCTCTCCATCCAACCTCACTGAGCTCGAGCTGTTTTGCAAGGAGGAATGGGCAAAAATTTCAGTCTCTCGATGTGCAAAACTGATAGAGACATACCCCAAGCGACTTACAGCTGTAATCGCAGCAAAAGGTGGCGCTACAAAGTATTAACTTAAGGGGGCTGAATAATTTTGCACGCCCAATTTTTCAGTTTTTTATTTGTTAAAAAAGTTTGAAATATCCAATAAATTTCGTTCCACTTCATGATTGTGTCCCACTTGTTGTTGATTCTTCACAAAAAATTACAGTTTCATATCTTTATGTTTGAAGCCTGAAATGTGGCAAAAGGTCGCAAAGTTCAAGGGGGCCGAATACTTTCGCAAGGCACTGTAAATAAATAAAGGAAACTTATATGCATACATAGGACATATAAAGGGATATGATTCATCATTCATCCCTTTAACAATGGGTATAGGAATGATTCATCATTCATCCCTTTAACAATGGGTATAGGCTACAGGACAGCATATTTACTTATAAACCAAGAAATACAAAACAAGATTTATGAAGAATAAAAAGGTTTTATAAACAGGAACATCTACATATGCAAGATTTATGATGAATTCAAAAACATTCTGTAAACAATAAGATGCACATTATTACTATATCACGCCATTGTCTTGTTAAGTACTCGCTTGTTGTTGGTGCAAGCACACAGGAATGTGTACGCCTTGAAAGCATGCAGAGATGAACGGCGGGGTGTATTGGTCTATTGCTGTATGCTCCAAAATCAAAATCAAAGAATGGTTTTGGCTCCACATCTTTATCATCATCATTTTCACAATATAAAGTTATCATTTAAAAAAAATAATAATAAAAAAAATCTTGCATCAAACTTCTTTACTTCTGTTATCTGAATCTATCTTATATGTTGATGTATTTCATTTGCAATAGTAGCAAGCAAGATATACCAATATAAAATAAAAGTAAACAATACTGCAAATAAACTGTACCAAAATGAAAGTAAATACTATATTGTGACAAAGTGGTTTGCAGGGTACATGTGCAGGAGTGATGCAGTGTGTAATTAGCATCCAGTTGGAAGTATTTTATTTTTAACAATCCAGGTCTGGTGACCAAATAATGATCCCCGGCAATACACAGCAATGTGTAGTGCACGGGGTAAATAATAACAGGTTTGCAGTCCCAACTAATAAACACAAAGTATCCTTCCCACAGTGTACAAACACGGTCACCAGTCCTGGGTGCGTGCAGTAGTGCTCGTGGTGGGTGATACAGTTTATTGCGTGACAATAGTGCAGTGCTGTTCCAGGTTTTGTGCTGGCCCTTGGCGAGAGCTCGGGAATGTGTTAGCCATCTAAGTGAAGGAAGAGATTGCATCTCTCTGTCCCCTTTTATGCCGTCACAAATGACCCCTTGGTAAACGAGTGCAGCTACCCCTCCAGTCCGCGACTGCCACATAGTTTCCCTTCCGGGTCGATGAGTTAATGCATCCGGGTTCTGCCCCCTTTCTGGCTGGCCAACTTCCCTTGAACCCTGGGAAAGAACTGTTAGGCCAACCTGTCTTAGGTACTCTGTTCTCACTATTTAGCACCCTCACAGTTCAGGAGGGTAGGATATATATATATATATATATATATACACACACACACACATTAGATCGTCAGTGGTGTTCTGCTGTATCTTCCATTTTTCTCAATGCACTCAAAAGATGCAAGGGATGCTTGTGCTTATTTTGGACTTCGGATCTGACCCGGATCCAAAGAATAATGGTTCATGTGTTTTTCGGGGCTTTAATAAGTGCAGTCCCAGACATGTAAACTATGCATGGCCATTGAAACACTACGAAGAGGACGTAGACAGAGACCTCCCCCTCCCCCATATAGAATACTGGTATGGCATGGTACTGCAGGTGCTCTGTTATTTGACGTACCTGCGTACATCCTGGAGCTGAAGTTGGCAATCTTACTGTTACTTGCACCATGCAGTTACCGTTTGCTTTTCTTTGTGCATTTAAAACATTAATCTATTTAAGATAATAATATCTAAAGCTTTTCTCAGTTGTAAATAATAAAAGAAAAGTATCTTTTTATATTTGATTATTATTATTTTTTTTAATTTAGTCTGTATAGGAAAAATGATTTCCATTACACGAGAGTAGATGTTAAAACTGCATGCTGATTTGAACTCTGCTCTCGCCAAGATAAGCACCAACTAAGACATAGCTTTACAGTAAACTAATGTGATCCATATGTGTCTCCATCCATTTGCGCTTCCTTCCATATGATGATGTAGATATCCTTCTGTCTGGTGTTGATGGCTGAAGTGTAATGCTGGCTCCAGGGATCAGCTTATTGCCTCCCTAGTGCATCAGCACACACAACGGCTGCGATGCTGGCTCCGGGGATCAACCACAGTGAGGTCTCCCCAGTGCATCAGCATGACAACCGTCTGGATTGAGCTAAGGGTACATCTCTGGGATCTTCAAGTGGGCACCTTCAATCTTCCAAAGATTGGAAATGAAGAATACATTTATTATCCAAGTTTAAAAATCAAATGGACAATAAATGGAAGTGAAATAAACTGGTCTCGCCAGGTATCTTTATAGTCCTGTTTGACAACTGTAAACTGAACTGTAAACTGGAAAAACCCTATTTTAAGGTACTAAGAATGAAGAGCGATTTAGGGGGCCATTTTCTTAACTCCTGCAAATAAGTAACTGGAATGTGAATACACTTTTTGGTATTGTGGTAATTGTCCCACCAAAGGACAAAGAATGGTGTCACATGTTCAGGACATCATAAAATATGATCTGGAAAAGGAACATAAGAGTAAAAAGCAAATGATCGACTGAAGAAACAAACTAGGTTAAAAACAAAACTAGTTGTACATACATTGTAAGACTGTGTAATCTGGTGCATCACATTTAGTGATAGGGGCCTGTTCACAAAGATTGAGCTATAATGATATTGACCTCTTAATATTTGTTAATTATATACATACATTATATAATTGTATATAATGTATTAAGTTGTGATTCCATGACTCATAATGTGATCTAACACAATGATCTGAATCTTCTATTTTGTCACATTATTTTTGAGTTATACTGTACTCTAAAATAATGGACTTCTTTTGCAGATGAACAACCTAAACGTGAATTTGGATAATCCTCACTTTATAGACAGAGCACTGTTGCATTAGCCAACATGAAATACTTTTGAGACATGGGATTTGGAATTCACCCAGGTTTATTAAAATTGAAATGGTTCAATACCAAGTACTGTTTGAGGGGCGTAGGAATGAGATCAGTTAAGGTAAAGGACCTGTTCCACTGTATTCGTCAGTAAATACTGTCTTCTCTTCTCTATTTTGATCAAGGTTTACACAGCATTTGACTGAGATCTTCTGTGTTCCTTTGTATGGACATATTGCCATGGAACCATTACTTAGTAAGCCTGACCCTCCATCAGAGATAAGAATTTAGAAAATATTCAAGTAGTTACATATTAACATGCACAACCTTTCTCCTCCAACTGTCTGAACAGAATTCCCAGAGCGTACAGACAAATACTCAAATCAAAAACTGGGTCAGCATAACCGCTAATGACACTGAAATAGCTTTCCAACAATTTTATTGTCTTCAGATAGGAAAGAAAATAGCTGAAGAGCCAGTGAGTAATCCATTTATAGGTACAAAGAGAGGCACTATAACTTGAAGTGCTTGATGATGGTGCTAAAGTCTTGGAGAGTGGGTTACAGTAAAAGGCAGCTGCCATATTTTATTGACCAGCCCAGACCCAACTGACAGCAAAATTGTATAAGAAGATTTTAAATCAATTTGGAAAATACCTTTTAGTTAAACCAGATGGTAATTTGTGCAACAGATTTAACTAGAAATGCTCAAATATAACCGTGGTATCCTATATAGAAAGCATTAACTTACAATTGTCTGTGTATATGTTCTATATGGCAGGGCTCTATCCTGGATTCTCACTATTTCCACTGTATATGAAGTGTTGCAGTCTGGGTATAATCAGTTACCATCTATTTAAGAGTGATTCAGGTTACTATTCATAAACATATCCCCTTAACTTAAACCCATGATTACTGTAAAACAACAAAGGGTTTGATTTTCTGCAAGAACAAAAAAAATGCATCATGAACTTGATAAATGTAGCATTAACTGCAATGATCGATTACCTCTTGAAGTGCAGCTATAAATACCATGGGATATGTCTGAATTTATACCTCCTTTGTGTGAATATACATCATGAGATATTCATTAGCAATATGTGGTCCATTGATGGACTGTGGGGATAAACTTTTCTGTAATGCTGCGGACCTCTAATTAGATTTCAGAGAGTCTAAAGCAAATTAACCTTACAACTGACAATGCAATATTCCCCAGGCCAGGGAGACAACTTATTTACATAAAATGTCACCCTTGGGTGCCTGTTTTGCTTTTTCCAAACACTTACTACCTTGACCATTTAAGTGGGTGATTATAAGGAGATATTTCACAGAGTGGGAATCCACAGTCAGGATGGATAGTGTCATGGGGAAACTGGAGCCAAGAAAGTCTGGGTATCCCTGCCATTATTGTGTACTGTTTGAAGATCATTCATCCACTTTCAAGTGTGCAGTCTTATGATGTTTTTTTAAGAGTCACCTTGTGGATGAGTGAACTTAAATAAAAGACAATACAAATAAAAATGCCAATAATCCTAGCCGGAGAGTAATATTGATATAGTTAATGATAAAAATTAACTGGGTTA
This sequence comes from Acipenser ruthenus, assembly GCF_902713425.1. Taxonomy (NCBI): domain Eukaryota; kingdom Metazoa; phylum Chordata; class Actinopteri; order Acipenseriformes; family Acipenseridae; genus Acipenser; species Acipenser ruthenus. The sequence goes on along the minus strand of NC_081190.1, from coordinate 88,170,286 downwards.
AAACATGTGTCTACACTGAAGACGACAAGTCAAGTACAGCTACTAAAGTACCACTAAGAAAGAGTAAAAAAAAAATAAAAAATACAGCCATCATTTGACATTGAAAAGTTAACTTATTTAAAAAGCATGCATTCAAAATTATCTATAATTAATGTATGTTGTACCTTAGATATCAGTCAGAGATGTATGTATTTCCTTCAAGATGTCATCCATTTCAGTTAGTTTAGGTCCAGTTAGTGAGCTGTGAGGTCCAGTCAGGTGACCAATAAGGTAGTTTAATATTAAGATATCTCAGTCACCTCTTTCTAATGTGGTATCCAAATGCCTTGTTACATTATTATCAACCTGAAAAGAACAAGTCACGCTTTATTTTAAGGGCCGTTTTTTTTTTTTTTTTTTAGTTTAACTGTTAACAAACATTGTTAATTTTTAGCTAAGGGTTAAGGTTAGGGTTAGAGTTAGGGTTAATAAAAACTTGATTTAATTTGCTAAACATTACTACAGTAACAATTTGAACCGATTTCAAGCATATGATCGACTGGGTATCGACTGGTGTTTGACTGATCATCCATAGGGCTCTGGTGTTTGCAATTTTAGCTGGCCTATTATATATTAACTAACAGTTAACAGAAAATAAATAATCTACATTAACATGTTTATTAGCCGTTTGTTAACAGTTAATAAACAAAAAAGGCCCTTAAAATAAAGGGTGACCGAAGAAAAAAATATATATATATTTGACATACTGACATATATATATATATATATATATATATATATATATATTACATACTGTATGTTTGAATATATTTACAGATGACAAAATGACAGGGTTTTAAATTCACATTAGTCTTACCCAGTTGTAAGGCTTTTCTAACATAGCCCTACCTTACGAAGTACGTGTAGCTTTGCATGTAGCCTGAAATACACTCATGCCTGAGGACTGCGAGAACACTGGGTTTTCATAACTTCTTATTATCTGGGTTTCCACTGACCTTGGTGAAGTGAAGAAGAAACGCAGATGTTAATTGTTAATGTGCTTTGTCTCACACCATCTATCACGCTAAGGAAATAAGACCAAATTTGATCAAGTTAATTACGTAAGCTAGCTGTATATCTGTCCTGTACGAAGTAATGTCTTTGCTCAGAAAAACTACATCTACACTGACACCAGCTCAGAATCCCATCTCTGTACCAGGGCAGCTCAGAATACCATCAGCTGACTCCATGTGTATATATCACATGAGATTTGCTTTGTTCCTGATTTACTTTGTTCCTGAATAAACTCAGGATTGAAACTACCTGAAGATTGGCTTATTATTTTTAAGAAGAAATCGAACCTTACAATTGGCGAGCCTGACCCAGGAGCGCTTGAACCCCAATCAAGGGACCCTTGAGGGGGCCACATTTGAAACAGGATCCTGACGTGACTAGTACCAGCTTTTCAGAAGGTTGTGAGTATATTGGTGTATGGGGCACGCGTAAGGAGTTCCTGTTTGTTGTGATAAGTTCCCTTGCAGATACAGAATATTAGGTTTCAGAGATCCTCACTGCTGTTGACTGCTCAGGTTACGTACTTGTTTGCGACCATTTGACACATGAAATAGGACTCGTAGAACATACATAGTGCCAGGTTATGTATAGATGTATAACACATTAAATATATCTGTTGACTCTCGCTTGGTTGCTCAGGTTGTGTACTGAAGCATTTGACATATGAAATAGGACTCTGCAGGGTATACAGGGATAGGATTGGTTACCATGAACAGTAAATTGCATTGGTCGCACTGGGGATATCAGCGCCTGAAAGTAGTAGTTGTTTGACTTGACTGATATCAAGAATTTTCGCACATACTCTTATTTATATATATATGCTCTGAGCACACTCTTAAACTCAGGGGAGACGTTCAGGAGGACAAAGATGTTTCGGACCCCTGTAAGTGGATCATTCGTGCATTGGCTTTCAACGGACTATCTATATAGGCGGGACGGACTGCACTTAAAAAGAGAACCAATCTACTCTGAGAAAGGATCCTTGAGGAGGTCCAGAAACATTTAATCTAGAAAGGAAGGGGGGAGAAAACAAAAAACTGAAGGGAGACCACATTAAAACAAAGGCAACAACTCAGGTAAGACAGCTATTAAATGTATTTATCTTAATGCTAGAAGTCTCAGAAACAAAATGTTAGATCTTGAAGCTACTGCACTAACAAGTAACTACGATGTGATAGGTGTTGCAGAAACTTGGTTGTCTGAGAGTGATGGAGACGAATATAATATTAGTGGGTACACACTGTATAGGAAAGACAGGCAGGACAGAAGAGGCGGAGGGGTAGCGCTAAATCTGGACAAAAAAACGCAGAATCAATATGGGTCAGAATAATGGACAGAAATTCAAAGGGCATAATAATAGGAGCATGCTATAGACTGCCAAATTCAGATGCCGAGCAAAATAATCTGTTATACAACGACATTAGAAATGCGTGTAGAAAAGGAGACGCCATACTAATGGGGGATTTCAACTTCCCCTGTATAAAATGGGAAAACCCAGTGGGGAGAACGACGGACGAAATTGAAATGGTGGAAATGACAAATGACTGCTTCCTAACGCAATTTGTCAAGGCACCGACTAGAGGGGAGTCTTTTCAAATAACAACAACAGAATAACTAAAACAGAGGTCACAGAGCCATTGGCAAACTCAGACCACAACATGGTCTCATTTGAAGTGATTTTTAAAACCCAAAAAGTAATGACTAAAGCTAAGGTTTACAATTTTAGAAAAGCAAACTATGAAGGTATGAAACAGAGACTAACAGAAGTAGATTGGAGTAAAATAGAGAAAACATCCACAGAAAAAGGATGGCTGTTTTTTAAAAACAATTACATCCCAAAAGTAGACAAAATCTAAATCTAAAACAAAAATGGCCCAAATGGTTTAATAGATCAATTAAAAAAAAATATTCAGCGAAAAAAAGGGACTTTACAGAGTGGTTAAAAGGGACCAAAAACAAAAGTACACAGAAAGAGTACTTGGAAGTGCAAACACAAGTCAAAATGGAAGTTAGAAAGGCCAGAAAGAGATTGAAATCAATATTGCTAAGGGGGCTAAAACCAATTCCAAAATGTTTTACCAATATTATAACAGCAAGAGAACATTCAAAGAGGAGGTTAAATGTCTAAGAGACACAAATGGCAAAATCATAGATGAAGAAAAAAAAAAAAAACAAATATATTAAATGATTACTTTTCACAGATTTTTTACAAAGGAGGACACGGACAACATGCCCCACATGTCGACCTGTTCCTATCCAGTTTTAAATAACTTTAGCATAACAGAGGCAGAAGTGTTAAAGGGACTAGGAGCTCTTAAAATAGACCAATCTCCTGGGCTGGATGAGAGCCTCCTAATAGTACTCAAAGAAATGAAAGAATTTATTTACAAACCGCTAACCAAGATCATGCAACAGTCTCTTGACACAAGGTTTGTACCGACAGACTGGAAAATTGCAAACGTAATACCGATCCACAAAAAGGGAGACAAAACCAAACCAGGTAACTACAGACCAGTAAGCCTGACTTCTATTATATGTAAACTTATGAAAACTATAATAACATCCAAAAGGGTAAATTACCTATATGGTAACAATATCCCAGGAGACAGTCAGCATGGTTTTAGGAAAGGGAGATCGTGTCTAACTAACCTGCTTGATTTTTTTGAGGATGCAACATGGACAATAGATAATTGCAAATCTTATGACATGGTTTATTTAGATTTCCAGAAAGCTTTTGACAAAGTCCCACATAAAAGATTAATTCTCAAACTGAACGCAGTAGGGATTCAAGGAAATGCATGCACATGGATTAGGGAGTGGTTAACATGTAGAAAACAGAAAGTACTGATTCACATAAGACAGTTTACAAATGAGAGGAGGCCATTCGGCCCATCTTGCTCGTTTGGTTGTTAGTAGCTTATTGATCCTATAGTCTCATCAAGCAGCTTCTTGAAGGATCCCAGGGTGTCAGCTTCAACAACATTACTGGGGAGTTGGTTCCAGACCCTCACAATTCTCTGTGTAAAAAAGTGCCTCCTATTTTCTGTTCTGAATGCCACTTTATCTAATCTCCATTTGTGACCCCTGGTCCTTGTTTCTTTTTTCAGGTCGAAAAAATTCCTCTGGGTCGACATTGTCAATACCTTTTAGAATTTTGAATGCTTGAATCAGATCACTGCATAGTCTTCTTTGTTCAAGACTGAATAGATTCAATTATTTTAGCCTGTCTGCATACGACAAACCTTTTAAACCCGGGGTAATTCTGGTCGCTTTTTGCACTCTTTCTAGAGCAGCAATATCCTTTTTGTAACAAGGTGACCAGAACTGAACACAATATTCTAGCTGCAGAGTCACTTACAATTACGTCTCACCCGAAAGATGGAGCACAAGGAGGTTAAGTGACTTGCTCAGGGTCACACAATGAGTCAGTGGCTGAGGTGGGATTTGAACCGGGGACCTCCTGGTTACAAGCCCTTTTCTTTAACCATTGGACCACACAGCCTCCTATATATAAGGGCGCTCAAAAGAAAAGGTAAGTATGGTTTGTCACAATGACAGCGACCAAGGAGTGAAGCAATCTAAAGTTTACAGACCAGGAGCTACGTTGATAAATATGGGGCATTGTGTCTTTCTTTCTGATAGAAGGTTTAAAATATACAGAAAATAAATAGCTATTTTCTGTTAGAAGAATGATGCTTAGCTGAATACACTTACAGACAAAGATGGGTATAGTCAGCACGCAGCTGCAGACAGAACAAGACCGCTGTTTGTTAGAGTGACTGTTAATGGAAAACTTTTACAGAGAAAAAATATTGTTGGAGATCTAGAAATCTGTAACAAACTAATGTATCTGGAAATATTTTCTTAATGTATGTTAAGTGTTTATTTGTGAGTTATGTTTTTAAGACACAGGTGAATTTAACAGTCATCTAGAGCAAACTTTTTTTTTTGCTTGGCCTCACCCCGCAGTGCGATATCATATAAAATTACTGTAAATCAGTAGTCCCCAACCTTTGCTGGCCCATGGGCAACAACACTGAACTAGTAACACATTATGGGCAACATCATGCTTTGCTCTACCTATCAGCCTGAAAATATGTATTTGTGGCAAGCACAATACAGGAAACAGAATTACTCTCCCTCAGCCTAAGGAAACATTTATGTGTGTAATATAAAATATAGGACCTACACCTCAGACAATGGCGATTCTAGAGTATAGCACCACGGAGGCACCAAGGCGGCCCCAATTTAATTATGGAGGGGCACTTTAGGGGTTCTACAGTGTTTTCCCATCTAATAAAATACACCACAAAAACAACTGTGTTGATTAAAAACAAGAAATCTGTAATGGCATAATCTGAAGCAAAACTGCATTAAGCGGAAAACACACACAATTGTGTACTTTCCTGCAATTTAGCGAATTCTGAAGTGCCTTGAACCACCCAAACTTTATTATTATCCTGGACACATTTTAAAAAAAAATAAATAGCAGTAAAGTATAGAGTAAAATAAATATATAAGTAACATAAAAAATACTTTAATGCTGACATTAAATGCTGGGTGAGATTGGAGCAGATTTAAGAAGCTGATTTACCAGAGAAGTACAAGAAATAACACTGTCAACACATAATTAATGATTTAGGCACCTTGACGAAGGCACTTTTGTGTCTAAACGTTGGTGATATGTTTTTATGAATTAAATATATTTTGGAGCACAATTAAATGTGTGGTTCTTTCTTTTTCTCTACTGACTTATGGCTTCAGCCTTGTTAACTTGCACCTTGTCTACTTTGGTGTGCGGATCCTTTTTCTCTAATGATTGTCAACCATATTTTTCTCTTAATAAACCACAAATGTAATATATTGTGAGCAAGAACAGAACGGATCCCAAATTCATTTCTATATGCATCATATCATATGCTACTTGAATTAACACTAGAACCGTCGGGTTTATGCTAATACCTAGAACCGCCGGCAGCAGTCATTTTGAGAGGTACATTTTAAACAGCTTTGATATGAAAATAAAAAGAAAACTTTCAGGTACAACTCAAAAGATGTATTCATGAACATCATATCTAACATTTTCAAAATTAGCACACTGTATAACGCATGACTTCAAAAAAATGAAAAACTACAATAAAATAAACGTTTGAAAAGAAAATATTGTGTAAACAAGTGTAAACTGCTATATGTACATACAAAATTGTAAACACAAAGTAATTATTTACAAAAATAACATAAAAGGCTTTTTTTCCCCCACATTACCGCATATAACGTATGACTTAAATGAAAAACTATAATAAAATAAACATTTAAAAAGAAACTATTGTGTAAACTGGTTATATGTACATATACAACTGGAAAATCGAAATAATTATTTATAAAAAAAATAAAATAAAATAACTCGATTCCCATTGTGTGACGTGAATGCGCATTCAGGGAAACATACTTCACAGTACAATACAATACAATACAATTTGCTCTTATATAGCGCTCTTCATGTGAAGCATCCCAGGTTGCTTTACAACAAGACCCAAAAACAAATGGCTAACAGCCCAGCCTAACAGTAAGCATGTGAAAACAGATACGTCTTTAAACCTGACTTAAAAGATTCAATTGTAGCTGCACCTCTAATATCACTTGGAATAGAGTTCCAGACGAGGCGCGCAACAACTAAAAGCTCTTCCTCCTCCTGATTTTAAGTGACTGCGAGGGATAACCAAAAGATCAGCACTTGCTGACCATAGAGTGCGACTGGGAGTATAAGGTACAATCAGATCCTGCAGATACAAAGGCCCAGATTCACGAAGGGCTTTATAAGTAAGAAGCAGGATCTTAAAATCAATCCTGATTTTAATAGGAAGCCAGTGCAGTGACTTGAGAACAGGAGTGATGTGCTGTGAGCGATGCGTGCTAGTAAGCAGTCTAGTTGACGTATTCTGAACAAGTTGGAGCTGATGTAATGTACAGTCCGGTAGGCCAGAAAACAGAGCATTCCAGTAGTCTAATCTAGACATCACAAAAGCATGCACCAACATTTCAGTATCTTTGTCAGACAAGATTGGTCTCAATTTAGCTATATTACGCAGCTAAAAGTAAGACGTCTTAACTACTGAACTAATGTGGGCATCCAGACACAATTCAGAAGCCATAATAACTCCCAAATTTTTCACACTCTTGGAAGGATTCAAATAATAACCATCAAAAGGAATATTAATACAAGGCGATTTAGCCAAACTGTGCCTGGAGCCAACCAACAGCACCTTTTGTGGATTAATTTTCAGATAATTAGAAGTCATCCATGCTTGGATCTCACTCAAACACTGAGACAAAACAGCAACTGCCATTTCTGATTTAGTGGGAAATGAACAGTATATTTGTGTGTCATCAGCTTAGCAGTGAAATCCAAGGTTGTATTTAGCAATGATGGATGCAAGGGGAGCACATCTACGCTAAACAGGAAAGGACCAAGCACAGAGCCTTGTGGAGCTCCGTACTTCACATCACCGGTTTCAGAAAATGAATGACCCAAAGAAACAAATTGGTGCCGGTGTGATAAATATGGGCAAAACCACAATGCCGCAATGCCTCCAATTCCAGTAAGATTATGCATTCTCACCAATAAGATTCTGTGGTCTACAGTATCAAAAGCGGCCGAAAGATCCAGTAAAACTAAAATAGAAAATTGACCAGAATCAGCAGACCAAAGGAGCTCATTACAGACCTTTAGCCAAGACCTAGTAGCCCCCATATTAGCACATTCCACAGAGGTTTAACGCTTATCAACTTGTGGTGCGCATTTACCACATACTGCTCTTTCACACTGGGCACAGATATTAGAAGTTTTATTTTTATTGCATTTAGTTACCTGGCATTGTTTTCTGTTTGGTGTGCACTGTATCCAGGTTGAGATGCGTTTCTCTGCCGCTTTGAAGTTTTCTGATCGAAATGTTTCTACCAAAGCTCTGTGGCTAGCATCAAGATGAAATCTCTCCTACTGATATTTTCTCTGGTGCATTTCTTGTACAAAACAAAGGAATGGATGACTGCCATGTCCAGTACATTGTAAAATACAGCAACTGGACACCGGTCATTTCTTTCACTGAGTACTAAGTTTTGGGCAGATGGTGGAAACTCTCTTGTCGCTGTGTTTACTGTTCCAACCAGGCTGTTTTTTTTTTTTGTTTCTTCAACTGTTTTGCTAATTACATTAAAATTGTCATTGGTAACATTCATCCCTTTTCCCAAGTACAGTTACATCAGCCTAAGTACCACATTGTCTCCCAGTCTCTGACCAGCTGGACGAGTTTCATCTTTGCAGAGGTAGGGGTAGTGTCTGCTGCCAGCCAAAACTTGATCCTAAATTTGACAGGTTTGTTTCACATGTATTGTGTCCAGCGACACCGTGCTTTTGTTGGAAACAGCTGCTTGTCCATGTAATGTTTTATGTTTAGCTTGAAGCAGGCAATGCTGTTTTCAGTTAAGTTGTTCCAAATTTCTGATGCCAAGGCAAATATATCTGTAGTTGCTCTCAAATCAAAAACGCAAAAATATCAACACATCGAAAAATTATTGTAATAGTAATATTATAAGACAGCAGACTATATATGCTTACGTAGACAGCCAGATCTCCAAGGAATTGATAGGATTATAATAGATATTTGGATAACACATATCAAGCCTTCAAGAGCAATATTCTATTCAAATACATACTGCTGTGAACTCAGCGGAGGTAGAGATAACAAACTGGCATGTATACATATAAAAAATAGCACATTGTAGGTTATTTTAACAATCTATCTGCAATGTTTTTTATAATGTATTGTACTTTTATGATTGATTGTATTTTTATATTGACCTATTTTGTTGTATTTTATTTATTTATGTATTTATAGAATGTTTTTAATAATTAATTGTTGTTGATTGTTTTGTACAGTGCCTTGAGACACCTTGGTGTGAAAGGTGCTATAATAAATTATAGTTATTATTATTATTATTTACTTCAGGTATAAACACACAATACCTTATTTTCTGAACACACACAACACTCCTTGGCTGAACACACAGTACTAGCTCCCTGGCAGTCCTCTCTTTAATGGTGCTTCAAGCTCTCTTTTTATTCTCTGTGGCTGTTCAGCCACATTCTCACATGTATTTGGCAGGGCTAGGCATTAACCCCATCCCTGCCAACCACCACCAAAACACATATAAACACCACTGTCACAAATCCTCCCCTTCACACCAGGCCATTCCAAGGCCACCTTCCTCCCCTTTCTTTTACCCCTCCCCCCCCCCCATTAAAATATAACCACCCCTCTTTATGCCCATGTGACAGGGTGCACTCCCATTGTGCATATTTATTTATTTATGTATAATTATTTTCATTTGTATTATCATCATTATTATTACAGATGCTTTTATGCGGGTGGACGGAAACCGTCCATCATTATTATTTATTATTTGAGACGTATAATGTGTAGTTGGTGTGGATGGGGTTAAATCCCCATCCCTATAAATCTTGTGGGAATGTGGCTGGAGCCTTAATAAGGTAATTATTTGATTAATAAGTAATTAAGACTCCAGCCACAGAATATAAATGGACCCACTCCAGGCTCATTAAAGGGAGAGCTTAGGAGAAAGACTGCAAGGTTGAATGGTACTCGTTTTAGTAACGTTTGATATGGTTTGTTTTGCTTTGGCCAGTGTGCCTTTTTCTTTGTGTTTTGTAAACGTGTTTGTTTTATTATTTAATAAATATACGGCTGCGGCCGTTTTAGCCCTGTACCTCTGTCTGTATCCTGTAGCTCCTCCTCGTACTCTGCAGATGGCGGAGCTTCTCCCTCTGGGTCTGTCCCTCTGGTGCAGGTGACTCTTGTTTTGGTGCAGGCCACTCCATTTTTCTATAACACCAACTCAAGTTCCGACACCGGCAACAGCACTGGTTTCTGCTCAGGCAACTCCAGTTCCTGAACAGGCTTTGGAGATGGCGGGGCTCCTCCCTCTGGCTCTGCATAACGCAGCAGCTTCCATCTCTCTAAGATGGGCCCGGTTGGCCTCTTGTTATACAGGCGGTTTGCCTTATGCTGTGCAGTAGTCAACTGCAACAATGCTTTTATCAGCTCTTCTATTCCTAACATTTTTATTTTAGTTCCGTGCTGGGTCTGTAGGGGGAGCGTTTACCACTGCCACCACTTGTAACAAAGGCCTTTGGCCAAGGCTCGTTTTCACCCTTTAAATTAGCAGACCCAGACACAGAACGGTACTTTTTAAAGCACGTTCATGCATTTTTTATTATATACAGAAACTGAAACAACAAAAACAAAAGCCTATCTCCACTCGGAGACCTAAACTAAACTCAGCTTTTATTAACTAAAGGGTTGGGACGGCTAAGCCGTTTACTCAACATAAACACTCTTTTAACTTTGAACACCACCAGACAGCTAAGCTGTTTACCGGTCACACACATTTATTTCAGGTATAACTACACAATACCTTATTTTCTGGACACACAGCGCTCCTTGGCTGAACACAGTAGCAGCTCCCTGGCAGTCCTCTCTTTTTATTCTCCGTGGCTGTTCCCAATTAACACCAATTATCTAATTTGGGAACAGCCACATTCTTACATGTATTTGGTAGAGCTAGGGATTAACCCCATCCCTGCCAACCACAACACATATAAACACCACTTTTATTTACAGTAGCCACTTCCATTTACAGTACTTCAACACAGGAGAGGGTAGTACAAAGAAACCCTCCTGGTTTCACAAACCTGATTACCAATTCTAGACTCCCAGTACCTTACCTAAATTAACACTAATTTCAGAATACAGCGTTTTGAGTTACGGGCTCATCTCAGACTTGTTTACTCAACAAACAAAAAAATCCGCCAGCCCAGTGGATCAAAAAAGAGGGTATTAAGCAAAACAGCCACACTTTTACATGTTAGTTTGGAAAAACTGAGTAAAGAAATTATTGGATTTAATCTACCGAACCAAAAACAAGCATTAATAGACTGCTATTGCCCCATTTTTTTCTACATTTTATTTGTAACTATACTAGTCTGTGTCATAGTGTGCATGGCTTAGTAAGAAAATGTGCAAAAAAAGCCTACAGAACAAGATCCGTTTTCTATTTACCATTATTATTTTTCAAGCTTTTTCTGCTTTAATAATATAACGTATTTGTGGTTTAAACAAACATGTTAAGTTACTTTTATAACAAATATGATTTTTATACAGACAGTTCACTTCCACTTACCTTCCCACCAAGCACATTGTCACTCAAACTGCTCGCAGTGTGTGGTGGGTGGGGAGAACCGACGCTTTTTAGGGCTGTGCACAAAACAAAAGCTGGTAGAGACTTACCCAAAAAGACTCACAGCTGTAATTGCTGACAAAGGTGCTTCTACCAAGTATTGACTCGGGGGGTGAATACTTATGCAACCAACAAATGTCTTTTTTTTGTTTAATTAACTTTTGTGTCACAATAAAAAAATATTTTGCACCTTCAAAGTGTTAAGTATGTTGTGTAAATCAAATGGTAAAAATCCCAATTAAATCCATTTTAACTCCAGGTTGTAACACTACAAAATGTGGTAAAGTCCAAGGGGGGTGAATACTTATGCAAGGCACTGTATAGCAGCAGTGTGTTTGTTATTAGATGAACCACATTTATTTTGTTTTATTCATATATTTTATATAAGAGAATCAGTCATTTCTATTTTTGTAATATAAACCTTATGGGTTTCGCTAAGGGGACTCACTCTAAAAGTAGAGATGTTTAGTTTACTGCATTACATTGACAGGACGTTACTTCCTTTTTCCTGTCTTGTTGATCGGAGAGATCTAAGATGGCGATGTGAGAGAAAGTTGAACTGTTGCAAGAGATGGTAATTGTACAAGAATAAAAAGCCTATTTCTGGTTAAATAAAACCCATTTCACTGATTAACGTCTGCATCAGAGTCCTTAATAAATACCTGTGCTTACAGTTATGATAGCATTTTGTGATCACGAGACCCCCCCTACAGCCATGCAACCCCCTTTTGGGTAGGGACCCCCAGTTTGAGAAATGCTGACCTAGAGTATAATTATACATAAATGTTATTCTGTTAAAAAAAAACATTTAAGGAAAACTTAATTGTGTTATTGAGGTGTACTTGTAATTCTGTAATGATTATAAGTGAAGCCAGATGTGGTTTTATTTATTTATTTGTTGCATGAATTGAATAGTAAGCTTTAAATTACAAAGTGGTAATACTATTTGGAACAGTAATGAAAGCAAGGACTTTTATATTGCAAAAGTGTTAGTGCCACACATTTTATGATTGACACTGGTGCTTCTGTCTCTATTTTAGAAAACATACCACAACCTTGCAGCTTCCTTATTAAACTGGGAGACCAGCAGTGATTCATGCCTCTGTTTTTCTAAGGCTAATCTTTTTCTACATGACAAATAGATTTATTAGCAAAATGAACTGGCATGAACAAAACACTTTTTAGTTTGCAATAATACCAAATACCCTACATTAATAGGGAAGGAAAATATTTGTTGCTTTGGCTGAGACATTTGATTGTCAAGAGTCTTTGACGGAGTAAATGAATGATGAACTGAGAGTACATCCGTGCTTTAAGTGCAGGGTGTGCCGATAAAGGAGAAAAGCTCGACCATAGCAGATGCAGAGCTAAGATTAAGGAACTAGAAAATGAGCTGTACACACACCAAGCAATGATAGCAGCTGAAGAATAGATATATAGTGTCTACTTTTTTAAAATTAAAAGAAGGGACAGTACAATGAATAATTTTTCTTTTTAACTTTCTTGGCTTTCATTTCAATGTGCTCTGGGCGTCTTGCCAAAAAAGGAAAGATAAGGAGTTTAGTCTTTTTTTATGTTTTAAATGTATAATTGCACTGAATATTCACCTTTGTAACAACGACATGAGAAGGGAGTGAGACTGGCTTGGAAACTACACTGATAAGCAAGCCGACTAATTTAGTATAGTTATTGAGAGCAATAAGAGATATTGTTTGAAGATCAAATAAACTTCATAATTAAAAAAGATCAAATAAACTTCAAATTAAAAAAAGATGCTTTTGCCTGATAAGAGAGGTTTGGAACTTTCAGCAGGTCAGTCTGACCTTCAATGCAGTGAACTCCTTCTCACAGGCCTTACACAGATCTGCTAATAATATTTTCTACTGGTTTCATATTCTTTAAAACACATTACAGTCATTCCAATATTTTTTGCAATTTCATAAATGTTCAACTGGTATCCCAAAGATCAGCCTGCTTCCAGTAACTGTGACAGTCTTGGGTCAGTTTCTGCTCACAGTGAGTCACAGGTGTGGGTGACAGTCTTTAAAAGCCTGATACCTGCAAAAACTTAAATCTTGCTGGCAGGGCTCCCATCGCTACATTCTCATTCCCATCATCTGTGGGCAAACACATTTTAACTGAATCTGTGTCCATCAAAGAACTGCACACCCTTGCATCCGAGGCCTTCCATGCAAAAGGATCTAATGACTTATAGCACAAAAGGGATGTGCCAGAACCGTCTGTGACAGTGGTCCCTGTGGATAACAACATTTTGGATGATAGGATAGAAAGGGTGAATGCTGTGACAACGGGACCATTGAAAACTGCTGTTCTGCTGAAGAACCAATGCCTGACAACAGGATAATATTGTCACCTACTCTGGACATGTTTGTGAACAATGCAAAATCTGAATGACTTACTGTAGTGCTGAATATCTCTAAAGTGAATGTCAGGAAATGAATGGTAATGGTAATCAGTGGCGGAGGAAGAGAAAGAAGCCCCGTTGCAGGACCTTAATGTGGGCCCTCCCAAACTTGAATGTACCACTTGTTTATAAATATAAAACTACATGCCAAGTCAAGTGTTCAGTATTTAACAATATTTCATTCTCAGAATGTTAGCATACACGACACAGTATAGGTAGGGCCCTACCAAATTCACAGTACATTTTCGTAAATATCACGGTCATAACATTTTAAAAATCTTAAATTTCACGGTGGTGTAACAAAGTAGGAACATGTAGTTAAAACCGGCAAAATATAAACATTTAAAGCCCTGAGGTTAACAAAAGCATGGGACTAACAAAGTAGAAACGCTAAAAGAAAATGGAACTGGAATGCAGAGGATCGCTCTATGATTGTTGCGTTTCTGTTATTGTTATTATAAAAAAAAACAAAAAAAAAACTGTTCTGGTTTTAAACATCATTGTATGCAACAGTAACTCAAAAGCTATTCTGAAATGCTGTTTTTCTTCATTCCCTGTCTCTGCAGTGTAAATACCTGTCCATATTTTAGACACAGCTCCCTCTGCATCCACTGCGTTTGTTAGAATTGACAGACAGCGCCGAACTAGGGACAGATCTGTAGTTGGACAATATATCCAGAGGCTAAAAAATATAAACGTGAAGTCTCTGCTCATACTACTATTTGGTACATATTTGGCTTCCAAATTAGTTTACATGATCCGCTGCAGTAATGATTGTAGCACTTTTTGATTTATTTTGGACACTCATTTTAAAATTTAGGTCTAATTTGACTCACCTGACAGTGCTACCAGATGAGATCCGTAGGTCATACTAAACCCGCACCGGATGCCCGTGTCTACTAGTCAGTGAGTAGAGCCCAGTTATTGGCTGTTGGCAAGTGTCAATCGATAAATCCTGTCCAGTTTATGATGTGCTTTCTTTTTTAAATTGAAACAAGCTAACAATTGCATCAGGAACCTGTAACAGTACATATAACTTAATTGGATTTTAGTGCAGGGCAAAAGTACACAAAACAGTCCAGATTTCACGGTGCAGAATGAATGTCACGGGCCGTGTCTCGTTTTTCACGGCCGTGGAAAATTGTGCTGTTTGTTCAGTAATTTGTTCATAAAGTCAAAGCCTCCTTCTCCTGGCTTTAGGTAAGAGATGTGACATGCCTGTGATGTGCTTAAATATAGTTGCTGAAAGTAATCAGACTGCGTGCGGTTGTTGGATTTCAACTCGTCATTCAAACCGGAGACTAGTTGCTATGGTATTGTGGTTACTGTATTGCCACTGACAACAAACCCTATTCTCGATTATTTATTTTACATTATTTGCTATACTAAATTTAAATAGATATGTAGGACAGCAAAGAAGCAGAATAGTCTCCATTGACAGACAACATTCAGAGGGAGTGTACAAGAGCAGAAAAAATACTGTATTTACGTATTTGAGGGCGGATTGATTTAAAACAGTGATTATGATGACATTCGAGGTCCTTTATCAACGATTTAATCATTCGTATTTAATCATTCGTATTGGCCAATCAGCTTAAAGGAAATCTCCGATCCAGTTTCACATTTTTTTTAAAAGAGAATAGTGGTGTTGGAACAAGGGAGGATAAAAAGGTTGTAACATCTGCAATTCTAAATGTGAAGGATATCATCACCTCCGGGGCCATCTGAGTGAGTGGGCCCCTGTGCCGTTGCACTGGCTGCACCAGCTATTCCTCTGCCACTGATGGTAATGTTAGTTGTAACAATGGGTTAGTAAAGTTTAGTAGACCCTCCACAAGAATAGTAAAAAAAGATATTTGGATGAGTGTTATTAGTGAGGATGGATGTGTGAGAGGGATCAGAATAATATATTGTTCCCAAGATCTGCTGAAAGAATTGAATTACACCTGTGGCTGGAGTAATACTGGGACTGGTTATAATTAAATTTGTTGCATAAATGTGGAGAAGGTTGGAGGGGGGATTATACTGTAGCACTCAGCCTTTTGGTGCGTCTCTGTGGCAAAGTGGTGAGTGAATACAGTTGAGTGCAGTGCTGAGTGGATACAAAACAGACAGACAATGATTTCCAGGTGCAAGGGTGTTTATTGATTTAATTAACAATGTCCAGAGCCTTATGGCAAACACCTGTAAATAATAACGATGGAGTGATACAGCGGCGTGTATCACTCGGTATTTGTAATTCCCCGGGTTTGACCCGTAACCAAAAGTCCAGTTTTACACACCAACACTAAACACAAAACACAAACACAGTTCCTAGTGATAGTGAATAAGTTCAAGTGGTGTAATACAGTTCTCTGTGAAATGCAGGGATGAAAGTGATGTCGGGATTTATGCTGGCTTTTCCTACAGCTCCAGATCGTGCTACTGGTAGTCTATTAAAAAACAGACGACAGTTAACAAACACTAACAAACACAAGACAAAACTCACGGTTCACGATACAGCAACACAGACTCCTTGTAGGTTTACAACATTAACCATTCACCAAGGAACAAATCATGTACGCTATGTCCCCTATTTATATCCTCGCTCATGACCCCTAGGTTAACGAGCGCATCCGCTCCTCCAATCCTCGGATGCCATGCCGTTTCCCGTCTGAGTCGTTGAGTTTGGATATCGTAGCTCCGTCCCTTTCCTAAATGACCAACTTCCACCTACCCTATGGAATAAATTGTCGTGCCATTTAGTTAAGGGTACTCTGTTCCTGTTACACAGTGCCCTCACAGGTTGAGAAGGAGATCTAACACCAAGAACCATTCGATCTCTGTCACAATGTCCTTTAAAAGGGGTGGGCTGTGTGTGTATGTGTCAGTCAGCTTTGGGCATTGACGTTTCATTTCACTGCATTTGATAAACTTAAAAAGGGTGTATCTGTTTCAGTTTAAAAAGGGGAAGAATGGCAACAGTTGATCTGGGCAGTGTTGGGCTATGCGGCAGCCTGTTGTTGCATTTAACCGCATTCAAATGAAACGAAGCAGCCTTCAGAAATGTGTTGCGTGTCTGGCTGTTTGTTAAAATAGCCTAAGCAATATTAAAAACTGAGCTGTTTACTTGTCAGTTTGTTAAAACCGCTGAAGCAATCAATATGTATTGATATTGCTATTTACATTAATTCTAATGGGCAAATTAACAGTTTAAAGTTCACGGATAAATTGAAAAGCTAACTTTGTATAACTTGCTTAGGCATTATTTGTTTCGATTCTAAGCTCATATAAATATTATCTTCGATAAACCTCATTGCTTGAATAACTGGCTAATTGTTTTTCTCGATTGCTTAATTGATTAATGCTAATTCATTGACTAATTGATTAAGTACCTATTTCCTATTTACTAACAGGCCAAGGATAATATGCTATGTTTAGAAGTTATATTAAGCCCTGTAACATATTAAATGGGGTTTTATTTGAAAATGTTGGTAATACTTATGTACTTGGTGCCCGAACATAAATTAAACGCTGTAAAGGTTAGCCCCAATCGTTACAGATTTGGTGCCCGAACAGGGACTTGCATCCTTCAACTTTTCTATACTTTTGATTTGGTCTATTTGTTAATTTAGGAATTGTGAGTTTTTGTTTTGTGTATTAATAATGAGTTTAAACATGGAACCTATAAATCAAAATGGTCTTGGTACTCTCAATCTTAGTCTTTTGAGTAATGATGGCATAACAATGAGTTTGCAACAACCAGTAATGCTTCAGGATCACAATGATGAACAGTATTTATTGGATTTTGATTTGGAGCCTGTTTCCCCTGAACATTTTCCTAAATTGGGCCCATTTCCTTCCAGTCACCATATAGGTCATAATCTTAATACTACTGCTAGGTCTATGGAAAAAATGAAGGTGATTGTTAATAAAACACAGGAATTGTATAAGGGTCTTCAGATAGAAATACTGCACAATAGACAGTTTAGATGATAATATGACTGATTAGAAATAAATGTTTCATAATCATCAGCTTATGGAGGATTTCTTTGAAGAGAAATATAAAAATGTAATTAAAATAATATCAGATAATCTTGAGCATGTTATAAATATAATGCAAACTGAGATGAAACAGGAACTGCAAGGTTGTACTGACGATTTACAGAGCCAACTTCGACAGTTGTCATGTACTTGGAGAGTTTTAAAGAACATGTTTGAGAGGAGGTGAACGCTAAAATTGTAAAACTTAGAAAAAGAGTTAACAGAATTAAAAGTAAGTCATGAAATACTTCAACTGAAGGTGATTAACCCTTTGCGGTTTTCCCTTTCCGGTCCAATGTCGGACCCTGTCCGACATCATCAAAAAGACGTAAAAAACAAGTCTCTAGTCGTTTTTTCTCTGGAAAAAGTCGAGAAAACCATTCAATGGCCGAGTGAGATCGATAGGAGCCGAGAGAAGCCGAAAAAAAGGGGCGTATCTCATGAATACAAATAGTCCCGTCATCACATAGATAACACGGACATAAACAAACAAGATAGCTGCTTCTGCATCCAGTGCTCAAAGAATATCACAGATATTTGCAGAGCTTTTTTTAGATGTTATAGTAATAAAATAATGACTTGGATCGCATTATTGAGGAGTTTGGTGATAAAACGAGTGATCAGGAGATGATTTATCGGTATGCACTACTACAGCGAACAAGGGGTGGGGCGGGGCTGGAGATGCAGTACTGAGTGTCCTGTTGATATGCAGTGCCTTTTAAACCTGTTTTACTGTGAAAATATTTTAAACAGCGTGTCTGAAATAAACTGCGCGTGTGAAAATAAATTGGACCTGATACGCCTGAGAGGCGCTGAATAAATGGACCGCAAAGGATTAATCTGGAAGTTAATTTGAATAAAAATGAAGCAATTCATGTAGATCCTTTGACCAGTCAAACTGAGGGAGGAACTGTTAATTCGTTGCCTTTG
The DNA here is from genome assembly GCF_902713425.1 of Acipenser ruthenus. Lineage (NCBI taxonomy): Eukaryota > Metazoa > Chordata > Actinopteri > Acipenseriformes > Acipenseridae > Acipenser > Acipenser ruthenus. The sequence continues at coordinate 88,151,541 of NC_081190.1, read as the reverse complement.
CATTCAGAACTAAGAAACCAGAAACTACCTATTAAGCTTGTATTTCCTACATATGGCAGACATCAGGATGATTCTGATCCAGTTCTGTACTGTGTCTAAATGTCATGATTTTTTGGCTTTACGAGCAGTGACTGATGATGAAATTCTAGCCACATTATGCAGTGTACTTTATTATTATTATCTGTTTATTTAGTAGACGCCTTTATCCAAGGTGACTTACAGAGACTAGGGTGTGTGAACTATGCATCAGCTGCAGAGTCACTTACAATTACGTCTCACCCGAAAGACGGAGCACAAGGAGGTTAAGTGACATTTTTGAGACTGGTGGGAGGTGGTCTGCGATAATGTCAATAGTTGGCAGCAATTTAAAGACTATTTTTAACAGCTTTTTTGTCTGATGATTATGAAGATGAAATGGGAGAAACGGTGAGGAAAAGAGCACAAGAAGAAGGAGAAAGTATTCACGATTTTGTTTTTATCTTTCAGGCTTTGTATAGCCGATGGAAGTCGGATATTACAGATGCAGAAATAATTAAACATATTCTTAAAAACATTAATCCCCAGCTTACCAACCAACTGAGAGTGAACACTGTAACTGAATTGGTGAGCCTGGGACGGCAAATTGAAAAAGATATGAAACATCAGCAAGAACAGGATCAGAAAAGGAAAAAAGTGAGTAAAAGCACCTGAATTCTGTTTTCAAGATGACCACAGAGAAGCAGGGTATGTTTCCATCTTCCTTCAATGGGAACCCTGTTATATTCTGCTGGAGGTGTAATGGAACACATCCACCTCGGTCATGTCCACAGTATAAAGGGCCAGCATGAAATGCGTCTACAGGACCGTTCAGCTCAACACAAGATGCATGTGTGTGCAATGCTGAAGGAAAAGGCAAAGCAAGAAATAAAGAAGAGATCATTCTCACTTATCCAGTTGGGACTGTGAACCTGGAACTGATGATGCATGGTCTTAGATGGGAGATATCCACTGTTGTGCTACCATCTGATAAACTAGCTTTTATGCTAGTTCTTGGACTTGACTTCATATATTTGAATTGCATGCAAATTGATGCTAGTGGACAATCATTTTAAGCATAATTAAATCAGATATCCTTTTCAACCAGGAGCTGGGCATGTTGCAATATTGATTTCATATGGTTGTACTTCTTTATATACATCTGTTCAACCGATGACAGTCAAAAATGTGGCGATCACTATAGAACAAAAAAAAAAACTTGATTGAAAAAGCTGTTGAGCAATCCAGTTTACCTTCATGTCAAAAGGATATTCTACAAGTGATGTTGGAAGACAACCCTGATGTCTGTACACCAGAAGCTGGGAGAACGTCTGTCCTCCAGCACAAGATTGTAACTTGTAATGCAATACCAATAAAACAAAGGTCATATCGAATATCTGATTCAAAGCGAGACTTTGTGAAAAAACAAATTGAAGAAATGTTGCAAAAAGGTATAATTGAATTAAAAGATTCTATGTTGACTACCGAAGACTCAATGCGTTATCTGAAACCTGGACCCTGGATGTCCCTCTGCCATGGTCCAGCTCTCAGCTTGCATCCAAGACATAGAGGCCTGGATGTCTGTCAATTTTCTTCAGCTCAACACCAACAAATCTGAACAACTTCTAGTAGGATCAAAAACTCAACTCAAGAATCTCAATATTGCTGCCATGAACCTCGGAAACTGTCTGTTGCTGCCTTCCCCCCACTTTACGAAACCTTGGTGTACTTCTGGATAGTAACCTCTCCTTTGATGCCCAAATCTCCTCTACAGTCAAATCCTCCTTTTACCACCTCATCTCAAAGGTCCATCCCTACCTTTCCCTCCAGATGCAGAGATACTCTGTCATGCATTCATCTCCTCTTGAATCGACTACTGCAACTCTCTCTATGGTGGTCTTCAGTCACACGCCATTAGCTGATTGTAGATGGTTCAAAATGCCGCTGCTAGGATCCTTACCAGATGTAAAAAAACATGATCACATTACTCCCTGTCTTGTCCAGCAGCACTGGCTGCCTGTAAAGTTCAGCATTACTTTCAAAATTCTCCTGCTTGCCTACAAGTCCCTTCATCATCCCATTTATACCACAAAAACTTCACAAAAATAGTTCAATGGGTAACACCCAAATATTGGTTGTACTTGACTACTATGCAAAATGGGTAGAAATATTCTCCCTGCGTGTAGCTAAAGCTGAAACTATTGCTTGTATCCTGGCAAAAGAAATCTTTACAAGATGGGGTACTCTTAATTTTATCAGACCGAGGGCCTCAGTTTGTTTCTGAACTCTTGCAGCAAGTGTATCAGCAATGGCAAGTAGTTCAAAAACTTACCACAGCTTACCCACAGTCCCATTTCACAGAAAGGATAAACAAAGTTCTGAAAACTATGATTGCTTCCTATCTAGCTGAACAACATAAGAAGTGGGATAAATATCTGGTGGAATTTTGGTTTGCAATTAACTCGGCCAAACAAGAGTCTACAGGATATACTCCAGCAAAAAAAAATAATGGATATGTTTCAAGATGAGGGATCTGATGAGGAATTTCATGGTTTTACTGTAGTTGACTTCTCTAAAGATTCTTCAGCCTTTCAACGGCCAGGTAAGCACAATACTATAGATGTGTTGCTTTATTTGTGAGGATTGTGTCAGTGGTCTTAACAAACGGCCAAGTAAACAGCTCTGTTTTTAATATTGCTTCGGCTATTTTAACAAACGTTCATTTGAATGTGGTTAACACTTTGAATGCCACATTGTTTTCCCGTGGAATGTTGTCTTTCACCAACATTTTGCATGATTTAGTAAGTGTTTTTATATATCCTTGAATATCAAAATGCAGTTTGGGATCTGGATGGCCAAGCACAGGTGTAGTAGTCAACCGTTTCTTCAGAATATTCATAGCAGTTTCACATTCAGGTGTCCAGCTAAACTTTAAGGCATTTAAGGGTTCAGAGCACAAAACAACGGTACCATCCAGCCATTCCTAGAAATCTCTGAAGGGCTTTTAAATCCTTTGGGACTGGATAATTCTGAACCACCAGAGTTTTCTCAGGATCCACCTGAACACCTTGATCTGACACTGTGTCCAAAAAATGTTATTTCCGTCTTGCAAAACTGAGATTTTTCCAAGTTTAAAGTCAGTCCAGCTGCCTTCAACTTATTAATTACAGATTGCAGATCTTCCAGTGTGCTAGAATGCTTTTGGAATAGATTATTATGTCATCAAGATAGACTAAACAAATCTTGCCACGCAACTCTCCAAGTACTATCTCCATTACTCTTTGAAATGTTGCTGGAGCATTTTTTAGTCCAAAAGGCATGACATTGAAGTTATACAGACCAAAAGGGGAAACAAAAGCAGTTTTATTTTTGCTTTCTCAGAAATAAAGCAACACATCTACAGTACTGCGCTTTCCTGGCCAGTGAGAGGCTGAAGAACTGGAGTATTTACCTGGCTGAGGAATTGCCAGAGACAGAGCTGCGTGCCTTGCTGTTTAAAAATCTGAGGATTCAACCGGTAAAGGTCAGACTATTTATTTCTGTTTATATGTTGCTGGTTGCGGACGAACAGATGAATGGAAATTGCTTGCGTCACATTGGATTTGCTTCTTCTGCTAAAATAGCAGCAGTGTGGAGTAGTGGTTAGGGCTCTGGACTCTTGAACGGAGGGTCGTGGTTTTAATCCCCGGTGGGGGTCACTGCTGATGTACCCTTGAGCAAGGTACTTTACCTAGATTGCTCTAGTAAAAACCCAACTGTATAAATGGGTAATTGTATGTAAACATAATGTGATATCATGTAACAATTGTAAGTCACCCTGGATAAGGGCGTCTGCTAAGAAATAAATAATAATAATATTGCTTCACGAATACAAGAAAACCAGTTACTTTGGATTTTTCATAAAACCACTGCCTTAACCTACAATTGCTGTAGTTTAATGCTGTAACATGCTGTTTCATTTTCGTTTTGAATATTTTTATTTAAGTCTCAATCACTTTTGCTAAATATATTGTTATGAGAGATGTATTTGGCTTTATTAATATTCTGTCTAAAGATCTTGTGTGTACTAACCACTAGCATACAAAAATTATTGCTGTATTACTAGATGGTTTACTTGTGCTTTTTTGTAACTGACCAAGCAAACAAAAACTGAAATTTTACTATAAACACTTCAAATAAAAAAACGCGGAAATGGTAAAGTGAAAAATCTTACTGTAACAGAGCCCTGTGGAGGAATACACGGCTGGATGGCTGTTGTAACAACCGTGCTGCAGCAAATCCACAGCATGACCTTGAAAAACAGGGCCATGCTGTCTAATACAGACTGGGGACGTGCAGCGGTATCCAAACAACAAGGCCCACTTCAGCTGCCAGATGGCGGCTGGGGGAATCACTCGACACCAGGGATGCGGCAAGGCCTAGCCCCGTGGAGGAACTGTATTCTGACAAGAAAGAAATAGACAATCAATCACAGGGTGACTGCACAGTCAGTCGCTCACACACGAAAGACAGTAAAAGACAGAGCAGCCTACAACACAAGCGAGGAGGCTGCTGAAAGACAGAAGAAGAGACTCAAAATTAGACAGTCAGTGATTCCAGGAAAGTGGCAAGCCGGCTTTCAGCACGAATGCAAGGGAAATACAACTCGACTCAGAAGCTCTTTCTATCAACACGCTCAGCTAGACATAGAGGTCTTACCGTACCTTCTTGAGAAGGAAAAAGAGAAATGGCTTCCTCAGGATGACAGTCATCCCAGGAAGGGGCCTATCGGCAGCTCTGATATAGAGAGCTCAGCGATACCTACCCAATGGGCAGGGATATCCCATAGTCATGTTGGTGGTCATCTTCTAATTGAAAGGGAACCAAAATTGTATATTTTTTCGGCCATCATTTTACAATGCCATTTTCACATTTGTTTTATTTGAAGTGTTTAAAGTAAAATTGCAGTTTTCGTTTGCTTGGTCAGCTACAAAAAAGGCACAAGTAAACCTCAAGAAAACCTGAAAAAAAATGTGTTCCACGATTTGAATCACTTGCAAGTGAACTAGGTGTGAAAGTGCCCTTAGTAATACTGTAGCACCAATGCTGAGCGAAATTAAGCAAACAAATTAGATACATATAGAAAAATATTCACTCTCAGCCCCTTACAAGTTTAAAATTACATTATTTAAGTTTGTATCAGTTCTTTGTTTTTTTTTTTTAATGTGTAATGTGTTCCCTTCACCCCACACACTCTTCTCAAAAGTAGCATTTGATCATTATAAGAGCAGAAAAAAGCACCTAAAAGAGATCACCTCCAGAATACAAGGGCATTAGTTGTTATTTGGCTGAGAAGACATTATTCTACTAAACCACTAAAACCAGAGTCAGGTGTTCCTTTGAAGTTTTCCAATCCCAATATTTATCAAAGCCAAAGATACTGTAACGAAACCTGTGCTGGCTAGGTTGTGTTCTAACTGGATTGAAGCAGAGTAGCGTGTAGCTGCCACCACCTTTGATAAACCGTGACGGTCCGGATAAATAACCCTGGAAGCAGAATATTATATAATTACAGTAGCTAGGGAACAGAGTAAGGCACCAGGAAACAGCTATAGTAAAAGAGTCTATTTACTTCAAAAGAAAGGTATTAAAATAATCTGGGTATATAAAATTAATACAAGCAAATTGAACAACAATAGAAAACAGTTACAATAATCAAAAATAGTGTCTTGATCCAATCAATTGTTATACACTAAGTCAACTTTCATATTTAAATCAGTTGCCATATATTAAAACTAGGCTTTAAGTTAAATTACCATATAGCAGTAAACCAACCTTTAATATAAAAGCAATCAAATAAAACTAATACATGTAACTAAAACCAATATACAACCTATAAAACAGCAAAAGAAAATCACACAACTGACACAATATTTCAGTGAAAAACAATCACACACTTCAAAGCAACACAATGAATATACCAAATTTAAAGTTAGGTTAACTGCTGCATGGATAATTAACAAGATACAATACCAAACTCAATCAAAAAGCACATAATTAAGAGGTCAGAATCATTAGGCTGAAATTAGTATTTTAAAACGTGTTCAGAGTTTTAACACAGACCTAATTTAGTTTACAAACCCAGTTGTATTAGAAATTCATAAACTATTCAAAGCATTTTAACATAGCAGCAAAATAAGATCAGCAATACATACACTTAATGAGGTAGGTAACAGTATTCAATTATCCAGAGTTTACAATTGTACATAAACCCAGCGAAAACGTAAACACAAATGACACAATAAAACAATGATAAAAATACAAAAAGAAAACTTCTCTTCAATGACAATTCCCCCCAGAGTCTCGTAACTGCGCACAATTCAGTTCCGTTCATTTCGTTTCGACCAAGTCTGTTTCAGTTCCACAGGCAGTCCCGAGCCCTGTCAGCGACCCCTCAGCAGTCTTGCACAGCAGTGTGGAGTAGTGGTTAGAGCTCTGGACTCTTGACCAGAGGGTTGTGGGTTCAATCCCAGGTGGGGGACACTGCTGCTGTACCCTTGAGCAAGGTACTTTACCTAGATTGCTCCAGTAAAAAACCCAACTGTATAAATGGGTAATTGTATATAAAAAATAATATGTAAAAATAATGTGATATCTTGTAACAATTGTAAGTCGCCCTGGATAAGGGCGTCTGCTAAGAAATAAATAATAATAAAATAATAATAAATCACCTTTATACAGACCATTCCTATTTGTTTATAACAACAAGTGTCCCGCCATTGGTCACAATGCTGAGTCCACTTAAAGTTAACAAGGCTACAATTAATGCATGACTGAGCCTGCTGGCTCATCACAATACTTAGTTTGAGATCTGACAATCTCACTACTACAAGAAACAAATATCATAGAGGGCTCTACATTTAGATTATGTGGGATTTCAATTCAATTCTATGTCTGTGGTTGAATTGTTGACTCATTTTACCTTTCAGGGAAGATCTGCCAAATTTGAAAAAAAGTTCACTAGAACTCAACAAAAACAAAGCATCCCACTGAAAAATTATTTATGGAGGCACTTTTTTACACAGAGAATTGTGGGAGTCTGGAACCAACTCCCCCATAATGTTGTTGAAGCTGACACCCTGGGATCCTTCAAAAAGCTGTTTAATTAGATTCTGGGATCAATAAACTACTATCAACCAAACAAGCAAGATGGGCCGAATGACCTCCTCTTGTTTGTAAACTTTCTTATGTTCTTAAGGGTAATGGCATCTCCAACAGAATGGTTTGTAAATATGAAGTAAATTGGAGTTTACCAAAAATGTTGTGGTTATAAAGTTGAAGGATTTATGAAGTATGCATTGTTAACAGTTTCTGAAATATGGTGGGAGGTTAAGTCTGGCCACAAAACTGAAAATTAGAGTCTTTAGCAAGTTTTTAAAAATTGATTTTCATACCAACTGATTTATAACCTTAAAAAACAAAACAAAAAAAACAATGAGGTTGTCCCATCCTGCTCCATAAAGTGTTTAGGGAACAGTCACAGCCAAGTGTCATCTCCATATAACACCATTTTCTTCCCTGTGTTTTTGGCTTGCCACATCAGATTATCCTCCAATAGAGCAGGGGCGTTCAGGTTCATGACTACATCAATGAAACCTGGAATACTTACAGTCCTCAGAGCCTACCAGAAAAAAACAAAACAAAAAAAAAAAACCATGTATGAATTTATTATAAACATATCACAGGTAATGTTTGCAGAAAGTTTGGTGCAATAACACAAACCAATTAAATGCAACATACATAGCCACTCACAAAGATATAAAAACAAATGACCCTTTTCTTCTACTGAATGATCTTCATTGACATTATGTTGAAGCGCTTGTTCTACCAAAAGTTTGTCATACACTAACATCCAAGGGATAACAACACATGAAGATGACCAAACCATGAACAATATCTAAAGAAGGTGTTGAATGGAAATGTTACAGTACTGTATTACATTTAGGCATACCTGTATGTGGGTGACTTCTGATGCTCTTGATATTAAGGAATACATCCAACCGCTGTCTTTTAATGCAGGGGTGGACAACCAGAAGGCCATTCTACAACAAGTTTAACTAGATTTAATGAATTAACTGTTTTGGGTCATGGCTGGAGGTCTTATTGCATTCATTAGATAATTAAGAACATGGTTGCAAAAAAAGACCTGGTCTAGAAAAGTCAGACTTGTCCATCCTTGTTCTACAAGCACCACATTTATCACATAGACATCCTGATATGTTGTTATCTAAAACAGACATTTAAAAGGATGGCTCAAATTACTGTCTAACCAAAACATTTTTAACAGTTCTTTTTTGTTGTTTTTAGCTAACATTTTGAGCTAAGAAATAATAAGAAAAAAGCTTTATAATTATTATTATTATATATTTTTTTACAGATTCAACAATTAAGTCCACAACAAACATGAATTTAATAATATATTTTTAATTTTATCCATGCTCTACAGGACATGAACTTAGTTTTCACAGTCAGTGGAAGACATATTACTCAGATTTATTTTTGAAAGATATTAATAATGTCTATGTGATTAATTAAGCCCTTTCTACCCTTATAACTTGGTGACACAAATGAAAACCAAAAGATGTAGTGATGTGATGTTGAAGGTGCACAGTCAATCATTATAAAGCTGTCAAATATAAATACAGAAAGTCTAATATAATGTCCAGTAAAAGTGCTTCTGTTGCATGCACATTAAAAGCATTGGTCACAAGTACGAGGATGATTTTCACTTAGCTGTGTTAGATAAATCAAGCACTAATATTGTCAAACCTCAGTTCAGAATATTTATGAATTTGGTGCCCTTGAAGTAATGTCTTATGGTTGATTCTGGTATGCAATCTCTGTGAATATATTGTTAAAATTCTATTCCAGGGGTCAATTTATTTTTTGATTGGTGTCTCAAAGACAGGGTTTAGAAAGATTATACTACCATTTCTTCATATTGCACCTCGTTATGTAATCGAGAATGATTTATATAAGGCTATTCAAGCTACAGTATCCCACAATCCATACTTAGTACTCCTCTAAAACATACAGTAGTTTAAACGTCAGGCTAAGGGTTGAATGACATCAAATTTGAGTTGATTATTCAATGTAAAAATAGTTGAAGTTGACTGGTGCTCTGTTTGTGAACGTACTGTTTTGTAACGCTTTCCTGTTTGTACTCTATATTTTAAAACTGCTTAGTATGCTTTAAAAGTGTTAATTTATGTTATAAAATGTCATTTATAGGTTTATGGATTGCAACGACAACTGCACTTCAGTCCATCTGAAACCCCATGCTTTACCATTACTTTTCATTTCAATTAAGACAGCTAGAATGCAAATACAAATATTCATAGTCCAGAGTCAGACTGCTTCTAATTAAAACTTTAAAACACACAAAAACACTACTGTGGTAACTTCTTTTGCATTAAAAGTTGTGATCTAATAATATTGATACAATAACAAAACAGAATAAATGCAGGTGTTGTCAGTAAATATGCAATTACTTTTAGCTGACTCATAATAAAGATCTGTCCGGCAACAATGTATTGCATAATAAAATTTTACTTTTAAAGGCTTGACTGTAAATATAGTACACTACAGGGGGTGACAAGGTAGCATCTGTGTTAATCTAATGGGTGTTATAGGGTTACATATATTTAATGATGCAGTGTTGCACAAACATTATCAATTTTACACTGAAATATAATTCTTATTAAAACCTCCCCATTTAAACAGATTGCCACAATGCATTGTTTGTTAAGCTAAATATTTACAGGAAACGATAAGAGAGCTGATCTTTTCAACAAGGAGTCTTAGGTAGCAATCTTTTTTTTTAAAATAATGGAGCACGGTTTTGTAAGGCAGATTTTTAAGACAGCAGCTTTAAATGAAAAAGTTAACTGATTATTTTAGTAATTCCCAGCACTTGCAGTTTAATTTAAATAGATGATTGAATACAGCTACAATCAAAAGACTGTCCAATGGAGAAAATAGTGACAAATTGAAATTGAAGCAAAATGATATAATTAAACAGACACGTTCAATGCTTGTCATCTTCCAAAAAACAAACATGTAGACTGTAATACTTGACCGCTGATCAATTTCACAGAACTGCAGTAAATCAATAAAAACATTTTGCTGTTTTTTTTTTTTTTTAGCAGAGCAATGTTTACTCTGCACAAAAGCTGTTACATTTTAATTTTAATGTTGTGGTTAATGGTTCCTATCCTCCTGCTTTTGCTGTTTGATGACTAAAATCAAAGGTTTTAAAGCCACAAAAAATTGGCCATTGGCTCTGCTTGTCCACACTGTCCATTATAATGCTTTCAGGATGTTACAAGCATGCATTTTCTAACCCTAGCCATAGGCAGTAGTTAGCAAGTTCCAATAAAAGGTGGCAAAAAAAGAAACATCGCCAGAGATCCATTAACATCTGTCCTAACTGCTTCTTTCAAACTACTGCCATTAGTTTTTATTACAGTGCTTAATTTTAAATCCTGACAAACCTGCTGCTAAATAGTGAATACTATGTTTTGCATACACAATCCTTAACCTGAAAATCTTTACCTTTGCGTTTGAGACAAACAGCCACAGCAATATGTTAACGGTCTTATTTTGTTAGCCACAATACGCATCTGGCATAACTTTTGTTTTACTGCTGTGCATGTTTTGTAAACTTAGACAACTTCAGGTCACCCTCTTCCTTTGAAACAGGGTTGGTGAAAACAACTGAATAATCCTTACATGCATTAAGGAGCATCTTGGTATGGACATTGGCTATAACAGTTCTTGACTAATGTATTATTCTTATTTGGACACAATTTGTATCATTTTTACTTTAAATCATCACATCCCAGTAACTTTATAAAGCTTAAACCACCCCTTTAGCCTCAACAGCTCTAGAAACATGTCTAGTCTTTTCCCCAATCTTGTTCTAAATCAATGACTGTGTTAATGGTTAATTAAATAATTAAGGACCTTGACGGGAACAGCCCTGGGACTGGAAATGAGGACAACTAGTTAGATACATCTTGAAACCGTGTGAATTCTGTAACATCCATAGGGAGGATTTGTCAATAACCTTAGATAGAGCCACCACATCCTATTTCAAATTGTCATGAATTGACACATGTTAGCTTTTATGGTTCATCCATTCAAGAGCTTGGCTGGGACTGAAGGAAAGCATTTTTCTCATTGCCAACTATTTGATCCACAGTTACTTGATAATTCCTTTGTTATTTGCTGAAGCTGATTTAACTGTCTTGGCAAAAAAAAAAAAATCAATACACTGAACGTGGCTGGCTTAATAACTTGCTGTGATCTAATTGGCTCCTGTGCAGGATTTTCTTCAGAACAAAAAAACTAACCATTCAAAAATATATTTTCAAGACAAATAAATGTCCTACTACTCTACTCCACTGAGCTTCTTGAACCATCAAAATCCTTGGTGCACTACCTTAGTACCACCTACAGTACCTACCAAATTTACTTACCACCCTTCCTTAAATGCGCTTTATTTGCTCTTATCTGCCCCCTATTTTACTGCATTTAATCCTGTACTTCAGAGTACTGTAATCTGCCAAGTGTTTGATCTGTAGTATTTTGTATTTAATCATATCCTGATGTAACTATCACTGACACTGTTATCTACTGTATTATTAAATTGTATTTTGTCACACTTGTACTTGCTTGAACCAAAGTCATTGTATTTATCTTGCTCTTAATTGTATTATTACTTGTACTGTGATACTTGAAATGTATTTGCTTACGATTGTAAGTCACCCTGGATAAGGGCGTCTGCTAAGAAATAAATAATAATAATAATAATAATAATAATAATAATAATAATAATAATAATAATAATAATAATAATACTGTATTGCTGGATCTTTAATATTGATCATGAATGGCAGTAACAATCACGACCTTTACATTAAAATTTCAGTCACTACAACCTTATGTTATAGATGTAACTGAAATCTATCATGAGCATAAGGTAGAGCATTTTACTTGATTTGTTTGGCATTTGGTCTTGCCTGTTGAGTTTCTGCTGCCTCGAGAGACTGACATCTCTCAGGTTTTATTTTTTTACATTAGATGATCTTTAAACATGAACAAGTATTATAATGCTGGTTTGAGTAATTAGGATTCTTTGGGTGCGAGTTTGTCAAATTCAATAAACTTCTCTTGTGTTACAATATCTGCCATGGGTTTTAAGCTCATCAAAAGCAAAAGAAGATTTTAACCAGTGACCAACAAACATGCAAGAATCCAAGACAACAAATGTAAATATAAAGGAGCATCCCAAAACAGTTTTAAAGAGAAACATTCCATCCATAACCAACATGCTGCCAAGGCATAACGGCTATATCGCTGTAATTGTCACAACAGCAATATTATTTCTAAAATCTGAACAAAAAAGCTTCAACTGCCAAGGTACAATACAAAGATGATGTAAAGAAAAAAAGTCCCAAATTATAAAAATTATGCAATATCTACATTCCTTTGATTAAAGAATTGTATATCAAAATGAATGTGCAACAGGTACAGACCGACTTTATACATTCTGAAACTTGCAATAACCATGAATGTGCTCCTCAACTACTGTATATCCCAGTGGCCATAGATATATTACCAAAAGTATTTGGACAACACAGTCAAAATTGAAATGAGCTCTCTCAGCTAAGGTTGCAGCGATTATTGTTTACTACGGTGTTAACGATATTGTATTGCTACGATACTACTTCATATTCATTTTAAAATATTGTAGAAATCAAACCATTTCATAAATGTTTCATCCATCTTGATATTTCTGCACAACAATCTGCCTAACTATGCATCCAGTATATGTATGCTATGTTCTCGTTTTTCTGAACTTTTCATTTGACATATAGCCTACATTAAAAAATAGATCAAAGTTAGTATATTCAAAAGTTAGTGCAGTATATTACCACTACCAATAGTAATATGTGAATTATTATTAATCCCTGTCATCATTAGTTTTCCAATGAATTTATTTCAAATATGACTAAAAACAAAAATAAATAAATAAATACAAATCTATGTGAATGTTACTTTACTTACCAAATGTCTCCTAGCAGGTGGTTTTGTTATGATAACTGCTCAACAATGTCTGATAATAAACCATGAAAAACATTCTTTGAAGCATCCAGCACCACATTGAAAATAACCCCAAGAAAAGAATACTTTGACTGTTAACATAATGTCAATAAATCTATTGTGACTTTAACTGAATTAAACCAAAAGTTGGGGAAAGTAACCGCACTCTGTTCTCACTTTCGTTCCTATAGGTAATGTTTTTATGTACAGTTAAAGATGGAATCATGTTGCATTTCCATGCAGTGATTAGACAGCTAAGATACTTTGCTACTGTTTTAAAAGTATATTTGAATTCAAAGCTTAAGCTCTTGCAAATTTTTTTTTTTTTTTAATAAATTTAGTCGTTGCCAATTATTTTTATTATTTTCTCCCCAATTTGGAAGTGGCCAATTATTTTTAGGCTCAGCTCACCGCTACCACCCCTGCGCTGACTCGGGAGGTCGAAGACGAACACACGCTGTCCTCCGAAGCGTGCCATCAACCGACCGCTTTTTTTCACACTGCGGATTCACCATGCAGCCACCCAAGAGCTACAGCATCGGAGGACAACGCAGCTCTCGGGCAACTTACAGGCAAGCCCGCAGGCGCCCGGCCAGACTACAGGGGTCGCTGGTGCGCGGTGAGCCGTGGACACCCTGGCCGACCTAACCCTCCCTCCCCCCGGGCAGCGACGTCCAGACTATAGAGCGCATCCTGTACTCCACGTGGAGCGCGTTTACTGGATGCGCCACTCGGGAGCCATTAGCTCTTGCAATTCTATTGTTTATTATAATTGTTGCAAATGTTTGTCGTATTTGAATAATTACTGCAATGGACTTTATACAAATGCTCAGTTTGTGAATATAGCTATGTGGCAGTCTGGCTCGCAGTGGTGAGGTGGATGACGTCACGGACCAGGAAGTAACTGACACCAAAACAGTGGATGGGCGGGTGAAGCTGAATGCTAGTGCACTCAGCGTATTTAATAAACAAAATAACGAAACACAAAACAAAAGGGCACGAGGGCCAAACGAATAAACAAACAAACAAGTAAGTGTCGTGCTGGATAATCCAGCACGTTTTAGCAATTGTTTTTTTAAATGTTGCTCGCTCTCTCCGCTCCCCGTACTCTCCTCTGTACACTCAACCACGAGTGCAGAGAGCTGCAGGTTTATATACTCTGGCCGAGGGATTAACTAGTTGGTAATTATCTTATTATCCCTCGGCCAGAGTCTGCACACGTTTGGTAAGGATGCATGACTGTCAGCTAGTTAAATAATCAGTAGCTGATCAGCCATGCATCCTCACGGGGTTTTTAAATATAATAAAAGACGCAGCACTTTTATCCGTGCCGCAAACAAAAATACAAATAATAATAAATAGGGGCGGGACACTCCGCCACAAGCTATTAGTGAAATGCACATATTTATAATTTACTTTATGAATGTAGGATGGGACAGTGTATAGGTTTAGTATGTTACATTTTCACAAGAACAGATTGTCTGCCTTGGAAATAAATCAGAAGAGATTATCTGTCTTGGAAGTGACAAATAGCAAATACCAAGCTAACAGTCAAGGAGAGAAATGAGTCCCACACTCAAACATGCTTTAGTTTTATTTTATTTATTGTTTTCTATCTCTTTATGACGTGTTCACTGGATTAATGTTATGTAATTTTTACATGTTCCAATAGTTGCTTGTTTTTGCAGTTTCTCTTGTTCCCTTATTTAATACATTAAACATAGATTGCAACACAAACTGCATTTTTGGTTAACTATCACTAAACATTATACTGGACGGGTAAAATGTGCATGTGGCCAGTGGATTTTTCCACCCATTAGCCTTAATGGCTAGTGGATGGAAAAGTTGATTTCAAGCTCTGCAATAATGTCAGTAAATCCCTGGACAACTTTGCAAATAAATGGATTCAATGGATATTTGCAGAAATACATACTTGTTAGCTGGGCAGTAAACTAATAGCCACCTTGTCTGATAAAATAACAAATATTTTGGTTCATCCGAGATCAGTGCTGTTATGACACAAAACAGTAAAAGAGTCAATAAAAAAAGCACATCACATCTAGTGACTGAACCACCTCTGCTGGTTTGATGTGCTTGGGGGTCGGGTTTTCTGTCACTCCTAGACAAGATAAACATTTATTCCACATTAACCTAGTTGAGGTCCCTGCAATGGCTAATGCAAGACTGATAGAACATTCAAATGTGAAACGAGTCTTGACAGTCACCATTGGGGAAACCCAAAATGAAGAACAAATATCCCTCCCAATCATCCAACGTGAAGAAATGGATAGCATTTAGGGTGCTACTGCAAATATGTCGCCTACTATAGGAGCAAATACATACATTTGTACTTTAATTATGTTTGATTTCTCTCCTAGACCAAGGAAAACAGCTACAGCCAGACTTGAAACGAGTCTCTACATTACACTGCTGAAGGCACTAGCTTAAACACAATCTACCTGACTAAGATGTTATTTTATCAACCTAATATCCCACTGGAATAAACTACAGCTGGAGTTCTCAAGAGCATTTTATAGAACCAGGAAATCCACCTGGATTCTACAGTGCTGTAAAATGCTTTTATAAATTCAGCCTACCCCAGTGGAGTATAGGTTGATCAAACTGACCCCTTAGTACCTTCTAAATGTTTCTGATGTTATGGGTGAAAGATCAGTCTCACTTAAACAATAACCAGGGTTTATAGACATCAATTTGACTTTTCATTCAGATCAACAGCCTTAAGCTAACCCTTTTAACCATTTACCTTCCAACAATGTTGATTTTAAGGTAAACATTAAAAGAGGAAGATTGAACCACCCCGAGGTAAAATGTGAGCATAGATTTTGTATCATTGAACACCTTATTTGGTTCCTGCAATGTTTATTTGTGTTATCTGGATTTTATATTGCATCAATTAGTTTTCAGCTTATAAACATGCTTTATATTCTGAAGTGGAACTTGGGCTGCAATGCCACCTTCTGGCAAATCACAGAAAGCATGGAAAGTTTCTCTTTAGAAATACCCTAAAAATAGCACTTTGAAACATTCAGTTTTAAAGTGCCAGACTGTCTGCGTATTAACTGAGCTCATCATTATGGATTAAAATATGCTTAGGGATCAGCTACACATACAGTAAGGAACATTGCACCAGATAATGACAAGGACAGAGATTAAATGCTGGAATATAATGCATAAAGACATTCTGAAATGAACACGAAATACAGGTGAAACAAAATACAAATTAACACGAAATACCCTAACACAAAGAGAGCGTTTTATTCTGGTTTATATAAATGCAAACATGGAGGCAGGTGAAGGACGTACATGAGCTAGCGGTCTCATAGATATCTTGTTTGTTTTAAAGTATAATACAGTAGTATTATGTCACTCTGCGGACTTCTGAGGAATGAAGCTTTAAAAAAGCACACGTGGGAGGTGAATATGTTTACTGCATTTCATTATTTACGTGATCTAGTTCTAAAATTACACTGGCTATGGCTTCAAACTCAAAATACATATGAAACAATTAAACATCCTTTCAATAATGTGTGGTAAGTGAGTCAATGAAAATAGAATGATTTACTACAAAAAAATAGTGTTGTTGTGAACCATAACTTATAAAATCTGCTAAAAAATACCACGTTACGTACGTAGGGCAAACAAAACAACACAACTACATGAATCCTACACTCTGCTCTGTATGGCCTGTAATTAATTTACAAGCCAAATTTAACAAGAAATGATGGTGTCAAGACTCTTTTCACTAACACTGCAAGTACTATGTTTACAGGAACAAAGAGTCAATCATTTTTGTAATTGATTAATTTGAATCCGAAAATAAATTATACAAAGTTCACATGCCAAACTGAATTGGGCTTGCAGGAACTAATGCTTCTCAACCTGTACACTAGAATCTGATTAAAACCCTAACACAAAGAGAGCAGCCTATTGCTTTTACAATAGACTACTGTACCCTTCCCTAAAATAAGCATTCCCTTTAACCCAATATGGGAATAATAAAACCACTTTCACAAGCTGGTTGAATAATATTATAGCTTATGACTCCTAACGGATAAACACGAATGGTAGGTCCAAAGAGAGGGTTGGGGGAGTAGTGTGGAGACAGTAATGAAATTGAACAGAATGAAATTATTATTATTATTATTATTATTATTATTATTATTATTATTATTATTATTATTATTATTATGTAAGTATTTAGCAGACACTATTATCCAAAGCGACTTACAGAAATTAAACAAAATACAAAAGCATTAAGTTACAGGCAATAAAAATGCTAAACAAACACATATATACAATCTCTACAAAATAAATATTATTTTATTTTATTTCTTAGCAGACGCCCTTATCAAGGGCAACTTACAGTCATAGACAAAAATACATTTCAAGAATCAGTACAAGTATTAATACAACTAAGAGCAAGATAAAATACAATCACTTCGGTTCTAGCAAGTACAAGTATATGACAAAATACGATTCAGTAACGGAGCAGATAAAAGTGTCAGTGATAGTTACATCAGGATATAATTAAATACAAAATACTACAGATTAAATGACACACTTGACAGATTACAGTACTCTAAAGTACAGGGTTAAATGCAGTAAAATAAGGAGCAGATAAGAGCAAGTAAATTGCATTTAAGGAAGAGTGATAAGTGTCCAGATGGAAAAGAGGAGTTTCTACAGGTGCTGTCTGAAGAGGTGAGTCTTGAGGAGGTGCCGGAAGATGGTCAGGGACTGGGCAGTCCTGACATCTGTAGATAGGTCATTCCACCACTGTGGGGCGAGGGTGGAGAAGGAGCGGGCTCTGGAGGCAGGGGAGCGTAGAGGAGGTAGAGCCAGTCTTCTAGTGCAGGAGGAGCAGAGAGGTCGAGTGGGGGTGTAGGGAGAGATGAGGGTCTGGAGGTAACTGGGTGCAGTCTGGTCAAGGCATCTGTAGGTGAGTACAAGAGTCTTGAACTGGATGCGAGCAGTGATCGGGAGCCAGTGGAGTGAGCGGAGTAGTGGAGTTGCTTGGGAGAAGCGAGGCAGAGAGAACACCAGGCGAACAGCGGAGTTCTGGATGAGCTGGAGTGGACGCAGGGAGGCCAGACAGGAGGGAGTTGCAGTAGTCTAGCCGGGAGAGTACCAGGGCCTGGACCAGGAACTGGGTGGTGTAGTTGGTGAGGAAGGGTCGGATTCTTCGTATGTTGCTCAGGAAGAATCGGCAAGTGCGTGCCAGAGTGGAGGTGTGCTGGGAATAAGAGAGGCAGGGGTCCAGGGTGACTCCGAGGTTCTTAGCTGAGGAGGAGGGAGAGAGTGTGGTAGATTCCAGAGGAATGGAGATAGCGAGATCAGAGGAGGGGGAGGAGGAGGAGGGAAAGAAAAGGAGGTCAGATTTAGAGAGGTTGAGTTTGAGGTGATACGAGTGCATCTAGGAGGAGATAGCAGACAGACAGTTAGAGAAACGGGAGGGGATGGTGGAGTCAGAGGAGGGGAAGGAAAGGAAAATCTGAGCATCATCAGCATAGAAATGGTATGAAAAACCACAGGATGCGATGAGGGGGCCCAGGGAGCGGGTGTAGAGAGAGAACAGGAGAGGACCCCAGACTGACCCTTGGGGGACTCCTGTTGAGAGAGGGCGAGGTGTGGAGGTTGCTCCACGCCAGGTTACCTGGTAAGTGCGGTTGGAGAGGTAGGAGGAGAACCAGGCCAGAGCAGTGCCAGAGATTCCCAGGTCAGCGAGAGAGGATAGTAGAATAGAGTGATCAACAGTGTCAAAGAATTAAGACAGAGGAGAGAGAGGCAGCTCGGGCAGAGTTTAGTGAGTTAGTGACAGACAGGAGGGCGGTTTCAGTGGAGTGAGCAGAGCGGAAGCCAGATTGGAGAGGGTCAAGCAGAGAGTGGTTGGACAGGAAAGCAGAGAGATTAATAAAAAATATAAATAAAGGAAAATACAAACAGATATATCAACAGGAATTTACAAATAAAGATTGAACAAGTGGGTTTGGAGAAGACAGAGGAAAGCAGTAAAAAACTGAACAGTCCTGAGGATAACCGATACGGCTGGTTCCACCACAGGGAGACAAGGGAAGGGAAGAGAAGGAGCGAGCACGAGAGGAAGGAGAGTGAAGAGAAGGCATAACAAGTCTGCCAGTAGAGGATGAGCAGAGAGGGCGAGAGGGAATATAAGGAGACAAGAGGGATTGGAGATAGGAAGGGGCATTATGAGGTGCGATTTTGCAGAATGCACTCTGGGTTGCAGAATTATTGATTTTTCCACGGCAACAAGCCTAACTAGCATTCATAAGAACAAATTAGAGTTTTTTAAACATTCCACAAGGTGGCGCAGTGAGATTTTTGAATACCTCTGCTTTGTTTATCTTGCTCAACCCGCTCTTAGGAAAAGCAAACGCCTCGTTTTAGACACTGACCTGCTGTGGCTATTAATCCTCAGCTAACATGGATACATTTGTTAAAATCAAACATGTGTGTGGAGGCAAAAGCCACTTAGGAAATAAAACAGCCGCTGGTCATGCTGGCGAATATCCGAGACTCTTGTATGAGGAAGGGGGTTAACTGTTTTGCAGACCATGCATGTTGTTTCTGAAGAAACTATCAGAGCCCTGTTTCCTCTACTTCAATGGGAAAGTAGGACTTTAAATACCTGACCACAGTCCTGAGAAAATGGAGAACATTTTTATTTATATATTTATTTTTATTTCAGGTCAATTTTATACTTTGTAGTTGCAGTTGCTCACTTTCAAAGTATTTTTTTCCTCATAGCAGTAAAGGTTTAAAACTGGAAAACGCCAGTATTTATTTGATAATTAATTTTATTATTATTATTTATTTCTTAGCAGACGCCCTTATTCAGGGCGACTTACAATTGTTACAAGATATCACGTTATACATTATTTAGATATCACATTATTTTTACATACAATTACCCATTTATACAGTTGGGTTTTTACTGGAGTAATCTAGGTAATGTACCTTGCTCAAGGGTACAACAGCAGTGTCCCCCACTGGGGATTGAACCCACAACCCTCCGGTCAAGAGTCCAGAGCCCTAACCACTACTCCACACTGCTGCCCAGTGACAGTGGCTTCACAGTTTTTGGAATTAATAAAAGTTATTAATGTTTCAATAAATGTGTTTGTGTATTCATTTGCTATTCGTTTTAGCATGTACTGTAATTAACTTTGAAAACAGAAAATTAACAAAGAACCAGGTTGGTTTTGACTTTTAAAAGGCCACCACAGAATTCAAGAATTTCTGTTGCAGAAATCATGGACCCTTGCTGCAGAATTTGGAAAAATTTGCTGCGCTTTTCACGGAGGACTAAAATTAAAAGAAAGAGGAGCAGCACTTACGCAAATGACGACATTTGCAGATAAGTGACGCTGTTAACTATTTTGTTTCATCTTGTCGATGCTGCAGCTTGATATTTTGTTTTATTTAGTTTGGATCTCTGCAGGGCTAGCTTGTTTGTGTTTGGTGATTTTTGAGAACATACAGTGACTTGCATAAGTATTCACCCCCCTTGGACTTTTCCACATTTTGTAGTGTTACAACCTGGAATTAAAATGGATTTAATTGGGATTTTTACCATTTGATTTACACAACATACTTAACACTTTGAAGGTGCAAAATATTTTTTATTGTGACACAAAAGTAAATTAAACAAAAAAAAGACATTTGTTGGTTGCATAAGTATTCACCACCTTGAGTCAATACTTGGCAAAATTGCTCAAGCTCTGTCAAGTTGGATGGGCTAGGAGGCTGTGTGGTCCAGTGGTTAAAGAAAAGGGCTTATAACCAGAAAGTCCCCGGTTCAAATCCCACCTCAGCCACTGACTCATTGTGTGACCCTGAGCAAGTCACCTAACCTCCTTGTGCTCCGTCTTTTGGGTGAGACGTAGTTGTAAGTGACTCTGCAGCTGATGCACAGTTCAAACACCCTAGTCTCTGTAAGTCGCCTTGGATAAAGGCGTCTGCTAAATAAACAAATAATAATGGGGACCGTTGGTGAACAGCAATTTTCAAGTCTTGCCACCGATTCTCAATCGGATTAAGGTCTGGGCTTTGACAGGGCCATTCTAAGACATTCAGGTTCTTGTTTTTAAACCACTCCGGTGTAACTTTGGCTGTGTGTTTAGGGTCATTGTCTTGCTGGAAGTTGAACGTCTGCCCCAGTCCCAGGTCTCTTGCAGACTAAAATAGGTTTTCCTCTAGAATTTCCCTGTATTTAGCTCCATCCATCTTGCCCTTAATCCTGACCAGTTTCCCAGTCCCTGCCGATGAAAAGCATCCCCATAACATGATGCTGCCACCACCATGCTTCACTGTGAGGATGGTGTTCTCAGGTTGATGAGCAGTGTTGGCTTTACGCCACACATAGCGTTTTGCGCTAAGGCCAAAAAGTTCAATTTTGGTCTCATCAGACCAGAGAACCTTTTTCCACATGTTTGCTGTTCTCCCACATGCCTTTTGGCAAAATCCAAACAGGATTTGATATGGGTTTTTTTCAGCAATGGCTTTCTTCTCGCCACTCTTCCATAAAGCCCAACTTTGTGGAGCGTCCGGGTTATAGTTGTCCCCTGTGGATCTCTCCAGCTCCTTCAGAGTTACCATTGGCCTCTTGGTTGCTTCTCTGACTAATGCCCTCCTTATCTGGTCACTGGGTTTTGGTGGACGGCCTTCTCTAGGCAGAGTCGCGGTTGTGCCATATTCTTTCCATTTTTTAATAATGAATTTAACGTTGCTCTGGGGGATGTTCAAAGTTTGGGATATTTTTTTATAACCCAACCCTGATTGGTGCTTCTCCTGAACTTTATCCCGGACTTGTTTTGATAGCTCCTTGTTCTTCATTATGCTGTTTGTTTAGATATGCTCTCTAACAAACTCTGGGGCCTTCCAGAAACAGGTGTATTTAATCTGAGATCATGTGACACTTTAATTGCACACAGGTGGACTCCATTCAACTAATTATGTGACTTCTGAAGACAATTGGTTGCACCTGAGCTTATTTAGGGTTGTCACAGCAAAGGGGGTGAATACTTATGCAATCAAGACTTTTCAGTTTTTTATTTGTAAATAATTCTGAAAAATATGTAGATTTTTTTCCCCACTTCGACATTATGGACTATTTTGTGTAGATCAGTGACAAAAAATCCTAATTAAATCCATTTTAATTCCAGGTTGTAGCACTACAAAATGTGGCCAAGGGGGGTGAATACTTATGCAAGGCACTGTATCGTCTTGATATTGTTGTTATTATTTGTAAATGAATATTAAAAGAAACGAGGTGCTGTGATGACCTATGTTTAACTAACTATTAACAACATGAGTTATCATTAGGGGTTCTGATTACCACCCGTTTTCGCTAAGCTGGGAGATTTTTATTTTGTTTTGTTTGATTTTTCTGTGTGCACAGGGCTGGCATTGTCACTGTTGCTAGATTGGGGTATTTTCCCCCAAATATGGGGTATTTTTAAGTGGCCAGGGGGACATTTTGGGGCAACATTTGTATGGGGGGGAAACCTTGGGGGATTATTATTATTTTTTTTTTACATTGGAAGGTTTTAGGGTATTTGCAAATCTTTCACTTGTGATATTTTACAATGCACGCTAAGGCTGAAAACAGTGTCTCTGGATTGGTTGAGTGAAATACAAAAAACACTGCATGGAAGTAGTGTGTGTGGGAGGGATAAGCACATGACAGGCGGGACGTGTTCGTCTTCTGCACGTGCTGTGAGACGGGTATTGATGATTTGCACCTGATGTCACAAGTCATGTGCCAGCAGCTTGTATGTGTGTGTGTGTGTGTACAGTATTCCAGTTATTTTTTTATCAATCAGGAATGTGCAGGCGATGTACTGAACTATGTCAGTCTAGTGACTGTCGTCTTGTAATATGAGCTGTACCTATTGTAACTCAGTAGGTCTTTTGTAACTTTGGTGTCTTACTGTCTCATGTGAGCATCAGATTAAAAGGGGTGGCACCCATCACCCTCCCCAAACCTGATGAGACAGACACCGAAGTTACAAAAGACTGACTGAGTTACAACAGGTACAGATAGATCAGGGATGAGGAAATAGTACAAAATCAACAATTACAAAACTAAGTAAAAGTTAAGTTCCTCCTGTTGTTTTTTTTCTTGTTTATTGTCCCTGTTTTGCTAATATAGTTTTATTTTCCACTTAAATGTAACATCAAGATTCAATCTGGTTACCATACAGTATACATCCAAAGTTACAACAATGATTTAAATATTATTATTATTATTATTATTATTATTATTATTATTATTATTATTATTATTATTAATTTGGTTACATCATTTAAGTTGTACAGTTTTGCATACAAAATGTATACACTTTTCATATATTAAATGTGTTTTCATTTGTCGTATCTGTGGATATGTAATAATTTTTTTTTATTATTTGTCCTATAAAATTACTCTGGACATCCAGCGGACAATGGCCTTTTACCATGGAGGTAACATTATCATTTGATGCATGTATGTCTACATGTTGACAGTCACTTTCTATCTACGAAATTGCTAAATATTGTAATACTCTTTTTAGTCATGTTATGTATCATCTTGATATTAAGAGGTCAATGTACAATAATTCCAAAGGTTGAACTGCAAACAGCTATAACAGCTAAAAATAGAAAATAAATGATGCTAATTCAGAATTTGCGGAAAATGCTTTGAGTATAGAGGCCATAGTTCTTCACTGTACGTCAGTGTACCAATATACATCAGTGTACCAATATACAGACATGCTCAAATTTGTTGGTACCCTTACAGCTCATTGAAATAATGCTTCATTCCTCCTGAAAAGTGATGAAATTAAAAGCTATTTTATCATGTATACTTGCATGCCTTTGGTATGTCATAGAATAAAGCAAAGAAGCTGTGAAAAGAGATGATTTATTGCTTATTCTACCAAAGATATTCTAAAATGGCCTGGACACATTT
Source organism: Acipenser ruthenus (assembly GCF_902713425.1). NCBI lineage: Eukaryota > Metazoa > Chordata > Actinopteri > Acipenseriformes > Acipenseridae > Acipenser > Acipenser ruthenus. The sequence continues at coordinate 88,127,390 of NC_081190.1, read as the reverse complement.
GTTGGTACCCCTTAGAAAAGATAATAAATAATTGGATTATAGAGATATTTCAAACTAATTAGTTTCTTGAATTAGTATCACACATGTCTCCAATCTTGTAATCAGTCATTCAGCCTATTTAAATGGAGAAAAGTAGTCACTGTGCTGTTTGGTACCATTGTGTGCACCGCACTGAACATGGACCAGAGAAAGCAAAGGAGAGAGTTGTCTGAGGAGATCAGAAAGAAAATAATAGACGAGCATGGTAAAGGTAAAGGTTACAAGGCCATCTCCAAGCAGCTTGATGTTCCTGTGACAACAGTTGCAAATATTATTAAGAAGTTTAAGGTCCATGGAACTGTAGCCAACCTCCCTGGGCGCGGCCGCAAGAGGAAAATCGACCCCAGAGTGAACAGAAGGATAGTGCGAATGGTAGAAAAAGAACCAAGGATAACTGCCAAAGAGATACATGCTGAACTCCAAGGTGAAGGTACGTCAGTTTCTGATCGCACCATCCGTTGCTTTTTAAGCAAAAGTGGGCTCCATGGAAGAAGACCCAGGAGGACTCCAGTTTTGAAAGAAAAACATAAAAAAGCCAGACTGGAATTTGCTAAAATGCATATTGACAAGCCACAATCCTTCTGGGAGAATGTCCTTTGGACAGATGAGTCAAAACTGGAGCTTTTAGGCAAGTCACATCAGCTCTATGTTCACAGACGAAAAAATGAAGCTTTCAAAGAAAAGAACACCATACCTACAGTGAAACATGGAGGAGGCTCGGTTATGTTTTAGGGCTGCTTTGCTGCGCCTGGCACAGGGTGCCTTGAATCTGTGCAGGGCACAGTGAAATCTCAAGACTATCAAGGCATTCTGGAGCGAAACGTACTGCCCAGTGTCAGAAAGCTCTGTCTCAGTCGCAGGTCATGGGTCCTCCAACAGGATAATGACCCAAAACACACAGCTAAAAGCACCCATGAATGGATAAGAACAAAACATTGGACTATTCTGAAGTGGCCTTCTATGAGTCCTGATCTGAATCCTATCGAACATCTATGGAAAGAGCTGAAACTTGCAGTCTGGAGATGGCACCCATCAAACCTGAGACAGCTGGAGCAGTTTGCTCAGGAAGAGTGGGCCAAACTACCTGTTAACAGGTGCAGAAGTCTCATTGAGAGCTACAGAAAACGTTTGATTGCAGTGATTGCCTCTAAAGGTTGTGCAACAAAATATTAGGTTAGCGGTCCCATCATTTTTGTCCATGCCATTTTCATTTGTTTTATTATTTACAATATTATGTTGAATAAAAAATCAAAAGCAAAGTCTGATTTCTATTAAATATGGAATAAACAATGGCGGATGCCAATTACTTTTGTCAGTTTCAAGTTATTTCAGAGAAAATTGTGCATTCTTCGTTTTTTGTGGAGGGGTACCAACAAATTTGAGCGCGTCTGTATATATCAGTGTTTTCCAAACTCCTGATGTCACATTAGGTACAGATCATCCATTCTCAATTTAGATATACTGATGTATATGAATTGTTGTTTTTTATTCATGTTGTAATTTGCTCTTTAATTTCAGTTACATATAACTGCAATCAAAGGAGGAGATTTGCCTGAGTTGAAACAGTGTACCCAATGTTGCACTTGGTACCATTGTCCATTTTGCCAGCCAAGCAAATATAAACACAGACAGCACCACCATGTGAAAAAACACTTGGGTGTGCATCTAAAGGGTGCAGTGCAGTGTGATGGTTTGTTTCCTATTTAATGTTTTTTACATGTAACATTGCTGAAGAATGTTTCATATATTTAGTGTATGATATGCATTACAAGTAAAATATTGTGCATAAAGTCATTAATACTTGTTGTTTACATATGTTTAGTTAAATATGTTTATAGAGAAAGTTCAGGAATACTCAGTTGCAAATACAGTAGGCTACAGAATTATTCATACCCTTCATTCAGTGTAAGTGAAAGGGGGGAATTAAATCAAAACTTTGACCCACTAGATAATCGCAAAGTACAACTCAGAATTTAATGGTGGTTGTTTTTATGAGTAGAAGAAAGTGCCTTCTTACAGAGGAGAGGAGGAGTGGGCGGGTGACATCCAAACTTGTAAATTATATTTGTAATAAAGTTCTATGTTTGCAATTTTGATCTCTTTGTTTGTTTCATAATACTTTTGACAGGGAAGCAGGACTCCAACCAAAACAGCTAAATAAGTGATTTGAAATAAAACAAAAACCTCACCTTCAGACTACTGTGAATGAATAACTGTCTTAAACTCTACTTTATTTATGCCAGGGGTGCACAACTCTGGGGCCAGAAGGTTTTCGTTCTCCCTGAGGCCTTCATTACCTAATTTGAATTAATTTGCTTAATTGGACAAGTTGAACCCTTTTATTTGCTCTTAAGCAGTTAGATTTTATACTTGATGTGGAATTTTGACAATTTATCCATGTGTAGGGAAAACTGAATAAGTTCAGTACAAATGTTTATCAATCGGAGAACATGTGGATGTCAATAAATGTGAGTAGCATTATTTATTAAAAATATAAACCATAACCAAATATGCATGATAAATCATAAGAGCAAAGGTTGTAAATTAAGTTCTTCATTAAAACCCACAGTGGTTACACAGCTCCTTGAATTATTATTATTTATTATTTATTTCTTAGCAGACGCCCTTATCCAGGGCGACTTACAATTGTTACAAGATATCACATTATTTTTACATACAATTACCCATTTATTCAGTTGGGTTTTTACTGGAGCAATCTAGGTAAAGTACCTTGCTCAAGGGTACAGCAGCAGTGTCCCCCACCTGGGATTGAACCCCCAACCCTCTGGTCAAGAGTCCAGAGCCCTAACCACTGCTTCACACTGCTGCCCATTATCAAAAGATATATATATATATAACTGTGATTGCACATTTGTTTATGCAAGAGGCCTGTATTTTTCTTTTACATCTACATTGAAATTGTAATTTCAGTTTGTATTTCATTTAGGATATGTAAAGGATGCCCATTGGCATATGTGCCACACAAATCCATGTTGGGCCAGGTTACATGCACTTGTAGAAGGGATGCTCCTTGTGGGATATTCACAGACAAAAAGCGGGTCAACATGATTTAAGCGAAGGGATTTAAACAAGGGTATGATCATTCAACTTTGATAAATCAATTGGCATATGCGCTTAAAGGACAGAAAACTGGGATGCAGATATGATATGAGTGACTAAACTACCTGAATAAAGCTAACTTCAGCTCCCTATATTTACGTATACGTAGGCTAACCTGTACAGACATGTAATCATGTCAATTTTACACTGTAAAGATAGTGAGAATGGCACACACAATTCTTAATTTAACTAATACTATTTGGTAAATGTAGATTGTGTGAAGTTATAAAAATGTACCATGGCACTTGTACCACTGGATTTTGGAACAAGTGTGAAAAGTACAATGGTACTGTATAATATATGTAATTTAACACAGCATGGAAAAATAACAACCTCTGATTGGTTAAAAAGCATCACATAACAGTGCGTATATATAGCACGGCTTGCATAGTAATGAGCTGCTTTACACTGAATAAATCACTATGCACCACTACATTCTAAATTCCATGACAAACTGCCATTTTATTTGTTATTAGTTACAAAACCACTGCCAAAAATGAATGGCATTTGACCTATTTCCTTTAATATATTTTGGGATGAAACTCCAGATAACTGGTACAACACCAACTTTCTGAGTGAAGACAGCAGTCCACCTGAAAAAAAGAAATACATAAAATAAGTGCACCAGCAAGAGTAGACACCTAACAGTACATGAGGAACAGCTAAATGAAGCAAGATGAGATTGCTGAGAGACAATCTGAAATGCATGAGGACATATGGAAGTCAAAGGTAGGAAAATAGAAAGATCTGAGTAACGTAGGCATATAGGTGATATGAGAAGCCAAAAGAGGAAATAAGTACCTTGCGAGCAGGAATAGAGTGAGAATAAAAGGGGTCCTTGGACAGATCACTGAGGTACACCTGTAGAGAAAGTGTGATGAGAAGAGAGAGAGCCACGCCAAGAAAGCTGAAAAGAATGGTTAGAAAGAAGAAGAAACTAGGAAATAGCAGTGCCTGAGATTCCTAGATCAGAGAGAGAGAAAAGGAGAAAAGCATGATTGACATTGTCAAAGGCAGAGGTCAAGGAGTCCATTTCCAGGGAACTGGATAAAGCTGGTGTGTATGATTTGTTTACCTTTACTGAAAGCATTCTGAAAAGCTATTATGTATACATTTTTATTAGCTGTATAACAGGACTAACAATACAATTTTTTTCCAGCTGATGATACAATCAGAGGAGAGTCCATGCACGCCTTGTAAAACAGTAAAAACCCAAATATATTTGTGCATTTTTTATTAGTATTTAATTGTAATGTTGATACTTTTCTAGCTTTTGTTATCATCTAAGGATGCTTTCCATTACATTGATCTGCGTGTGATTTAAATACATTTTACTCGTAACTCAGTTATTATTTGTAATATTTTATTGAAAAACCTAAACCTCTTTTTAACTAATTTGGTCTCATACAGACATACCAATAGTGCTGGTTGTTGTTGTTTTGACGCATACGAATAACGTTTGTTAATATATTTCTGTGGTGGGGGTGGGGGTTGCCATGACATCGCCACTGGTGATAAAGGTATTGTCGCACCGAAAATACAATTTTATCGCCGGACAAATCGCATCACGTCCAGTGTTACAGAGAGGAGGTCAGTTTCTGTGGAATGCGCAGGACAGAACCCGGATTGAAGCTGATCGAGCAGAGAATGTTTGGTATAAATATAAATATCCTGTCCACACCTTCTCTTAACATTCTGATTGTTGTTTTTGCAGTGAAATGTTGTACACTTTCACATCAAAAAATTGTGAAAGATCATTTTACAGTATAGCAAATATTATGTATGTATTTACAGTCAACATGCCTTACCAAACTTAACCAAACAAGTGCATTATTGATTCCATATCCACCTTACCTTGATACGAGGTATGGTGACAGTGGGTGCCCTTGCTTTGGCAACAAAGCTGTGAGATGGTCCTCGCTCCACCAGATGTCTGATGTAGGGCATGAACAGTTTTCCTTTGGGTCCAAACACAAAATCTTCCCTGAGTGCATCTATCAGCACAATGACAACTCTTTTAAACAATGGAGGTGGAATCTTGGTCCAGTTTGCGACATTACGTAAAACAACAGAAAAAATAAAATGAGAAGCATTTTCATTTTGGTTTTTAAAATTCTTTTAAATTGAAAAATATGTATATGTTTTTACACATGTAGGCAGCACTCCAGATAGGGTTCGGGGTCTGGGAGTAACTTACCCTCTAATTTTAACACTGGGAGTAAAATGTGTTTTCAGGGGGTAAAATGTAACATTACCTTGAAGTCATGAGTAATCTCGATAAATACTGTACAATCTTTAATGGTAATGGGGTAAGCATTAAAAAAGAGCCTTCCATTGTAACTGCAATGTTACTTTGAACTACTTTACAACCATGTGTGTGTTCCACAAGGTTCTTTATCGGCTCAGCGCATTTTTTTCGAGGTATCACACTGACTGCAAATTAATTACATTAGTTATATTTTAACATTAAATTCTTAAACTCTGTGAACATGTTAAAACTTCAATATTAAGCCATACAGATAAATAAAATAAGGAAATAAATTAATACATTATATAAATAATTTGTCCATTCATACAATTTAAAGTTCTTGCACCCCTGCACAATTAATAAATGATTGCCATTTTTTAGTTTGTATTTTGTAATGCACAAATAGTGTTTACTTTTTCTGGTGGCGTGTTTTAAACAGTCTCTTTAATGTTGCCTGTAAGCTGCCCAGAGCTGCGTTGTCGTCCGACGCTGTAGCTCTGAGGCGGCTGCACGGTGAGTCTGCAGAGTGTAAAGAAGCGGACGGCTGACGGCACACGCTTCGGAGGACAGCGTGTGTTCATCTTCGCCCCTCCCGAGTCAGCACAGGGGTGGTAGCGGTGAGCTGAGCCTAAAAATAATTGGCCATTTCAAATTGGGGAGAAAACAATAAAAACTAATTGGCAACGACTAAATTTAAAAGAAAAAAACATATATACTATAGTACTAAAGTAAAATGAGAATGCTATAGTAATAAAGTATTATAATACTGTACTGTTGTACAATTAAGGATTCACATTCTAATAGGTTGACTCCCTGAGTTACCTAAATGCTTTCATGTATCATTAATTATTTCATGTAAACATTAATTATTATTTTGACATGTGTTTTAATTTTGTTGGAATAAAGGGACCTAGTGGTTTGATGTTCATTCCAAACTTTTATATCATTCTTGATTACATGCACTGTGTTTTGCTAGGGGTTGTACGGCAGTTAGAAATAACACCTACACCTTGTTCCTTACAGCAAAGAACATTTTGGAAAGCATCTGAGTGGAGAGCATCTTTTCATCCTTGCTTTCACAGTTTATACACAAACATTGTGTCATTGGTTCCTCCTTGTGTATGCCATTCATTTGTTATTGGCAGATAAAAAGGACACAGTACAATTGTGTCAGTAAAGCGTGTTCTTAAATGTGTTTAAAAGATGGAAATGCTCTATGACTTAGAAAATGTGTCTTTCAATACAGACCTGCTTTTGCACCTGTCAGATAGTGGATATTAGGGTCCAGCATGGTGTATGTCTGCATCTCATTATGAAGGCAACCGAGTACTTCATTTATTTAGTGTGTCCCTCATCAGATTTGCAGTGCATATCTTATTATTATTAATAGTCTACCTCGGAAAGCAGAAAAGTATGTATAAGGCCCCTGTGACTATTCTGAGAATTCAATAGGATACTTCCAGATTTTAAATTAGATCCAACTATCACAGGTCATAAAATCATGCTCCTGGGAAGTGGTTTTAACAATGGTATGCCTGTCATTCATCGACTAGCTGTAGAACATGCTTCCAATACAATCTTAATAAATACAATGGGTGAATATTTTGCCCCCTTTGTTGTTAATCACACATTGTATCATTCTGTGAACTACACTAGAGCCATCAAGAGAATCAACCATGCAGGTCAGTTAGGCTACGTACACACACACTGCAGTTGGCTCGACAACTGTATTTACAAACCACACTTGTTGCGGTTGTTTGTTGTACACACACACCTTTCATTACTGAAGTGAGTGACTCCCTGTTTAAACAAACCGCTGAACTCGTGCCATCATTACATGCCGATCCTGAGGATTTGTGTGACAACATGGAGGCCGTGTTTTTGGACGAAAGTACTATACATACTATAAACAAACCAGAGACATTGTTTTGCTTTTTCTGCACTGCTAAATACAGTGGCGACGATCTGCAGTGCCATGATGGTGGATCGAAACATTTGGGCGATCTTCCAACCAGAAGGTTGGTGGGAACGACTTGAGTGGTTTCCAAATGACTGGATTAAAAATGTACGCATGTCTAAGGAGTCGTATATGCGTCTTGGTCATTTACTGAGACCTTCCTTGGAGTGTCAAAACACAGATGAGACGTTCTGTATCGGTGGAAAAACGAGTTGGGGGCCAGTAATTTTGCACCCCTACAGACTGTTGACCGAGGCAGTAACATACCACAGGGCAGCACTGACAACTACCAGTCTTACAGTTCAAATCACTCTGCAAATTCATGCTGTTCCAATGTTAAGCTAGCAACCTATGATGGCAAAGAAAACTGGGATTTGTTTTTCGTTCCGTTTGAGCGAGTAGCACGAAGACATGGTGTAGCACTAGCTACATGAATGCAGCATAAGTAATTTGCTGCCTGCTGCTCTTAATTGAGTATCAGAATACCTGGCCAGGTTAAGTTAATTCTCTATTCAATTGCTAAATAAGTAATTTTGTCCTTGTTTCTAAAATGGGCCTTCAGATTCATAAGGTAAACTTAGGTGAAGCTATATCAATTTACTGTCAGTTTTTGGTAAGGGGTTTATCTCTGCACTGGTCTCTCTCTTGTTTTAACTGAATGATCTTTTCCTTAATTTCCACATGGAAGTTCTAATTAGATTCAGGTGTTTTGCTAATTGCCTTGGTAAAGGGATTATTGAGCTTGATTTATCATTATGTCTTTAAGTATCTTAATTGGGAGCTCTTTAAATATGGCTATTGCTTCCTGGGAAGGGTGTGGTTCCTTTTTCTGGGTTGATTCTTTTTTGGGGTGTGGTTTTTCTGGATGCAGTGTGTTTTGAGGAAAGAGCAGGTTTTTTTTGAAGAGGAAGGTTGCTGTCTGTAAAAGAGAGATTGGGAAGCAATGATCTGTTGGTTGTTAGAAACAGTGTATTTTTTCTAATTTGCCATTTTCCAGTTTGAAAGTAACCAGTTATCTAATCTCCTGCCCAATTGAAACTATCCACATCATTCAAATTGTTTATTTTTATCCTAAGAGCAACAACGGTGACTTATCCATTTCTTATCCAAATCATCACTTTTTGTCTCCTTACCTGGTTGGAAAATCCAAGCTCTACAGGACCAAGGAAGAACTGGGTGAGATCCCTTGATGGGGAGGAATCTTATTTTTTGTTGCTGGATTATCTGTTCTGTTCTGACTGTTTGGGATTATTATCATTTTTGTTTATTTATCGGGGTTTAACGAGCACCTCGCACAGAAGTCTCATTTTGGTTTATTTATTGGGGTTTAACGAGCACCTCACACAGAAGTCTCATTTTGTTTATTTATCAGGGTTTAACAAGCACCCTGCTCAGAAGTCTCATTTTGTTTTTTTTGGTTATGTGTTTAAACTGTTCTGGCTCAACTGCATTCTCAATACGGACCTGATATAACAGCTTGGGACTTTTAAAGTATTGGTTGTTGTTGTTGTTGTTGTTTCATGGACATTTTTTTCTATAAGGACTGCCTGATGGACTCATTGGTAAACATTTTGACTGGTCCAAATGCTGTCTGATTAAAACCCACGTACACCAAATGTTTGATACATCTGTCTACAAGTATAATATTCCATGCATATTCAATAACATCTGCTATTTGAATTCTGGTGTTGCCTTTTGTTTTAATTTTCTTCCTATTTTCCATGTGTTGTAAACAATCCTGCCTTAACCAGCAGTTTTTCTTGGTTCTGTCACACAATCCTACTGCTTTGGAGAGTTATATTGTTCAGGGTAGTTTATTTGTATTTCCGTCACAAAATACTAGTTATTGGACATTGCTTAAGGATTGGGTTTGTTACAATGGCTGGACTGGCTCAGAGAGAGTGGACAAGCTACATGAACACCTGAGAGGGGCTGCTATCAGATACATGTGTTCACTTTCAGAGCATGTTAGGGAGGACTACTCTCTCTTAGTAGAGCAGCTCACACAGCGGATCGGTCAGAAGGACCCCCCAACCGCAGTCCGCAGGAGACTTGGCGAATTGGGTCAAAATAAGGAGATGTCAGCTGAGTTTGTGGAGGAGGTGCGCCGCTTAATCACCTTGGCCTACCCAGGAGTAGAGTTGGAGCTACAAGATCAACTGGCTGTTGATCTCTTCCTCAAAGAACTTAGAAATCAAAAGGTGGCTTATGAGATCATGAACAAGGATCCAACAACGCTTGTTGAAGCACAGAAGCTAGTGGAGGTGCATGAGCACAATTATCGAGCAACACTTGGCCGAGATCCTGAAGCTAAAAGAAGGGCACAAAGCATTGCCTGAGCTGATCAAAGTGTTGACAGCGGGGAAGACGATGTGCCTACGGCATCACAAGAAGTCCAGATGCCGTCATATGCTACAACCGAGCAGCTGCAGGCTGTTTTAGAGGTGGAGTTACTAGGGGTAATAGTCCACTCGATTCCTCAGGCCAAGGAGGTCGTCCTGATTCTTCTGATGGAGACCAGGGGAAGAAGTTCAGATCTCCAAGTCCTACTGCAAAGGGAGAGTGTTTACTGCTGCAGAGAGGAGGGGCATTATTGTCGCAAGTGTCCACGGTCTTCCAGTCCAGCCCAGTGTCAGGGAAACTGATGCGGGCCAGGTCCAGTGGCCCGGACCTGGCCGACAACACCAGCGGCCACTCCGCACCAGCGGCAACTCCAGCGGGAATATGAGGAACAGGAACAGAGCATCACCCAGCATCCAATTGCTGTAGGGAGAGCAGCCAGCCACGGACCCAGTCTGCAAATCCTAATATATGTGAACCACTTACCTGTTGAGGCTGCAGTGGACATGAGAGCAGAAGCCACCATTATCTCAAATGACTTATATGAACAGCTGAAGCTTGGGGACCCACTGAGCATCAAGAAGGTTTGGCTCCGCAATGCAGAATCAAAGAAGGAAATGGCTGCTATTGGCGGCCTTTAATTGGGAAATTTATGTAGCTCCAATTCATGATACACTCCTGCTGGGATTGGATTTCATGTTGATGGCCAACATGACCATACATGTGGGGGGGCAAGGTGTTTATAGGTGACAAACCTGTACCCACAAGTATCACTTGGAGTGGAGTAGAAGACTACACTGGCAAGAGTGTATACGACAAGAAAAATCACCGTACCTCCACAGTGTGAACGCCTTGTGTGGGAAGCCATAGAAAACCCTAGACCACAAGTCCCAGCTGTACTGGAACCACTGGGCTTAGCCAATGGATTGTCTTCAGGCAGTGTGCTAGTCACAATGGACCACTGCGTGCCAATCAGGGTCTGTAACATTTCCTCTGTTGGGACAGCCTTACCACAAGGTTATTGCTTGGGTATTCTTGTAGAAGCCTATTCAGACCTACTAGATACAGTTCCAGAAGCACTGATGGAGACAAACATGCAACATCAGCAGTCGGTGGAAGAGAGAGACCCCCCACCATCTTGCACAGGGAGAGTGCTAACTGTGATCTTTTTGCTATGTCAAGTGAGGGGCTTACTGCAGACCAGCAAGAGCAGCTCATAACCTTACTAGTAGAGTACTAGTTAATCTTTGCAGCCAGTGACACTGAACTAGGCAATTTTTCTGTTGTCACACACCACATTGATATTGGCCAAGCAAAGCCTGTGCGACAGCCACCGAGACGCACACCACTAGGATATCAAGGGAAAAAGCAACATCTGTGTACCATGCTGGATGCAGGTGTCGTCCCACCCTCCACCTCTGAATGGGCATCTCCAGTCATATTAGTGCGGAAAAAGGATGGTGGGGTATGATGGTGTATTGATTACCGCCAACTGAATGAGTTGACCCTGAAGGATGCCTATCCACTCCCTAAGATTGAAGAGTGCCTGGATACCACTGTTTTCTCAACCTTAGACCTTCAATGTGGACACAACCTCCTGGGTCGCAGCTTCCTCTTATGAACAGATCACAATAGCCTTACCTGGCTTTTCCGATTTAAACAGCCAGAGGGCCAGTTAGCCCGATGGCTAGAGGAACTCAGTCAGTATGATTTCTAGATTGAGCACAGAGCTGGGACCCGACACGGTAATGCAGACACACTCTCCCGTGAACACCAGGATTGTCCCTGCGATTGCTACCAAGCAGGAAAAGAGTTCTCCACCCTTCCCTGTGGAGGATGTACGCACTGCCAGAAATTACATCATCAATGGACCTGATTTGACAGTGACATGGATGACGTGATGCCCTTGGCAGTAAAACGCACCGGGACAGGAGAAGATGCCAATCAACAGCCAAGTGAACCTCATGCCTAAAAGGAAACCAACACGCCTCATCTGAATGCTAAAAGTCCAGCTATCAATTGGACCCAACCATTCAGCAGTCGTGAGCTAGAGAGGGAGCAGCAGAAAGACCCCAGCCTTTCTATATTGCACAGATGGAAAGACACTGAGACAATACCGACGCGAGAACAAGTTTCCCTAGAAAGCTCAGCAGTAAGAAAATATTGGTTGTGTTGGCCTCAGATTGAACGGCATCAGGGGATCCTCTACTACGGGTGGGAAGGTGCTCCAGGGACCACCTCTTCCCTACACCTGCTTGTGCCCAATTCCCTACAGAAGGAAGTCATGCAGACCTGTCATGACACTCCACAGTCAGGTCACCTGGGAGAAGGGAAGACGCTCTATCGTACTTGACAACGTTATCACTGGTGCGGAATGGGGGGAGATATCTGCCTCTTCATCAAGAAATGCCAACAATGCCGAGCATGTAATGCCAGCAGGCAGGGACACCAATGGATCGTCTGCACATTGATGTTCTTGGGCCCTTTCCCACCTCAAGTGCTTGTCATGATTGACTAGTTTACGCGATGGGTCAAAGCTTTCCCATTCCGGAACAATGTGCGGAAACAGTTGCAAATAAGCTTGTTTATGAATTTATAGCTCGTTTTGGGGCTCCACTTGAGATACATTCTGATCAGGGCCGAAATTCTGAGAGCGTTCTGATCACATAGGTGTGCGGCCTGTTGCAAATCACCAAGACTAGGACAACGCCTTACCATCCTGCTTCTAGCGGCCAAGCAGATAGATTTAATCATATGCATTTGCAGATGGTCCGCTGCTGCGTTGACAAATATCAAAGAAATTGGGATGAACACCTACCCCTACTTACAGGAGCCTACCGCAGTTCACCACACTCCAGTACGGGATTTACACCAAACTGTACGATGTTGGGAAGAGAAGTGCAGCAACCACATGAGAGCTTGCCGAGTGTTTCAGAAGCTAACCGTACTACAATGGAACCACCCGATTTTGTAAACAGCTTGGAAAATAACCTCAAACATACCCACGAGCTGGCTAGGCAACATCTCCATGTCTCCCAGGCACGACAGAAGAAAACATATGATCAGAGATCCAGACTGAATCCCTACAAGAAGGGCGATCTAGTCTACGTTCGTGACAGCGGGGGTAGTGTAATGAATGCTTGTTGCAGTTTCAGGGTTATATTCCATCTGCTGGCTAGCCAATAAAAAGACTGCGCTGCCGGACATGACTAACAAGTTAGAACAGATGATTGTTTATATTATTATTATTATTTATTTCTTAGCAGACACCCTTATCCAGGGTGACTTACAATTGTTACAAGATATCACATTATTTTTTATATTCAATTACATTATTTTTACATACAATTACCCATTTATACAGTTGGGTTTTTACTGGAGCAATCTAGGTAAAGTACCTTGCTCAAGGGTACAGCAGCAGTGTCCTCCACCGGGGATTGAACCCACGACACTCCGGTCAAGAGTCCTGAGCCCTAACCACTATTCCACACTGCTGCCCTGGCCTTATGTTAGTTAGCTGGTTGCTTGCATGCTCATGGTACGGATGTCCTGCTGATGTTCTGTGCTGGAGCTAAAGCACCATGTTGCAAGTTCTGTAACTGAGGAAATATCCAGTTAATAATAACAATTGCCTTCGCCTGCTTTTCGGTGAGTGCTGACATTGTATTGCATTGGTAGGCAATAAATGCGTTGGAATTGCTATAAACTCTTGTTGTGTACTCCATTTAACCCACGCTGCATGACACAACACGCACGAAAATATGTATGCACTATTTATCATTGTTATGAATTTACTGTTCATCAATATTACAAATTCAACTTGGCTCATCAGGCATATTTTATATATATATATATATATATATATATATATATATATATATATAGCCATGTTTATCACACGGAAATGTCTGATAAACAATGACATCATTAGTTGCACAGAAATCCACTGAGCACCAACTACGGTTGTAATACACACACACAGTTAGTACACATTAACTAACCAAACTGAATTAATAACGCACTCGATACTTGCACTGAAAAGGATTAACTGGTGCGGTTGTCGCTGCAAAAGCAAACAAAAGCAAACAATATATGGTACAAAATGTATTTTGATAAAAACAAGCATACATTAAAAGCAATTACATGAAATACCAGAGCAGGCATTTGAAACATGACATATCACATATCATTACCCCATTAAATACCCCATTCAGATGGATGCTAAATTGCAATAGAATTTTAACATTACACATTATTTTCGAATTAGCGTGACGATGAATGCATTTCTGTTGGTTATTAATGAAAACACAGTCTTAAGCGTTACTTCTTGTGTTAGTTATTAATGAAAACACAGTCTTAAGCTTTACTTCCTTGTTTATACAACTACCATACCGCTCACTATATACCACATACCATGTGACACTTCCGCTATGAGACAGCAGCTACAGGACGCAGTAATACCCTATTCAAGCTGCAGTGCTTACAAAGGTACCACGAAATGTTCCTGTCAGGACAACTGAGGAAGTCAGCACCTCCGGTCACTTATTTATTTTAAAGTAACAAAAACGCTTATTCACTGCCAAACATGAACTACTTTAGATGTGCAATGAATGCAGTATAGGATACCGACCTTATGGTTAGGTTTTCAGTGTAGGGAGAGGATTATTAATTATTAATTTGTTTTATTAACAACAATATGATATCCAGTCAGAGTGCAGTGTTCTGACAGGAGAACTTCTGAACTGGCCGAAACGTCAGAATACTCTCGGTTTTTTTATGTAACAATTAATAAAATAGTGTCCTTCTTTACATCGTGAGTGTTGCACTTTTCTTCTGTTTTATATGTATTTCCAGCAGCCATTTATAAACACATTATTAGTGAGGCTTGCGAAGCAAGAGTCCCCACTTTAAATCTTCAACATACTACTTCTACTTCTTCTTCTTCTTCTTCTTCTTTGGCATGCTACTCCTCTTACACCGTTTAAGCTAGAAACGCCGTTCAAACTTTAAAACGTGTAGACCGGTCTGGAATAGTGTGCTTGTATACAACTTTTTGATATCTTTTATACTTTTTAAATTATTAAGCTTTTTGTCCTTTTTTGTTCCATCTTCATTCACTTTAATGGGACTTTTTTCAACATTCTAAAGCTCCCCATTGTTTAAAAACTCCCAGACTTCCAACATTCTATTTACTGTAAACGACGTAACTTTTGACACAAATCAGCTACTTTGACCAAAAAGTTAGAGCATATGGAATCATCCTCTACTTCTCTGTTATTCAAATCTGAAATCAAAACAGAAATAACTTTTACCAATCAAGAGGTACACCTGTTTTTAGTAACCACACCAACTACTTTTTCTGTGAACTTTTAGAAATAACTGCCGTTTTGACCACTTTCCCAACAAGTTAGACAAATACTTAGAGTAAATGATATCTTCCTCTACTTCTCAGCTATTCAAATATGAAATCGAAACAGGAATGGCGTCTACCAATTAAGAGGTACATCTGTTTTAGTAACCGCATCAACTTCTTTCAGTAGGCTACTTCCCACTGTTGAATTAACTGTCATAGAACTTTGAGAAATTTCAAATTCTAGCACATTCTAAGCATGAGACAATTAGTAAACAATGTGACTTTTGACACAAATCAGCTACTTTGACCACTTTCCCAATAAAGCAAGCCCCACAAATTTACTTATAAAGTTACCATCTAGTTATTATTAGTAGTCGTAGTAGTAGTCGTAGTATTATTATTATTATTATTATTATTATTATTATTATTATTATTATTTAAATTGTAATATCTGTGCTTTCTAAATAAACGTACATTTGCCATCACACTGCTTACAATGTTTGGAATCATTTATATTTGTATGTCATGGTAAAACATTTTGTCAAAGAGAAACATGTTTATGTATATGTATTTCCAGCAGGCATTTATAAACACTGCATAGTGTATAATGTGACTCTTGTATTAAGAAACCAAGGGGAAAACATTTTTGTATCTGTAGTGTTATCAACTGTCAAAACTTCCGGGTTCTCTCAAACTTCGGGTCACCGAGACGACCATATAAGGCGATTGCTGTCAAAGTATTTAGCAGATAGTGCTCTGACGTCGACTCACAGACAGTTATTTCAAAGATGTTGCGATCACCACAGCTTTGGAGGAGGCTAAAGATTAGCATCTCAAAAGGAGACATTTTAATATTTTACCCACAGCAAGTAATTACAAATTCTGTAGCACTGTACAAATAAATAGTATGCAGATGCCTGCATCCACTAGGTGGCGTGCCAACACTAGAGGGAAAAAATGTACATGGAAATTTAAACAGAAAACCAACATAAACTGAATGTAAAATAAACAGTGTGCACATTTAGTACAGAGTGACACATGTTACAAGCAAGAAATATTTTCTGTTGAAAAAGAAGTTAAGATTCATCAACAACATTTCATTCTCAACCTGAACAATATGTAATGGTTAACATTTCCAAAACACATTACTCCAATTACAGAAAGGGCTACTGTTCTGTAATATGCAGGCATGCATGAAATTAACAAGGTGTCCAGCTGGGAACTGTTAGAGATTATTTTTATATCAGACAGAATTAAAACTCTGTAATGTCACATGAACCATTTTAAGCTCCTGTTAAGGAAATAGATGCTTGTTTCTCTGCAGTAAGTCTTTATTAGCATGCCTTTGGGGGGCAACTTTGAAAGCATGAAATTTGTTGATTCAGATTAGGCTTTTTCTGCCATGAATATGGAATTATCCCCACAAGGTAAGTACTTAAATAGGTGGTACCTATACAGTATATGGAAGATTTCTTGAGTGAAAATTTCTTGTAGCAGTCTTTTTCCCTCTGTTGCTAGTTGTTTGTGGCGTCTTGGGAACCAGTTTCTCTTTGTTTTGCCATTGCTAATATACCGTACTTTGATGACCGATGTCTCGGAGCAGCCTACTGGAATGCCGTGACTCCAGTCCATTAAGGATCATATCCAGTCCACAGGTACTCTTAACACTGTTCAGTGCTAGTGTTACCGTATGTACAGGAGATGGCGCTATTGCATATAGATATATAGGGAACAGGTCTGTACTGTACATTACACATTTTGGTTCAGCAGCAGTGAAGTGTGTGTCTCTGTACTTTGTCTAAGCATCCATCTACTACACCTACCAACATGAGTCTTCTTGCTACTGTGGCACCTGTTCATAACATATCCACTGTCATGCTTTTGAATGCTGTTAGATGTTTTCCATTTCCCCAGTACTGGCAGACTGTTTGCAGGAGTGCCGTTCCCACAGCTTTATAAACCTATTTTCCATCTCTGATTCAGTGCGATGTCAAATCCAATCGGGTAGACAGACCTAATAAAGTGTCCAGGCTGTGTGTATTTATAAGTGCTACATTGTGATACAGAATAATGAATACTGATTTGCCCCACTAGAAAAATACTAGTCTACACCAGTGGTGCACAACTCAGGTCACGGAGGGCCGGTGTCCCTCCTGGTTTTTGTTCTAACCATACCCTAAATTAGTTAATTAGACCAATTAAGCTTCTAATAAGGTCCAATAAAGTACTTTAGGGTGCAGTTGGAATAAAAACCTGCAGGGACACCAGCCCTCCAGGACTGAGTTGTGCACCATTGGTCTACACTGTCCAAGAATCCTATTATGTTTTATATATTAGCCTATTCTGGACACATCATCTGAAAAAGGTAAGATTTTTGCCTCAAAAATGGGATGAGAACATTGAGTTTTGACGTAGAAACACTCATCCTCAAAGTATACAGTGAGATTTCCTCCTCAACCAAGAAGACAGAGTCTCTTATGTCCATTTTCGAGTTTGTTGAAATAGAATACAAAGATGTGTTTCGGCATGTACCAACAAGGTGGCTGTCGCTTCTGCCCGCTATTGAACGAGTACTACAAAGCTGGCCAGCGTTGAGGGCATACTTCTTGTCAAAGGGGAAAGAAGAATGTGTCAAGATAGTGTGGGAAGCATTCTGTGAGGAAGAACATGAATCTCTCCGTCTTTGTTATGTTTAATTTCTGCATAGCAATGCTGTGAAAAAACTGGAATGTACCAATGTCAGCTGCACAGAACTGCACGTGTCATGGAAGCCCTCCGTTCAAAACTAAAGAGAAGAAGAGAGGATAAATTCTTTGGAAGATCAGCCCAAGTAATTTTGGGCAACGTCTCTCCATCTGACAACAGAAAATTCAGAGAGGAAATGGATAAGACATTGACGCGGTGCATTAAATACCTGGAGAAATGGTATGATTTTGACACATCAGTTTTCAAACAAATGGCTTTGCTCTCAATTGACAACAATGTGACATTTTGAGACTTTTGTTACAGCTCTCTGCATCGAGATTGACATTGACAAGCTGTATGATGACTACTGTGTTTTACAGCAATCAAGAGAAGAGAGTGTCTCAAAGGAGTAGAAAATAGATCAGAGATGGGTGGGGGTTTTCAGACAAATGCCAGAGAGTGATGACAGCCAAATGTTGAAATAGGTCTCTTTCACACTTTCCATTCCTGTATCCAAAGCCTACTGCAAGAGAGTTTTCAGTTTACTGGCACAACTGTGGAGCAAGGACAAAAACAGACTGAGTGATAGCATTGTGAAAGCAGAGCTGCAGATGCAACTGAACTTCAATACGTCCTGTGCAGACTTTCATGAGTTCTTAAAGAACCCGAAGTTGCTTAGAGCTGCAAGAGGCCAGCTGAAATACAGATTTAAAAGGAAGGAAGCCGAGGACAACGACATCCCGCAGGCAACCCAGCTTTAAGGTAAAAACAACATAACTTTTAATTATAATTAATTAAGCATTTAAGTATGAAGGTTTAAAGCTATTCATTGTTGTTGCTATGTAGCTAGCAAACTAATATTCAAAAAGATGGGTAAACATGTAAAAATCCGATCTCGGTTTGAAATAAAATGATCATATTGATAGTAACGTTAGCTAACTAATACATTATTGAGCTAACCTAGTTTTGCAATATTTCTTATTAAATATTCATAACGGTGGTATACAGTACAGTGGTATATATAATTCTTTTAATCAATGACACTCCTTACACGCACACACAATAGAATGATGGCTTGATATTGTGAACGGGTTGAACAGTACAATTAATGGTATTACATCATGTTGGAAAAAAAAATCTCCTGGAATAGCTTCAGTCAAAGTTGGTAACCCTAGTTGTCAACAACGTGTTGCAAGCTGTCACTTGCTCTCACTTGCCGAGGCTGACAGTGACACAGTGATGCCACACGCCTGTAAATGTCTAGAGTGCGTAAGAAAAGCATAAGCTATAAATGCAGAATGTTTCTGTGACACTTAAAAAAGTATACACCTTTCAAATAATACATATTTAAAAAAATGTATCATCACATTCTTTAAATATACATTTCTATAGAGAATATGTATCGCAATGTGTACATTTAAAAAAAAAAAAATTAGGTCATTATGGGCCCCTTCTGAGTGTGGGCCCGGCACCATTGGCACCATTGGCACCATTGTAAACCCGCCACTGGACCCAGGACCCCCCCAGCCGAAGGTGTGGGGACCACCTCCACCACAACCCTGACCAGCCCGTCCCCCAACCCACCCACAAGAATCTGGAGGGAGAAAACCAGACATGAGGGGTAGGTAGCCGATTGTGGTCATGTGTGCGTTGCACAAGGTGGAGATATGTGGCAGGGCAGAAGCCCTGCTGCTGTAAGTAGTGTGTGTGTGTGGGAATGTAAGGTTGGCAGAGATGGGATTAAATCTGTCCCTGCCAGCAATCACAGGTGTGGCCATTCCCCAGTTAGGTAATTGGTGCTAATTGGGGAGTGACCACATGTATAAAGGAGCCAGAAATCCTTTGTTTGTTGGAGGGAGTTTGGTGTGTTGTTGATCTCTGTTCAGTGAAGCGAATGCCCAGCCTGACATCAGTTTTTGTGCACATTTGTGTATGTAAGTTTGTTATTTAAAACTTTGCTGCATATTTCTACTTTTGACATTCACATGAATGTGGTACTTATTTAGCAGTTTATGTTCATTGTTTTTTTTTTATACAAAGGGGTAGATGTAAGGATACGTGCAAAGTGATTTGTGGGTGCAAAACCCCCATAATGTGCTGTATCTAAAGAATGGTGTACATTTTCCACCCACTATCAAATTTGCACTTTGCATTAATCCATTTAAATTATATCAAAATGCATTGAAATGAAGAAAAGAGCATGGAATTGGGCAGGAGCTGGTAACTAAGAGGGCACAAACATTCTAATGTGATGTAAGGATTTTGCCTTGCACTTAGGCAACTGCTGACCCTCTGACAAGGTGCAAACCATTGTAGAAGCGAGTAAGAGCTGTATAAAACTTCACAGCTTCTGAGACCTGTCATTGGCCTCAGGATGGCTGCTGTGGTACACTTCCTGATGCTACAACACTTGGCTCTTGTTGAGGAGAGGTAGGAACACATTTGGAGGAGAAGGGCAAGATGAAGAAGACCCTGCATATGCAATCCCAGGGTCACTTTGTTTGGGATGCCGGAGGATGCGGTGCTAAAGCGTTATCGTCTCACCACAGGTCATCCTAGACTTAACAGCTGAATTGAGGGATGAGCTAGACCCCAGCATCAATCTAGGGACAGCTATCCCTGCACATGTGAAAGTGCTGTGTTGTTTGCACTACTTAGCCTCTGGTTCCTTTTGATCACTGTTGGAATGTCTGGAGGGAAAGCCTAGTCCACCTCTTCCAAAGTGCAAGGCACATTTCTGGATGTCATGCTGAAAAGAGCAGGCCAATACATATCATTTCCTAAGGATACTAGCATAATTGATGTTGGCTGAGGCTTTTGCAAACAACTCCGTTTCATGCCGAGTGACATCAGGAACACATTTGTTGCCTGCGTGTTGCCTTGCATTTTGCGGTGCTCACGTAAGCATGCAGTCGACAAGCTTGCAACACACAGGCAACAACGTAATGCAACCCAATCATAATGCACATTTTTGTCACGAAATGTAAACATCCTGCAAATGAAGACTACAATACAAAAAGGTACTAATTACATTAACAAACTTGCAGTTGTTTCTTAATTAAATTAAAAGGTGTACATTATTTAGTTAGTAGGTCTACATATGTAATATTCTTTTTTTTTTTTTTTAATTTAGTCGTTGCCAATTATTTTTATTATTTTCTCCCAATTTAGAATTGCCAATTATTTTTTTAAGCTCAGCTCACCGCTACCACCCCTGCGCTGACTTGGGAGGGCGAAGACGAACACACACTGTCCTCCGACGCGTGTGCCGTCAGCCGACCGCTTTTTTTCACACTGCGGACAGCATCGGAGAACAACGCAGCTCTCGGGCAGCTTACAGGCAAGCCCGCAGGTGCCCGGCCAGACTAAAGGGGTCGCTGGAGCGTGGTGAGCCGAGAACACCCTGGCCGACCTAACCCTCCCTCCCCCCGGGCGACGTTTGGCAAATTGTGCGCCGCCCCCTGGGAGCTCCTGCCCACAGTCGGCTGTGGAATAGCCTGGACTCGAACTGGCGACGTCCAGGCTATAGAGCGCATTCTGCACTCCACGCAGAGCGCCTTTACCGGATGCGCCACACGGGAGCCCCCGTAACATATGTAATATTCTAAGCATAATAAATATATTGGTATTCATTTTCCTAAACAATATTTTCAATACTTTTAATTCTAGGCTTTCGAGCGCAAGAAGGCAGACCTGAGATTTTGGGGGTGGGGTGGGGTTTATGTTTACTGTTAAAATGAAAGATATTATTGTGGGTTTATGTAGGAATCACAGGCATACTGCATGCACAGCAAATTAATTTAAAATAAAACATATTTTAAAAAATACACTGTACGTATATATTATTATAAGAATTTTGAATTTTATTCATAGCTTAAATGTTATTGTAATCATGGACATTAACATTTGTTTATCCACATACACACTGTATTGCAGATCTATAGCCTACATATAATTAATTGGATGGAATGCAGGAATCGGAATGTACTATATACACTGTCTATCTGACTTTATGGTCTATATCCTTATTATCATGTGACACTACTATCAAATACGATTGATTGGTATTGATTATGTTGCCCTAATGTTGCCTGAAAAATAGAACAACGTCAAAGTGGAAGACACGTCGTGGGTGTGTCGCTGGGGTGTTGACAACATCTGTCGTCCCCTTTTTGCCGTCGACCAGTCGCCCGAGTGACCAGGCCTTGAGGACTCTCAGCTCCTTTTCAGAAAACGTTTCTTTTCAGTGCGCCAAGAGGACTTTGGTGCCCTTCCTCTGACATTTTTTTTTTTGGGGTTTGTATTTTCGTGCTCCACAAATGTCACACAGCGCCTACTGCTCTCCTAACTCACCTCACCTCGGCTGTAAGTGCAGCCGCTAAATAGCCTGATGCACAGGCAGCGCTCATTGCGACCGTCATTATCATGATTGCAACTCATTATTTGTGCGTGTTGAGTCATTTGTATTGCTATTAAACTTACATAGGCTGCAGTGGAAAATAATTGCCAGGCCGCTAAGCCATTTGGATTTTGCAGCCGCAATTGTTTGCACTATGCTTATACTTACATCAACTTACTGTTAATTGTTTTTTGGTTTTTTATGAAAAGGGGGGCGCATTTGTGTCTTCGAACTGGGCCCAGTGTTATGCCAAATACTGTCTTCTGAAGAAAAGTGTCTCATTTGTAGTCAGCTTGCATGCAAATTAATTTGCGCAAGCTTCGTAAATTTTTTGAATCTTGTCTGCCAAAAACACATTTCAATAGTTTTGCTCCGAATGTACACAGTACATCTTTAATTCCTGTATAAGAACCTGTTGCTCAGTATCTCAGCCGTCATATAGCTTAACTTTCATTGAGAACAATTTTTCCACCTTCAGCACATGATTACATTACAGTAGTAAATGCATTAATTAGTACAATGTTCTCTTATCTTCAAAAACAAATAATTCAATATGTTTATACAATATACTGCACATTATTACTTTATTATTACAATTGTGCTGGAGACAGTATTTGGCACCTAGAGTGACAAATACTGCGAGGAGACACAAAGGTGGCCAATGATCATTTTGACTGAAACTCTTGGGCCAGAACCGTGGGTCTGGGGGGCGCATAGGCCCCCTGAAGCTCTGGGGTGGTACTACATGCTCTCAGATGCATTCTGAGCCATTTTGGACCACTTTCAGAAGCAAATTTGAACTTGACTTTGTAGGAAAAAAAAAATAAATCACTTACAACTTGTCATTTTAGTCAGATGGATCAACCAGATAAATTGCAAGGACTTTTCAAGTCTTTCAGACAATTTTCAAAGACCTAATTTAAGGAGTTTGACTTAATTTTCAATGTTGATAACTGATAACCAACTGTAAAAATAAAGCTTTTGCATTAACAGGTTATTTAATTGTATAATATAGAAGCCTATGTGGTCCAGTGGTTAAAGAAAAGGGCTTGTAAGCAAGTCACTTAACCTCCTTGTGCTCTGTCTTCGGGTGAGACGTTGTTGTAAGTGACCCTGCAGCTGATGCATAGTTCACACACCCTAGTCTCTGTAAGTCGCCTTGGATAAAGGCGTCTGCTAAACAAACAAAATAAAAATAACAAATCTAAATCATACTCACTTTTCAAGTATAGATAAGCACTGGACCAGTACACTTTCTCATTCAGTAACACCGAGTCAGTTTTGGTACCTATAGGTGAGCTTCATTCTAAAAGCAGTACAACAATTCAGTGTTTTAATCAATGTCAAAAGCAATAGTCCAAAAATTGTGTGTCTCAATCATAGGCGCCTAAATTTGTTACAAAGTGGGGGGCAAACTGAAGGACTACTGTTGAGCGTAGAGAGGCAAATGTATGTATATTTACAATTAAGAAACCAAGCAAACCTTGTTGTTGTCAAGTTACGATTTTAGTAATTGCAAACCGATAAAATTGGGCAGGTGTTTCAGCATAAAATGTTCAATATGTACTTACTGAGCATGCATTAATCACAAATACATGCAAGTAGCATCAAATGGCACAACCTGTACCAATGGCATCTCTGCACAGTGCTGCACCTAGAATTCCCACATGTAGTTTATTAAAGTGTTAAACAAATAAAGAAAAGCAAATACTGTTCTTTTGAAGGTAAATATTCCCCAAGTAAGACCGTTCAAAATACTTGCCATGTCAGAAGCACTGGTTTACTATATAAAAAAAAAAAATCATTTTGAACCAAAAGCAAAGACTTTTTTTGTTGTTGTTTGTTTTTGCTGAATAAAAACATTTCAACAGCATTTAACAGTATAAACTTAGTTGCAGGAAGGACCGGTCAAGAGTTGTTTCTTGTTTTATACCATTAAAATGGTCTGTGAAATGAAATTGTGTCTTTGTGCTTGCTTCTAAATAAGGTCCATTGAGTTAGAGGGCAAAGTTTGTCCATAATAAAATAACTTAGTACAATAATGTAACTGCTACTACTGCAACCATTTCCTGTTAGTTTTAAAATATTTATATTGTTTACTTTAAATATTGGGGCAAGTTCTGCACTTGCTTTGGATCGTGTACATTACTTTATATATGTAAAGGGCTCAGAAAATATTTTAATTAAGTTAGAATTTCAGGTATGTGCCTTTAAAGTAAGATGACACTGGCTGGGAAAGGACTGCAACTCTATTGTCGTATTTTATACACAGACAAGGTTACTTGCCTTGAAAAAAGTCTTAAAAGATGCGAGCAAATTCCTGCTAGGTTTGATTGAATGAGTAGTACACAACAAGCTTTTATATGAAAGCTGAAAATGAATTTCAATAAAAATAAGTTGTTAATGGAAAAAAACAACATTCTATCCTACTTCACTAAAGTAAAAACAGGCTTGTTGTTTTGAAATACCACTGCTTCAGATTATTACTAGTGCTTAATAACAGTAAAAATATCTTATTTGGAGTTGAACCTAACTTATTTAGTTTCAGGAAGGAGACATATCCACCAATGATTGATTTGATCAAATCTTTATTGTGTTTTCACAGAAGGACCAAGAAACGTAATATACTTTTTGGCCCGTGGCCTTGTCCATTGAGCTCTGGGCGGCCCTTGTGCTGGCTGACTGAAATGAATGATTATTGCCAGCAAGCAGGACATGGCACTCTGGCCACGTTTCCACTGCCCCATGTACTGGCTGATTGTAATGAAATGGTTATTGATTAATGATAGTCATGCCAGCGGCAGAACCGTGGCACTCTGGGCCACCTTCCCCCAAAAGGACAAGGCCACCTCTGGCCCACATCACATATCAGCTGAGTGGCACGAGCCACCTACCCCCCCTAAATAAAGAACAGGGAGGCCAAGGGCTCTTTATAGGACATCCTGATTACGTATGTGATTTGGGGTGGATCTACCTTTCAGAATACAACAGTTTCCGTTAAAAGAAATAAATAAAAAATAACAATAATAATAAAAAAAATAAAAAAAAAACATAACTGTCTCTCATGCCTTTTGTCAATGCATATAGTTTAATTACTAGAGAATTAAAACAAACTAAACTAACAACTACCTAGCCTACATTTAATTCATCGTTTTTCTGTGTGTTTATTTTTTTGCCCAGCACTTCTGTTGCAGTCACACAGCTGCTAACGTTAGCTGTTGTAAATAGTGCAGCGCAGACTATGGGTCAAACCAAGCAACGTTTGTGTAGGGGTGCGTTTTATTGTGGTTCGGACTTCAGGCGTCTTCTGAATGACTTTACTTTTATTTTATTACATTTTAAGCCGTTTAAAGGTAACACCGTAACAAAACATACAATAACAGTGTGTATACACTGAGCAAAAAAAGTAGAGGGGCAAAATATATAGTTTGCCTCCCCTGTGCCCTATGGGTTAGACGCCTATGGTCCCAATCAGTTTGTTCAAGAGAACAAAAAATAAAGGGCACACAAATGAAGTATGTGTTAAAACATTTTGGTTTTCCATGGTAAGAAAAAATATATAGCCTCCGCCTCCTCTCGATTTTGCATTTCTACACGAATCATAAGAATGGACCTGGGAGAGGGCATTTTGACGGAATTTCGTCTACAGGGAAATCTTATTTGGCACGGCACTAATTTTAGAACCTTAACCACTTTTTACAACCACTGCCCCAGCAAAAAAAAAGTTAGTGTTTCTCAGTGATTTCTCTAGCAGATATTCTTCTAATTATATAATATCATTTGGAGAGCAAAACATTTGAGTTTCAACTTTCGTTCGTAGACTGCAGTTCCAAGCCCCTCCCGCCGGCTTTTTCATATTATCCCACACGCATGCACTCAGGACCTTCAGGAGTCATATGGCTGTTCTAGTAATCGCCTGTCATGAATACATAATTTAAAGCCGATGTAACTGTACTTATTAAAATATAAACACATAAAGCACAGAAATAGCTATGTGTTGGTTTTTATTTATATCTTAGGACAAATGACTTGTCTACAAGCCCCAGTGTGATTTCTGATTTTGTTCCGGCAAGCTACATCGTGAACAACCTCTGGTCCTGTTTGTAGGTTTGGCTTTGTTGTTCTCTTAGAATTGAACGGTACAAGTTACTATTGAAGTGTTAGAGTCGAGCGGGAAACGAAAGTACGGCAATGAATAATAATAAAGTTTTACAACAGCAGTGCAGTTATAATCGCTATTATGTATATAAAAAACTTGTATTAACTTTTAAATGAAAAAAAACAAGTATCATCAGTCACTATAGATTTAATGAATATATGTGCACTCAGTTCAACACCCACCCAAACCAAAATAAATGTTGTTTTTCACAGATTAAATCTGACGTTTTATTATTATTATTATTATTATTATTATTATTATTATTATTATTATTACTATTAGTTGTTGGTTTATTTATTCGATTTTTTGTAAATGTATTTATTTTTGTGGGCTATGCATGTGAACCTTATGTAATTTTAACCAAATCTTAAGTCTGCAAACCATTTTTTTTTTTTTTTTATTTCAGAAAAAGATAAAAGGGAAAACAAATCTCTGGTTAACACTATGGAAGTTGAAAACGGGTTTTTGTCAAGTGGAAATGGGACACATCTCTCAGTTTGGGATAGAAGCTCAAATGTCCAACTTTCTGACATGCCATCTAAAAGAAAGCGAACGTGCACTACAAATGACAGCACTGGATGTCCCTGTGAAGCAAATGGAAACGAAAAAAGAGCTACAGCTCAAGAAACTGTCAGTTTACGCAGTGAGTACTTTTTTTTTGCGGGGGGTGGGGAGATATCTCTATGCCTGTGTGAAAATGTATACTAGCCGTCGTGCATAGACTGTTTTACTTTATAGTTTTTTATTACAATGCCTGTCATGTTTACATTAACTGACATTAAATGTCAGATGTCCCTCAGATCATTTACTATGGACTTAAAGCAGAGGTCCACTGAAAATTGTGTATTACTGTATACTGGTTGTACAACACTAAAATTAAAGAATGCTTTACCAGTACAAGGAGATGGGTATTATTTGTGTTGTTTAATGTGCAGAATGTACTTTAGTATGCAGTCTGAAGTATGAAGGATTAATTGTTCCAAATTTCCTAATCAGAGCCAAGACTAGAAAATCCACAGTGTCATTGTGATTCTGAATTCCTGCTGAACTGCATTGGTGTCTGTGTTTGAGATGAATGATCACACTATCTTCAAATGTCATTGTTCTGAAAGCCCCTGTTCTGGCAGATGCCTAATAAAAGGTCACAAAACATGTTAATCCCCAAAATGAAAGTGTCCACAATTAATTACGGTAGTCTATTGGGTCATTCCAGTATGATTGTTTATATGTGGTCCAGTGGTTAAAGAAACAGGCTTGTAACCAGGAGGTCCCCGGTTCAAATCCCACCTCAGCCACTGACTTATTGTGTGACCCTGAGCAAGTCACTTAACCTCCTTGTGCTCCCATCTTTCGGGTGAGAAGTAATTGTAAGTGACTCTGCAGCTGATGCATAGTTCACACACCCTAGTCTCTGTAAGTCGCCTTGGATAAAGGCGTCTGCTAAATAAACAAATGTGTGTTGCACATTGCACACTGGCTAATGTTTAATGTTGTTCTTCTACACAGGAAGGGGGTGTGAGAAAAAGGGCTGCGGAGTAAGAATTAAGAAATGGTATATGTTTTGATTGTTACCCCTTTAAATTGACTGGCTGTCTTTTTTCAGGAAGTTCATTTGTATCAATTTATGCAAACAGAGGTGTGTATCAGTCAGAGTGCTGGAAACCAAATGGAAGCACACTGTACCTGCCAGTCACAAGCAATCTGTTAGTGAACATGGAAAAGTATGACCAGATCAGCTTTGAGGAAGGATCCTTTTTCATTGGAGACAAATCCGGAGGATGCTTGCAGAGGGAACATGGTACCAACATAATTACTGAACTAAGATGTTAAATCATTTCAAAAACCTTACTTGCCATGCACTAATATTTGATTAATTTGTTACACAAGTGCAGTGTGCAGTTTTGTAAACAAAAAAAAAAGCACATGTTAAAGAAGCAGTTATGTTTTTTTGTTTTTTTTAAATCCGACTTCTGGGACTGTCCTGTGCGTTACTCTCAGAATGTCTGATACTGCCTCACTTCTTAAAAGTAATTTCACCTGAGCAGGGTCTTCTGGGTTAAAACATGTTACTCAGTGGGGGAAGCAACTAGTTGGTTAATGACAGGAAGAAGGTGTTAAAGGGGAGGGGACAATGCAGGGGAAGCATGGCTTGTAAACTGATATTTCTTTAACCTAGTGTAGTACCAAATGTCAGCTTTTATAATGAAAATACATGTTTGCTATAATGTGTGTTTCTTTTAAAACTGCACACTTTAGACTATGTTAGTCATTTGAAATGTACAACAGGTAAGCTTTGTGAAATAATTTTGTTTTGCACAGTCAGTGACTTGGGGGAGGGGTTAATTTGAAAACCTGTTTAATATTTTAAGTTTTCCCCCCCCCTTCAGGTCAAGTTATTCACTGCTGGCGATATGATGGCCAGGATAAGAAACTTTTCATTGCTTTGTCATTTCTCTTTATACATATCCATGTAAGTACATTTAGGTATCATTTTTGTGCTATTTTAATATTTTCAACTGTTATTTAATACAGTTCTGTCTGTTTTGATATAGATGGATAAGGCACCTACTGTATATATGTGGAATTGTTGCTTTTTTAGCTGGGTAATAAAACAAAATGAGTGAAAATGGAACTGTTTATTGGCATCAATCAGTGTGATCATGACATGGGATTTGAGGAGTGTACTGTATTAACTATTGTCACTTTACAGGCAAGATGTTGATTGGGGATTTTGAAAATCCCAGCGCTAAACATGAATTGAATTGAATTTATTCTTCTCCTGCTAGATGTTCCAGGAAGTTCTCAGCATTCTTGGTGGAATCTGAAAATATAAAGCTGACCAAATGAACACAGCTAATCTCTACAACCAAAAGGATTTCTTGTAAGACATGTTCTGAATTCTTTGTGATTGCATAGGTCTGTGTGTATCTGTTTTATTTTGTAAAGACACCTGCACAACCTATATATTCCCACACTTTGCAGCAAAATTATTTGTGTTTCACATACAACTGCACGTAGCATAGCTGACTTGCATAGAGTTTTCTTTTCTGTTTTACATGCACAGTCAGTGCCTAGAGCAATTTAATGAGGACAGTCCATAGTAATGAGGGAAGAGAAAGGTTTGAGTAGCTATCTTTCATCCTTCTATGCATTTAAATATTTATAGAGGCATTGTGCATATATCAACTTTTAATGGTTCAATTTCCTTCAACACTGATGGTCTTATTTTGTAGTTTTTATTTTTTTTATTTTATTGATGCAGTGCTGGAATGCTTTCATTGTTTTATTGTTTGCCTTCTTTTTCTGAATTTATAAATAAAGATATAGTAACATATTTGTCTATAGTTTTCCAACCAGGTCTCTATTTTTTTACTTTTACATCTTTTAACTTGGAATTATTAAGGTGTATTTTACAGGTGTATATATATATATATATATATATATATATATATATATATATATATTTTTTAACAGAAATAAAACTGAAAACATCCTTTTGTTTGTATTATTATTTTATATTTATTTTCAAATCGAATGGCCTACAAAAAAAATGCTTGATAAAGATCTGATAATGAAACACTTAATTTATCATATCAAGTAGTTATTTTAAACAAGTTGTAGCCTCAATTGAAAAGGTACCACATGCTCCAAAAATGATACCAAATGGGCAGATTAGAAATAGTCCTGTAATTACATAAAACTTTACAATCTAAATTTTGTTTTTTTAGCAAGGGTTTGACAGCAGCTAGTTTAAACTCAGAAGGCACAACTCCAGAACACAAGGAGTATTTTATTACCAATGGGCAGAGAACTGAAAAGCTAGATCTAAATAGAAAAGTGGGAACAGGGTCTAAGGATCATGTTGTGGGTCTCATTGTTCAGTCAGGTTTGATGGAGTAACTTTAACAACAGAAGTATGGGGGATATATGTGTTTTTTGCCACCATTTCCCTTCTAGATAGATTAACTTATTTTGTAGCTTTTTTACTGATGCAGTGCTGGACAATGCAGATTATTTATTTTTCACATTATTTTATTGTTGCCTTCTTTGTTCTGAATAAAAGGAATATGTAGGTTAAAGATATATAACACAGTAACACAAAAACGATATAGTAATAAACGCCTAGTTGATTGAACCACTAAAAAAAAAAACTATGCTATTAAGTATTTAATTGTCCAAATTTTTATTTATATCACAAGATAAAAGGGTTCAGAGACAATGAAATATGTATGCATGTTTTAATTTGTATTATTCAATTTGTCAAGTATGACACTTCACAGGTTTTAAAATAACAGAACAAACATTCAAAGCACATTTAATATGCATGTATCGAATCCTACTTGAGGTGCATAACGTAGTATGTTTCCATTTCTGTATTCAACAAAATTGTACTTTTCAGCAGTACTCTTATTAAAAGTCAAGTGTAGCAAGAAGTTACTAAATACCAGTTTAAGCCTGACCTTTGCCAGCAGGATCTCGCAAATGGCTTCTCGTGTTGCATACTGAATTTAAGAGGGTGATTTACTGCTTTGCCCGATACAGTGTTTTATATTTCACTTCCATCTGGTAGCTCGACAAAATTTCCAGGAAATGACTGCCTGCATCACAAATCTGCCAAAGCAAGCAATCCTGCAGCATGACCAGCACCACTGCATATGTAACACAGCACTGAGGTGGCATATTATATTTCACTAATATCATGATATTGGCCATATGAGAAAATGTCTATCCAATGAACATGGATTAGTGTCTGTACAGTTTCAGGTTTTCCTAAGTTACATTTTTCCACATTAAGTTCTAACACGCAACTCCACTGCTCCACTCACTCCACTGGCTCCCGATCACCGCTCACGTCCAATTCAAGACTCTTGTACTAGCCTACAGATGCCTTGACCAGACTGCACCCAGCTACCTCCAGACTCTCATCTCTCCCTACACCCCCACCCGACCTCTCCGCTCCTCCTGCACTAGAACTGGCTCTAGCTCCTTTACGCTCCCCTGCCTCCAGAGCCTGCAGCGGTGGAATGACCTTCTTACAGATGTCAGGACTGCCCAGTCCCCGACCACCTTCCGGCACCTCCTCAAAACTCACCTCTTCAGGCAGCACCTGTAGAACTCCTCTTTTTCATCACTCTTCCTTAAATGCACTAAACATTATACAAGAGCATTTAAGTTGTAGCTAAAAAAAATACAATACTAATTTAAAAATAAAATAAAAATGTCTGTTTACTAGTTCTATAGAGGACAGCATGCTAAAACTCATTTTAAAACTAACCCTATATATATATATATATATATATATATATATATATATATATATATATATATATATATATATTGTAGGCTTGCTGAATGCAGGCACCACTTTTTAATGTGGAATTAATCACAGAGGCGAACACAGGTTTGGTTGATCCGTGTGCTTTTATTTTGGGTCTTTTCCAGGTTGAAGGACATCAAACGGAAAACAAAAAAAAAATATCTTGCACAGAAGTAGTTAAAAAGAAAAAAAAACTATTCTCAAGACAGACAAACAAACGGTTCCAACACAGCACTGTCCTTCTTTCCTCAGTAACAATCCCCTGTCTAGTGACTGCTCAGCCTTTTTATATCACTGGGCTGGAGGAGATGCTTGTTAACTGCATCGGCTACAGGTGCTGGCCAATTGAGGCAATCACTAATCTATTCACCTTAATTAACGTCCCTAAATATGAGCACCTGTAGCCCATAGCCCACTTATCTCCTCCTGATCATTGCAGGCTGGTTCCAGAGCTGCCAGTGATCCCTCCTGTGCTGTTTGCTGGGTCCTGTCAGCGTCTCTCCGGCCCACCATGTGCACCCCCTGCGGATTGGCCTGTGAGATGGCTCACAATAAATATATATATATATATATATATATATATATATGTAAACACTAACGTGGAATATTAAACACTCATTAAGACATCTTCTTCCTGCACGCTAGTAAAAAAAAAAAACTTTCCAAACACAAATGACTGTAGGCCAGCTTTCAGCTTTTCAGCCAAGGCCATGACAATACTGAGATCTCCTTCCACTGTCAGATCTTTCCCTTTTGTCTAGACATTTAAAAAAAGGAAAAAAAAAAGATTTACCCTTCAAACTGCATGTAGTGTTTTAAACTAAGTATGAGTTAGATTTATTTTGTAACTTACGTTTCATCCTCGATGTACTTTATCAGTGTTAGTGCTTTTCTATGAAAGACAAGCCGAAATTGAGCAAGGAAAGTGCTTCTGAGGGACAATCCAGGCTTTAACTGAAAGACCTGAAAAAACAGTTTATAGCTTAGTAAAATTCCTGGACGACGATAAAACTGGTGGTGTACTTAACACAAAGTTATTTCAAAACTGGCTGACAGGCTCACACGAACTTCAGAGGGGGAGTCTGAGGGTGACAAGTTTTTTGGAACAAATTCAATGTTTGTGTCAAAGATTTGTTTTAGGCTTTTTGAAAATGTAGTTTAATGTTCATATATTTTTTAAATATATTGATAACAGAATATTTATGTTATCATAGGTTGTCGGAACAACATTTTATAGCAACCGCTAGCAATGCCAAGTTCCGGTTTACTGCCTCAAATCGGACAACCGAAAGAAGAAACTGTATATTTAGCTTTAGGTTTCCCTTGCATGCTTACTATCAACTAAGAACTGCAACATAATTAGTCTGTGCAGGGACTTGATAATCTTGGATAGCTTGCAGCGAACTAAATTTAGCAAGAAGCATTTTTCCCAAAGAAAAACAACCATGAATGATTGGATTTCCAGGTCTTTTTACAGCTGAAACATTTGACATTTTATCTGACAAGGTTAAGCAACTGAGCTTCAAACACTGCTTTCAGAATCTAGGAGTATATGGAGGAACCTGGTCACACTTACATTTTGACATCTACATACAGCAGGGGGTCTACAGTGTGTCACAAAACTATGGTGTCAATCCTAATAGAAACCACCAGAGGGCAATGACAACAAATAATTGTGTTGTATCCTTATAGCAGCTTTAAAGAAATAGCATACAATGACAAATAAGATACTCTATGAACTGTATACTTATTTGACACATGAATTTCTGCATTTCCTTAAATGTGAAGAACTATTTTAACCAGACCGCTTAGGGGTTTAAAGCTACCTAAAAAATTGACTTTATTTCTGATCCAAGAAGGATTTCACCAGAGTGTCTTTATGCATTACATCCTGAAGCACATTCATGTACATTCAAAACAAAAATCTTAAAACCTTAAAATGTCATTTAAAGCTATACAAACAAAACCAAAAAACTGCAGAGTTGTAACGACACGCAGCCCACAAGCAGACAAACTAACTGCTAATATAGAGGGATGTGGTAAAGTGGTTAACAGTGTGCAGGTGCGGATGATCAAAGAACAGACAGATAATTATAATCCAGGTGCAATGTTGTTTAATGAGTTTTGTATATCCAGTGCCTGACGGCAAAACAAACAGTAAACAATAAATGATGCTAAGTAATACAGCGGCGTGTATCACTTAAATTGTAATCCCCATGTTTGTCCCGAAATAATAGTCCCGTTCTTTATACACCCATACGAAACACAAAACACATACACAAGTCCGTTAGTGACTGAATTTGTGCTCGTGGTGCAAATACAGTTTATCCGTGATACAAGTGCAGCGCTGTTCAGGGTTTGTACTGGCCCTTGGCGTACGCTCCGGAACGTGTTAGCTGTCTACTAATAACCAGACACAATTAGAGACAAACAAACAAACACTCACGATACATTTACACAAATCACAGGTCCTTCCAGGTTGTTCTCTAACCAAAATGAAGGAACAGATTACGTCGCTTCAACCCCTATTTATACCATCATACATGACCCTGTGGTAAACGATTGCAGTCGCTCCTCCAATCCACGGCTGCCACATCATTTCCCTTCCAGGTCGATGAGTTAATGCACCGAATGCCCCCTTTCTAAATGATCAACTTCCTTTTAACCCTAGGAATGAAGTGTCAGGCCAAACAGTCCAGGGTACTCTGTTCCCTTTACTTAGCGCCCTCACAGGTCAATTTTCAACCCCATTTGAGGATGTGCTATAATAAAGGAGCTCGGTCCCTTGATACAGTAGGTCAGCAGGAGTGTGGTTTCTTAATCAGTACGAGTAACTAAGAAAAGCCCAGAAAAATGTGTTTCTTTTTATTGCAAAAAGTTGCTTTGTCATTAACCCTTTTCTGTTTCAATGACTAAATGATGAATGAATACTTTGCAAGCACCTCAGTATGCGAATATCTGGAAAAAAAAGAATACTGGTAATTTATGTGCTTATTTAAATAATAATAAAAACATGCATGCAGTTGTTGAAGGTGGAGCTGCATTAAAACAAAATGTTGACCATCGCTTGTAAAAATGGTGCAAAATATTTACTAGCTTATCACAGGATTTGCAATCTTTGTAAATAACAATTAAGCGTTCTTTTATATCTATTATGTAAATGGTAAAAAATTTCTAGATTACATACAAATCTGGAGTGAAAGTTTCATTTGCATGTATAATTGTATCAGGAGCCATCTCTTCATCAGACAAAGTGCTGTAAGCTTAGTTACCATGTAGCGCCGCTGGTTAAAAATGTGCTCATGACAAGGTGCCATCTGTTTTACGGTATTGACGTCTACATCAATATCTGTGGTTGGATAAGGGGGATACAGCACTTGATGAAAGGGCCAAACAAAACTGCCAGTGGAATCCTGAGAAGAAAGATGGCTGCTGAGATAACCATGGCCAAAAGTTTTGCATAACATCATTTAGATATTTTATTTAACATCATGCAATCAAAGAAACTACAAAATGATATTGCAAAAGTCTACCGGAAGCCATAATAGTAGTACAGTATTTAATATTAGATTCTGAAATGTCACATTTTTCAGCATTCAAAATTCTAAAAGGTAGTGACAATGTCGACCCAGGGGACTTTTTCGACCTGAAAAAAGAAACAAGGACAAGGGGTCACAAATGGAGATTACATAAAGGGGCATTCAGAACAGGAGGCACTTTTTTACACAGAGAATTGTGAGGGTCTGGAACCAACTCCCCTGTAATGTTTTTGAAGCTGACACCCTGGGATACTTCAAGAAGCTGCTTGATGAGATTCTGGGATTAATAAGTACTAACAACCAAACGAGCAAGATGGGTCGAATGGCCTCCTCTCGTTTGTAAACTTTCTTGTGTTCTTATGTTCTTATTACTGAGCTCCCCTGTTATAAAGTGCATAACTTGTTTTTAATTGCACTAGCATTTTCATTATTACGTGGAATACAAACAGCAGTCTCTTAACCACAGCATTATAAAGTGCAGCACTGTATTTGCACCAATCAATCAATCAATCAATCAATATTTATTTTATATAGTGCCTTTCATAGTGGACCACCATCACAAAGCGCTTTACAAGATAGTGAGGAACAATGCCTAATACATTAAATACAGTGAAATACAGGGCATTGTACATTAAATACAAACAGTAAAAAAAAACCAATGCAAATACATTTAATACAGGCATAATACATTAAATAAAAGGCTAGGATGTATATTCTAAACATTGTGACTGCATGTGTCATACAGAATCATACGAATAAGATGGAGTGAAAAACCTGAAATAGCAATTTAGACAACAGCTAATAACAGATATCAGGCTTAAAGAGCTTTGAAAGCAAGAGAGATCAAGTGGGTCTTGAGAGTTGATTTCAAGCGAGCGACTGGGAGCTACACGAACTAAGGTTGGGAGAGAGTTCCAGAGATTTGGCGCCATGAAGCTAAAAGAGCGCTCTCCGAGTGTGGTGCACTTTTGCTTGGGTATAACAAGCAAGCCTGAGTCAGAGGACCTCAGCTTGCGTGCAGGGACAAAGCGGGTCAGCAGGTTGGAGAGATACTCTGGACCTGTGTGATGAAGGGCCTTGTAGGCAAGCAGGAGAAAGCCAGTGCAGCTGGGCAAGACAGAGGGTAATGTGATCATGTTTTTTACATGTGGTAAGGATCCTAGCAGCGGCATTTTGAACCAGCTGTAATCGGTTTATGGTGCGTGACGGAAGACCACCATAGAGAGTTGCAGTGGTCGAGTCGAGAACAGATGAATGCATGGCAGAGTATCACTGCATCCGGGAGAGAAAAGCAGGGACGGACCTTTGAGATGTTTCGGGGGTGGTAGTAGGAGGATTTGACTACAGAGGAGATTTGGGCATCAAAAGAGAGGTTATGGCGACTCGCTTAGTAAAATCACTAAAGCCAGACTGTACCTTTAAGTGTCAATTAAAAGAAAAAAAAACTTTATAAACCCGGTCTTCAGAGAGTTGAGGAGAGAGCAGGTTGGAGAGAGAGCGAGGCCGTGAGAGGAAGAGAGGGGCGAGTGAGCGAGAGAGATATGCTGAGGGTGATGGGAGACACAAAGCAGCATGGTTTCCTTCTTACCTTTTTTGTATTGCGAGATGGAAGCTACTGACGGGCCAGATAGAGATGCAACTGTGGATCCAAGAAAGTGATGTGCTTTGCTGTA
This sequence comes from Acipenser ruthenus, assembly GCF_902713425.1. Classification (NCBI taxonomy): domain Eukaryota; kingdom Metazoa; phylum Chordata; class Actinopteri; order Acipenseriformes; family Acipenseridae; genus Acipenser; species Acipenser ruthenus. The sequence goes on along the minus strand of NC_081190.1, from coordinate 88,090,561 downwards.
TTGCACTGTGTGAGCTGTAGGATATAAAGCTATTGTCTACTTTATTTTAAAGTTTGTGTTGGAGAACAAAGAAAGCAGATTCGTAAATGCATAACTATATTTGGAGAGAAATCAATTGGCATTCAGGACTGCTTTGATCAGGTTGTATACTTCCTTTGTTTATTGAACTGCTGTTGCTTATAAAGAACATTGCAGGAAAGTGATAAACTGATGAACTGCCATGGATTGAACTTTCATAAAGGACTAATAGATGTGTTTTCCAACTGCTGCTGCTGTATTTGTGCATTTATTTGCATTGACGAGAGAGAGAGAGAGAGAGAGAGAGAGAGAGAGAGAGAGAGAGAGAGAGAGAGAGAGAGAGAGAGAGAACATATTTCTATTGATACTAGCCTATATAATTTATTGAATAATACTACTACTATGTATTGAATACTATATATAATATTGGGTACTATATTGCACTGTATTGAATAATACTATATATATTATTGAAATGAGAATCTAATGCATTACAGGCATAAGAATACTATCCTATGCTACAGTGTGGTTTTTTTCTTAAAGTGTTTTTTGTTTTGAATCCAAGTAAGCTGATCAAATATTGAAAATACATGTTAAATACTGGTCTTGTCACTTTTTTCTATACCTTGAGAATTATAAAAACTTAATGGGTGCTTGTCACACGGCTGGCTGAGTGATTACATCAGACACAGGAAAGGAAACACACACAGGACGGTGAAATGATGAAGGCGCTTGCTTGCGCCGGTTTATTGTAAATGAAAAGGTTGTACAAAACAGAAAACACAGACTGAACAAACAAAACGGTGCGTTGGCCAAAGTAAATAGACAAACAAAACGGATTAACACTTAAACAAACGGTGGATGCACAGACAAACAAACACGGTGAGTTTAAACACTTATTATTATTTTTATTATTCTTTTTGTTTATTTTACCTCCTCTCCACACCCGTTCTCCACTCACCGAACACACAACCCCGAGTGAGTGAAACGTGCATCTATATATACTGTTGTGCCGGGATTCAATTACTAATTAATTATTCACTTGAATCCCAGCACGTGAATTAATTATGTGCAACCTCGTGCTCACATATTGAATACTTTAAATGCACGTGAAGTGATGTGCAATCCTCATGCTTAAATACAACTATACATTTTAAATAACTCGTGCTGCACACACCCATTTATATCCCGTGCATCCAACTACAATACACCAACATTAACACACGCAACATACAACATAGAAATGCACACGGGGGCGGGGCACATTGCCACAATAATAAGGCACGTAAGTTTAATTCCATGTTACCCTGGTTTGGAATTGTTTGTGAGTGGGGTTTGGGCCTGTCGATTGGACTGAGTACTAGTAGTGAGTTGCATTTAATATTTTTGGTAGTCATAATTGTCAACCTGGCACCCCAAAACAGCAACCGTTACAAGGTTACTATCCAGTACTACACCAAGGCTTCGTACAGTGGGGGAAGGCAGCAGCAGACAGTTTCCAAGGTTCAAGGCAGCAATATTGAGATTGAGTTGAGTTTTCGATCCTACTAAGTGTAGTTCAGATTTGTTGGTGTTGAGCTGAAGAAACTTGTCAGACATCCAGGCCTCGATGTTTTGGATGCAAGCTGAGAGCCGGACCATGGCAGAGGGACATCCAGGGTCTAGTTTTAGGTAGAGCTGGGTGTCATCTGCATAGGAGTGAAACATGAGGCTATGTTGGTGGATGAGGTGACCTAAGGGAAGCATGTAGATGTTGAAGAGGCCCAAGAACAGACCCTTAAGGGACACCGCAAATGACCAGGTTTGCGTCAGCACTGCTTCCATCATAGAAAACAAACTGCATGCATCCAGATAGGTAAGAGGACTGCCAGGAGAGACAGGTTCCAGAGATCCCAGCATACTTCTGAAGGCGGTCAAGAAGAATGCTATGACCTATGGTAACAAAAGCAGCAGTTAGGTCGAGGAGGACAAGAACAGAGGGAGCAGCAGTATCAGCATTAAGCAGAAGATCATTTACAATCCGGAGCAGAGCAGTTTCAATACTGTGATGCGGCCGGAAGCCATACTGCAGAGATTCAAGCAGATTGTTGTCTGTGAGATGTTTCATCAGCTGGCTGGCTACAGCCCTTTCAAGAGTTTTGGAGAGAAAAGGGAAATTGGATATGGGACAGAAGTTAGGTAAGCCGGGTCAAGGGAGGGTTTTTTGAGCACTGAGGGCAGCAGGAACCAGGCCTGAAACTAGGGACAGGTTGAGAGTGTGCATAATGGAAGGAGCAAGGTCAGAAGCACAGAGACGGACAAGGTTTGTTGGCCAGGGGTCCAAGGGGCACGTGGCAGTAGTTGATTTCAACAATAGGCTAGAGACATCAGTAATGGAAAGAGGAGAAAAGGAAGAGAGAGCAGGAGGGGCAATCGGAGGGGAGTCAAGGTGGTCAAGTACCATACTGGGTTTGTGGCAGGACGGCATAGAATAAATTGTGTCAATTTTTGTTGCGAAAGAAAGAGGAGAAATCATGGCAGGTAAGAGAGGAGGATGAATGGGAGGTGGATTTATCGATGGCTGGATGCAGGAGAATGCAGGCTAACTTCACTATAATGAACCCCCATGGGACCTGGAGAAATGTTCATTATATCAGGGTGTTCACTATAATAGGGTTTGGCATTTTTCTGTATCAGAATAATGACAAAACTGCAAATTTGAATTGAACATCAATATATCGTACTTTTATGAAGATTCCTTCACATTGATCAACATTTAAACGGTATTGTGACAAGGTACTCGTGGCACATGTGTGGGTAACACCAGCACAGGTACGCAGGATTTATTAACCACAAAACAGAAAGTAAACAAACGGGTTATGTGACGCTACCAATGATGGTAACACACAGAGGACACATACATAAGACTACAAAAGGCAAAATCAAACACAGTACAAAAACTACAAATAAAAGGTGCCACACAGGGCAAGCGCTAGCCTTACTGAACGAGGCGTCCCACTCCAGGAACCTGCTACACTACATAACCCTCACTATACATTACTTGCTCCACCTGTCCTCACTCAGACTGCCACAGCTGAGACTGCCCTTAGACGTGTAGCCCTTCAACACCTGGCGCTTAGAACTGCTGGCGTTCTAAGACACTGTTTGCCAAGTTATACTATCCTTTAGGCCTAGAGCTGTATACTTAACACAATATTCTCATCAACCTCACAATTCAACACAGCCCAGCACAGTTTGGATAAATGAATTACAATTTTGCAGGCTAGTTACCTAACCAGACAGTGATTTTAACTATCAAATTAACTGAAATCCACTTACCTATTTCGATGCTGATTCAGCAAGCAGCACGGATTCCAACCAGCAAGTAGGAGCATAAGCACACGTGACTTCAGTTACAATCACAGACTTAAAAAAAAATATACATATATATAATTGATGGTTAAAATGGATGTGGTACCCTAGGATTTTTAATTAACATATACAACAGTAGCAGTTGGGGAGTTAAAAAAGGAAGAAAACCATTTATTGGGGTCAAACAAAAACAAATGTCCCCGGAGAGTTCTGCACTGCTAGTAAAATTAATATTATTTGTGGTACCACCAGACATGTGAGATGGATTTAAATTGAGTAAAATATTATTATTATTTATTTATTTCTCAGCAGACGCCCTTATCCAATTGTTACAAGGTATCACATTATTTTTACATACAATTACATTATTTTTTACACATTATTTTTACAAACAATTACCCATTCATACAGTTGGGTTTTTACTAGAGCAATCTAGGTAAAGTACCTTGCTCAAGGGTACAGCAGCAGTGTCCCCCACCTGGGATTGAACCCACGACCTTCCAGGTCAAGAGTCCGGAGCCCTAACCACTACTCCACACTGCTGTCAAGAAATGCTGCTCTCCAGACTTTGCATTCTTTGAAAATAAGTAACACTCACTATCTCAGCACTCTTGTATATATCTGAAGACATGATGGTCATTGCTCAGATATACATACTTGCTTATTTAGATGTATTGAGATATCTAAATTAAACAGAAATAAAATATATTTAATTTATTTCTAGCAACACACAGAAACAACCTTCAAATCAATACGTGCTCTGTACTTTATACAGATAAAAATGTTCTTTGCAGTTAGTGTAAAGTAGCCAGTATTTCTTTTCAAATATTGTTGCTGCAGCACTTTTCTAAACAGACAGATTTGGTATATTGGCTTGCTACACACATTTTTAGATTTGCAGTTGGAACAGAGATCTGAGCACACAGATCCTTCTACATTTATCATCCCTGTCAAGTATTGTTCTTCCTGATCCATTCTGATCGATGGGTAGCTGCCCATCCATCTCCTGTTAATTCTTCCTGCCGTGTTTAAAGTGAGGAAAGCAGATGAATTTAAAACTTCCAAGCTTTTTGGTAAACTGAGTTTTCAAAGTCTACTTATATTCTGAATACAATCTTGAGTTATTTGTCATTTAAAAAAAAAATCCTACCTGCGCAGAGACTGGAATCACATCTGAAGGATAATTCTGCTCTGCAAAGCTGTGAGCATTTACGTTCAGTAGGAGTTAAAAAAAGGCAAAGAGTTCTGCCAATCTGTAGGGGAAAACAAAACCAAAGTATCATCACTAGACCCTTTGGTTAAACATACTTACCCTCTTGTCATAACTTTTGACTAATGTTACTATATTAAAATTATTAAGGAATGTTAATGTGAACTATCTACATGCAGAAAAATGCAGCCGGCTTAGTGCTGAGATCACTGACGCTTTTTAATTATACACAAAAAAATGTGATTTTGGTATTGTTCGGTTATGAATGTTATGGAAATGTCGGTTTTAGTTCAGCTTCAGTTTGGGAAAATCATAACCACTGCATCCCTAATGTACAGTACACACATACAGCCGCTTCCACTATGTACCAGATATTTCCCCTGTGGGGTCAAATAAGTGAATGAGCTGAAGCTGTGATCTGTACATCAGAATATATGTCTCAAACCACTAGATTTAAAATAATAAAGATATTATTAAGACATGTAAATATATATAAATATATAAACATCTGCCATGATGCTGCCAATAGAGGCACAGATTTTACATGATCAATCTGCAACGTGTTCTGTAGAGATATGTAACAGCCTCCAATGTCTTTAGGGAAATTGGGGGTGGATGTCTGCAGCAGTCTGATCTTCAGAATGTCCCTTTAGAGCAGGGGTCTCCAACCCTGGTCCTGGAGAGCCCCTATCCAGCAGGTTTTATTGGTGTCTTTAAGTCATCAGTGGCTAAAGATCTGGAACACCTGTTAATCTTGACTAATTAAGCCAATAATTGGTTCAATTAAGTAACTGAGAGATTGGTTGAAATGAAAACTAGCAGCCACAGTAGCTCTCCAGGACCAGGGTTGGAGACCTATGCTTTAGAGGCAACACTCCTGAGGCTTCGTTGTGAAATTGTGTAATTTGTGCAGTGTTAAAAACAGAAACACCTGCCAAATTAGCCCCTGTACACAAACACTGTAGCATAAAAAGTACAATTTATATTTGCTTAAATAAGAGTATACCCATTGAATCTTTATTCCTAAAACAACTCTGACAAGAAGTCTAGAAAATCAGTCCCGCACAATTCCACTTTCTTCTCCTCCTCACAGCCCTATCGTGGTTGACTTTGTTGTGTCAGTCCCGCACAATTCCACTTTCTTCTCCTCCTCACAGCCCTATCATGGCTGGCTTTGTTGTGTCTCCTGTAGTATTCGATGGCTCCTCCTCTCGCGTTGCAGCCTGTCCCAGCTGATCCAGCTCCCCCTCATGGCGCGGCCTCTCTGCAAAGAATTGGAACACAACACAGCCTTCAATGCAGGTAGGTACGGCCTGGTGCAATGCATCTAATAAATTATGTACATGCTGCACCTCTATTTGGCTAAAGCCTCAGTTAGTCTGCCTTTCCAGCAAGCCACTGATACTTAGCTTAGGAGGCATTTAGCCCAGCGTTGAGGTGCAGCGCACCGCTTCTTTTCCGTGCCGCCCCCCTCTCGTAGGGCTGGTCTACTCCCCTGTCTTCTCGTCTTCTCCCCCGTCAGCGAACACAAAGAGGAGCTTAAAACAAGCACAATTAAAGCTTGTGCCACTGCACAGCGTAAATTAGTGTCCCGAATCAAACCCAACAATGTTGTTACCACACTGGCCAGATTAGTTGCTAAGCAGTCATTCACCACAGGTACTGTGCAAATTAATCCCATATACTTTCCCTTTTTAATCATTGCAGTTCGCTCCACCACACTGGCTACTCTCCTTCTCGCTCTCTCTCTTGCAGCAGCATCAGCTCCCCCACGCTGCTCGCTCCTGGCCTCTGGCCAGCTTTTCCCTTCCTTTCCTCCATCTCTTGATCCCCGTCTTTCTCTCTCTGACAGTCTGGTAGGTTGGCTGGTTCACGGCCGTCCACTCCAAACTCTCCGCAGCGCCTGTTTGGTTTCTCTGCGCTGGTTCTCTCCCTTCTGCGCTGGTTCTCTCCCTTCTGTGCTGGTTCTCTCTCCTCTGCCTTCCAACAGCTTGTCTTTATAGGGCTCTTAATTTGTCCAATGGAGTACCCCATAATACACCTGGGGAGATGGACACGATATGAACCCTGGGAAACACAATGTTCATCCCCACCTGGCTATTTTCACTCCTTACAATAACATGGAGCTGAAATCGATCATTCACACTACGGTACAGTTCACAAGTCAAGCTACAAATACAGCCTTTTTGTTTTACATTAACTTCTGTTACTATATGCAGCTAACCTCTCCAACATCATATAGAAATACTAGGTATATTCCTATATCCCTGTCAACACTGTAGCACATATTTTATGTTGTTGAAAATGAAAAGTACTAAAACTGTGGTTTCAATGTTTGTTTCTTTTTTGTTTGTTATAATTTAGTCATTCCACTGAGTTAGGAATATTCAATGCAGTGCGCTACTTTTATAAGGAGATAAAAGGCGGGGACAGCCAAATGACATTTTTTTCCCTCCTGAACAATGAACACAAGCAGTAGAATGAACACAGATTAGAAAGATGTGCATTTACGTGAATGATAGATGTACTGTAGATTTTTTTTTTAATAATGCTGGCTAAAAGAAAGAAGTCTATAATTTTGACAAGACAAATGTGCCTTCATAATATGAAATTATTTAGTTAGTAATTGTTTCACATTAGAAAGTTAATGCTTGGCATTGCATCAAAGGAAGCTGTAATAAATTTATAAACACACCCGTAATAAAAGAAAACAGATAAAGGGGAAAAATGCAGACGACATACTTGTACATATCTTATAATTTTACATCGCGTGGTTAAAGCTGTTTGTGTTGCTTAGTAATAGTAGTAACACAACGTGTGATTGTGTAGAAATGTGTTTTTGCGAGACCTGTGTTAACACATTTTGGGAGTTGTTTGTAGACCACCTAGTTTACTCACAGACCACAAGTGGTCTGCGGACCACAGTTTGGGAACCACGGCTCTATACCAAAACTGTCCAAAAAGGAGTCATATGGCAATGGAGATGGTTCAGTTTAGTAAAATTAACATGAGCTTTCTCTAAGGTTTGTCTTAACGCAAATATTCTTGTGAAATCGTAAATTTACAAACATTGAAAATGTAGTATATTAAAAGCCTTACTTAAAGCACTGAAAATTAAGTAATTTATCATTCAGAAAATGATTTTTATTCAATTAATTCATTAAAATGATAAATATTGGATGTTTATGATTTTATTTGGTACTGCTTTATATGAAAACACATCAGGAGAATATAACTGTAATTATCAAAGCAAAATTACTAACTTAGGAAAAGTTATTTCACAGAAGTGTATTTTAACTGAATGCATGTTAAAATGGTTTACGACCCTTTGTCTGAAAGAGTAGAGGAGGTGATGTGTATCTAAGGGATGACTAATCCTGCTTGGTTTCAAAAGGGCCATTCATTGAACTAACATTGGGACAACAAGAAAAGGGAGAAAAGAGTTTACTTCAAATGATGGACAAATCCGTAAGCTATGGAACTTTATTTGAAACTGCTTAAACTTTGCCTTTATCACGAGACTTTTAATAATTTGAAACTGCTGTACTGAAACAGCTGTTCTATCCTAGGGTTGGGATGATATAAAAAATGTCTAAAATAACAATTGCGTGAAAAAACAATTGCAATAATTGCAATTATCGTGGTGTTTGCTCATTTAGAAGAAAAAAAAAACACATGCACATTTATACTGCTCAATTTATTTTAAATGTATTTCCCTTTTCACTAAAATACCACTTCTGTAATGTTTTCTTTGTACACAAAATAGTTAATGTTGCCACCTTTTCCATAGACCAAATCCGGACATATTTCTCAGTCAGCCTAGGTCTATCAAAACTGCAGTACACTGTAATACAGTTTAACAAAATGCCATTATATCTCTGTACAAATCAATAATCATGCAGTATACACATTATTGTGCTGTTGATATTTCTAGCAATCGAACTTGCAAGCCATAGTGGATACAGTAAAGTAATACATGCCGCGCAATTCACTAGTTCATTAGAATTAGGGCTTGATCTATTCAGTTTTTATTTTCCAAATCGTTACCTCCCTTTAAATGTTAATTAGTAGTTGTTAAGCTGTCTCTGCATCCTAATAAAGAGAAAACTATAATTTAAAATCTGGGTTTAAGATTATGTTCTTCTTTGCTTCAAATCATGGACTTGCTATCAGTGTACAATCTTGTGTGTGATTTTGTGGTACACTGTAACACGTGGAGAAGATGCCATCTTGCCTTTCTTCAAATCCCATGTCTGCGGAGCCCAGCTCGGATCTCAAATTTATACATTTTCTTTGAGCATACAGATTGTAGGATTAATTCTGTTTAAATTGTGTATGATGTCTAATGTGATATTAACCATTATTTACCCCTCTGTTGAATTCTAGGTCTGATAAATTCCCAATTTTAGAATCCTAATTCCAACTGAATATATGGTTAATATTTTTCTAAAACATATCTAGCAAAATACTTTATTATATGCAAAAAACAAATTATTACAATCTACTTAATATTTTTGCAACTTTTAAAATAAAAAGATTTGTCTGTTTTATTTTGTAATGTTAAACAAGCACTGATATATAATAACATTGAATTGAACCAAAATTGAATATTGTCTAAAATATTAGGTCATATTTCACATTAGTCCAATTTATAGCCAGAATTCACTTATTATTGTAGAATAAATATTCATCTGTACCGTGTAACCTTTGATTCCACTTAAATATGAATATGGTTTTATGGTTATATTGTAGGAAATAATTGCTGTAAATCCCTAGATAATTTATAGTAAAATATTCGTCAGGCATAACTGAAGATGCAGCCACATGAATGGATGCTTATCTCCAGACAGCTTAATGATTGTAAGCTTAATAACTTTATCATCATAAATAGACACCACAACAGACGTGACCATTTTCTAATAAGGAAACAGCTTTATAAACCAGAAGTGCCATGATCAAGCTCCAGCAGTGTGTGTGAGTGTGACAGTGAGTGAGTGAGTGAGTGAGAGAGAGAGAGAGAGAGAGAAGCAGAACCAGGGTTGGATACCGAAGAGTGAGTAAGCAAGTTGAAACCGCCGACTGACGGGCGAGTAGCCGGAGTTCGGTTATTATTGAACAGAGAAGATTAGTTCAGAAATTGTAGATCCCACCAAAGTTTTTGTACACTGTATTGTATATACTCTGTGCACTTTCATTGCTGGTAGTGTCACGTGAGCTGTTCAGTGTGTTCATATGTAAATAAATCCTGTTCGCCTGCAAGGCATATCAACTTCAGCCTCCGTCTCGATCTCCAGCCTGTCGCTCAGCAGTGAATGCACGCACCCACAGAGCAGACGGCTACCCTGTCACAAGCATTAATACCCTGTATCTTTCTTAACAAGGGATTTAGAGGAGCTCCCTAATAAAAGCTGAATCTCAAAACAATAATTCTGTGAATATATTAATTGTTACAGCTGTGTAAAATGGTATTTAAAACGCGATTCATTCATCCGACTTTTTACATATCCGCGCTTACTCTGGTCCCATCGCAGTCAGACACGCGACGGACTCCTGTACTTTGCCCATGTTGTGGCTCTGATGACATACCAACTTCTTTACTTGTGAAAGGACAATGTTAATCATATTGTCTTTCTTGTAAATGTAGAGCCTGCTGCAGTATTCCAGAGAATATGTTTATCACTCAAACAGCAGGCTCAGTATTGCTTATGGGACCACTGGAGCTGATCCACCCCTACTCTATCCAATGAGTCATCCTTCTGCAGCAGAAATTGCTTCCAAGAAAAGATTTAGCGGCATAGAGATTTTCTACTACAGTCTACTCTTTATACCGCCAGGTAAGGGCCATGGGCAAAAACGGGCAGTAAGCGAGGGTGGCGTTATAGTGAGGGTCAACAAAAATAAATAAATAAAAACACACACACACACACACACAACCTTCTATGTTTGCAATAAATTAAGCGTTTAATTTTTTTAGTTATACAATTACAGTTACTTTTGAGGAACAGTTTATAGTTAAAAAAAGAAATAAATAAACACTCATTTAGTGTCAAATCACCCAAACAACAATTCCATAAAAACAAAAATCTGTATGATTTTTTTTCTTTATTTTACTGTTTGTGGCACGACTGTAAGCCTGCTGAATACTATCCCCCATTGAACGATGTCATCTATTTATTTCACAAAGCAATTTAAGCTCAACAGCATTATGCATTTAAAACAATAGTTGAATATGTACAGGCAAACACTTTTTTTAAACGAAAAGTAAAAATAAACTATTCTGCTGTTTACAAAACTGATTTAGTTTGTCAGCCTTCATTTGTGCTAAACTTGCATTCAAACAAACAAACCTTTTAACGTACTTTTTTTTTTTAACATTTACTGTGGTTTATAAAAGTCACTTATTTTAGCCTGCGTCAAGCCTTTTTCAGGTTAAACAAATCCTGTTCCATCAAGGTAAGCAATTAGTTTTTATCCATTAGAATGTCTCCAATCGTCCTTCGATTAATAGTATATGCCTCACTTAGACGAGAAAACATTTGCGATGTCTTGCTGACTTGCTTTCTTATTTTCAGATGCATACATGCAGATTTTTTTTTTTCTTTTGCTCTGGTATAAAATCACAGATAACAAAAACAGCAGGAGAGTGCCATAAGAAGACATTTCACATAGTCATTGAAGGATCTATCAGCATCCATGTGAATATCAACAGACACCAATTTAAAATATTTTGTCCCCTACAGCGATACTTACTTATCTAGAAAATCTTCATGGCTTCTATCTCCAATGTCTTCATCATTTAACACGGTGTCCTTAATCTAGGATACAAAAAGATACACACCTGGAAACGCAATTAGGACATTCTAAATGTCTGACAGAAAGATTACTAAGTAAATAGTTGTAGTGTCATTTCAAGGCATAGACTAGTCTACCACATTGCTGTATCTTTCCTTTACTACTAGTGCAGGTTGTTCTGAGTAGAATTGACTTTCCTAGACCTGTAGACTGTGTTGAAAGGGTTATTCTGAAATATAGAAGTTCTGCATACCTCCCTACTGCAAGTTGTTTAAGTCACAAATCTGGTAACATTATTTTAACAATCGATAGTGAGTCCTTCTTTATACAAATTAATCCTTCATGAGAGACAGTTACAAAAAAAAGTATTTATGAGTTGTAATAGTTGAGGAATGTTCATGTTGACAAATCTTCAATGCAAGTCCAACAGAAGTGTGGAGTAGTGGTTAGTGGTTAGAGCTTTGGACTCTTGACCGGAGGGTTGTGGGCTTAATCCCAGCTGGAGGCTGCTGTTCTCTTGAGCAAGGTACTTTACCTAGCTTGCTCCAGTAAAAACCCAACTGTATAAATGGGTAATTGTATGTAAAAGTAATTTGATATCTTGTAACAATTGTAAGTCGACCTTGATAAGGGCGTCTGCTAAGAAATAAATAATAATAATTTTTCTAACTGTCACGTCCAGTCAGAGTCTCCTAGATACCCATGGTGGCCCTACACCCTATTGACAGCGTTGTGGCATTTTCTTTTCAGAGAAACACTTTTTGAGGGTACATTGATCAGTATAATCATATAAAAGGTTGACATTCTCAATAAAAGGTATTGACAATGTCGACCCAGGGGACTTTTTTGACCTGAAAAAAGAAACAAGGACCAGGGGTCACAAATGGAGATTAGGTAAAGGGGCATTCAGAACAGAAAATAGGAGGCACTTTTTAACACTGAGAATGGTGAGGGTCTGGAACCAACTCCCCAGTAATGTTGTTGAAGCTGACACCCTGGGATCCTTCAAGAAGCTGCTTGATGAGATTCTGGGATCAATAAACTACTAACAACCAAATGAGCAAGATGGGCCGAATAAAGCACAGTATTGTTGTCATGTTAACCTTACATCTATTTTCATCATCAGAATGATTTCAGTTGTAAGCACAGATATAATGTTGTGTCCCTGGAAAACAAAAACAGCTGTGTATGGTCAACATGCAGTATAAACCAATTCTGCAATTCACAACTGCGTAATGAGTCCTAGGAACACATTTTAAAGGCTGCCCTTTCTCAAAAACATATTCAATTCTCCCATAAAGTTTGAATGTTTTTTTTTTTTTTTGCTGCTGCTTTGCCCTTCCATAGTAATTTATCCCGAATTGTTTCTGTTTCAAGTCCTTGATGAATATTTTTACATTATTTTATTGTACCGTTTGATAAAGTCTTATTTAACATAATTTTATAACATGAAGTTGATGTGTCCCACAATCACACTCAAATAGGATTCATTGGTGATTGGCACAGTGTACTTCATCAGAAACCTTTCCAGTTTGTTTCCATTCTTTAAATGTAATTGGTTTCAGTTGCAGGTACATCATCCTTATTTATAGTTTGTAACATTATGCATGTCTTCTGCAGAGGGGATATTTTCAGCAAGACAAGGTAACATGTTTTATAAATCATATAGAAATAGCCTAAAAGCCTAAAGGTGCACTAGACAGTTGAGATGTAAGATTCTGGTTGCTTAGTTACCATACTGCCCTATATGCAGTATCCTATATAAACAGTGTATTATTCCTGTGATACAATTGCCAGTTATACACAGCAGGAGAGGTCTAATTCATTTTACAACAATATCATAGCTCTTTTGATTTGTATTCCATCCTTCTGCTAATTGATCATTTAAATGTAAAACTCAACCCCAAGTCATACAGCTGTAAGCACAGCCCTCTGGGATTTAGACATATCCCCCTTTTATTATTCTTGCTAATTAATGTAATGCTTGTACAAGGTCAGGTACTTATATAACTGGAAAATAAAGTATTCTACAGATCCACATGGAAGCTTAGTCACGGGCTGTCTTGGACTGCAACCCAACTACCCCCTTCCACCCAGAATTCACCCCAATTTCACCTTGGATCTTATCTGGGAACTCTGTCTCTCAGCTTTCACCATACAGGAACTCAATGTGAGACCCCCTAGCAATTGGTGTCTAAATCAGTTGGATTTTATTTGTTTTTATCATGGCTGGATTCAAACATGTTTCCCTGGGCAAAGCAAAAATTAGAATAGCATAACAGATCATTAATCTATCACAGTGCACTGAGTGCCCTGAGGGAAGCCTTTTTTTTAATACACTCTTCATGGCTCAAAGTTTGCCAAAATCCTTAGGGGCATCTGGCTCCTAGACTTCAGAATTTGGTATCCAATTAAAAAAAAATATATATATTCTTAGTTCTATAACTCCAGCTATTTAATAATGCATTGTCCTACTGATGTTAAAATAAATGGATACAATGAATGTAGTAATATAAAATGTACTAATTTTTTAACAACCAGACATTTTTCTCTGATAAGATGGAATGATAAATGTCAGGAAAACTCATGCGATAGATTAAGAATATTTATTAAGCATACAGCTGATTAGACAATAATACATTAACATATTATTGCACATTCTTTGGCCTTTGGCCTTGCTTTCGAGGTACCCCTGCCCATAATATAGCCATAAAAGTAATAAGTAAAATTTTAAAATCAGCATGAAACCTGACATGATTTAAAGCCCTTGTCAAAATAATAATTATTGAGGCAGTATCTCCAGAACCAATTAAAATTAACTTATTCACACATCAGGCCTCTTAAGGAAAGATCAAATGTATTCATTAACAACACTGCAGGAAGGCTAGCAGTCGACGGACCGATCGCTCTGTAAGTAAGTAAATAATTTGTAAGTTAATGATTGCCAGTTGAGGCTGTAACGTGAGTGAGTTGTATTGGTGTAACAATTGACCAAACTCACACAGGGCACAGCCGACTGGATTTGGAATAATTTGCAACCAATTGTCTACAGCCCCAGCGATTTGCAAGTGTTTGTTTGAAGCTAGGGCCTATTTATATCCCAACAACTGTCGGGGTCTGCAGTAACAACACTGCAGGAAGGCTAGCAGTCAATGGACCGATCGTTCTCTAAGTAAGTAAATAATTAATTTGTAATTTAATGATTGCCAGTTGAGGCTGTAACGTGAGTGAGTGAGTTGTGTTGGTGTAACAATCAATCAAACTCGCCCAGAGCACAGCTCACTGGATTTAGAATAATATATAATCAATTGTCTATAGCAGCCAGCTCTCAACCAGCAGGGCATTATATAAGCACTGACGCAAACTTAGTGCACCAGCACTCAGCACTAGCTCACCAAAGGGCCTCATCACCAAAGGGCCGGTAGTCTACACTATGGTGGTCCCCACGAGGACAGGCCAACGTGGACCGGCTGCCAAACTCTACACTTCATACTGAACACTCCAACTCCAAACCAGGTTTGTATACACTTCCTTCTCTTCTCTTTATTATTTGATATTCTCACTCCTCCTGTACCTGTCTGTTTGATCCCTCTCGGCACCACCCTCTCCCATAATCATTTAAACTTCCTTTCCTCTACTGCTCACTACCATGACTATCTTTAATATCCCTGTAATCCTCTCCCCTCATTTCTGTCCTCTGTCTCCTCCCTCCTGCCACAAATCTAACTCCTCTAACCTCATCTCCCTGCTTCTCCCTCTTTCCCCTGCTCATCTCCCCACACTCTCTCTGGCGCCCTCTGGCTTCCAACAAGACTGACTTCATCTCTGCCTTTGCTTCCCACCTCTCTCTTGACTTCCTAGCTCTCACTGAAACCTGGATCTCCCTTGATAACACTGCAACTCCAGCCACCCTTTCCTCTCTCTATGTCCTCTCCCACTCTGCTTACCCCTCTGGACAGGGTGGGGGAACAGGACTTCTGCTCTCTCCCTCCCTGATCTCTTCTGTCCCTCCTGCTCTCTCCTCTCTCTCTCTTTGTTAGCACCTTTGAGTTTCATGCTGTTGAAATCATCTCCCCTTGTCACCTCCTCCATTGTTCTCTATCGCTCTCCTGGACCCCTTACTCACTTTCTTGATGAGCCTGACTTCCTCCTCTCCTCCCTCCCCTCTCCCTCCATCCCTGTTCTACTAGGTGACTTTTAAAATCCACCTTTTCAACCATATCCACTCTGCTGGATTCCTCCCCCTTCTCCACTCTTTCGCCTTCTGTCTATCCTTGTCACCCTCCACTCACTCAGTGGGCCATCAACTGGACCTTGTCTTCACCAGGGACTGCTTGCCCCCT
This sequence comes from Acipenser ruthenus, assembly GCF_902713425.1. Classification (NCBI taxonomy): domain Eukaryota; kingdom Metazoa; phylum Chordata; class Actinopteri; order Acipenseriformes; family Acipenseridae; genus Acipenser; species Acipenser ruthenus. The sequence continues at coordinate 88,074,847 of NC_081190.1, read as the reverse complement.
GCCCTCTCTGTCACTCCTTTCAACATCTCTGACCACTACTTTATCTCGTTCTCTCTGTCACTCACTTCCCTTCCTGCTCCACCGACCCCCTCTGTCACCTTCCATCGAAACCTCAGTTCCCTCTCCCCCTCAGGCTTCTCCCCTGCTGCCCTCTCGCACCTCCCCTCTATCGACTCCTTCTCCAAACTCTCTGTAGACTCAGCTACCACCACCCTCTTCTCCTCCCTCACCTCCTGCCTCGACTCCTTTTGCCCTCTCATCCCTCGACCTGCCCACCTCTCCCTGCTCCAGCCCTGGCTCTCCACTGTGCTCTGCTTGGCTCATACCGAACCGTGCACTGCTGAAAAGAAATGGAAGAAAACCAATCTCCCTGCTGCCTTGGACCTCTATCGCTCGCTCCTCACTTCCTTACCTACTACACTCATCTCTGCCAAACGCTCCTACTTCCACTCTATCATTCAGTCCTCCACTAACAATCCTCCTAAACTCTTCTCTACCTTCTCCTCCCGCCTTAGCCCCCACTTTCACCCTCCTCCATCTCAGCTGATGACTTTGCCTCCTTCTCCTCCAAAATCGCAGACATCTGCAAACTCTTCACTACCTTGCTTCCTTCCCCACCCATACCCTGTCCTCTGCTCACTCACTCCCCACCACCCTCTGCAAGCCCTAGTATTCTACCCTCCTTCTCCTCCTTCTCGCCCCTCCTGGACCGATCTGTGCTCACTGCTCTTGAGCCATAAACCCACCACATGTGCTCTGGACCCCTGCTCTTTTGCTCTTCTCTCCATCACAAACTCTCTACTCTCTGCTCGTGCCGCCTCCCTCTCCTCTGTCCTAATTCTCCTCGACTTCTCTGCTGCCTTAGACACAGTTGACCACTACATTCTCCTGTCCCTTGCTGACTTGGGACTCTCCAGCACTGCTCTTGTCTGGGTCTCCTCCTACCTCTCCAAGCTGATGTACCGAGTGTCCTGGCATGGCTCACCCTCTGCCTCTTGCCGTCTTTCGTCTGGTGTCCGCCAAGACTCAGTCCTGGGACCCCTCCTGTTTTCTCTCTACACCCGCTCCCTGGGTCCCCTCATCTTCTCCCATGGCTTCTCGTATCACTTTTATTCTGATGATGCCCAGATCTTCTTCTTCTTTCCCACCTCTGACTCCGACATTTCCTCCCATATCTTTACCTGTCTCTCGGCCATCTCCTCCTGGATGCACTCAAAACCAGATCTCCTTTTCTTTCCCCCTCTTCCTCCCCCACTGCTGATCGCTATCTCTATTCTGCTTGAATCCACCACCCTCTCTCCCTTCTCATCCACCAAAAACCTTGGTGTCACCCTTGACCCCTTCCTCTCCTACTCTCATCTCTACTCTGGCACGCTCCTGTCACTTCTTCCTCAGCAACATATGCAGAATTCGCCCCTTCCTCACCAATTTACACCACACAGCTCCTAGTTCAGGCCCTGGTACTGTCCTGCTTTGACTACTGCAACTCCCTCTTGGTCGGCCTTCGTGCCTCTGTTACCCGTTCACTCCACCTCATCCAAAACTCTGCTGCTTGCCTTGTCTTCTCCCTAACCCATTTCTCCTACGCTGCTCCGCTCTCTGCACTGGCTCCCTATCACCGCTCACATCCAATTCAAAACTCTTGTACTCTCCTATTGCGGTCTTGACCATTCTGCTCCCTCCTATCGCCAGACTATCATTTCTCCCTACACCCCCTCCCGCCCTCTCCACTCCTCAACCTCTGGCAAATTAGCTGTCCCTCCCCCACCCCCTCCGCTCCCCCACCTCCAGATCCCACTCCTTTTCCACCCTCAGTGGTGGAACGACCTACCCATGGATATCAGGACTGCTCAATCCCTGACCACCTAGTCCTGAATGCCAACACACCACACCCAAGCCAGCCTTCCATAGCCCACTAGTACCCCTGCCTATCATAGAAACTCCTTTTGAAAGGATCGCCATGGATTTAGTAGGACCGCTACCTAAGTCCGCTAGGGGACATCAATACATTTTAGTAGTGCTTGATTATGCCACGAGACTGCGGACCATGGCGTCTAAGAGTATTGCAAAGGAGCTTATGCTTATGTTCGGGTTGGAATCCCAAAAGAGTTCCTCACGGACCAGGGAACCCCTTTTATGTCCAGGGTAACAGCAGACTTATGCCGCCTGTTGAACATTAAACATTTACGTACTTCTATATACCACCCTCAGACTGACGGCCTTGTCCAGAGATTTAATAAGACCCTCAAGTCTATGCTCAAGAAAGCCATTGGCAAAGATAGGAAAAATTGGGACTTTATGCTACCCTATTTAATGTTCGCCATAAGTGAGGTACTACAGACGTCACTTGGGTTTTCACCTTTTGAATTGTTGTATGCTAGGCAACCCCGGGGTAACCTTGACATTGCATGGGAAACCTGGGAACACGAAGCCACCCCCTTCAAAAGCTTAATAGAACATATCACCCAGATGCACAATAGGATAGCGGCAGTCACACCAATAGTGAGGGAGCACCTAAGGAAGGTACAAGAGCACCAAAGGTTCACCTATAACAGACAAGTCACTCTAAGGATATTTCAACCAGGGGATAGAGTGTTGGTGTTGGTACCCATGGTGGAATGTAAGCTGCTAGCCACATGAAAATGTCCATATGAGGTCATAGAAAGCATGGGGGAGGTGAATTACAGAATAAGACAAACAGGTCGCAGATGGGTAGAACAAATATATCATGTTAATTTATTAAAAACATGGTGTGATAGAGAAATATTGATATCCATCAAAACCTACCCCACTCCACCAATAGGGCCCCCAGAGGTACATATTCCAGACACCCTGTCACCCGCACAAAATCACGAGGTTACAGATTTTGTAAAAAGGAACACAAAGATGTTTTCAGGCATACCGGGTAAGATCCAAATGATAACGCATGATATTACCACAACACCAGGGAAGAGGGCGAACATGAGACCGTATAGGGTCCCTGAGGCACACAGAGCAACAATTAAGGACGAGGTGGAGAAGATGTTGAGATAAGGGGTTATAGAAGGGTCCTCGAGCGAGTGGTCCAGCCCCATATTTTTAGTCCCAAAACCTGACGGGTCATGGAGATTTTGTAATGACGTCCGGAAACTGAATGAGGTGTCGAAATTTGACACCTACCCTATGCCCAGGGTAGATGACCTTTTAGAGAAAATGGGGAAGGCCAGGTATATCATGACCCTGGATCTAACAAATGGTTTTTGCAGGTTCCCCTTACCCCAAGAGCCCGAGAGAGAACAGCTTTCTCAACTCCAGATGGGTTGTTCCAGTATACATTGCTAACCTTTGGCCACAATGGTGACCCAGCCACCTTCCAAAGATTGATGGACAAGATTCTGAGACCTCACCAGATGTATGCTGCAGCATATCCTGATGATGTGGTTGTTCACTGCCCTGATTGGGAAACCCATTTACCTAGAGTTCAGGCAGTTATCAATAGTATTAGGGAGGCAGGACTAACAGCCAATCCGGTTAAATGCAGCATCGGTCTGGAAGAGGCAAAGTACCTAGGGTACAATGTAGGGAGAGGCATAGTAAAACCCCAAAAGCCTTCTTGGTTCAGGTATGTTGAATATGTAAATAGAAATAATATAGGTGTGCACGTACAAGCAACAGTGAAGCAAAATGAGGAGCCTTCAAATCCCTCTAGATCACTGGTGGCAACTTTTTTAAAACACCCAGTAGAATGTTTTCCAATAGCATTTGTTTACACTTTCCTTCTGCTTAATTGGAATCACTTTTAGTGTTTCTCAACACTCAGAGAATAGGTTTCAATACCCTGCTAAGGGTCTTTCAAAAGACTTTTCTAGGTGTTTTTATTGAAACCGCAGTAAAAGTGAAAATGCAATTGTGAATTTAAAATACTATACTACAAAGTATTGCTTGTTCTCCCACTTGCTAGTCCCAAAGAATATAATACATCTATAATAGCAATTTTAACTTCCAGGCTACGTCCAATAATATTGGCAATCACAGCGGAAGCTTAGGGCATGGCATTTTATTTTACAATTAGTGAAAAACAATGTATTTTTCATAATAATTTATGTCACATGGCAGTCGAAAGAATGAAAGAAGACTTTGATGACTTACAAACTGTTAAAACTGTTGTAAAACAATCCTTAATAACAAATATTTATTCCAACACATGATGATGATTAGAGGTCAACATACTTTGTCTGGTTACAGTTGTTATGAGATATGTATGAAGCTTTCTTATTGCCTTATTTGATTGGTTTATTGTCTTACCTTATGAGTGAGTGAGAATTTATTGAGGGATATACATGTCTGGCAATTATATTGGTCCATTTAGTTTCTGATCACGTATAAGACATAGTTATTAAAATAAAATAAAACTGGAATGCATTTTTAAAACTAATGTAAACTGTAGCTCCAGTCATCTCTACATGCATTACAAAAGTAAAACTGTGATATCTGTACTGTAACAATTCCCTACAGACTTGGACTAAAATGGTGTTAAAATGATTTCCATTACACGAGAGTAGATGTTAAAACTTCATGCTGATTTGAACTCGGCTCTCGCCAAGATAAGCACCAACTAAGACGTAGCTTTACAGTAAACTAATGTGATCCATATGCGTCTCCATCCATTTACGTTTCCTTCCATATGATGATGTAGATATCCTTCTGTCTGGTGTTAATGGCTGAAGTGTAATGCTGGCTCCAGGGATCAGCTTATTTTGCCTCCCTGGCGCATCAGCACACACAACGGCTGCGATGCTGGCTCCGGGGATCAACCAAAGTGCGGCCTCCCCAGCGCATCAGCATGACAACCGTCTGGATTGAGCTAAGTAGGGTACATCTCTGGGGTTTTCAAGTGGGCACCTTCCATCCTCAGTGTTTCGTCGACTAGCCCACGACAACTCAAGAGGGCTCGACGGTGATTCTGGCGTCCCAGCATCACCCCCCTCCGTCCCCCACTCAACTCAGCCCAGCTTACTTACCTGTCCCCAGCCAGAATCTTTCCGTCTCAACCACAGCCAGTTGCTGCTCCTCTCTGCTGCTTCAGATAAGTTCTTCACTGTGCGACGCAACTCTTGGCCACTGAATCCGACGTCTCTGAGAAACCGGGTTGTAGAGTGTGCCACAAATCCTCGACAACCCACTTCCACTGGGTAAACCCGAACTCTCCATCCTCGCTGTTCAAGACAATAAAGACAATACAAAACAAAACACAATTGTTTGTTAAATGATTTAGGATTCATTTGTGTTTACACTACACAGATCTACAGTAATTAGCGATAGTGTCCATCGATGAAGGCTCTACCATGTGCTAGTTGACCGCGACTGGAACGCATAACATTTTATTTGTCAGAGCTGTCCGTGTCTTGGTTTGTTGTTATTGAAAGATAATAATAATAATAATAATAATAATAATAATAATAATAATAATAATAATAATAATTTTAAAAAGCACCTTTCATGACATCATGGGGCAGCAGTGTGGAGTAGTGGTTAGGGCTCTGGACTCTTGACCGGAGGGTTGTGGGTTCAATCCCCAGTGGGGGACACTGCTGTTGTACCCTTGAGCAAGGTACTTTACCTAGATTGCTCCAGTAAAAACCCAACTGTATAAATGGGTAATTGTATGTAAAAATAATGTGAAATAATGTATAATGTGATATCTTGTAACAATTGTAAGTCGCCCTGGATAAGGGCGTCTGCTAAGAAATAAATAATAATAATAATAATAATAATAATAATCACAAAGCGCTGTACATAAGAACACAAAATTAAAATAAACAATAAGAAAAATATTAAAAGATTAAATAAAAAAAGCAAATTTAAACAAACGTTTTAAGGCAAGATTTAAAAACACCCAAGGATTCAGTCCCTAATTGCTTTGGGAAGGGCATTCCACAACCTAGGGTCATAGGAAGAGAAGGCCCGATCACCCACAGTTCGTAATCTGGTAGTGGGGACACATAAGAGTCAAGCATCAGTGGACCTCAAATTTCATTTAGGGGTATAAATAAACAAAAAGCCAGTTATGTAAGGGGGAGACACACCCTTCAAAGCCTTAAAAGTCAATAGCAAGATTTTAAAATCAATGTGAAACTGGTTGCTTTCATCGAGGGCAAAGTATTGACAGGCTGGTTTTGCTGGATAGCAAATACATTTGGACCAATTGTGTCTTTGTTTAGTATTTGCTGTCCAATAGATGTAAACTGAGCTTTCATAGCGGCAAGTCAAAATCAAAAAGCCGGCACTTGCATGGATTGATTTTAAGTTTGATTCACAGTTGATGCTGTGATGCTCCAGCGGGCATCTATTGTTTGATAGAAGCTCGCTAGAGCTGGAAGTTGATTGGCTGACGATGATACTGATGTTTTCTAATAGTACTGAATCATTTTCTAATTTCCTATTTCTTATTAGTATCTGTGACCTATGACTTGCTACCCAAAGTCATTGCAAGGCTACAAGATTAGTAATTTGTAAGCAAGTACAAAGCTAATCAGTGCTAACATACTTGAAGCTAAATCCTGTTTGTGCTTAGCTTCTTAGTTTTAATTTTGAACACTCAACACACAACATTTACTAGAAAAGAAGCTTGTCATTACTGTACCTAATACATGTCAGATCAATGTGACCAGCCCCTATAACTAGGTACTATACAATATGTTTAGCCCCATGAACAATCATTGGCATCCCCAATACAATTCCCACCTATCAATCATTACCACAGCCTTTTGAATTGAAAGGCCACATGTGCATATTAATGGGAAACTGGAAAAGATGTTCTGAGTTAGGCCTGCCGGTCATTGTTCATGCTGACAAATCATTATTGCATGTGTGACACTTAACAATTTTGGTCTATTATTATATCTGCCAAAAATCATCCATCATCTTCCCTAAAGACATCTATTATCTGAAGATAATAAAATTGGCTTTTAACACCCTTTCTGTGCAGATGTTCATCTTGAAAACTTGCCACTGGATTTATCGTTCATAATTTTGGCACATTATTATACATGCTAAATAATATCAATCATGTCTTCTGAATAAATTATTTATCTAAATAAAGTGTATATCTGTGAATAGTCAAATTGGTTATTATGGCTTTAGGCTAACAGGCTGCTCTATGTACACCAGTATGCATCTGAATTTAATACAAATACACAAGATTCACAACACAAAGATCAGTTCCAACATTAAAGGAGAACACCTGTTAAAATGCTATTAAAAAAACAACAAAATAATATAATTCAAGGTCACAAAAGCAAACATGGATTATTTATATCAGTATGGTAGCATAAACAGACTTTTTTTTTTTTTTACATTTTTTTTTTTTTTTTTGAAAATGCAGTTTGATCAGTTTCAGACAACTCATGACAGTCTCAGTGTGTCACCTCACAAAATCAATCCAGCAATGAAACTAAAGAGCAATGGCTTTAAATCACAGAAAATAGGTTCTAGACCTTTTGGAATTAAACAAGTATGTCACTAACATACAACTACATCCTCTGCAACAGCTGTAAAAAAAAAAAAAGCTATCAGTATGAAGAAATAGTTGGCAATGACATTTATCAACAGTATGTATAGAATAAGAAATGACAATGAAATGCTGAATCACAATTTCAAAAGCTGTAGATACATGCAAAAATGAAAGTGACAGACAGATCAATGTACAGACAGACAGACACCTCCATATAACCCCAGCATTTCATATTCCCACTAAATCGTGTTAATAGTATGTTTCATGACAATTGGAAACGTCCAGATACATGCAAAACTGAGAAGTGTGACATACGTACACATGTACAACTGCATTCACTATAATATAACACATTTATTTTGGAAAAATAAGGTATATAAATGATGGACATTGACGAAATGTTTTTGGTTTCTTTTTAATCACTCGATCATTCATCCTTGACCATGACACGCTTGAGTGACGATGACTGAAGCATATGCATTTAATCACCTAATTAGTGAGACAGTTGAGTTAGTTGGTGCTTATTTCGCAAAGATAAGCACCAACTAAGACGTAGCTTTACAGTAAACTAATGTGATCCATCTGTGTCTCCATCCATTTGCATTTCCTTCCATATGATGATGTAGATATCCTTCTGCCTGGTGTTGATGGCTGAAGTGTAATGCTGGCTCCAGGGATCAACTTATTTTGCCTCCCTAGCGCATCAGCACACACAACGGCTGCGATGCTGGCTCCGGGGATCAACCACAGTACAGTCTCCCCAGCGCATCAGCATGACAACCGTCTGGACTGAGCTAAGTAGGGTACATCTCTGGGGTCTTCAAGTGGGCACCTTCCATCCTCAGTGTTTCGTCGACTAGCCCACTATACCTCAAGATTGCTCGATGGTGATTCTCACATCCCAGCACCATCCCCCTCCGTCCCCCACTCAACTCAGCCCAGCTTACTTACCTGTACATCAGCATTTCTTTCATTCTATTGTGCTTGAGATCCCCAACCAGAATCTTTCCGTCTCAACCACAGCCAGTTGCTGCTCCTCTCTGCTGCTTCAGATAAGTTCTTCACTGTGCGACGCAACTCTTGGCCACTGAATCCGACATCTCTGAGAAACTGGGTTGTAGAGTGTGCCACAAATCCTCGACAAACCACCTCCACTGGGTAAACCTGGACTCTCCATCCTCGCTGTTCTGCTTCAGCGGCTAGTTGAAGCCTCATCTACAGCATCCTCCCATGGCACTGTCAACTCTGCCAGGTGGACAAGGCGTGCTGCTCCAGACCACAAGACAATATCTGGTCGAAGGTTAGTGGTGGCAATCTCAGGTGGAAAAATAAGCCATTGACCAACATCTGCCAGAATAATCCAGTCTCTAGCAGCTTCCAGTTGTCCTGGGCGAGGATTGGTTTTAACACCTTTTCTTGGCAGTTGCTCTCCTGGGCGGAGGAATGTTGTCTTTTGTGTGTAATGTTTTGATGGAACTGGTGGCAACTTATTGGTCATGTTACGCTAAGGCCAAACATCACAGCACCTGGTCATGTAATAGAAAACACTGTGTAGTAACCCATCAAACCCACCGAGGGGCAGGGGCTATTAATACCTAGCTATAAGGGCTTATCTTATTACTTTATGAAAAAGTGTTTATGGCCACTTTATTTATTGCAGAGACACAACAATGGCAGGGATTACATTGTATTTCTTTTTTTGTCTACTTTGTTTTTACTTGAAATACACTTAAAATTTAACTACTGTATTGCTTTCTTTGTTTTGTAGTTAATTCACAAGGGTAGAGTGAAACCTTTCTTACTTCTGGGATATTTTTCAACTTTAAGACACTGTTACATATAATGGCTTTTGAAATGTTTTGAAAACAAATATCCGAACGAATATCCAAACGTGAAAATTCCATGTTCGTCCCAGCACTAAAAAAAACTTGCAAAATATAGCTACGGATCGATTTTTTATTTAGCACTCACTAAAAGATAAAGGGCTTATCGGTATGAAGAAAGGACTAATATTATCATTAGTGCTAATAACCAGATATTATTTTTTATAATTAGATTAATTACTCTAATACATTTGTTTTAAATATTTTTTGTTTGCATTCATTAAATATGCAAATCTAAATATAATGGATACATTATATAACCTATTTTAATATATTGTAATATTATGTTTTAAAACATTCCCCAAAATAATTAACAAAACTATGCGGCAAGCACAAAACCAGTTTTGCGAGGCACAAAATAACGCTTTTAAAAAGCAAATCTTAACTCCGCCCACATCACTCCAGCACTCACTCACCCAGTCACTGAAGTGAAATGCAGGCCCTTTCCGAGGTACTACAGCAATGGAAAACACCCAGCGATCATACAAGGTTCCGTCCACATCTATATAATGATTATATTCAAAAGAACGATTGTTAATACATGTTTAAAAAAATAACAGAGCCGCTGCACTTTACTTAGATTGCTCCAGTAAAAACTGTATAAATGGGTAATTGTATGTAAAAATAATGTGATATAATTGTAACAATTGTAAGTCGCCCTGGATAAGGGTGTCTGCTAAGAAATAAAATTATATATATATATATATATATATATATATATATATATATATATATATATATATATATATATATAATGTAAATAAAAAAATGACATTCAGTGAAAATGCAATAAAATCAAACAACAGTTATTAAAAGATATTTAATTCCATCATAAATAATATAGCAATAATAATAATAATAATAATAATAATAATAATAATAATAATAATAATAATAATAATAATAGCTCTTGTGCATTTCTGATATATTGGTATTGAATGTGCAGGTAGTTTTGTGAGGCACAACACATTTGTGAATTGAGCAAAACACTGCTATTTTCCAACTTTGCGCAACTGTTTTGTGCCATGTTGGAAAATATCAATTTTTGTGCAAAAGCACTAATTTTTGCGAGGCATAAATTTTGCGAGGGGATTGCACATCGATTTGAATATCGGCTTTTTTGTACCTGCACCTGTAATATGATATCAAGCCCTGACAGTTTTCACTTGCAACATGGAAAAACAGACACTTCTGCCATTTAAATATGATAATGCCTCCTGAAAACGATAATTAGTATACACTCCCTTCATTTAAGTATGCAAATAGCTCATTATTATTAAGCTAACATATCATAATGAATCATCTGAGTGACTCTGATAAACCTTAACGGTTTGATACTCACTCTATAAGTGGCCATTTGTTACAAAAGGTACAATTTGAATAACATGGATTTCTGAGACTATTGCCCTATGCTTGTTCGCTATCATTTTCTATTGTTGTTCCGTTAAGATAATTATTTACCAAGTTTACTAGCTAAAGTCCTTTTTCAAAACCCAAAGCTAAATATACGGTTGTTTGAACCTACATCACTTCAGAAATTCAGCTTTTCTGTGGATGAAAAGCACATTGGTGAAGGTGTAATTTTGTGAGAGCACAGACCCAAAACAGACAAGAACCCTTTCTAAAGAATTGTGCATGCTGGACTTACAAGCCAGAATTTATATTGTTAAAAAATGTCCCAGGGTTTACAGTACAGTGTATGCAGGGCTATTGTGGTCTGCTGGGTTGTCACCTGGGAGGTAATGGTTCTTAATTCTAACTGCATTCTGAGGCTGTTCAGTGATCCCCATTTTGGTTTAGTATCTTACTACAGACCTGTCCTGAGGGATGCTCTTGATTCATGAACCGAGATAATATAAGCATGTCTGAACAGTATTGTAATTTCAGATAGATCAGCCCAAATGAGACCAATCTCTGCTGAAATATTGCCTGAGTTGCTGATATGGAAGTACTATGGCTTGCATGAATGGATAGTGTCTTACTGAATACTGCCAGAGCATCAATTCAGGAATGTTGAAACTCCTCAAAGGGTTTACTGCTGCTTTGCTGATAATAACAAACTGTAAACACTGTCAGGAGTACTGCTGATAAACTGAAGTTCCTCATGAATATAACAGTGTTGGTAACTTAAACATCCTTTTCAGCAAACTGGTCACGTAGGATGTGTTTATTTAAAAGCTTGACAGTCCCCTCCTTCTTTGTGCTAATGGTACGGTCTTCTCTACTTAAAGCTGATAAGAGCTAGTGCTGCTGCTGGTGAGCCTTTCTGTGTGTGTGTGTATATATATATATATATATATATATATATATATATATATATATATATATATATATAAATATATATATATATATATATATATATATATAAATATATATATATATATATATATATATATATATATATATATATATATATCATATTTGATTCATATTTTCAGGGTTTGTGATCTTACCATGTATGAAACCATGTTCTCATTCCTTCCTTAACCGTCAAGTCATTAGAGGCAGTAGGGGCACTCTTTACACACTGAAATTAAAAGGTAAATTAATTTCATTATAACATCAGTGACACACATCTGAACACGAGACCCACGGAAATCAAAATGCCTAAAGGCTTGGTCTCTGGAGATCAATTTTTCAGAGTAGGGTAGAGCAGGGGTGTCAAACATATGGCCCGCGGGCCAGATCCCGCCCCAGAGCAATGTCACACAGCCCACAGAATATAATTTTTCTTTTATTGACTTCCCACAACCTTGCCTAGGACATATAGTGTACAAACCAGTGGTTTGATAATGTGTCAACAATCTGGAAACAACAGAAGGGATCACACTGAATTGACCAGCAACACATCTTTGTGTATCCCCAGATTCCAGCATTTGAACAGCTCTGGCAATCTGGATTTAAGTCAAAAATCTTTGTCTGCCACCATCTGGCACCATTAGAAGCTGTGATTTCAAATCGAACAACAACAAACGATATTATCGCCTGAGCTTCCACTTGATTAATTAGAAGTCTAAATGGTGGTACCTGCTTTTAAGGGGGGTTTTTAAGTGCATCCAACATCTGTCACAATTTATTGAAGACCACATAATAGGTCTACCTGGGGAATTCCTTAAAAATGTTTTGACTGTGTGTTCATGCCTTATTTTTGCCATAATTAATATGTGCTCCTTTCATTATTTTGATTAGTGTATATTCAATGGACACGCTAATATTTTTATAATGAATCTCTTGATTGGCACACCACTGTTTTGTAGGGTAACCAACAACCTGAAAGTTCAGCACGGGAAGCTGTTTTTTTTTTTTAACTACAGTATACAGTTCTTTGTATAGTTGTTGTTTGTGGTTGTGACGGAGTGCAAATGAATCCAAGTCAACAATATCCCTCCCGACCTGTGAGGGCACTGTATAACAGGAACAGTGTGCCCCGTACTGGATGGTTTGGCAGTTCATTCCAGGGTCAGTTGGAAGTTGGCCATCCACGAAAGGGGTGGAGTCACAATACCAGAAGTCATTGCCATAATATGGTAAGCGATGTGTCAGTCATGGATTGGAGGATATGTGATTGTACTAGCTATCGAAGGGGGTGTGACTAAGGGTATTTCAGGGGATGTGACGAAGCAATCTGTTCCTTTGTTATGGTTACTGCAAGGACCTGTAAAAGAGACGTAAATGTACCATGAGTGTTTTGTGTTTTGTTTGTTTGTTGTTCTAACTGTTGTTATTTGTCATTGTTAGATGGCTAACACTAACCGGGAGCTGTCACTACAAGCCAGCACCAAACCCGGACTACACTGCATCACTGTTTCACAGTTGTTGTCTTGCACCACACCTGCACAAAGAGCACTCACTGTCTGGAGAACTGACTGTGTCTGTGTTGTGTGTTATTATTATTAGTGTCTTATTATTTTGAGACTCAAACCCTTGTTTGGCACGGAGCGATACACATGGCTGTGTAGATCCTGTGCTTATTATTTAAGTGTTGTTGACACACAACCCAGTCAAATAAAGAGCTGTTTAATTGTGAACTGTCTTGTGTCTGTCATTTCCGGAGCACTGCATCACCACTGCACCTGCTCACTGCAAACCACTTGTTCACAGTGGTTTATGATACAAATAATTTCATAGGATGCTATGTGTGTTACAGTCATAGATCAATGTATGTATATTCTCTTGATGTTCTATTAGATAAATTAATTCAAAACAATAACTGAAATAAATATATTGAGTCTAATTTGAAATGTTTTTTTTTGTAATATACACATATTGTAAATATTGTAGCTTTAACTTCATTTCAAATAATCACTTTATTAGAAATGTACCAAAGTGCAGTTAGCATGTGTTTTCATCATTAGATGTCACACTAGGGATCTGCATTGATGAGAAAGAACCTAGATATATTGGAATCGATTGACAAGCTTGAGAGTGCACCTACAGTATCTGAAAAGATTGAAGATATAACCTTATAAACTGGCAATACCAGTTTCGGGAAAGAATGGTGCTGCATAAAGCTCTCCCAGTAATCCAAAATACCAAAAAAATGTCCCTTAAGGGAAGGAGCTAGGAAAACTGCCAAAAAGTTAAATTACATTGACATGTGGGTAATTTCAGTTAGAGCCATGGCCAAAGGTTTTGCATCACCCTACAGAATTAACTCATTTTGCTTCATAAAGGTGAATGAAACCTGCTGAATAGTGTCACATTAACATATTGAATTACAACCGCTTTGTAGTTTTCCATACACTTCATGAAAAACTGACAAAAATTGAAAAATGTGACATTTCAAAATCTAACATGAAATACTGTAAGGCTTCCGACAGACTTTTACAAGATAATTTTGTGATGATAAATAAAAGATCTAAATGATGTTTTTTTTTTCCTCAATCCTAAATTCTAGTGATGGAAAACTTTTGGTCATAGCTGTACATAGACATGATAACAACAATAATTTCAATTCAGGTCAAACTTTATGTTTTGAAAAATATGGTGTAACAATTCAGTTTGATATATTCCTGCAGCATTTACGTATATTTTACTTAGACATTCTAGTAATGACATTGTGGCAGATGTGGCAGAAGCCCTGCTGCTGTAAATAGTGTAGGTGTGGTAGGACTATTAAGTTGTATCCGATTGTTTGTTTTTCATTGTCATATCGAAGCCGTTTTATTTTGCTGGTGAGGCGGTTGTATGTAGTCCGACATCTCGACGGTTTTAGTGTTTCGCCAAAGCAGGTGTGTTTAAAATTGAAGTGCTATGTTACATTATTTAAGTGAAAGCCTCTGTTTTTGTCTGCGCACATGATGACTATTTTAAGCTGTCTGATTTATCTGTAAAGCATGTGACAATTGGAATGACAAGAACTTTCCTTGGTCCTTGATTTCAGGACATCAAGGACGATTTGCACACTGTGTTGTCATGACTCAGGGTGGTAAATGTATCATGACATTACATTTTCAGGCTGTGTGTAAATTTAGCCTGTGTACTGTCAATTTTAGGACGGTCATGGTAAGGGGACTTAAAAATAAGGGTTCAGTTCAATTGTGTCTTGTGGCCGTTTTTTACATCAAATCTGTTCTATAGGATGACCCTTGCTTAAACTTGATGCATTCACAGACATCTTCTGTTGGGTTTTTATTTTGTTTTTAGTTGTTTAGTTTTTTATTTCTGGTGCATGTCACAAGCACAAGATCTGAATGGAGGAATTTTATAAATAAGCTTATTTGTTGTCATGTTTTTTTTTTTTTTTTTTACTGCCTCCTGTATCAGTAGATTCATTCACATAAGGGGATGGATTATATATAGGGCTTGAAGTTTTCACGTTTTATTTTTGATCACATGATGTCCCTTTTAAACTTATTTGGAGCTGTAAATGTGAACTTATTGTTAATTACAAAACAATATCAATTGCTTTTACCTTCATATCTTGACAGAGACTGATTCTGTTTCGCTTAATTGGTATTTCAAACAGACAGGCCTCAAAAGTCAGTCTACACTGTAAAACCAAGTGTTTAACAATTAAAAATAAATTTTATGAAACAGATTTTAAACACATTTTAGTGCTTATTCTAATTATTTTGAACTTAATTTAGACACACAAAAACACACATGTAAAAAAAATAAACATCACAGTGTAATGTATCGAAATTCACAGGGCTTTTGCTGAGGCTATAAGGATAGAGTAAGGAAGCAGAAATGAGCTTGTTAGTGGGACAGATGCGGACAAAGATAGCCTGGACTTAGGATAGAAGGTGAGCCGATGGCACAGACTTGAAGCGGACTTGAAGTTAGGATAGGAAGAGATCCCCGACCAATGAGCTGCCTTGACGTAGGACCGGGCTTGGTCGAAGGCTGAAGCCCAGAGGATCTGAAAACAAATAAAAGGGCTCTGACTTGGCAGAGGCACCTCTCAGGGCGAAGGAAGGTCAGATGAATCAGGACCTGAAAGGAGAGATAGAAAAGGGTTACCTGACTGATCTGGTGCTGCCCTCGGGTGAGGTGAGGCGCAGACAGACAGATGGATTTGGAGTGGGCGTCGCCGCAGAAGCTACAGCCATGGAGAGTTCTGCAAGTACTGGAGTAACAGACTGCTGAATTAAAGTTGTTGCAAATCTGCTTGGCACCGGAGAACTTGATGCTGCGACCATGTTTGTTACGAATTGAAGATCTGTCGGGTGGGGCTGAAGAGTGGATAGGATTTGGATCTGATAATCTTGGAGTAAAGCATGGAAGGGTAGAGTGTTAGCTTACTTTAGAAGAACTGGAAGCTGCTTTTGGATAGAGGGAGGTAGAGTGTGTTGTGGATGCGCAAACACCGCAGGCGTTGGCTCACAGACTGCTGAAAATGTGGTCAAAAAGATCCAGATCCAGAGAGGACCAGTCGACAATGTGCTTATCGACTGATAGAATGGAGGCAGCTTTGGCTGAAAAGGCCTTGTGGTAAACATAGTTACCCTTGTATCTAACAGAGAGCTCCAAAATATAGAAAAGACATTGATCCAGCTCAAGGAGGCGGTGAGGATAGACTGAGGAGAGAGCATCACGATAGATGAAAAAAGCAAGGACGAACTCTCCAAGTTAGGCATGGATTGCAAGATTTGAGGGTAACTGACAAATCCTTACATTCCACAACATGGTGATCCAGAAACTCAGACGTGGCAATCGGAATAGAAATTAAATTAATGTATTTACCTTCTATGATTTGCTTCCGAATATTTGGAGAGAGAGAGAGTGGTGTCTGATAGTGGAGGCTGAATGAGAACCAGATGCAATTGCAGATGAGAGATTGTATTCGGGGATTGCGATGGCGGGGACCGAAGTTGAGGTACTGGAAGTGGAAGCCGCAGCAGGATTGGAACAGAGACAAAGTAGGAATGGCTGCTGTTGTTGTTGTTGTTGTTGTTGTTGAAGGTGTGCCGCGGCTTTCGAGATTGTCGAGCTGGGCATTGATGGTTGAAACAGAGCTTGCAATGGGCTTGATCAGATCATTCAAATCATTAAAAATGGTTTAGTGACGGTGAAGGAGGGGATCCTCTGCTAAAGCGGAGAATCAAGCTAACTCTGAAGGAGCCGATGCAGAGTGTGGAATGGGGGAGGGACATCTGCCTGCTGCTGCTTGCAGGCGAGGAGGGAAGACAGGCTCGGCAGATACAGCTTTGCAGTAAAGGTTGAAAAGAGCGAGCCGATCACTGACGACAGGAATATTAATTCCTTTATCGAATAAAGCTTTCAAGAGTTTGGTAATGGGCCAGTCTTTAAAATGAAGCTGTAATGGAGGTTGAGGAGTGGAGCGCCATTTCGAACGGCATGGTTGCTGAGCTGGAGACTGAATGTTTGGAGCGGCGACAGGCAATGGAGCCGCTGCAGTGAAAGAGAAAGAAGCTGCAGGGTGAGACGTATCTCGAGAGTAGGTAGGAAAAATAATTTCTTGATTTGTCCGAGTCGGACGAGAGAACAAAGCGATGAGGTTTTGGCATTTTTCACGAAAGAAAATAAGGCACAATTGTACAGCCTGCATGTTAGCTACAAAGCGAAAACACTAGACAGGGAAAGCACGTAAGATTGTGGTTTAAATAGACAATTAGTAATGACAGACATTAATTAGGCAGCCCCAGCTCCCGCCTCCTGAAACATTACAAAACAATATATAATTCATAAGCAGATTTGAACTTGAAAAAGGATACATAATCAATTTGTGAAAGCCAGGAATGTATGGGAGTGTTTTTTTGATCCTTCACCTAGAGCAGCTTACAGGTTTCACAATGTTGTCCAAGGGGAAAGATAGGGTTACCATATGGCTCCAGATTAACCGGACGCTTTGAGACAGACCGGGATTTCAAAATTCCCCCTAAATTGAAAGTAATTCACGTATAAATGAGCTCCACCTTTGCTGAGATTAATCCTGCTGTGGTGGAATTGCTTGGGCGCAGCAAACAATTCACACTGATCAGCTGCTTCTGATCAGATCTTAATGAACGAATAGCTAATCTATCGATAGAGCAACGAGATGATGATGCGATTGTATTTGCAGAATAATATGGGCGATTGAATTTTAACAAACATAGAATTATTTGACGCGCATGCGGGTATTTAAGCACCATTATTAATTGTAGCTAAGGATGGTTCATTTACACCTTCATTTATTTCAATTTAGGGGCAAGATTGAAATCCCGTTCTGTCTCACAGCATCCGGTTAATCTGGAGCCATATGGTAACCCTAGGAAAGAGGGGTTTTTACTCCTGAGCAAGTATTTGCAGATACCTTTTGATTTTGTTAAGTCTCCAGTCTCGGATACAGAATGGCAATATTGGCCGTGATGTCAGTAAGAATTTGGCTTATGCATACTTTGGCATATTTCTGAAAGGACCCAGCTCAAAAAAACAAATGCTGTGCTGTACTACAATAGTATCAAAGGAGAAGGTGATAAGATCTTTCCCTCCAATGAAAGGTTAAAGGGGGAGTATCATTTAGATTCCATTTATCTTCTATGAATCATGCTCCACATTTTTCTATATTTATACATATTGTCTAAACATATATACAGTCCCTAATGAGTAAGGTTACAATTTTGTGACGAAGGTCACAGTGGTCACGGAAATAATTAATTTGAATAAAGTCAGTAAAATCTTGGAAATGGATGTAAAACCACATTTAATTAGGTGCTTCCTTTATTTCCTTTCAAAAATGCAGTATATCATGGTCTGAAAATACAAATATGCTAGTATCTGTAAATTGTTTGGTTGCATCAGCCAATAAGATTCGTGGCTGAGCAAGCATGTAAATGAGTGGAGAGGACGTTTGTGGAGTGAAATAGGGTGAAAAATGGCGACAGCAAGTGTGAGCAAAGTGGAAAATATAACTGCTAAGCAGAGAAGTGAAACATATCCAAAGGGGACATTTCATGAAAGTGGTGGCATGATGTTTTGTACAGCATGTAATTTTCCTGTGGATTACAAATGAAAAGCAAGCTGTGACAAACATACTGAAAGTGCTTTAACATAAAAGGAAGCTACAAGCCATTGAATCTGCAGCAGGAAATATAGCTAAAATACAAAAAGCAGTGAGTAAGCTGTTTTCTGTAAAGGCAGAAGAATAAATGCAGCAGAGAACAGAAGTTTACTGACTTACAGAGGCTTTCTGTACTACTAATGTTCCGCTTCATGTCCTGGACAATCCTGTGATGGAAAGCTATATGGAAAGCTCTCTCAAAAACATCGGTGTCATACCTTGTTCAGATCAATTGAGAAAAATGTACTTACCAAAGCTTTTTGAAAGTCAAATGACCTGAAGGAATGATTGAATGACTGGCTTGGACTTAGTCTTGTAGCAGACAAAACAACAGCTGTGTTCAGGTAGGCAGAAGCAGGGAAAAAAAGACATTTCGTCAAACACAACCACCAGAAATCGAAACATCCAACAAATTTGAGCCACTTCAAATTTTAGATGATCAAAACCAACATCAAGAGAATGAAAGGAACAACAACCAGGACCCATTAATAAAGGTATTTTACCTATAAGTTTTTAAGAGTGCCTTGGTTTTGGTGATTTGCCTGATGGATTAATTTGAATCTACATGAAAACAACAGACTTACAGGTATTTTTTCACCTATATTTTTTACTAAACAGACTTGTCATTGCTGTAAAATGGGCATTCACTGCCTGCCCTGCCCGCAGGGCACAGTTCCGTCAATCCCTTCAGGAAAAGGGGAAGGCGTCTGCCATACCACCTTCACCAGTAATCACACAGTGGAACAGCTGGTATAAAGCTGTCCATTTTCATACCAGCCACCTCCTGTTTTTCATGCAAGTCCGATCCGCTTTTATTGTGCCTGGAAAACACAAGCCAAGTTAATAGACCGCTTATGCAGTTATGCCTATTTGCTTGGTGCTGGCCAAGGTTGCCCCAATTGTTTCTTCTAACTTAGCTTGTGTTTTTGATATCTCCACTTTAAATGGCTGTGCACTTTTGATAACTTGGCGTTTTTTACATTCCAGTGTGTTTTTGTTTCAGATATCACTTCTTTTTTCACTTAATGGATAATAAAACACACATTACGGGAATAGCAAACTATCATAATAAGCTTGATCCTTTCATTTAGTATATTGTAACGTTTTCATGTTTAGAAAGTAGTACTCAGGGTGTTGAATTCTCAAAATGTTTGTTTTATTTGAAACTACAGAGAATTCCTGTCAGGTGCCGGAATTCACGGCACCAAAATAATAACCCTACGTTTTAGTCTTGGCACTTTTATTGCATATTCCCTCCGTTCACAGCTCGCACGCTCACTCAGTCACACACACAGTTTCTCATTCAAGCTCAGCATTGGACTGTCTCCAGTCCCCAGGCTCATCCACCCCCTTATATAACCTCCCGTCATTTCACGCCGTTGTCCGGCTCATCGTCAACCAGTTACATCCATGCTCTGCACCCCCCAAAAACAGCCACACACATTCTCCCCACTTATTCATTCACTCCCCCTTCCCATGCTAAGTAACAGCGTGACCTGTTCCCCTTAAAATACATGTAACATAAAAGACAGCCAAGACAAACTGAACAGACAACAAGTCCTGCAACAAGGCAATTGTATGGATCGTTACAATATATTTTAATTTGAAAGTAAAAATATATGAAAGCATGATGACCTTTATGTACAAAAATCTTCATTGATATGCAATTGAACAAGAACTGTTGAGTATTTATTTTCGTTTCATACATTATCAAATGGCAGTGTTTATATGATGGTGGAAAGTAAATAAATAAATATCAAGATAGATAAAGACAGACAGAAATGTCTATGTATTGATTTATTTAAATATGTATTAATGTATTTATTTATGTATATTTTACTTTTACCAAATATATAGGCTATCCTTCAGCATAGCTAATTCTCATAAATTAATGTTCCTTTTTGTCCAGTGGAGACCACAAATAACGTTACTCTCATCAACCAGGAAACTGTACTTCCTTGCACCAATAAGGACTACAATGAGCGTTACACTGACAGGAAACCAACATTTTTTCAGAGATCAAGATCAGAATCTCAGAATGATGAGATGACTTGAAAAAAATCTCAAAAATTAAAAAAAATAACAACAAAGTCCCAAGAATTCTCAGCTGGCTGACTTCATCTTTCAAAATGCTGCTTGTTTTCTCAACTAATCGTGTAGCACTGACAGTATAACACAACATGCTTGTAAACTGAAGGTTATAGTTTCATCAAATCCCACAGATGCTAGACCTTTTTTTATATTTATATTATATATATATATATATATATATATATATATATATATATATATATATATATATATATATATATATATATATATTTGGCATGCAAATGTTCCATTTTAAAACATAAATAAATAATTTAATAGAAATGATATAGAAATAAATGCATTCCCTAGTATATTTTCATGTTGACCAAACAAGTTAATTGTCATTAAACTCAGATGTCCTGTAATGACATGTGCGTAGATAAAAGTGTCTGGGGTCTGCAAAAATCTGCAAAAAAACGGGAGAAAAAGAAGGACATTTTTCCTTACTCTGGCTACTTATTTCTCTTACTGTATGACAGGTATTGACTTTATTACTACATTTCACCTAAGAGTGTTGGGAACTAAAAAATTAAAAGTGAAATGGTGCTTTTGGCTGATTTACTTTTGCTGGGCCAATACCCTGAAAACACGTAAACTATCCTTGCTGTATAGAGAGTCACTTGCTGATAACTTGGCGCAAGGAACTACCGGTCCTCTCAATAAAATACAATTTTACTAAACATTATCCACTTTTTTTTTTAATGTTTTGACAAACACACCTAGCACAGAAAAATGATTTATTTACCATTCTCATTACTGGCAGTAACGGTAACGGATGGTCAAGCTTCTCCAATGGGATGTTGGCGCTAGCACACATTTGGACTGTATCGTCAATAAATGTAGTCTTGTCTTCTTTTGCTTTCTGGCTTGTTGCAGTGTTTCACCGACTGTAGCTTGGAAGGTTCTTTTGCTTGTACCAGCGGCTGCTTGACTTTTCTTTTCAATGTGACCAACTGACAATGCTTAACGATGGCATCTTTCGACTCCCATTCCAGCCGACAATTGCAAAATGTGCACATCATTATTTTGTCACTGTCAGCTGCATACATCCCCTCATGCTCAAATTATTTGCAGCATTGTTTAATTGTTATGCATGGTTTAGACATTTTAGAAAGAAACAACTCTTCTCTTTGTGACAATGTGGTTTGCAGTGCTCAGGTGTACAGGTGACGCAGGTGCTCCAGACAAGGACAAACACAAAGTTCACAATTCAAGTTCTTTAATTTCCTTGACCAAAGGTTTTAAATAATAAAGCTGACTCTACCCAGCAATGGGTATTGCCAGCGCCAAAACAAGGGGTTGCAGTCCCGAAATAATAAGGTGAACAAAAAACACGTAACCCAGACACATAAACACGTCTCCAGACTATGTGTGCTCTTGGTGCAGGTGCGGTGCTCTGAGTGGTGGTGGTTTGTGCGTTCAGGTCCGGGCTTAGCGCTGGCTTCTGATCAGCCGTCTGGCTAATACAAATACAGGCTTTTTATCAATGGGAAAAACACTTCATTCACATTTTTCCCGTCCTTGTTTCCTCCCACCACAACAAAGGAACCGATTACGGCGTCACGTCCCCCTAAAGTACCCTAAGCCCCGCCCCCTCCGATAGCTAGTTCAATCACGTCTCCTCCAATTCATGAGTGAAACTTTGCTTACCATACTAGTGCGATGACTCCAGGTACCGTAACGCCGCCCTCTTCCTGAATGGCCGGCTTCCGACTGCCCCTGGAATGAACTGCCCAACCATTCAGTATGAAGCCCGCATTTCCTGTTGTACAGTGCCCTCACAGGTCGAGAGGGAGATTGTTGATTCGGATTAATTCGCTCTTCGTCATATCTTCCATCACAATTTTAATTCCCAAAGTGGAATTTGCGCAGACAGAGCTTCCATTTCCCTTCAGACCGCATCAACTACCTTGACAACTACAATTGCAAGTATTTATTTAAATTCATTGTTGTATAAACCTCCCAATTTAAACATGTCATTCTATGTTTGCTTTACAATGAAGTTTAGTTTTATTTAATTTTATATGTTGCATTTAGTTTTAGTTTGTGTTATTTTGTATTTGTATACGCAAAGAACACACACACACACACACACACAAAAAAAAAAACATAATACGTACAAATCAACCAATGTTGAACTCCGGAGTTCCATGACTAAGGGACCTAGGCTGGGACCAAATCAAAACTTTGACAACCCGCTAATCGCACTTAACAAAACTGTATTTAATAGCGTTTTCTTTTTTCTGTAAGTATCTTATTTCTTCTACTCATAAAAAGAAAACGCTATTAAATACTGTTTTGTTAAGTGCGATTAGCGGGTTGTCAAAGTTTGTATTTGGTCCAAGCCCTAGTAATGGTTGCTAATGTGTTCAAAACTAATATGTATCTTTGGAAATAGTAGGTATTTAACGATACACTTTTATATTTAAATGCCTAGACTTGCAATATTTGTTCCCCAATAAGTCAACTGACCCAGTAAAACAAGTTTCCTAAAAGGTTTTTAAAATAATAAAATTGTAAAACTGAAATAAATAAAAATGGTCACAAATAAAATGTTACAATAATAAAAAGATAAAAACAAATGACTGCTACTGATACTTTCTTAAAATACAATCTCTAAAATCCACACTGCTACATTTTAACCTAAACAGATTAAAATAGCAAAATGCTTACATTTTGTTTTTCATTTAATATATCTTACTTAATTGCTGCAAATCACATGTCACCCACCATACAATTATTGTTGAGTGTTAGTCTTTAGTCCAGGCTGTAAATATGCAGAAAATATATTAGAATCCACAGGATATTGTACTGATCAGGGCTCAGGGCTCAGCAAGCAGCAGTAATGTAGGTCAGGCAATCAGTAACTCAGCAACAGCAGCAGTGCTCAAAAGGGTTGGGGACCTTAAAACAGGGATCTCCAACCGGTTGAACTCGATTAACTAGTCTAACCTTAAAACAAAGTGTAGATACACAGCACCATAATGCTAGCAGTTTACTCCAACACCAACCTGGCAAATGTTTAAATTAATTGGGCCAAAACGGAGAGGCTCCTCCAATAGAAAATATTACATTACCCCTTATTCCAGTAGCAAGGCTAAAGCAGAGCTAAGCCAATAGGTTGCTGGTCAAAACCCCAGCTTCCTGTGTCTGAATCAAAATAGACATACATCATGCTCCAAAGAGAAAAAATATACAAATAGTGCCTAACACTGTGTATAAAATAGAAAATTAAAGTGTGCTGAATTTCAGTCTGTACCATTAAAAAACAATAACATGAAACATTAGGGATGAGGCTGTGTGGTCCAGTGGTTAAAGAAAAGGGCTTCTAACCAGGAGTTCCCCAGTTGAAATCCCACCTCAGCCACTGACTCATTGTGTGACCCTGAGCAAGTCACTTAACCTCCTTGTGCTCAGTCTTTCAGGTGAGACGTAATTGTAAGTGACTCTGCAGTTGATGCATAGTTCACACACACTAGTCTCTGTAAGTCGCCTTGGATAAAGGCGTCTGCTAAATAAACAAATAGTAATTAATAATAACATTAATAAATAGCATTTGGTGTAGCAGCCAAGTCTTCCTTACAAAATTAATTTCAATATTTTGGATGCAGGTCACAAAAATCAGATTTTTGAGAATGTGTCAAGTGATTTGCTTGTGAATGGTTACAAACTACAAAGCTACATTTTTTGGCAGCAATGTCACTCTATAACATTGTTAATTAAGTAATCAACCCATACAGTTCTAGCTAATTAGAAAACACCCCGTAATTATGAGGGACAGTTATTGCCATTCTAGAAATTGATGCATTTAATGAAAAAGCTTACCTCGAGACTCACTGTTTCAGAACAAATACATGCACCAACAAACTCAATATCCACCTGGTGTGCTGCACACTGTTGGGTATAACTTATTTTGAAATCCATAACGTTAGAACTCATCAAACGTATAATAAAGTTGCAGAATGAATAAATACATACCGAGCACTGGCATAAGAGTTGTGCAGCACAGGTGGCAGGTAAACAAACGGTATGTTGTAAAAACTTTCCACAAAGTTTTTGAAAAATGGACAAGTTACTACAACCCCCGATCAATGTAGAATAAAACCATGATTTGGCTCCCACTTGACGTTGTTCCTCCCCACAGAGAACTCAGTCCGCTGTGGCCAGTCCCGCCTGTGGTAGTGCGCCTTGGTGTCCCTGCTGTCCCAAAGGCAAACATAGCAGGGAAGCTTGGTAAAACCGCCTTGGAGACCCATCAGGAATGCCACCATTTTGAAGTCTCCTATGACCTCCCAGCTGTACTCATCATACTTCAAGGCGTCCAGCAAGGTCTTGATGCTGTTGTAATCCTCTCTGAGGTGCACCGAGTGAGCCAGGGGAAGAGACGGGTACTTGTTACCATTATGGAGCAGCACGGCTTTGAGGCTCCTGGATGAGCTGTCAATGAAGAGGCGCCACTCATTCTGGTTACCGGTGATTCCGATTGCCTCGAACAGACTGGTCACATTGTGGCAGAAGCAGAACCCATCTTGACGGGTGAAGAAGCTGGAAAAAGGTTGGTGACGCTTCCTCTGATCTGCGACTTGCACACTTTCATCCAACAAGTTCCACTGCTTGAGCCTAGACGTCAAAAGCTTGGCATTGGACTTGGTGAGACCAAGATCTCTAATCAAGTCGTTGAGGTCTTTTTGGTTGGGGTAGTAAGGGTTTCTCTCCTCAGCTCCACCTCTGAAATTGTCATCTGGATCTACAACGTCTTCCTCGCTCTCTGACTTGCTGCTCTCTTCTAAAGACGGCTGCTCTCTCTCCGGAGGAGTGGGTATGGGGAGCTCAGGCAGTGTGGCATCGGGGCGATGGATGAAGGAAGGTCCGGATACATGATAGCAGGTGCATTCTTGCCAGTCTGACGTTTGGAAGGGTCCACCATGCAGAAGTAGCAGTTGCTTGAGTGGTCAGTGGGTTCCTGCCAAATTCTTGGGATAGCGAACTTCATGGCTCTCTTTTCCCCTCTGTACCATCCTACAAAAATACATTTATTTCACCCATGACTAATGTGTAACAGATTCTCGCAACATTTTTCATATATGATATATTTTTTCAATAACATTGAAAATTGTAAAATATTTTAAAATTAAACACTTTTACAATTTTAAAAATTAACAAATTTTATAACATAAAATTCCGAGCAACAATTGTCCATCTTACCTTCCAGAGTTTTTTTGCAGTGCTCGCAGGTGAAATGAGGTGCCCAGGGTTTGTCTTGATCCCCAACAGGCATGCCGAAATATGCCTTGTAGGCTTCACACATCTTAGCAGATGCTTCCACGGAGTACTTTTTCGCTCTTGTCTTGATAAATTGGCCGCAGACATAGCAAAATGCGTCTGCCGGATGCTTGCAGCCTCTTGATGCCATCTCAGAAAAATGCAGATATGTATTCACTTAGGCAGCTGGAACTAAACTGAACTGGTGGGCTTAAGGCCCCTGTATTTATACTACTATTTATATTACTGGAAAGTTCTAGAAAGTTCTAGAAGTTACTCCAAGTTTACTCAGCACTGAATCTATCTGGAATGTTCTGGAAAATAGGTAAATTTCAAAATATCACTGTCCTGGTCACAAAAGCAAAGTTTGTGGGGAATAATAGCATTTTCTATACTTTTGAGGCATAAGCAATTAGGAAATAACACTTACTACCCAGGAACCAAAAAAAAAAAAAAAAAATTGTTACACGGTGTTATCATTATGCCAGACTTTAGTATTTTTTTAGTACTTTAGTATTCTTCTGTTACTACTTTGTGTATTTTAGCATACTTTTAGATTTGTAGCAACAAAGTTTTCTCTATTCATCGTTTGAATTAAGATCTTTCTTCAAGAATTCATTTTCTTGTTATCTTCAACAGCTGTTTATTTTTGATCCGTGAAGTTGGAATGTTGAAAGATGTTGTTGAGTCTTGTCAGTGATCCAGTCCAATTGTACACTCTTAGATGTTTCCATGCAGCTTTTCCATTGTTCTTTTGCTTTGAGATATTTTCTTTGACAGAGATAGAGTGTATTTTCTTTGAGAGATACAGATTTTCCTTTGAGAGACTGATTTTCCATCTTGCAAGTATTTTTATAAGATTTGAGAATAGGTGTGTCTCTCTGATTATCGTCATTCAATTGGTTGACTCTCCTAGTCATTCCATTGGTAAACTCTCCATCAGATCATTTTATTGGCTGTTTTAAATGTAAGCAGATGACATCACAATTTCATCAGAAAGATACCTCCCAATCTTCATTCAAGCAAAGGGTCATAAATCTTACAAAATGCATTTTTACTTTATAATCACATTTCTATTTTCCTGATGTGATTTCACACAATGCAGTACCAAATAACATCATATACGTACAATAATTATCATTCTAATTAGATTTCAATCCATTTCCTGAATGTTAAATTACTTAATTTTTAGTGATATAAGGCTTTTAACCCTTTGCGGTCCATTTATTAATCGCACGTCAGGTCTAATTAATTTTCACACGCGCAGTTAATTTTAGACGCGCTGTTTAAAAGTATTTTTTTCCACAGTCAAACGGGTTTAAATGGCCCTGCATATCAACAAAGCACTCACTAGGCATCTCCAGCCCCGCTTGCTCTAGCATTCACCTATGTAAGAAATAAATAATAATAATAATAATAATAGTCGTACATACCGATCGATCATCTCCGGATCACTCGTTTTATCACCAAACTCCTCAATAATGCGATCCAAGTCAGCCAACTTGTTTACTTACAACCCGCCCCGTTATCTGATACCAGATACCATGAATGACTAATCATGAGATAGACCTTTTATTTATTTATTTATTTTTTTCGTCTTGTCTCGGCTCCTGTCGCTCCCACTCGGCAATTGAATGGTTTTCTCAGCTTTTTCCGGAGAAAAAAACGACTAAAAACCAGTTTTTTGCGTTGCTATAATGATGTCGGACCTAGTCCGACAAAGGACCTGTGAGGAATAATTGCAATGTCGGACCCAGTCCGACAATGGACTGCAAAGGGTTAATTCACTACATTTTCAATGTTTGTAAATTTACAAGTTCACAATACTGTCTCTGTCTTAGGAGGCAGTGTGGTCCAGTGGTTAAAGTCCAGGGCTTGTAACCAGAAGGTCACCAGTTCAAATCCCACCTCTGCCACTGACTGACTCACTGTGTGACCCTGAGCAAGTCACTTAACCTCCTTGTGCTCCATCCTATGTATGAGATCTGTCTGACCGACACAGCAGGGGATTTAGCTTAACAAATGGTATTCCTATATGAGATTGTCAAGATCTCTTTATCAGAGTTGTCTTAGGAATACAGTCAATAGGTATATTCTCATTTAACCACTTCAACTCCAGATGTAAAAATGAAACCCCTTCCCAGGTACCAGATTTTAAAAATAATAATAATAATGTTTTCAAACCTGTAATTGCTATAAAATGTTAACATATGATGAATAAAATACAAATAAATTACCTAAACTGTCTTTTTCATTAACTCTTTATGCTGCTGTGTACTACATACCCATATTCAATATAGAGATAAAAACACGTTTTTTTTTAACAATGAACACAAAAACGCTGCTAATAACAGTAATAACAAACACTAATTATCATATACAAATCAAACAACATCAAAACGTGCCATTATCGACTTGCTCTGTGCTACCACTGCACATTTTTTTCATGTGTCTTTTCTTTTGTTTTCATTTTCGTAGCAGAACCTGCACCTTTGTTGGAGTCTCTGCTTCCCTTGTGTTGGAGGAATAGTCACAAATGCGTATACACAGCTACTTTGCACAGACATTATGATGGATCTGGCTGCCGCATTGCCTGTACCCAGTGCTGTGTTTTGATAGTATTTTGTCACCGCACTACCATTTCAAACCAAACAGCTTCCAGTTTGCAGCTCCTGCTGCTCTGCCCCTAGCGGTGGTGGAGACAGAGGCAGCTCCTGCTGCTCTGCTCCTGGTGCTGGAGACAGTGGCGAGGGCTCCTCACCCTCTGGCATTGGGGACGGCAGCAATGGCTTCTCTCCCTCTGGCGTTGGAGACGGCAGCAATGGCTCCCCCCCTCTGGGCGCTGGATGCACGGGCTCCCCCCCTCTGGGCGCTGGATGCACGGGCTCCCCCCTTCTGGGCGCTGGATGCACAGGCTCCCCCCCTCTGGACGCTGGATGCTCGCGCTCCCCCTTCTGGGCGCTGAATGCTAGTTTTGCCACTGCCAACGTTGTGCTGCCAGAATCGCCCCAGCTGGAGGAGCCAGCCTTGGAGCTGTCAGCACGTTCTCATTAGAAGTCTAACTTCACATGCACTTTAGGTCAAGATTAAACAGAGCTAGAGGCTTCCCTGACATCTTCCAGTTCAGTTCTATTTTTGGCTGTACTGTGAAGGCAACTCTCAAGGGGCCGATTGTTTGCCTGTAAAGGTATTCAATCATGTTAAATGTGCTTATCCCTTAATTAATAATACAAATGACATTGTAAGATTGTGTTTCAACAGATGAGGAATATTCTTCCTTTCTATTGTTATTCAAATAAGGATAAGAGTTTGGCATCTGTAAATTGGCTTTTTGCAAATAAGACCCATTTTATAATAAGCCCTTATCCTGCAGAACACTGTTATCATGTCCTGGAGGGGCATTTTTGTTGCTCTCATGTCACTGAGAGCAGCAGTACAGGTTAGAACCAATTAATCTTCATCTTATTATTGTAAAAGAGCATGCAGGATATACTTAATGATCCAGTTCTTGAAATGTACATAACTGCTGCAAATGGTGATGGTCTTTTAGCAAAAATAGTAGGGAGGCAGTGTGGAGTAGTGGTTAGGGCTCTGGACTCTTGACCGGAGGTAAATGGGTTCAATCCCAGGTGAGAGACACTGCTGCTGTACTCTTGAGCAAGGTACTTTACCTAGATTGCTCCAGTAAAAACCCAACTGTATAAATGGGTAATTGTATGTAAAAAATAATGTGATATCTTGTAACGTGTCACCCTGGATAAGGGCGTCTGCTAAAAAATTAATAATAATAATAAAAAATATGCAAGAGCCCACGTAAATCCTGTCATCTCCTGTGTAGGATTAAAGTGGGTATCTGTGTTTTAATAAAAGCCATGCATATCTAAGGAATCTTGATGATAATTTTTCTCATACTAGTTGTTAATCTCATCGCTTTCATTGTACAGCATGTTGAGATGGAAATACCTTCATTTTCCTGTCTTAGTGATTTTACCATGGCAATTACTAGCCATATTTTGAATAAGCTGTGGTTCAGATTGACCTCTCTGTCTCCTCCTATGTAATGATTTGCTCTTCACTCACTTGGAATTGAAATTAAATTAATAAAAACAAAAATGTAAAATATTAAGGCCTCTAGCCTGTTTTAAGTACATGTTAACTGGACTACACAACACGTCAGTACTTTTGTGCTCATTAAATATGTTTAATACACAACATTTGTTTTTGCACTTTCACCTGTTTCTACATTAAACTAAGAAATGTTCAGCCTTTACCTCTAAATCAAGAGACATATTATAGAGCTCCATCTGTTGGGCAGTTTACATAAAGGTCTTGCATTATTTGTGATACAAGGGCTTTAGTATCAGAATGGGTGGCAACTGCCACAGTTTGCAGTTTAAAAGACAAACTAGGAATTCTAAGAAAAAGTTATAATTATGACAACACATTTTTAAACGTAACATTTTCAGATATGTTAAGTTTCATTCACTCCGTAGTACATATCATTTTTTTTTTAAAGTTACAAGTAACATGTGTCATATATCTCTCACTGTAAAAAGTGATCCTACAGGCTAACAAAAAAGGCAATTATCTGTATACTGGTGTTTTACACTAAATTCAATTGTGGCACGGAAACAAACAGTATTCAAAAGCCTGTGACACTGTATACAAGACTGTCAAAAATGTTGCCTTGGAGAGAAGCGAGTTCTGCTGCCGAGTGTCACTTCATAAGTGTGGTTCCTCCCAAAAAAGTACTTATTAAGTTTAGTATTGCTTCAAAGAAAAAAAAATCTTTTTAGAGCCCAGAGTGGACCACAAAGTGGCTCATATATTAATTTCTGAACTGTACATTTCCTGGGAGCTGTCAACATACTGCCATCAAAGGGAAAAACTGTGATTTGTTACCTGCAGACCAATACACTGTAGGCAATCTGTGCCACAACATTTGTACCTCTTTATCATGTTCCTGATAAGGTATGTGAACTGATTTTGCTGATTGTAGTGAAGCAGTCACTGAACTTCAAAAGTATTCATTTGATGATGTTGTTTAACTTATTTTGATGTTGTTATTTTTTAAGGAAGCACAAAATGTAATTACAATTCTTGTAGTAAAGTCATCATAAATACAGGGTGAGGGGTGTGACAGGGTAGCCGAGGGTTGACATTCCCAGGCCAGACAGCTGACAGAAACAACACACGAGCAGGTACTCGAGTGAATGGTGCGTTCTTGTGCCGTTTTTATTAACAAAAATAAATAAAATATTTTAACAAAAAAACAACGCTCACAGAGCACAACACAAAACAGTAGCCTTCACTGATCCTGTAGAACTCCTCTTTTCCCTCACTCTTCCTTAAATGCGCTTTACTTGCTATTGCTGAAGTGGTTGTTGTGGGCATGAAAATCATGGAAAACTATAATTACATTCTCTATATAAAGAATAATAAAATATTAATGGGTATCATTAACTAAATCTTGTTTTATGTGTTAAGAGGAAATTAAAACCCCACAGTAGTTTTACTTCATGCAAAAATAAATAGAAGTATGGAGAATGTGACCCAAAACTATTATAACATATTTTAATGTATATAGGGTTATGATTCTCATTAGCCTTCCCAAGTGACTGCTAAAATAAAATATTTACAGTGGAAGTTGTTTCACTTTTAATGGAACTACCATAGGGAACTGTGGCAAAGCGCCCCGCCCCTGTGTGCATTTGTGTTATGTGTGTGTATGCGTGCGTATGTAAATGTTGGTGTATAGATTGGTACACGGGATATAAACGGGTCTGTGTTTCACGTGTGTTTAAAGTGTATAATTATATTTAGGCACGAGGATGGCACATCACTTCACGTGCAGATAAAATGTGTATAATGTGTGGCACGGGGTTGCACGTAATGAATTCACGTGCTGGGATTCAAGTGAGTAATTAATTAGTAATTGAATCCCAGCACAACAGTATATATAGATGCACAGTTTCACTCAGTCGTGGTTAGGTGTTCGGAAGAGGAGAACGGGTGAGAGAGAGGAGAGAGTTAAAATCATTAAAAGCAAAGATAAGTGTGTGTACTCACCGTGTTTGTTTGTCTCCGTGCACCGTTTGTGTTTAGTGCGTTTTTGTATGTCTGTTTATTTTGGCGCAAGTGCCGTGTCCCGTGTTTTTGTCTGTTCCAACCTTTTATTTGTTAATAAACGCTGAGTGCAGCCATTGCACTCAGCTCATCATCAACCACTGTCTTTGTTTTGAATTCCTGTCTGGTCTGACGCCACCCACTCTGGCCGTCTTTGTGACACGTGGTGTCTTCGTGGGATAGCCGCGCCTCCAAGCGTCAGACCAGGAGGGGTATGGATTAAAAAAAAAAAAAAAATTACAAATATTGTTTTGGGGGAAAAAAACAAAACAAAACAAAAAATCAATGGCAGAAGACGCCATCAAACTGCGGGGCTGGTTCCTGGAGAATGCTGGGCTGGAGGCCCAGTCTCTGCCCATGGTCGTCCGGGCCCTGTGGATGATGGACAGTGAGAGATGGGAGGCCTTTCAGGAGGAACACACCCCAAACACCTTGGAGGAAGGTGTGGAGTTTGTCCTCAGCTACCTGGAGGCAACCATCAACGGAACAGCAGCCCAGGTAGCAGGACCACCAGCAGAGGGTGAGTACCTGCTGTCCCCATCTCCACCAGCAGAGGGTGAGTACCTGCTGTCCCCATCTCCACCAGCAGAGGGTGAATGCCTGCTGGTTTTGCCTCCACAGCCCAAGTGGGAGGAGCCTGAGCGTCCACAGCCCAAGCGGGAGGAGCCTGAGCGTCCACAGCCCAAATGGGAGGAGCCTGAGCGTCCACAGCCCAAGCGGGAGGAGCCCGAGTGTCCTACGCCCAAGTGGGAGGAGCCTGAGCGTCCACAGCCCAAGCGGGAGGAGCCCGAACGTCCTACGCCTGAGTGGGAGGAGCCCGAACGTCCTACGCCTGAGTGGGAGGAGCCCGAACGTCCTACGCCTGAGTGGGAGGAGCCCGAACGTCCTACGCCTGAGTGGGAGGAGCCCGAACGTCCTACGCCTGAGTGGGAGGAGCCCGAACGTCCACAGCCCAACAGGGAGGAGTCGGGGCGTCCACAGCCCAACAGGGAGGAGTCGGGGCGTCCACAGCCCAACATGGAGGAGTCGGGGCGTCCACAGCCCAAAAGGGAGGAGTCGGTGCGTCCACAGCCCAAAGGGAGGCAAGTCGGGGCTTCCACAGCCCTGGGACCCAAGCCACCAGCAGAGGGAAAATGCCTGCTGGTTCAGTCCCAAGAGCCAGAAGGGGAGGAGTTACAGGCTCAACCCCCTGAAAATTTTTGGGGGGGAGAAGGGCAGGCTGCTGGTGTCCCCCAGCAGCCTCTCGCTATGCTGCTGAAGGCAGCACGGCGCGCACATGCCCAGCCGCCACAGCAGAGGGAGCCAGCACCGCCAGGAGCAGAGGAGCAGGAGCTGCCTCTGCCTCCGCCACCACCACCGCAAGGAGCAGAGGAGCAGGAGCTGCCTCTGCCTCCGCCACCACCACCGCAAGGAGCAGAGGAGCAGGAGCTGCCTCTGCCTCCGCCACCACCACCGCAAGGAGCAGAGGAGCAGGAGCTGCCTCTGCCTCCGCCACCACCACCGCAAGGAGCAGAGGAGCTGGAGCTGCCTCTGCCTCCACCACCGCCAGGAGCAGAGGAGCTGGAGCTGCCTCTGCCTCCACCACCGCCAGGAGCAGAGGAGCTGGAGCTGCCTCTGCTGCCCGTACCTCCGCAGGGAGTACGGTGGCCGGAGCCCCAGAAAGGGGAGCTGCCGGCCACGAAGAAGGGGGATGAGGTCTGGAGACCACTTTCCCCAGCAGCAGTTTCGCTGCAGGAGTTCTTGTGGCCGGAGCCCCACAGGAGGGAGCTGCCGGCTATGAAGAAGGGGGAGGTCGGGGGACCACCTGCCCCCGCAGCTTTTTCGCTGCAGGACGGGACCAGCATGCTGTCAGCCGTGCCACTACCGGCAGGGGAGCTGACAGCATGTCCAGCCATGGGCCCACTAAAGCCTCCCTTCCCAGCCCGAGACTTTGGCCTGGACTGCTGGGTATTTAAGGGGGGAGGTGGCCGTTGAGGCCATGTGTGCTGCGCACAAGGGGGGGTATATGTGGCAAAGCGCCCCGCCCCTGTGTGCATTTGTGTTATGTGTGTGTATGCGTGCGTATGTAAATGTTGGTGTATAGATTGGTACACGGGATATAAACGGGTCTGTGTTTCACGTGTGTTTAAAGTGTATAATTATATTTAGGCACGAGGATGGCACATCACTTCACGTGCAGATAAAATGTGTATAATGTGTGGCACGGGGTTGCACGTAATGAATTCACGTGCTGGGATTCAAGTGAGTAATTAATTAGTAATTGAATCCCAGCACAACAGTATATATAGATGCACAGTTTCACTCAGTCGTGGTTAGGTGTTCGGAAGAGGAGAACGGGTGAGAGAGAGGAGAGAGTTAAAATCATTAAAAGCAAAGATAAGTGTGTGTACTCACCGTGTTTGTTTGTCTCCGTGCACCGTTTGTGTTTAGTGCGTTTTTGTATGTCTGTTTATTTTGGCGCAAGTGCCGTGTCCCGTGTTTTTGTCTGTTCCAACCTTTTATTTGTTAATAAACGCTGAGTGCAGCCATTGCACTCAGCTCATCATCAACCACTGTCTTTGTTTTGAATTCCTGTCTGGTCTGACGCCACCCACTCTGGCCGTCTTTGTGACAGGAACATTTGCAGAAATTTTACATTGCCTCTTATTTTACCATTTTTTTTAATGTGAGTGCCATCTTGAAACAATACAGTGCTACCTTGTTATAATGCAACCTGTTATAGTGTGGAATCAGCTATAACATGGTCATGGCTCCCATTTCCCCCATAATGCAAATTGACTCGCAAATGTTAGGTGAATGTTCCAGATACTTTAAGTGATCCTGGTGATGTTATCGTGAATTATGCTAGGATACATTGCAGAAACTCAAGAAAAAAAAAGACAACCTACAACACTGTGATTTTGTTTTATTGTTGTTTTTACATTACTGTATTTGTCTTATAAAGTACTTATATAGTACTTATAAGGCTCACGTGCTTGCACTGTATTTCTGTTTTCTAAAACCTAAAACAAACTGTCCATTAATGTTACAAAACAAGTAAGACGCTTATTCAGGATATTTTTATTTCTTCCAAGACGTCCCGATAAAGCAGCGCCGACGGTATTACATTTTTGTCTGTCACTTGAAATCAAATTCCCATTCCCATCCCCTCAGATTAATGAAATCTACCTCTACATTAGCATGTTGTGATTTCAGTGCAACACACTTTAAAACACCATGGACATTCAATTTAATTGAGAATGGAGGGAGACCATGTGGTATAGACAGAGCATAGTCAATGCAGTGTCAGCAGAAACGTTTTTGTAAATAACCTGGCAATCAAAAAATAACTTGGCAACCTGGTGAAATCTAGATTTGTTTTCTGTGCCCCATAGGTATTTTGTGATGGTTGCTTGTTTTAAAAAGATATCAACCATTTAAAAAAAAAACCAAAAAAAACATGCGTTTCCTTTAGAATATTGTCTTTGTTTTTTTACAGTGCCTTGCATAAGTAGTCACCCCCCTTGGACTTTTCCACATTTTGTAGTGTTACAACCTGGAATTAAAATGGATTTAATTAGGATTTTCTGTCACTGATCTACACAAAATAGTCCATAATGTCGAAGTGGGGGAAAAAATCTACATATTTTTCAAAATTATTTACAAATAAAAAACTGAAAAGTCTTGATTGCATAAGTATTCACCCTCTTTGCTGTGACACCCCTAAATAAGCTCTGGTGCAACCAATTGCCTTCAGAAGTCACATAATTAGTTGAATAGAGTCCACAAAGTGTCACATGATCTCAGATTAAATACACCTGTTTCTGGAAGGCCCCAGAGTTTGTTAGAGAGCATATCTAAACAAACAGCATCATGAAGACCAAGGAGCTATCAAAACAAGTCTGGGATAAAGTTCTGGAGAAGCACCAATCAGGGTTGGGTTATAAAAGAATATCCCAAACTTTGAACATCCCCCGGAGCACCGTTAAATCCATTATTAAAAAATGGAAAGAATATGGCACAACCGCGACTCTGCCTAGAGAAGGCCGTCCACCAAAACTCAGTGACCAGGTAAGGAGGGCATTAGTCAGAGAAGCAACCAAGAGGCTAATGGTAACTCTGAAGGAGCTGGAGAGATCCACAGCTGAGATGGGAGAAACCGTCCATGGGACAACTATAACCTGGACGATCCACAAAGCTGGGCTTTATGGAAGAGTGGCGAGAAGAAAGCCATTGCTGAAAAAAACCCATATCAAATCCTGTTTGGATTTTGCCAAAAGGCATGTGGGAGACTGTGGCAGAGTGGTGAATACGTGCAGGTGAGTGCAGTGCAGAGTAATTACACAAACAACGTTTGGTACAAGTGCAAGGGTGTTTATTTTATTCAGAAAATGTCCAGAACCTTAACCCTTTGCAGTCCATTTATTAATTGCGTGTCAGGCACGTCAGGTCTAATTAATTTTCACACGCGCAGTTAATTTTAGACGCGCTGTTTAAAAGTATTTTTTTCCACAGTCAAATGGGTTTAAATGGCCCTGCATATCAACAAAGCACTCACTAGGCATCTCCAGCCCCGCCCCACCCTTTCGTTTGCTATAACGTTCAGCTATGTAAGAAATAAATAATAATAATAATAATAATAATAATAGTCGTACATACCGATCGATCATCTCCGGATCACTCGTTTTATCACCAAACTCCTCAATAATGCGATCCAAGTCATTATTTTATTACTATAATATCTCAAAAAAGCTCTGCAAATGTCTGTGTTTTCTGTGCGCTGATTCAGTCAGCCAACTTGTTTACTTACGGCCGCCCCCGTTATCTGATACCTGATACCATGTATGACTATTCATGAGATATGCCTTTTTTTTCTTCTTTTTTTCGACTTGTCTCGGCTCCTGTCGCTCCCACTCGGCAATTGAATGGTTTTCTCGGCTTTTTCCGGAGAAAAAATGACTAGACACCCGTTTATTGCATTGCTATAATGATGTCGGACCCAGTGCGACAAAGGACTTGTGAGGAATAATATAGGTTTAAGGCAAACCTGCAAATAATAACACTGTAGGAAGTGGTACAGCGGCGTGTATCACTCCGTTTTATAATCCAATGGGTTTGACCCGTAACCCAAAAGTCCTGTTTCGTCACCCACATAAACACAAAACACAGACACAATTTAGACAGTGCGTGATTTTGGTGTTAGTGGTGCAAACAAAGACAGTTCCTGCAGTGGAAAAGTAAGTGCCGAGGTCCAGGTTTTCGCTGCCCTGCAGCTGCAGCTCCGGATCGTGCTCAGTATTCTTTTAGTGAGAAATAACACAAAAGACACAGTGTTAAGACACAGACAAGACACACTCACGGTTAGTTTCGCAATACAGGCTCCTTCTCGGCTATGTAATTTAACCATCTACAAAGGAACAGATCACTCAAGCCATGCCCCTTATTTATACCCTCGCTCATGACCCTGAGGTTAACGAGCGCATCCGCTCCTCCAGTCCTCGGATGCCACACCGCTTAACGTCCGGGTCAATGAGCTTGGGTGCCGTAGCTCCGCCCCTTTCCTAAATGACCGACTTCCACCTACCCTACGGAATAAATTGTCGTGCCATTTAATTAAGGGTACTCTGTTCCTCTCGCACCATGCCCTCACAGGTCGAGAGGGAGATCTAACACCAAGAATCATTCGATCTCTGTCACAGAGACACAGCAAACATGTGGAAAAAGGTTCTTTGGTCTAATGAGACCAAAATTGAACTCTTTGGCCTCAGCGCAAAACGCTATGTGTGGCGCAAAGCCAACACTGCTCATCACCCTGAGAACACCATCCCCACGGTGAAGCATGGTGGTGACAGCATCATGTTATGGGGATGCTTTTCATCGGCAGGGACTGGGAAACTAGTCAGGATTGAGGGCAAGATGGATGGAGCCAAATACAGGGAAATTCTAAAGAAAAACCTGTTCCACTCTGCAAGAGACCTGGGACTGGGGTGGAGGTTCACCTTCCAGCAGGACAATGACCCTAAACACACAGCCAAAGCTACACTGGAGTGGTTTAAAAACAAGAACCTGAATGTCTTAGAATGGCGCAGTCAAAGCCCAGACCTCAATCCAATTGCGAATCTGTGGCAAGACTTGAAAATTGCTGTTCACCAACGGTCCCCATCCAGCTTGACAGAGCTTGAGCAATTTTGCCAAGAAGAATGGGCAAAAATTGCAGGATCCAGATGTGCAAAGCTGGTAGAGACTTACCCAAAAAGACTCACAGCTGTAATTGCTGCCAAAGGTGCTTCTACCAAGTATTGACTTAGTGGGGTGAATACTTATGCAACCAACAAATGTCTTTTTTTGTTTAATTAACTTTTGTGTCACAATAAAAAATATTTTGCACCGTCAAAGTGTTAAGTATGTTGTGTAAATCAAATGGTAAAAATCCCAATTAAATCCATTTTAATTCCAGGTTGTAACACTAAAAAATGTGGAAAAGTCCAAGGGGGAGGGGGGGTGAATACTTATGCAAGGCACTGTAGCCTTTCACTTTCACCTACACCTCTAGTGAAAAAAATATATATATTTGGAAATCTGTTAATGTCCTTTTTATAAACTTTAATACATTGTGGAAGGGTTGAGGCCCTACTAGAGAACCAGACGCTCTGTCTGAAGAGGCGCTGCCAGATGTGTTTGTTTACAGAGAATCGTAGCCAATGATTGAACAGTTGCGATTCCTTGACCGGCTGGTGGGCGTTCCAGCAGGTTATCTTTCGATAAAAGGGTCCAGCTAACACACCTTGTGGTTGCTGCAAGGCCATAAGATCAACCATGCTACTCAGACAACAAAATCCGTAAGCCGAAATCTTCTTAAGTGTGTCTTAACTGGGATCTGCTTTGTAAGAAGCATCTAAAATTGCAACAACTGTGTGTATCAATGGAGTCTGGGTTTGAAATGTTACAGGAGAAGCTGAAACCGCAGATGACTGTATGTGTAACAGGGGATTAGATCCTACCTAAAGTAAAGAAGCAAGGAGTGTAAGCGGGACCTCCATTGATTAACAGAATAGGGTTCATCGTCTTCACTCCACCTTTCTTTTGTAGTTTTGTTTTATTTTGCCTTTTGTACATTTTTGCTGTATGTCCGCCATGAGCTACCATGCTGGTGGCGTCACGTGGTTTTTCATTTGTTTAGTATATCATTTACTTTTCATTGGTAAAAGTCATTTTGTTACTGGTTTTGCAAGAACTAAGTTTTATTTTCCTTTAACAAAACATATTGCACTTTTGGAATAAAGACACCTATGATAGGTAGTAAAACTTGTGCGCCAGGGGGAGCAGGTATGTTTAATTATTATCCTGTTTGGTGCACTGAAATCACAGAAGGAGGAAATGCTTTTTCTGCCTTTTTTTTGTAAACATTAAAAGATAAAAATATATATATATATTAAACTATAATGAGATATTTTTTAAGAGAGCTCTCTTTCACCACCCATGGGATAGCTGTAATCTACTTTACCATGTGTTCAGATGTTCTGTAATAAATAATAACTGTGTACATTGTGGAATTGTTGTTCTATTAAAGGACAGACCTCAAAGCTTGCAGCTTTGCTGTGTTGCAGATATTGAAAAGGCGGGAGGGGCTTTAACTGTCCCACTTTCAGCATCCAGCAATACCAAAACCTTTTTTCCAGGTAAATATTGCATGTATGTTAAATTAGGGGCAACCATATCCCTTATGTGTACAACAAACCTAACAGAAAAAAACTGTAGCCTGATAGCAACAGAAAATAAAACAATAATGGCAACATTATATGAGTCTTATATTTGTTTTAGCAAATTCAAATTCTTCTGGAGCAAGATAAAACTACCCAGATGGGTCGAAATGTCTTTAAAACCGTACCACATGATTAAAAAAGTATGACAACTCATAACATTTGGGAGTCTGAAAATAACAGGAAATAACATTTACCAAAAAATGTAGGTCAGATGTAAATAGGCTATGAATGGTTAGTAGTTATTTAATAGTTATGTCAATGTATGTAACCAATGTCCAAATTGGCTCTTATAGTATTTATATATATATATATATATATATATATATATATAGTAGCGGTTTCAGGGGTTGTGTTGTGGATGGATGTTATGTGCCTGCGAGGTTTCTTTGTTTTTTGGCTGCCAGGACCACGGACAGCAATGTGAAGTATTCCACAGAGGCAGGACCACGGACAGCTCAGTGGAAACTTCTAGACTGCAGTAGAACAGCCACACCTGTCTCCAGTTGTAATCAGAGCCAAACGGCAGACAGGTGATACTAATCAGTTGCTCTATTTAACCGCGCCCTGGATTTCTTTCTTTGTCTTTTTTGATCCTGGCAGGTGAAGGAGTGGAAGGTATTTGGAGAGAGCGCGTGTACTGTGGAGAAGGAGGTTTTACAGAGAGGTAAATAAAATTACAACAAGGATTGTTGTAATTTGAAGGACCTCTCGCTTGAAGGACCTCCCACTGGTGGCGGATTATTTACTTTGTTTTGATTTTTATTTATCAAGAACGCTGCCAAA
This sequence comes from Acipenser ruthenus, assembly GCF_902713425.1. NCBI lineage: Eukaryota > Metazoa > Chordata > Actinopteri > Acipenseriformes > Acipenseridae > Acipenser > Acipenser ruthenus. Next base: position 88,033,963 of record NC_081190.1, on the reverse strand, counting down.
GCCTGGAAATAATAAACAGGTTTTAACCTTTACCTGGACTTGTGTTGTGTGGCTTTCTGTGTAAACCCCGCCTTACAAAGAACCTGCCCCAGAAAATGCTACTATATATATATATATATATATATATATATATATATATATAACAACGGCTAGCATTAATATCGATTGAATGCTTGGCATACATGTTTAATTAACATAGTTATCCTTACATTGCACCAAGAAAAATGCCCAAATTTTTGCCATAATAGATATGTTTGTGTGTGTGTGTGTGTGCTATTTATATATTTATACAATGGAATTAAATATATTTTTAAATACGATTTAATATAAGCAGGACTTTTTTTTTACTTATTTTTTAAAAACGTTTTTAACACTATAACAGTTTTAAACAATACATTCTTGAACTTTTTTTTTTCTTTTTTTTTTTTTTTACAAATGAGTAGTATAAAAGTTGGCCAAAAGAACTACATCTAATTCATCTGAATAACAGCAATAGCAACCCTCAGCAAGCCAGGGAGACGTCTGTACCTATTTTCCATTTCCTCTGGGGGGAGCGAAGCTCGCTTCCCAGCCTTGGAGGTCGGCCGCAACAGCATCTCCCTGTGAGCCAAGGGGAAGGGGGGCCCTGGCCTCTTTTCTAAGTCACAAGCACTTTCCTCCCATTTTAATCCCTGAAGTTCTTCTTCCACGCCCCCTTGCTCCTGCCCCATGAAATACAACCAATGGCAACACGTTCTGTTTCACATACATTGAGTCCACAAGGTCACCATGCAGTGGGTTGCATGTGTAATGACTCATGTTTTATATGCATTAACCTTTTCTTTTCTGTTGGTTTCTTTCATAGTCAAACTGTTTCATGAATAGTAATAAAAACATCTTAAAGTGTTACAGAGTACCCCGCAGTTTTAAAAAATGCATCACGTTAATTTATTTCCCCCAGGAAGACATTTTTCTTCTCATTGATTTGGTTATTCAAGACTGTCCGACCATTCCTCTCTCAGCCCCAGAGAATTTTTTTTTTAATGTTGCAGCTGTTAAAAAAGATGCATGTGTTTAAAAAAGATTATAATTAAAAAATAATGATCTATGTTGCATTACAATTCAACAAACTATATTTGAGATGTTCCTGCTAGAATGGAGAAAAATCAGATTATTTTTCCCTCTGGTGCTTTTAAATTAGAAAACTGAATCATTGCAGAGTTGTTGTGTTCACATTGGTATCAAAATCCATTGCACATAACCCCTGACTTTAAAATAAGAATTGATACAACCCTGTTTTTGTTCCACTGTTTCTATTAATTTTAAATATGCATTTGATAAAATGCCATCTTAAAAGGGTAGAACCTTATTATGTTTTAACACCTGTGCCTTGGTCCATACTTGCTCAGTCAAGCACCATTAATTTAAAGCTATGTCCTGCAGCTGTTAGACTATTTTGGTGCCACTGTAGTTCAAGCATATATATATATATATATATATATATATATATATATATATATATAAGACAATATCTGGTTGAAGGTTAGTGGTGGCAATCTCAGGTGGAAAAATAAGACGTTGACCAACATCTGCCAGCATTTTCCAGTCTCTAGCAGCTTCCAGTTGTCCTGGGCGAGGATTGGTTTTAACACCTTTTTTTGGTGGTTGCTCTCCTGGGCGGAGGAATGTTGTCTTTTATGAGTAATGTTTTAATGGAACTGGTGGCAACTTATTGGTCATGTTACACTTGTCTTCTAATGCTAAGGCCAAACATCGCAGCACCTGGTCCTTGGCTAAAACCCACCTTACATCCTGTCAAAATGTGCCTTAATGTTGCAGGTGATGAACACAAAGGACATGAGGAATCCTCTCCAACCAGAGGTTTAGGTTCTGTGGTGATGGGAGAACATCATATGTTGACCTGATGAGGAAACTGATCCTGCTCTGTTCTACTGTCCATAGGTCTTGCCAGCCGATCTTGCATTGTTCCACACTCTCCCATCTCATCCATTCTCCCTGCTTGGCCTGGGAAATGGCCGTTACGCAACTCATCTTCTCCTCCACCTCGTTGACTACCAGCTTCCTCCGTTGAGCTGGGGCTGCCTTGTGCCATGTAGGAGGAGCTGAACTGAGACCAAGACCCCCTCTTCCATGCTAAGCTTGCCCCATGATATCACCAATTCAAAGGGCAGCCTTTGCATCTTCTATTGTTTTCTTTGCCGCCCACTTTCTTCCAGTTTTCAAGACAGGTGCTGCCTCCCTTATGCATTTGTTGCGTGACTCTACTAATGTCATCTCCAGTCGGACTTTGGTGCACTTATACTCCTCGGTTAGAGCGGAGACTGGTAGCTGCAGTATTCCTTTACCATAAAGTCCCACTCTGTTGAGGCAGCGTGGAACTCCCAACCATTTCCTGACTTATGAACTGATTAAAGCTTCCAGCTTCTCTACTGTTGTCAAAGAAACCTTGTACACAGTCAGTGGCCACAGCAGCCTCGGCAGTAGACCAAACTGAAAGCACCAGAGTTCTAGTTTGCCCGGTAAAGCACTGCTGTCTATGCTCTTCAACCCTTCCACTGCTTGTTGTCTAACTTCTCCCACACAAACTGTGTCATTTAGATCCCCGTTGTACCATCTCCCAATAATTTTCAGTGGCTTCTCAGACACTGCTGGTATTGCCTCACCATTAATGTAGAACCTTTTATCTACTACTTTACCTTTAATTATAGAGATGCTTCTTGATTTAGTGGGCTTGAATTGCATTCATGCCCGTTCAATGTTATTGGTTAATTTGCCCAATAACCGATTAGTGCAGGCTACTGTTGTAGTCATGGTTGTCATGTCATCCATGTAATAATTACTTCCATTGCCATGGTAAAAGCCAGTGGAGAAATGGTGCATCCTGCCATTATTCCAACCTCTAGGCATTGCTATGTAGTGTTGAATTCTGAAGTTGAAAAACAAAATTGCAAATCTCCAAAGTAGGCTTTCACTAAATTTGTTATTGTCATCGGTACACTGAAAAAATCAAATGCTGCCCAAAGAAGTTAATGTGGCACTGAACCATATGCATTAGCCAAATCCAGGAATGTCGCCTTCCTCTCCTATGTAGCTGATTTAATTTGTTGCCAGATCACACTGATGTGTTCTAAGCATCCTGGGAAACATGGAATGCCCGCTTTTTGTACTGAAGTGTCAATGAAACAGTTATTTTAGATCTTCATGATTTCTATTACATGGGAGTAGATTTTAAAACTCATGCTGATTTGAAATCAGCTCTCGCCAAGATAAGCACCAACTCAGATGTAGCTTTACAGTAAACTAATGTGATCCATCTTTGTCTCCATCCATTTGCGTTTCCTTCCATGTGATGATGTAGATATCCTTCTGCCTGGTGTTGATGGCTGAAGTGTAATGCTGGCTCTGGGGATCAGCTTATTTTGCCTCCCCAGCGCATCAGCACACACAACGGCTGAGATGCTGGCTTCGGGGATCAACCACAGTGCAGTCTCCCCAGCGCATCAGCATGACAACTGTCTGGATTGAGCTAAGTAGGGTACATCTCTGGGGTCTTCAAGTGGGTAGTAGTACTGTAAACTAACTTTAGTTTAGTTTACATACAGTAGATTAAATAAGTTACAGTGTGTTATCTGGACACTAGATGATAGAAATTGGCAGAATTTGAATTTGTAGAAGAATCTGGCAAATTACTTCATTATTTGTGAAGTCAGTTTTTTTGTAGTATTCTGGTAATTTATGTTTACTAGAACTGAATGAGGGCACTTTTCTACTGTCCCTATTTGAGGCTTGTACACTCCTGTTAAGGTAATACTTCAGTTCTTCAAGACAACTTCTTTTCAGGTTAAAATAATTTTTTTTCCATTTGTACCTAAGCTCACTACAATAGTCTGGAGCACAGCAGTATGTTCCTACAATTCAATTGCAGGAAAAGCAATGAACAACACTGTATAAATTAACAATCAGGTAAGCTTTTTTGTTGTAACAAGTTTGTTTGGAATTTAACATGCAATGCTGCACTTTATTAGTAAATACCACATGAAAAGCCTGTAGTTTTCATCTTCTCTCATTCCATCATCAAACTATGGTTGCCACAAATTGCAGATGCAAACTACCATCTGGTTTGCGACCAAAAGTAAAAGGTCACATGTTTTTGTCTAGTTCCCATTTATGAATTCTTTCACCCCACATACCACCTCAAAATTTACCTGGCAGTCCTTTGTTCTTCCAGCCCACATTTCAAACAGGCTTGCTTCTAATGGAAAACCAGGATTGATTTCAAAGGCTTTTCAGCTCCATTTGGCCGATGGAAATGTGGCATGAATGGCAGGGGCGCTGAGATAATAAGTGCAGGAAGTGAGCTGTCAGGCAAAGCTGTAATGGCTGTAATGATATTTTGGGAGCTTTATATTTAATTGGGGATTGAGCTTAATGAAACCTAATAATAGAAAGCCATTCTTTGCTTTACAGTCCAAAATCTTCCCTCCCCTTAAAACACTTAACTTGCATTTGTTTATGTAAAGAAAGAAACAGATCTAACCTCTTATTAGCCAGACCACAAGAAAAGTTCACCCTCGCCAAGCTTCAAAGGGACTTGATTAATTTATTATACTGGAAAGAGACTTTTTGGAACCAGGAATTTGAAAGGACTGGCATTTTAAGAGTTAATGGGCAACAGCGACATCTAGTTGATAAAACAACAATTACACTGTGACGTGCTGCTTGTTTCCATCTAAGGGTGCGTGCTTCCATCCAAGAGGTACTCTCTTCCATCCAAGACGTTCTCTCTTATCCATCCAAGACGTGATCACTTCAAGGAACGCGCTTTCCCTTCATCAAAGGTATTCACTGCCAACATTCTACGAAGAACAAATCTATGTCACAGCATGAGTGAAGTACCCGTTGCTACAGAAACCACCTGATATGATCTTCCAAGCAACGTGCCTGCCTGCTTACCTGAAAGACTGCCTGCCTGCTGGTAGACACCATTAAAGTTGTGCCTCTCCAAAAGAAATGTGAGCGAGATCAAGTACTTTGTTCTAGAAACTGCCGTTTCTCCACTCAAGTAATTGAGTGCACCTTCCGAGATCCCAGGAATTGGGTACTTGTGGTCTTGTAACTCCAAATGACTAAAGTATCAACTGAAGTATCCTGTTCCTGCTTAAACGATTGCGGTTCTGTTTGAACTTCCCGCTACTGATGTCACTACAAGACATCCAGCTACAACTAACTACCTTCTGCCTGCAACACTGGGAACCTTGTTGTGTAACTATTAAATATAAATAACTGACCATATGGCTCCATGTTTAGCAGGACTGCATGCATTGGGTTGCGAGTTGAAAAGCCTGAACAATCCCAAACTGTCCCGGTGAACACGGAGCCATCTGGTCACCTTAAATATAAACTCTATTGGCGCATAGATTAAGCATATGATTCCTTATCTAAATAATGTTTGATGAAATGTATATTAATCCAAGTTATTACATATTCTGAATTCAATGGTTATATGAAAGCATTTCTGATTGTTATGTAAATGTATGGGACGAATACAGGTGTGATATGCAAAACTGCCTGTTAAATATCCTTTCTTCTCACATTAAGCTAGTTTGACCACTAGTATTTAGGAATTTTCTATTTTGTGTTGTTAGTCTGTGCTTTAAATAAATTGATGTAGTTATACTTTTAAACCATTGTCTGTGTTTGTTTTTGATCTATTACTATGCACTGCACTAATTAATAAGCCAGTCTAATATTGTATTGGTGTTAAATTGATGGATCTGAACTCAATGGATATTACTCTATCGTCCATTGTGTTTATTCCTTTTGCAATTATTTCCATGTGGCTGCAAAAATTGGAATATAAATTAAAACAAAATTAGTAGTTGGGATTAATTCCCTAGATAACTAAATTAGGTAAATATCCACTACATGGCACCATATGATACTGTGGCCAGTAACATGGGCCCTCATGTTATCATGAGCACTAACATAAAGAAAAAATAAAAGTTTCCATGAAAAAAAGCAGTGATGATGCTATAAAAGCTAATTAGTTTATTATCATGAACATTAGAATATATATATATATATATATATATATATATATATATATATATATATATATATATATATATATATATAATTAAACTTTATCTGGGTTCATACTTTCCCTGTCAGTTAAGTTTATTTACTCTGATCCATTTAGTGCTGAAATTGTGTTGACATTTATGCAGATACATCTGAAAAGACTGTCTGGCTGACGTGTTCTTAAACTCTATATGTTTGGCATCATTTTCACTGACTTGTCTTAGGAGGTCTGAAATTGGCAGTGACAGACTCCTGCTGATGAACCAGTGACCAGCAAGAGTTGGGAAATGAAACACACATTAGCTGGTATCAGACTAGATTCCCAGCTGTTACATAAAACCCCAGAATAGTTTTACATCAAATAGATTAATTAAAAGATGTAATTACCAAGACATTAAACCATTTTACCTCATTAACTAATAACATTCATCATTTAGATAGTGTTCCAGATTTTCTTTTCACTTTTGACTTAAAGCCCATTTATCCTACCACAACACTATAAATCCAGTTCTTGTCCAAAAGTATCATCAGTTACAGCAAGCGTACACAGCATACTCCTTTTCAAGCCCTCCACCTAAAAAAAAAAGCGTACATAAAAATGCTGACATCAGACGCAAGCAGTAAATTTTCAAATGTCATTTCTCATCATAGGAAATGTGAAAATAGACCATTTTGATTGGTTTACTGTATCCTATAACATTGTCCACAAACAAACAAGCATTGCAGAATTTGAGCACTGAATGATAAGGATCTTTTTCTCTCTATGTGTCGTGGATCTCTGTGTGATCTGTAACTTAATTGGCTTATGGATTTTCAAAGCAGTAACAATGTTATTATTAGTATGTGTGTCACTGTCCTTGTGCTGAAAGCAAGTCCAGCTGAGCTTTCGACATTTTTCATGGATCAATCAATAAATCAATCAATCTTTATTTTATATAGCGCCTTTCATAGTGGACCACCATCAAAAAGCGGTTTACAAGATGCAGTATCAACAAGAAAATCCATAATACTTTAAATACAGAGAAGTGCATAATATATGATATATAGTAAAAAAAACAATGCCTAGTACAATACAGTGAAAAATGCATAATACATGCTTGAATCAGATCGCTGCGTAGTCTTCTTTGTTCAAGACTGAATAGATTCAATTTTAAGCCTGTCTGCATATGACATGCCTTTTAAACCAGGAATAATTCTGGTCGCTCTTCTTTGCACTCTTTCTACAGCAGGAATATCCTTTTTGTAATGAGGTGACCAGAACTGAACACAATATTCTAGATGAGGTCTTACTAATGCATTGTAAAGTTTTAACATTACTTCCCTTAATTTAAATTCAACACTTTTCACAATATGTCCGAGCATCTTGTTGGCCTTTTTTTATAGCTTCCCCACATTGTCTAGATGAAGACATTTCTGAGTCAACATAAACTCCCAGGTCTTTTTCATAGATTTCTTCTTCAATGTCAGTATCTCCCTCTCACAAGGCTGGCTGAGTGGTGACACGTCAGACCCAGAAGAAACACAGACAGACAGTAGTGGTGAGTGAAACTGTGACACAATGGTACCGTTCAGAAGGTTTATTGCAAAATAAAAAGGTTTTAAACAAAAAACAGGACACGGCACTTACGCCAAAATAAATATATAAACAAAACGCACTAACACACAAAACAAGCGGACGAACGTTTAAACAAGTACCGTGCTGGCACTTCCAGCACGCTGTAGCAATTGTTATTCTTTACTTTAGGTTTTATTTCTCCTTCTCGTTCACCCGTTCTCCACTCACGTAAACCCAACCCCGAGTGAGTGCTACGTGTCTCTGTATATACTGTTGTGCTGGGATTCAATTACTAATTGATTATTCACTTGAATCCCAGCACGTGAATTCATTACGTGCAACCCCGTGCTCAAATATTATACTTTAAATGCACGTGCAGTGATGTGCAATCCCGTGCCTAAATACAAATATACAATTTAAATCACACGTGAAACACAAACCCGTTTATATCCCATGTACCAATCTCTATACACCAACATTTACACACAACACGCAACATACAACACAGAAACGCACACAAGGGCAGTGCACATTGCCACACTCCCATATGATATTTATAATGCACATTTTTATTGCCTGCATGCAGTACCTTACACTTTTCTCTATCAAATGTCATTTGCCATGTGTCTGCCCAGTTCTGAATGCTGTCTACATAATTTTGATTGACTACCGCAACAGTGTATTTATGTGTCATCTGTAGATTTAACAAGTTTGCTTACTATACCAGAATCTAAATCATTAATGTAGATTAGGAATAGCAGAGGACCTAATACTGATCCCTGTGGTACACCACTGGTTACCTCGCTCCATTTTGAGGTTTCTCCTCTAATCAGTACTTTCTGTTTTCTACATGTTAACCACTCCGTAATCCATGTGCATGCATTTCCTTGAATCCCTACTTCGTTCAGTCTTTTATGCGGGACTTTGTCAAAAGCTTTCTGGAAATCTAATTTGCTTTGCAGTTATCCATTGTCGATGTTGCATCCTCAAAAAGGTCAAACAAGTTAGTTAGACACGATCTCCCTTTCCTAAAACCATGCTGACTGTCTCCCAGGATACTGTTACCATATAGGTAAGTTTCCACAAGTTTACATATAATATAAGTCAGGTTTATTGGTCTGTAGTTACCTGGTTCGGTTTTGTCTCCTTTTTTTGTGGATCGGTATTACGTTTGCAATTTTCCAGTCGGTACAAGCCCTGTATCAAGAGAATGTTGCATGATCTTGGTTAGTGGTTTGTAAACTTTTTTTATTTCTTTGAGTACTACTGGGAGGATCTCATCCGGCCCAGGGGATTTGTTTATTTTTAGGGCTCCTAGTCCCTTTAACACTTATGCCTCTGTTAGTTATTTAAAACTGGAGATGTACATGTGGTGCATGTTGCAAGTATCCTCCTTTGAAAAACTTGTGAAAAGTAATAATTTAATATATTTGCTATGTTTTTCTCTTCATCTATGATTTTGCCATTTGTATCTCTTAGACATTTTACCTGCTCTTTGAATGTTCTCTTGCTGTTATAATATTGGAAAAAAACTTTTTGTAATTGGTTTTAGCCCCTTTAGAAATGAGTTCTATCTCTCTCTTGGCCTTTCTAACTACCTTTTTGACTTGTGTTTGTAGTTCCAAGTACTCCATCTGTGTACTTTATTCTTGGTCCCTTTAAATGCTCTGTAAAGTGCCTTTTTTTTTCTCTGAATATTTTTTTTAATTGATCTATTAAACCCTTTTGGCAATTTTGTTTTGGATATAAATTTGTCTACTTTTGGGATGTAATTGTTTTGCGCCTATAGTACTACATTTTTTAAAAAACAGCCAGCCTTTTTCCATGGATGTTTTCTCTATTTTACTCCAATCTACTTCTGTTAGTCTCTGTTTCTTTCCTTCATAGTTTGCCTTTCTAAAATTGTAAATATAGTAGCATAATACATGAAATTATACCAACAACACAGCAGCTAATAGTAGATATCAGGCTTAAAGAGCATGGAAAGCAAGAGAGAACAATTGGGTCAGGCCAGAGTCGGAGGACCTCAGCTTGCAGGCAGGTACATAGCGGGTCTGCAAGTTGAGGAGGTACTTGGGACCTATGTGATGAAGGGCATTGTAGGTGAACAGGAGAGTTTTGAAAGTAATCCTGAACTTTACAGGTATCCAGTGCAGCCGGACAAGACAGGGGGTGATGTGTTCACGTTATTTACATCTGGTAAAAGGATCCTGGCAGCGGCATTCTGAACTAGCTGCAGCCAGTTTATGGTGCGTGCTGGGAGACCACCATAAAGAGAGTTGCAGTAGTCGAGTCGAGAGGAGACAAATGCATGACCAAGTATCTCAGCATCCAGGGGGGAAAGGTAGGGACGGACTTTGGATATGTTTCGAAGATGGTAGAAGGAAGATTTGACAATGGAGGAGATGTGGGCTGTCAAGAAGTACACCAAGGCTTCATACTTCTTGACAGCTTATTAAAATTAAAAGCTCTGCTAAATGTTAGATACATATTTTATATTCTATATATTTGATATCGGTTTTATTAATTGTTTAATTTTAGAAAACGTGTCTTTAATAAGGTTTCTCATTTTAACTCGAGTTAGTATGGTAACTCTTCTACTTGGTGGTTTAATTTAGTACGGTATATCAGGAACATTTAGAGGGCAGCAGTCATCTGGAGTTTGTTGCGATTGGGAACATTTTTAATCCGCACCTGGAGACTATCTGGAAGTTCTTGGTTTGTTGCAATTGGTGATAACTGGCGCACTAGTTTAGTCTAGTGCTGAGGTACTAACTATGGGATCATCTGCAGCTTTTTGTTCTTTGTAATTGACCCCAGGTGTTTATTTATTTGTATTTTTTATGGGTTGTATTGTACGTTAGTTGCCTACTATAATATTTTTTTACTTACTGCCACCAGGGCTGAATATTCTATTGGGCTTAAATTTAGAGAAACGAAAGGGGGTAGTTATGTCACAAATAACCAAAGTTTTAATTGTTTTTTCTTTTATTCACTGGTGATTTTATTGTACATTATTTTAGTTGCACTAATTATTATATTTTTTACACTGTGTTTTAATTAATTACTAGACCCAAAGGGAGGCCCCAATAAGGGGTTAAATTATGTGTTTTATTTACCCAAAGGGAGACCCCAGTAATGAGTTTTATGTATGTGTTTTTATCCTTTTAATTTTATCACAGGCATGGTCACAAGTGATTGGGACCTTAATTGTAGTCAGGTGCAAGTCATCAGTATCCATTGATTAGTATATATAACTGGAACCAAAAGACCCGGAAGGGAGAACACATTGAAAACGGACTGCAGCCATTATGGACATGGAAGGAAGAGAAGCAGCACTGGAGCCTAAGAAATAAATACATTGAAGAGAAACAGAAGGAAACAAAACAACACAACTAAATGCAGTGAAGACTCTGTGTCACAGAAAAGAAAGTTAAGTACTCTTTGCATTGTTGAGATTAAGAGAAGACTGTTTCACAACGGACTGCGAGTATAACTCGTGTTGTTGATGTAAGCGTCCCGTTTGATGGATGCTGGTGTTACAGTTATTGTTATCTGTGACTCCAGTACATAGGGACTGTGAATGGAATAAGTATACAGTTCCACTGGTAGATATCTTTATTGTATTATGAGTGCTGACGCATTGTAGTTTTCACTCTCCCTCCATTCTAGAAGAAGGATTGCAGAGAAGACGGACTGCTGTATTGCCAGCACACCCAGATAAACGAGGCGGGGAGGGGACAGCGAGTATTAAGGACGGATTGTTTACATTGTTTCTCCAGGATTGACATAGGATAGAGGAAGCACCCCCTGTAGGCGGCCGTGGGATCTGGATGCAAAGTATTGACAAGGAGCCAGTTGGACTTTCGTGGACAAATGAAAGTGCCTGCATTATGGTGAAGACCACTTTGGAGAAGATTGCAGCCATTGAAGGTCAGGTGACACTAATGGTATTGTGGACATAATTAATGTTACTTCTTAACAGTGTGGGATATTTTGAAATCGTCCAGTGGGACTGAACTGTACTGTTTACTTATCTGAATACTTACTGTGAGGATATTAAATGTTATAGCATCCCTGGAAAAACCATTGTTATTTTAGGGGGTATAGGTGTTGTTGACATTTCTGTGTGGGGAAAAAAAGGCTGTTCTGTTGATTTTTTTGTTGTTTGACATAATAAAGAACAACCATTTTATTTACCTGTCTGTGTGGCTCCTGTCCATTCCTGGGGTCTGTGATCCAAACAACCTAGGGGGTATAGAAAAGGTTATTATCAAAAAATATACTTACCTGTAAAGTGACGCAAACATAACCCCTGACAGTTATATTATGAAATTAGAGGTTTAAATAATGTTTGTGTTTTTCAGCACAGCCTTTTCAAATTAGTCCAGGGTCCAGACACATTTCACTGAAATACCAGTAGTTCCTGGCCCCGATGACTCTGACTGATTTACTGGACAGTCAGATCCAAAGGACTATCGGTGAAATGAAGCGTCCAAAGAATGGAAAGGAACCTTCTAATCTATATACTGGTTAATTTAAGAAAATGTAAACACTGAACAATGATTATGACAAAGTAATTAACATCCATAGAAATGTTATTGTTTAATTTACTTTATTATGCAGTGTGTTTCAGCTCTTCGGTCCAATTGCAATCTTTCCCAGAACAGTGCTGCTGCAGAAACAGGCCTGGAGCTGTTGTCAGAGGACAAATTAGCACACTCGTAACTTTGCACTAAAAGCCTGCAGAAGATTATTAAATATGTATGTTTTTGGTCAGTCAGTTCCCTTGCTTCTTGCCTTTACAGAATACAGCCTGTAAAAAGGGAAGCCAATGAAGTATTCAGAAAAGGGAATTTAGTGAGCCTTGTGTCATTTTATAAGGGATAACCACATGTAAATCCCCTTGGACGTGGGGCCTACGCATAAAGGGTAATATGAGATAACGAACCATAAAGTCCAATGGCTAACTGGAGGTTATCTTTCCTTTATTCACTGTCAATTCAATCCATCACAAAATACAATATATGTGTGTTATTTAAAGCCACAGAGGTTGTATTTAATTCAACCATCACTGTCCTGGACAAATAAATGCATTTTGATTTGTGGCACCCTGCATTGCAAAATAATCTCTATGTTGAATACAGTCTACTGCTAATGCCTGCATTTAACCACAACATTACATAGTACTTATACATAAAGATAGGGAACCCAAACCTTCCTTAAAACAGGACAGCGATATATTTGTTTATAAAATTATGTATTTACTAATTACAAAAAACCATACACACTAATACAGTTCTAAATAATTACCTATTTAAAACTGACCATTTCTTCTAACACATTTCAAATTGCATAAAATCCTTGTTGCTGATGTCATTAAAAATTGGCCTCCAGAGGTATAAAGCAGAATCATTAACCCTGCTTCCCATTTGTCTTATTTGGATACATACTTTTGTCTCTGTGGATTATCATCAAAAGCAATGCAGTATTTCCAAAGACTTCACAGACAACTATTAAGCGTCAATAAGCTTTTTTTTTTTTTTTTTTTTTTTTGTATTGTATATCTTTTCTTGAGCCAAGTTAAGTTTCTGATAAAAATGTGTATCAATAAAACATAACAGTGTATATCATAGACGATAATTTGAATGGCAACTATTATATAGTACCACTTACCATTAAATGAAAATACTGTTCATGGTCTAATGTTGGAAAATTGTGTTTTTATTTCTTATACTCTATTATTAGTTACAAAAATATAACCTCTTGTACTAACGAGCAGGCCCACAGCCAGCTCCCTCAAAAACACAGGCAATGTTCTTGTTTAATATGCTTCTTTATGATATTATTAGAGCCCATTACTATATTTTACATATGATTCCATTAATTATGCCCTTGTACTTAAATTAAATCAATGTACAGACAGAATGCAGCAAAAATAATCAGATCAACAAAACTAATTCCATGTCTCTAATACATGCATAGTAAACTAAACTACCTTGCTTAATAAAAATAAACTGGCCTGCTCACAGAATCAGCTGATTTACTATACAGCAGCTTCCAGATATTTGCTCTGAGACTCCACGCAGTAGGCTACAACACTCCTTTCAATCCAGGTGCTTATTTAAAAAAAATATTGGAACCAGGTAGTAAGCATAATCTTCCTCAAATTACTATGGAGTTGTTTTTGGGTGAGGTTACCTATGTCCATTGCATCCCTTTTACGTGTTCAGCATCTCTGCCCAGTTCACAGCTTCTTCCAGGTTCACTCTTCATGACCTCAGCTAATGTTTTATTTTCTTTCGATAGTGTAGCATGCACAGGGGTATTGGTCAGGGCTGATGCAATCAAATATGAAGTCATAAGACTCCTGCAAGGGAGCCGGCTGTTTTGTGCAGCAGTATTGGCGCTATGCTTCAGAGTGGAATACTTTTGCATCATTAGTTTAACTTGTAAATACAGCACATATTCAAATTAGGTCTACACACTTAATTAACAGCGACAGACGCAACTTGGAGATGCTGTCAGCAAATTCCTACACACATCCACTATGAAAAAGAAATTCCCTAAGGATAGACTTTCCATCAACACACATTGTTTATATTTTTGTTGTTCATATTAGGGTTATTTGGGGATTTGAACCTTGTCCAAGGTTATTCACTATGACTGTGTGCAAATGCCTTGTTTCAAAATGTCCAACCCCCCCCCCCAAAAAAATAGCATATACTTTTTAAATGTGTTTTGCACACTAAGAAACTACTGTTTCATTATACATTATGTTAAAATGAAAAACAATGGTATATTATCCTGTAAGAGGACAGGGCATTTTATCATAACAAAGGTAGAATATATTTTGAGTTTCTTTATCTTTTTTTGTGCCACGTTGTCTTTAATTTCATTAAAATGACATTTCTTAGTTTTAGTTAAACCAAAATATTTTTTAGCATTAGAAAAATATAACCCTTTTCAAGGATTTTCATTGGGGTATTGTTTTTCATTTTCCTTGTTTGTTATTTTGATATTCAATGTATTATTTGAGTTGTACAGTAGTAATACACACAGACAAGACAGAATAAGCTATGTGTCTGTAAAATAACTAATAACTCCTCTTTTACACACAAGTTGTTGTCTGTTTTAGCGTTAGCGTTTAAGAAGACACTTTTTTATGGCAAAGACTTGTTCCACGTGTTTCATGTGTTGTTTTCCCTTCATGAGTTGTGTGTTGTTTAAAGGGTTGCATGCATTGTATTTTTTACATCGAATATCAGTTTCCAAAGTTTTTAGAAAATGTATGTTTGCACATTTTTTTAAGTTGCAGGTTTAATAAGCAGTCATTAGCCTTGATTTTTTTTTTTTGTACACAAGCACCAGTCCATCGCAATAAATATGTAAAATAACACACAGATAATAAATAGTATGTCTTACAGATTTGTTGATTTTTCTGATTGATCTCATCATTCTTATCTGGACTTATCATACCTTACTATTGTAAGGTTAGAGATGAACTAAGAAAGGGTTAATATTATTGATGGAAACTGAATTTACCAGACATGAGTTGTAAAATAGATTGTGTCTGTGTAGCAACAAAACCACCATATTAAGAATGCTGATTAGGTTTACAAAACTAACTAAGTTGCAGTTTGACATGACAGGAGGCTGTGTGGTCCGGTGGTTAAAGAAAACGGCTTGTAACCAGGAGGTCCCCGGTTCAAATCCCAGCTCACTCACTGACTCACTGTATGACCTTGAACAAGTCACTTAACCTCCTTGTGCTCTGTCTTTCAGGTGAGATGTTGTTATAAGTGACTCTGCAGCTGATGCATAGTTCACACACCCTAGTCTCTGTAAGTTGCCTTGGATAAAGATGTCTGCTAAATAAACAAATAAAAAGGTGAAAGAGAAGTGAGAGTTTATCTTAACTGGGTGCATGTTAGTTCAACTCAAGAACATGCACCCCCACTTACTAGCAGAAATACTGCTGTTGACTACAATTTAGCAAGTTGGCAACACACCAAGCTTATTGCTCACAGCTTCATGAAGGCATATACATTTAGGCACAGAAGAGACGGTTTTCGAGACCCAAGTCCCAAGTCCTCCCCCTGACCTTGAAGGTGTGCAGACGCGCTCCCAGAGGGAGCTTTACTGTAATAACTAGTGCTACATATTTTGGTATAAAGATATTGTTTTGTGTAACTCTTGAATATTTAAATAAAGGAACTATGTTAAATTCTTAATTTGTGTTTGGACATCTATCTATCCATATTAGAGATCGGCACGGTTACCCGAAAATCTGGGTACTCGTCAGTTTTAAATTACCCAACGCTACCTGGGTCTCTTTTTACTACCCGGGTTTCAATTTATTAATTTGAGAATTTAAAGAAAACATAGAAAATATGACAATATGCCAACCTGTGCGAAGTTAAATCATGGCTGTCAATTAACGCTTTGAAGCTTAACTCGGACAAAACTGTGTACTTCAGTGCAGTTTATTCCCAGTGATGCAGTGCCAAGGCAAAAAGATTTAAAAAGCACTTTGGTTTTGACACTAAAACCGCCAAGATTTCGGACTACATACAACCGCCGCACCCGCAAAATGTGCGACTCCTTTTTAAAACGGCTTCGATATGAAAATGAAAAATAAAAAATCAGGTACAATTTAATTTTTTTTATTTATGAACATCATACATAACATTTTCAGAGCAGAAACACCGTATTTACATGGCATTGTATATGTCAGCTAGGGATCCAGCAAGAAATCAGTATTCTACTGTACAATCTGAAACGAAAGGACAGTTTGAAACAAACAGCAGGCTCTTCACTGTATTCAGAGATTTCACTGTAGAAGTGGATATGAACATAAGGGGGCACTGTTGTCTTATAATCAGCTTTCATAAACAATGCTTTCCAAAGCATTGTGCAACATCACAAATGATGAAACATACATACCTGGCCTGGATTTGAAGGGACTGACCTCAAAAGTTTTTGCACAGATATGCTTTTGTACAGTGTATTAACAAACAACTTTAACACATGACCTGGAACAAACAAATTGGCATTGCACTGAATCCTTACTCTTGATTTCAAACAAAGAGAACTAACTCTTAGCAATTGTGTTCTTGGCTGAGAAAAGTTAGAGTTAATGTATACACTGTCAGCACACGCTGCACAACATTTTAGTTATATAAAAATCCTAGTGAGAGCTGTGGTTGGATTCACTTTTCAGAAGCAATATAAAGATTAGTAAACTGAACCATACATAGAGGTTCAGAATAGTTATATGTTCATAGTACAATTATTCAAAAAGGATTGAACTTTTTTAAATACAGTTCTACTGGAAACATTTAGACATTTGTCCAGATGATTTTAAAGTGTAACTGAACATGCTTTAGACAAAACACACATATTGTCCTACATGTTGAGGTACCTGCTTCTAAAGCAATTCAGACTGGGGGTCTGTATTGCTCTTGTAGTCTGTTGGAACTGTATATTCTTGTTATTAGTTGATATGGGAGTTGTCACAGACTGGTACTTTGAAAGTTCTGATCAAACCACTGATTGAATACCTATGGTAAGTGTATCTAATCACAAACTTGTGGCATGTGGTCATTGACAGCCAATCACATTAGTGCATATGTCACTATCAGCGTCGTAACCAGAGCTGACATTCTACCGAGGTCAAACTTAGGTTTTAAGCTATAGCTGGCAGTATTTATATGACTGCTTGGTATTTACTATTCAACCTCCAAATCTATGTTACACAGCAAACCAACAGAGACAATTAAGGAGTATTTGTACTGTACAAGAATTTTTACATGAGCATCAGCATTGATGATGCAAAAAAAAAAAAACAACCGAGGACACAACCTCAGTGTCCTCATAGCTAGTTACGGCCATGGTCACTGTAACAAAGCAAGCAGACATAGATACAAACATGGCAGCAGCAGCAATACAAATGTATATGCAATCAGTTTGAGTTTTTAAAATTTAAAAAAACATAAAACCACATCAAAAGCACTAGAAAGTTTGACAGGATAATACGTAAATTATGTTTTTATTCCCTTTGATAGACACCTTTATACCAATAATTTTGTATGGCACTGTATGGTGATGCTATTGTTTCCCTGATGGATTCGATAAGCTAATTTGTCTGGAGAGTTATTTGCTCTGTAGGCTCTGCTAGTAGAGTAGGACTTGTATACTAAAAATATCTGCTTGAGATGCCTGAGGCATAGAAACACAGCAGTGTAGTGTGTCTATTGGGACCAATACACATGCCTGCATACTTGATAAAGGCAATCAATGTGAAGTGTCATCTCAACATTATTCACTCTTAATCAAACAGCAGTCCTTTCTGAGAATCATACTGACTATCTAAATCTATTTATTATGTGTCCAAAACTACCACATTATCTTCTGCTTCCTAGTGCACGTCTTCCTTACCTAATGTTCCATTGTTGCACACACATTGAAGAAAGGCCACATTGTCATGGTCTGACCTTTCTTACATGATAGTCATTTATTTCAATGAATTTACCTATTATGTTATAGATACATCATTACATTGTGAGGTGATTCTCTCAGTGAAAGTTAGGGGGTATTATAGAATTTATATGCTGAACAGAAGCACTTTCTATTCAGGACATGAATACCCCTTGTCACATGTGACGCGTGAGGGCTCGGTATGGTATGGGTACAGATGGTTCTCCACTGGCTATTTGTTGAGCCGAGTGAGAACCAAACCGTGAAACTCAGGACTCACAAGACATCTAAATCTGGCTCGGAGCTCGGCCAGGGGCGGGGTTAAGATTTCAGTCATTATGTTGCATCAGTCAGTGCACTTCAGAAAGACAAACAGCATGGCGGGCGAGTGTGATGAGAGAAAAGTACAGCCTTGGGACGCTGAGCAAGTGCAGGCCCTAGTTTCTCTGTGGGAAGATTTGCAGTCATGCTTCAGAAAGTTTATGCCCGAATTAATGACGATTTGAAGCAAATGGACAAAAACACAAAATTCTACCAAATTTCCCTTCCTTGACCTTTATTATATTAATATAAAGAAAATGCGCGGGGAAAAAAATCTTAACTTATTTACAAAAATATAGTAAAACAAAATACAGCCATAATGTTATAACAGATACAACTACGGCTCTCTTTATGCTCGCGCAGCTTTTTTTTTTTTAAGCACCCAAACAAAAAACAACTCGAGAAAAAAAAAAAAATTAAACAGGATATCTAAGGCAAATCATATTTTTAAAACCTTATATTTGTCCCCTTCAGCAGAACTAATTGAACTTTATTAAGTCGCTGTGCCATTGGTCTATTAATTTTTGAACACCATTTGTTTGTGCATCTTTTGGCAAACTGAGTTAATTAATAACAACTGTCTTTTGTTGCGTGTGACGTCAGTAGCATGGATCAGCTCTGCAGTGGAAAAACAACCCAGGCTCTCCTTAACCGCACCATGAGTACTCGGTACGGCCCCAGTGGGGCTCGGTTATACAGTGGAAAAGATTCTGATTTTAGACAGACAAACAACATTACTGCTAGTCATGCTACTGTTTAACCATATTTGAAATGTACATGTTGCAGTATGTTCCAGGTTTAGCCCTGTGTTTTTCGCAAATAAGAAAAAACACGAAATAAAAACAAATGTAACACATAAAACAAAATAAAACTAAATGAAAATATAAAGAGATATAAGAAATAAAACAAAAAATCATTATAAAGCAAACATAGAATGACATTTATAAATTGGAAGGTTTATAAAAAAAATACTTTAAATAAATACTTGCAACCATAGCTGTCAAAGCTCAGCCGTTACCATGGACACGGTTTGAAGGGAAATGGAAGCTCTGACTAGCACTTGTGCAGATGTATAATTTGGAGCGAGTCGTTTGGGAATTAAAATTTTGATGGAAGAGAAGTGACATTTGTTTCTAAAATGCCTACACCACGCATAACAATTAAACAACACTGTAAAAAATTTGAGCATGAGGGGATGTATGCAGCTGACGGTGACAAATAATTACTGTCGGCTGGAATAGGTGTCGAAGCAATATTAGCTGTTTATTCCTTTTGGGGAAAATATGGCTTGTTTGTTTGTACAGATGAACCCGCTTTATATCATGATTGCCGTGCAGGCATAATTCATGATACAAAGCGGGTCACGAGCACATTACGAGTGCAAGAAAATACAAATAAAATGGTGATTTAAAGAGAAGTATTTTAATACTGTATATTTAGTCATTTATCAGGCAAGGTGATTATTGGTTGTTAGTTGCGTTGGAAATTAATTATGTCCTGTAGTTACTTCGTAAAACCCGGCCACACAGCTGATACAAAACGTGACAATAAGCGGGTTTGTGAGATGATATTAAGAGAGGTAATTTCTCAAAGAACCTGTGGTGCATGGCGAGGTATGATTTTAAGTGAGGTGACATAAACGGGTTCATCAGTATTTTGTATTAGTATGCTAATTCTTTGTTTTAGGAGCAAATTCTGTTTTGGATTTGAATGAATGGATCTGCTTTTCTTAGTGTTTAAATACTGAGAAATGTGTATGTGTATCTGTAATGAAACAACATGTGTGACAAATAAAACAAAATAAAGCGACATTTGTGAAAAATAGAACGAAAAAGAAATTTCACAGGGCTCGACTTACAGCTATTCCAAAATTCCTTCCCTTTAGGATGTGTGTCGAACATTCATAAATCTCTACATGGTTATTATTATTATTTGTTTATTTAGCAGACGCCTTTATCCAAGGCGACTTACAGGGACTAAGGTGCGTGAACTACGTCTCACCCGAAAGACGGAGGTTAAGTGACTTGCTCAGGGTCACACAATGAGTCAGTGGCTGAGGTGGGATTTGAACCGGGGACCTCTTGGTTACAAGCCCATTTCTTTAACCACTGGACCACACAGCCTCCTTATGTGTAAATGATGTTGGAATGTGAATAACCCAGAATATTGATCAAGATAAAAAAAAATGTCATTGTATGCTTTTTTTGTGTAAATAATAAACAATAAATTGAAGATATAAACTCCTGTAAATGACAGGTGATACTTGATATTTCCTTAATTTCATAATATTAAAAACAAAAGCATCAACATAAGAAGAAAATCTGTTGGGAACAAATTCTGAAAAAAACCAGGAGTACCCATACTGTAGTTATTTCAAGTTTCTGTGTATATTATTATTATTCATTAATTATTATTAATAATTTCTTAGCAGACACCCTTATCCAGGGCGACTTACAATTGTTACAAGATATTACATTATTTTTACATACAATTATATTATTTTTTTACACGTTATTTTTTCATACAATTACCCATTTATACAGTTGGGTTTTTACTGGAGCAATCTAGGTAAAGTACCTTGCTCAAGGCTACAGTAGCAGTGTCCCCCCACCTGGGATTGAACCCATGACCTTCCGGGCAAGAGTCCAGAGCCCTAACCACTACTCCACACTGCTGCCAATATTGTTTATATGGGCCACAGTAACAAAAATTAAACTGAGCATTCAAACAGTTTTAAACAATATGCTTTCAGAAGAACTGTAAAATTGTATAGGGACAGGACCCTAACTTAATTGCCTGGAAAATATATTTATGTTATGTTACAATATGCAGTTTTAGTCTGACTATGCCATTTAGTAATTTAACCAAAAAAATATTAAAATTGAATTTAAAAGGTTATATGCTTGTTGCTCCTAGTTTTTTTTTTTTGCAAAAGAGCTTCAAGTTGCTGTTTCCTAGGTTGCCATAGGCTCTTGTGTATTATTATTATTTGTTTATTTAGCAGACGCCTTTATCCAAGGCGACTTACAGAGACTAGGGTGTGTGAACTATGCATCAGCTGCAGAGTCACTTACAAAAAGACGGAGCACAAGGAGGTTACGTGACTTGCTCAGGGTCACACAATGAGTCAGTGGCTGAGATGGGATTTGAACCGGGGACCTCCTGGTTACAAGCCCTTTTCTTTAACCACTGGACCACACAGCCTCCTTAGTGTGTGGGCAATCATGTATGATCTTCAGTGCGTAGATTCTGGGTTAATTTCTTGATTGGTGAAATCTATGCTCAGATTGGTCAATTTTCAAATCTAATGATTTTGAACTGTATGTAAAGAAACCCTGCCTTTTGCATGATCATGTCACCAGCAGTCTTCTTTGACTGCTAGACCATCACTTTCTCATTCAACAGAGCATTTTAGTTCAACTCCTCTGTAGTAAAACAAGCCATGTGGATATTTTTCTTCACAGACAACACTGTATCAATAAAGCTCAATGAAGCAGTTCTGGCTGAATCCTTGCTTTTGTACCTTCAGGGTTTAATGCTTTTAGAAGGTCAGGCAATGGTCCATTAAACCGCTCATATTGTCTGTCTCCCTGAAGGTAGGAAAAGTTGGTTTTATATTCCTTAATTCAGCACAGGCAGCAATAAACTAGTTTTTTTAATTGACTCTCAAGTGTTGCTAATGGATACTTTCAATGACAAAAAGGCGAAACTGGTTAAGAACTATAAGTTTGTCACTTCAGTCAGCCCTGGTCGCCACTGTGCTGGCCATTAAAGCCACAGTGAACAGCCCCATCTTGTGCCACATGATCAGGCTCCCTGGGATGAATAATTTGAATGTCTTTTTTTCTTTTTGTTTTCTTGATGTTGTTTAAAATGTAACCATCATAATGACTACCTTAGGCCTACTATACACTGTACTGCCTTATGTTATGTTGACTTTTTTCTGGTTTAGACATAAAATAAATAACCACATGATATGCTTTTGTTGTACTGTGTATTGCTGTTAAACACCCCTTCGGCTAGGTATTGCAGTAACAAAATAAATGACTATGTATAGGTCTATTGACAACAAGTGCTTTTTAACACACTAGTATTCATACACTTCATAAAACTAGAGGCTATATATTTTCTGAGAGAGGTGAATGACTTATCTGTATGGATGTCATTGTTTGCCTACCCCATATAACATTTCTTCAAATTCTTATTAATTTGACTTAGCTCACTGTTCATGCTCTGTGTATTACGGCATCTTAAGTAAATTCCCTAGCGGTTACCACCAAAAAGTGCTGATGTACTCACAATGTTCCATCATACTCCTGTGATTGCAAAGGGATAAAGCAGTGTATTCCTGAAAGGCTACTATAGGATCCTAAACAAACCAGTAAAAGTAGTATACCTGTTAAACACTTGTTTCCCCAAGGTCAATTCAGGTCAGCATATTCTTAGGCTTGTATAAAACAGTTCAGCCTTTCACTGAAAATAGTTTTCCTGAAGACCTTTTTTTATTTTACAGTGTTAACAGAATGGCCTTTGACCTTTGCTTAATACCTTATTTCATAAGACAAAAAAGCAGTCAAGGCTTGGCTGTATGTGGTTACAGTTGCACATTATTCTGCATTTTCAGACTCTTTTTTTTCAAACTCACACTTCACTGTATTATCTTTTCCAGTCAATGTGAATTACAATCTCTTACAGCACTGCACCCTAACCAGAATTACAAAGCAGCACTACAGAAATCAATTATCTCAGAGAGTTGCAGCTCACAATTCAAGAGGACACCATCCCATTTGTTTCTCATTCCCCTATATCAAACACTTTTTTACCCTTATCTTATTTTGTGCCTTTACAGGATAATGATGTATTTGCAGCCCAGACATTCTTCAGTGGCACTGGCACTAGGCTGTCAGAACAGAAAGGGATAGAGTTTGGTTGCTATTCTCTAACAGTCACTGGCAATCAGTCACCAGAAGAGATCAGTCCTCTGCACTTATTTAAAAAAATCTACAGCTGCTGATCTCTGTTTTAACAATACCCGCTCGTCTGATTTGAAATGTGTCCCTGGGAAAAATATTGGGTAGAGAAGTTAAAGATAGTATTGGAACTTAAAGTACTCTTTGATTAAACTGACAAGTTTTACAAAACAGTAATTTAAAACCATTTATGATGGGTCCGAAATGACACCTTGTAAAATAACTAAGTGCAGTGTTAGTCCTGGCTGGGGACTCAGTGCAGGGAGCTATTTTGCCTCATTGTGCTTAAGTGACCATTGCTGTTCAGAAGCTGGAAAAAGTCGAGACGGAGTGGTTCAGTAGTGGTAAAATCTGTTATTAATGTTTGGTGGGTGAAAATAGGTGATTGGCTTGCGGCGTTGCAGCGTTATTGGGCATTTTAAATTGGGCAGAAAAAAACTGGAATAAAAAATTGGTCAAAATGTAATAAAAAAAAAGATTTACCCTTGCAGAATAGCCTTCCAAAAAGAAGAAAACAATGCAAATGATGGCGCACAAGATCACAATGGAAAGGGTGGTCAAAATAACAGTAGGAAATTATAAATCTGTTGGAATATCATCTGTGATATATAACCAATTCATTACAATACAAACTTTGTTAAAAAAATAGTTGTGGTTTAAGCTTGAAGCTACAAAAGTCAGTAAATTGGAATTACAGAATGGGTTGCTGGCGCAGTAATATTATTATTATTATTTATTTCTTAGCAGACGCCCTTATCCAGGGCGACTTACAATTGTTACAAGATATCACATTATTTTTACATACAATTACCCATTTATACAGTTGGGTTTTTACTGGAGCAATCTAGGTAAAGTACCTTGCTCAAGGGTACAGCAGCAGTGTCACCCACCAGGGATTGAACCCACAACCCTCCGGTCAAGAGTCCAGAGCCCTAACCACTACTCCACACAGTTGTCAAGCTTACTTTTCTTTAAGGAAAAAGGTCAAGAACATCTGGTAATAATTTGACACTAGTTTTAAAGAGCGTACCGGGGATAGGCGAGAGTGTGTAGCCCTGGGCGCCACCATCTTAGATAATATCAGGTGGTGTTGTTGTTGTATGTAATGTATGCAATTGCACTGGGTCTGTATTTAAGTAACTAGTTAAATTAGACCAAAGGTTATAAGGAGTTAATTCCAGGGGTGTGGGTGTATGTATTTTTGTGTTATTGTTAATATGCGTTAGACTAGTCCAAGGAATGAGCTAGTGTGGGCAGGAGTATAAATACCTGTCATTCAGGGGAGAGAGGTTGTAGGCTCTGGTTGATGAGTCTGCTGAATAGTTGTGTACAGTGGGGGTTCCGCCTTTGACAGTCCTGTGTATCCTTTTAATATTGGGAATCATCGCGTCAAAAGCAACGGTGGTGGGCCATGCAACACCAGTTCAGCTTTTTGCAGGAGGAGGTGGACCAGAGCAGGTGTGAGAGACAGCCGATGAATAATACAGCCGTGGATCTAACCGTTCAAGTCTTGACTTCCCCTTCTGCGTCCACAAGTTGATACACTGCCTGTCGATAGACCTCTATCCAAGGTAGGTAATTGCTGCCTCCCGGGTGGTAACAAAAATCTAACTTGAGTATATAGCTGTGTTTGTGTTTGTCTCTGTCCCAAAATTTCTGCAACTTTGTTCTCACTATCACTTCACTTTATTATTATTATTATTTATTTCTTAGCAGACGCCCTTATCAAGGGCGACTTACAGTCGTAAACAAATACATTTCAAGAACGTTCACTATCACTAACCTCATTGTGATCAGAGTAAGTTTCATCACTGTCTTGGTCTGGCACATTTTTGTGGCCAGATTCGTCTACCGATAACTGAAAGTACTGCAAGACTTGCTGTGTAGTCCTACGTTGTGTTGGTCTATTCATGTTAACTAGGAAAAAGTCTCCTGTTGCAGCTATTCAAAATAAGCGTGAAGCTCTCAAGTTCAGCAGCTGATCGATCTCACGCACACTAAGCTAAACCCACTGTTTTTACTACGACGGTCAAAATGACAGCTCCGGTAGTTCTAGGTATAACGTATTATATCTCCATAAGTTTCTGCAACCCTGAGTCTACTGATGCTTTGAGATGTTTAATACATATATTTAGGAAAAATCAAAAAAGCACAGGTGGAGAAAAATGCATTTAAAAACCGTGATCAGTCAAAAAGACCGCTCCGGTAGTTCTAGTGTTAATTGGAGGTAGTAGAAACAGGCATGTGATGGACACAGGTGAAAACAACAAAAACGAAAACAAGATGGGAGCCTACGGTTCTGCATAGACTTTCGGAAGCTAAACGCCATTTGCAAATTCAATCTTTATCCTATGCCAAGATGAATGATCTGATTGAACATTTGGGTAAAGCCAAATAGATCAGTACCCTGTACATGTACAAAGGTTACTGGCAAGTGCCCCTCACTCAGTCTGCAAAAGACCTTACAGCTTTCAGAACACCCTTTGGGTTCTTTCAGTTTACCATGATGCCTTAAGGATCAAGTGCTTTGTGGAGCAGAGGCATATGCTGCAGCATATATCGATGATGTAGTGAGAACTGGACAGATTACCTCGCTCATGTAGCGGACATATTCCGGAAGACACAGCAGGCTGGACTTACCCTTAATAGCAGCAAGTTTTTTTCGCTGGTAAAGAAAGAGGTTAAGTATTTGGGTTACGTCCTAGGAGACGGCGCCATCAACTAGAGTCCTGCGCGGGTCCGATTGCTACGACCCGCTTCCGACTCGGACCTGCTACTACAGGACCCGACCTGATCCCCCAACCCGCTGCAACACAGTCTTTTTACCTGCAACCCGACCAGACCCACTTTAATAAGACCTGCAATCCGACCCAAACCCGCAAGTGTTTGTTCTTTATCTATTGCCTGCATCAACTGACTATTTCACGCTCTCACATTCACACACAGATATCTCTACCATTCTCCACAGATTGAGTTTACACAATAGGCTAACAGCGTGGTAGCTTTCTCTAGTGGTCTGGATATATTTTAACATTATAACATATTAACTATCTCTGCTTACTTTACTATAAAATACCTGTCTATGCCTTTCGTGGCACAAGTTGAAAGGGAGCTACGCCTGTGCTTTCGTAGACATGATGTACCAGTGTTGTGGCTGTCGTACACAAAAACATAACGACAGGTTTTACAAGCAACGAATACAGTCAAATGTTCATTATTTTCATTAGCTATGATTCCAAAAGTATTCCACACTTCTGATTTACCTCTCAAGCTACTATCCACTACATGATATAAACCCGGGGCTATCTTTTGTTTCACCTCATTCACAACATTTTTAATATCACCAAGCAGATGTGATAAAAAAAGATCTTCCGACGCATCTAACAAGCGAGAACACTGCTTAGTCAGCTGACTCCTCCCTAATCACCTCTTGCTTTAGTGCAGGAAATACTGGTACATTTACCTTCTAATACGATTTTTGGGAAAGGGTTACAGACGAATATGCTGAAAGGACAGAAAACGTTTTTGGTGATTCAAATTCAGACCCGAAAATTATTATATTTTGACCCGCACCTGAACCGCAAACCGTGAAAAAGTTCACATTCTGACCTGAACCCGACCCGCTTTTGCGGGTCACCCGCGGGCCCCTACCATCTACCATCACTCTACCATCAACTGCAGGTGGGGAAGGTGTACCTGTTCTGACCCTACAACAGAGAGGTAGGTGAGATCATTTCTGGGATTGGTTGACTGGTATAGGCAGTTCATACCCGCTTTTTCCACCTGGGCAGCTGCCCTTACAGACCTCACCAGGAAATCAGCTCCCAATAAAATCTGTTGGTCAGAGGCATGCGAAAATGCTTTCCAAGACCTGAAGGAGTGTTTGTGTCGGGAACTGCAAAGTCCAGACTTTGACCAGTCTTTTACAGTAAAGACTGATGCTTCAGGAGTAGGTCTGGGTGTCATTCTGTTGCAAGGGGAACCCGGGGATTAGCACCACATTATCTACATCAGTTGGAAATTGTTTCCCTGGGAAACCAGGTATTCTACCATGTAGAAGGAGTGTCTGGCCATTAAATGGGCACTTGACACCCTCTGTTATTACCTGGTGGGTAAGGACCATACAATGATATTACCCCAGTCTATAGGCAGGACAGCACATTGGAGAGTGCCTTCCTTCTCATCTGGAACAGAGGTTGTGGACCAGCGTTCAACACTTTCTTCCCAGGGCTGAGGCTCTCTGTCTCACTAGCTACATCACCTTTTTTATCTTCCAACTCTCTCTTAGTTGCATCATCTTCAGGCATTTGATTGGCTGGGACAAAGCAATAAGTGGCAGTGGGTTGCACTGACCTTTCCATTATCTCTCCTGATTCACATTCCTATAATATTCTATGCATCATAACATTACCTTGAATATGTTCCAGTCTGTCTTGACTTGGCAGACAGTCAGTAACTCCTTACTTTTTTCTGTGGGTTTGCTGACAAAGAACATTGCCTCTCCACTGCGCATCGCCCTTGACTCCAAAGGGTTAAATTTACGTTTCACAAAACATGTTTCCTTGCATAAAACAGATTGTGTGAGAATTATCAAAGAAAGTCTGTTTGCAGAAGCTCTTCTTAATATTAACTCTTCCTAATCTTTGCATTGACTTTTATTGCAGGGATTTATTCCACATACTTTGACTGTCACTCAGAGTGATATACTTTTTCACAGTGTTGACACCTGATAGGCTGAGCTACAGAAGGCTATATCTTGGAAACTTCTTCTTGTACTTTGTCGGTCCCGGCATCTCAGTGGCCAATTGTGAATATATTGCATGCGATAGCTAGAGAATGGATCATAGAAATGCTGGGACAGCTACCTGTAGCCTGCCTGGGAATTGCCAGAAACACATAACCAGTAAGTCCGGGTTTTCAGTAAAAAAAGAAAATTACAGTCAAATCCACTCACTTGCAATGCGTGTTAGTGAATAAGCAACAAGATTCTTGATTCTTAGTATTTCTCCGTTCCGTCTTAGTCCCCCTCAACCTGAACTACCATATAGTAAATTCAGTATTTTGTGTTTAGAGAGAGTCGGATGCTTTATATTGTTCTAGCAAGGCGATCTATAAGGAATACAATAATTGTTGCTTCTTTATTTGCAGTAGTGCAGTATCGGTACAGTTTTACAAAATATTTTTGGACATCTGTTGTGTTTTTAAAGTCTGTCGACTTGGAATGGGAGGGTACAAGAGAATGAAAAATGAAGATTTACAGAAAAAAAACTATAAAAGCTGTAACAGCCTATTAGTACTCGGAGACTCGGTGAACACAGTAGCTAACTACATCAAGAGTAGCAGCTTCCCGGACTATACTATTATTATTATTATTATTATTATTATTATTATTATTATTATTATTATTATTATTATTATTAATTTTATAATAATAATAATCATCAATGGCAGTATTAAATAATATCAGTTAAATATACCCCAGTATTTGTAAAACACTGGAGGACTGGATTTTAAAACTAAGGAGGCCCTGGGTTAGTAAGCCTGATAGTTACACAATAACACAATGGGTTTATGGATTCTGAGTAGAACTTATTATCAGCTTATGCAAACTACAGTGATGGGTATGAAAAAAATGAAACACATTTTTTCTGTACTGGTATTATATTTTAATTCCCCAGTCTATCGCTGGCAAACTAGAATCCATATACTCATATATATTTAAATTGCAAATGCAAATGTGCACCCCCTACATCAGAGGTACTCAATTACATTCTCTGGCAGGCTAGATAAGGCAATGTCCACAGGGTGCTCAAGATGTGAGTACTGGTGGGGTTTTTTTTTAAATGGTCATCAAAAGCTGACTATCGAATCATACTTTACATTGAGTAACAGAACACTGCAACACAACACTTCCACCAATCAATGAATACATGTCAGAAATAATTACTTAGAATGATACAATGTCTGATCACCATTTAATAATAAAAATAGAAAGCAAATATATTGTTTCCTGATATTTTTTCTGACAATATTGCAAACAAATAATTATACAAATCCCACTGCAATGCTATTAAAACAGCATGTTATTAATTTTAATTGTATTAAAACTAAAAAATGTTTTGAAAATGACTGCGCAGCAAGCATTCAAGTTAACTAACGAAAGCACGTCAATTATTGATCACTTTAGTTATGTTGTATAAGCATCTTATTAAACACCTGATTGAAAGTATAGCACTGTGTCTAAATATACATGTTCTAACTCCAATGTGTTTCAATGTAAATGACAAGTTTCTAAATTAAGTACAGTGCACTCCATTTACAAGAATCACATCCAGCCCAGATGATTTGATTCTTATAAGCGGTTGATTCTTAAAAGCGGACCGATATGATTACTGTGGTTGAGAATGAAAGCTTTGTTCCCTGCAGTGTAATGGGTTGACCACTAGATTTCATGAGATTCCGCATGTATGCACAGGGACCACACAAAGTACTGTTTAATTAGTTCTCCAACTGAAAGCATGGTTTATTTTGTTTGTCACATTACAATTAGCAAAAGCGTCTCCGCACGTCAGCAAATTTAATACAGTATACAAATGCCAATGGTGCTCAGTGACTGAGGACAATACATCAAAACGAGTCCTCATGGGTAAGCAACTTGTTATATGATCACAATTATGCTTACTCAAGGCTGCAGAATCTTATTTTACTACAGTATACTTGAGAAGCAATTGTCTCGCCTCGTGCCTAGTTTAACTGCCCTGCGGTGTTACATGTAATGGCCTTTGAATTAAAATGACATTACAGTACAGTATTATACTGTCATGACTATCACTGCATTTAAGTAGCTGTGGCTTACTTATTTTCTGTTGCGATGCAAATCTGACACAATCTCACATGCAAAGCTCCACAATCCCCCCACCCCCCTCCTCCTCCTCCTCCTCCTCCTCCTCACCGCGCCGCAATCCCACTCCCTCTACATGCATATCACACAATAACACTGTTGTACTCAGTATGTATTCAATGAATGTGTATTCACTTTATTGAAACACATTTCCGCTAACAGAGAACACAAAAAACATACCTGCAGAATGCAGTGCTGCAGTCATCGTTTGATTACAAACAATACAGTGTTTCCTGCATTACTGCACAATCCACGCTGCATACATGCCCAATCACACAAGATGTGATCAAATTCAAATTCAAAAACAGCTTTATTGGCTGTACACGTCATTGCACTTGATCAAGTACCGTATTACATGTAGTCAGTTTGCCCCAAACTGATTCTTATAAGTGGAATGCTTGATTCTTACAAGCAGATTCTTTTACATTGGATAGTATAGGAATGATTTTGTCCCAGTAGTTTTGATCACTATATGCGGTTGATTTTTATATCAGTGATTCTTATAAACGGACTGCACTGTACATGGCATGACAGTAAACAGAGGGAAAATGAACAACTGCATATCCAATGTGCCATCTTTGAGAGGCACATTTCTACTGTTGCCAAACAGGTTTTTTTAAGCCCAAATAAAAGATCTTTGATGGGCTCAGTTTCTTCTGTTAATTTCCTGTGTCTGAAGACTTACTGGTGGCCACACTGCTATTTTTTCACATGCTGCACAATTCCCAGCTAAATCTAGCAAAATTAAAGTGATTTCCAGTACTATTTATCCTAAAAAAATGGCTTAGAAGGTATTAACTGCAGCAGGTTTAAAACAACAAAGAATATATATACAGTGTACAAGTTATCTACACATTTTCCTCTTTGTACAACAAAGCTCTACTTCCAAATTTGGAAATATTTTTTTAATTCTTTTTTTCTTCATTTTTGGCTCATCCGAGTCGGACAATGATTCTGAAGTCGATTCTGAAGAGTCAGATGAGGAGCTGGTATTCTTCTCTCTCTTTTTTTCCTGCCTTCAAAATGATTCTTCTTCTCAGCTCCTTTAGTGGAAAAAAACTGAACTGAACATTTTTGCTAATACAATTAAAACAGCTTTGTTTCAATAAAATGACACTGATCTGCAGGTTTCATAAAGTACAAAGTATATGATATTATAAAATATAGGTGATGGTGGTGGTGAACTGTTAGAATGGTTTGGTCATAGATCATTTATACAAAAAAGTTATCAACAAACATAAAGTAAGAAAAATATATGATTAATGTAAAGATTCACATGGGGCTATGAACATCAGCGTATTGGAGAAGTAGCAATTTAAAGAAGGGAAAAAATGGTACAACAATTTACATACATGGAATCCGGTGAATAGCTAATCTACCAAACAGTAACTTCAGTGTACGGTGCTGCAGGAAGACTTGTCCAGAGACAGGTTAATTGGGGAATGGATATGTTTTCCTCCTCTGAAGCCTATGGGACATTTTCTTACTCTAAAGATCATAGACGAAACATTGATCACACAGTACATGGTTTACCCATGGAATAATTAAGTGGTTTGTTGACAACCATAATAATGAGGTTATAGGGGACATAACAGTTACCATAGAACAAATTCCCCATATGATGAGTGCAGTACAGATAATATAAAATAAAAATGTTTCAATTATATTTTCTTAGAATGAAGCCAACCTGTTTGTGTTTGTGGAAGTCGTAACAGGGTCTCTTCCAACTGCTGCCTTAAGAAGTCCCTCTCATCTTTTAAAGCCTCCAGTTCAGATTTGAGTGCCCTGTTCTGCTTAGTGAGCTTGACAATTGTCAGCTGTGCAGTTGGTGCCATCCCTACCACATCTGTAAATTCAGAATACAGGTATACAGTATACAGTTTTTTGTGCATATTATTGTTAATACCTCAATGAAAATGAGAAGTATATTGACTTTTTTTTATTATTTAAAAAAAAGTTAAATTATTTTGGGTGCCTAATTTTATATATTTGTCCCGTAACTTTGACATGCAAATACTTCCAATACCCGTAGCTACATTCTATAATTTATGTTCCCCATCAACAATGAAACTAAATAAAACTACTATTGAATCAGTTCAATTAAACCACACACACAACCATTTATTTTAGCAGACCAAGAATTTGACTTTTTATTGTCGTGGGTTCAATCCCAACCTGAACCCACGACCCTCCGGTCAAGAGTCCAGAGTCCAGAGTCCTAACCACTACTCCACACTGCTGCATACCGTTCAATGTCTGCGTGAAAGGGGGTCACAAGTAGAAGTTCCTCTTGGATCTTTAAATGTATTGTTCATGAAGTAACGTCTTTGTTTACTGCTATTGTCATCTGTTTTGTCTGACTGCTTTGTTTGGGCAGAGCAGGGTTTCACCGGATTCAGCACGGAATGGGTTAAACATATGCATACTGCAGAAATGGTTCCAGTTTTAAAAAATATTATTTAAGGATCCCGATGATTAGCATTTTTTTTTTGGTAAATGCGACAGTCGCTCAAATAAAGGTGTGGAAGGGTGGTGGGCAATTCACTGACACAGAGACACCAGAGCATTATCTTATAGGGTGAGCAATCCCCCAAGACCTGCCTCTCAGCCACTTAGAGAGAGGGAAAGCCAACACACCCTCTTCCCCACCTCTCTGTGTCACTGCCATGACTGACAGGCTGATCTACGAGGCTGCTGCCTCCTTCCTACAGTACCCCGCATGCGCCAGACAGTCAGCACAGACCTCCCCTGTTACATATCCTCCTCCTCAGAATGGCACTACTGGTCCATTCGAAAATCCTACACCCCCATGTCTTCCCGAGAGAAAAAATCTGCGTTTTGATGCAGCTTTCCTGCTCGGTGGACAACCCTGAAGGCATAGGGCTGCAGGGCCATGTACCATCACGTGATCCTAGTGTTGTTATCCTTCATCCGCTGAAGACATGCTAAGGGGGCACGATCTGTAACCAGGGTGAAGTGTCGGTCCAAGAGATAGTACCGGAGTGACTCGACTGCCCATTTTACCGCGAGACACTCCTTCTCGATGGTACTATAGTTTTTCTCGCGGGGAAGGAGCTTCCTGCTGATGTACAGGACGGGGTGCTCGCTTCCTCGCACCTCCTGAGACAAAACTGCTCCGAGACCTGTCTCTGACGCATCCGTCTGCAGGGTGAACTGCCTACTGAAGTCAGGACTGCATAGCACTGGCTTGCTGCACAGCCTTCGCTTCAGAGCGAGAAAGGCCCTCTGGCATGGCGCCGTCCACTGAACCGTATTTGGGGCAGCCTTCTGGGTGAGGTCTAATAAGGGAGTAGCAAGCGTGGTGAAGCTCGGGATGAACTTCCTATAATAGCCCGCTAGTCCTAAGAAAGAGCGCACCTGGGTTTTGGTCGTAAGGACCGGCCAGTCAGCCAAGGCTTTCACCTTAGCAATCAGCGGTCTGATTTAGCCGCTCCCTACACGATACCCCTAATACTCCAACTCACTCTTTCCAATGGCACATTTCTTTGAGTTAGCAGTGAGCCCAGCCTCCCGCAAGGATTGCAGCACCGCCACCACTTTACACAGATGACTCGGCCAGTCCTCACTGTGGGTAACCACGTCATCTATGTAAGCTGATGGGTCCACAAAATGTGAACCATCATCCGCTGGTACGGCCTCTGGCGAACTGGCGCCCCCGGCTCAACTTCAAGGTGATGATGGGCTACTCGAGTCTGCCCCCAGATAGGAGAAAACACATCAGGAAACTCAACCACCAGCACTCAAGCCTGACATTCCTGTGTTGGTGTCAGATTATCTGCAATCTGTACCAACCCCTTTTTTGCCAACACAGAAAGATCAGGTCCCAGGTCTGTGACGTCATCTGCTTGTGCCACTAACAAAGCCTCCTGTTGCAACCAGGGCTTCAAGAGGTTTACATGATAAATGTGCTTTTCTCTCCGTCGTTCCGGCTGTCAGATCTCATAATCCACCGTCCCAACCTGGCGTGTAACCTCATAAGGTCCTTGCCACTTCACAGGAAGTTTAGACTCAGAGCTGGGTAACAACAGAAGCACTTTAAATCCCCTGGCTGAAACGTTCATAACCGGGCCCCCCTGTTATATTGGGTCTCCTGTCTGCATTGAGCCTGCTGCAAATTGTCATGCACCCATTTTCCCACAGACTCAAGACGTCTGCGCAGGTCCAACACATACCGTACAGTATTGGTCGAATTGTCCTGCTGCTCCTCCCACATCTCTCTGACCAGATCGAGCACACACCGGGGTCTCCGCCCATACAGCAGCTCGAATGGTGAAAACCCCGTAGAAGCCTGAGGTGCCTCACTGATACCAAAGAGAAGGGGAGGAATCAGCTGGTCCCAGTTGTGCATGTCACTGGCAATAAATCTGCGCAACATGTTTTTGAGGGTCTTATTAAAACGCTCCACAAGACCATTGGCCGAATGGTCTTAATCCCCAAAAGTTTCCATGTTACGCAGACTAGCTGGGACATAAAGTTGGTGCCTTGGTCAGTCAGTATTTCTTTGGGGATCCCCACCCGGGAGAAAATCTTCATTTGCTCGTTGGCAACCGATTTAGCAGACACAGAGCGGAGAGGAATGGCCTCTGGATATCACGTAGCATAATCCAGAATGACCAATGGGTGCGTGTATCCTGCTGCACTCCGCTCTAGCGGTCCAACTATATCCATTCCAGTACGCTCAAATGGATCTTCCACTAGGGGCAATGGCACCAATGGAGCTCGTGGGACGGCTCTAGGGCTAGCTTTCTGACACTCCCCACAGTGTTTGCAAAAACACCTGACGTCACCATCCAGCCCCAGCCAATAGAACCGTGTCTCGAGCCTAGCTTTGGTCTTGTCCCTTCCCAAATAACCAGACAGGGTAATAGCGTGAGCCAGCTGCAGCACATCCTCCTTAAAAGGCTGAGGAATGAGCAATTGGTGATGCACTTCCCCAGTCTGTGGTAATTTCTCAACACAGTACAAGAGAGCTCAATTAATTTCAAAGTTTGGGTTTGCACTTTTCATTAATAATCTTACTTTAGTCACCTTTTATGTGAAAATTGCATTCCAGTTTCTCTTTCCATGTGCTTTAGCGCTGATTGTAATGGGGGCGAGATCTGTGCTCACTGTCTGGCATATGCGTGGTACTGTAGGAAGGGGGCAGCAGACTCGTAGATCCGCCTGTCAGTCATGGCAGTGAGACGGAGAGGTGGGGAAGAGGGTGTGTTGGCTTCCCTCTCTCTGAGTGGCTGAGAGGCAGGTCTTGGGGGATTGCTGACCCTATAAGATAACGCTCTGTTGTTCCCTCGGCCTGCCCCTCTAAGATGAAACGAGCCAGCTAAAAAGCAATTTTTAGTAGCGGGGAAAAACTTGGCAGAACCCAGAACAGTCTCCACAGGTTGAGGGAACGGGTGAGCGTAGGACGGAGATCCGGGTTGTGCGGATAGCGACGGTCGGGGTAACGCTGCTGAGCGCAGCACCTTTATTTTGTAGTTTTATTACTGTGTTTTATTCACCCTTGTTTCTTTCACCTTTTGTTTTCATTATTATTTTGAGTGGAATTACTGGCTTGGCAAAAAAGCAGACATGGTGTTCTTGGACAGTTATTCAAAGATATCCGAGCTGTATATCATGTCTAAGTTATGTTCAAGTGGTGTGTGTGTATGTGGTAAAGTCATTTGCAGTGTGCAGGTGTAGAGGTGATGCAGTGCTCAATACAACGACAAACAACAGAGTTTATGGTGAAATGGTTGCTTTATTTATAATCCAATGGTCACTTGATGACAGTAAATAATAATGAGAACTGGCAATACACAACTATGTGTATTGCTCAGTTAAACCACGGGTACAGTCCCGAAATAATAACACGTATAACACACAATACATAACGCGGTCACAAGTCCAGAGTGAGTGCTCTTAGTGCAAGTGTTGAAATACAATTTATTGTGAACAGTAGTGTAGTGTTGGGTAGGTTTGGTGCTGGCCTGTAGCGACAGCTCCTGGATCGTGTTTAGCCGTCTAACAATGACAAACAAGTACAATTTAACAACAGATTAACAGACTGACAAACAACAATTACAAAACACTCATGGTATAATTTTACTCCTTAAACAATTCGGCTCACAACCATAACAAAGGAACTGTTCACATTGTTACATCCCCTTTTATACCATCAGCCACGCCCCCTTGGATAGCGAGTGCAATCGTTTTCCTCAAATCCATGATTGCCTCATTGCCTCCCGTCTGGGGCGATGACTTGGTGTACTGTGATTCCACCCCCTTTCTAGATGGCTGACTTCCACCTTTCCCTGGAATTAATTGCCAAACCATCCAGTCCGGGGAACACTGTTCCCTTTACACAGTGCCCTCACAGGTGGGGAGGGAGATTTGTAACTTAAGATTTGTTCTTTCTCTGTCACAGTGTACTATTCTGGCATATTGCTGTTTCAAATGCAAGATTGTTGTAATAAAATGTTTCATAGTTATTGTGCTAAATACTTTTTGTTCTTTTCCACTATAGATAAAGGTTTACCTTCTGGTTCCTAGTCACTTCCAGTGCTGGAGTTCAATCACACTTCATAGGCTTACAGCCGCAAAGGAAGGGATTTGGTACTGGGAAGCCGAAGACATCAATAGCATAGTACAGGGTTTTTCAACTCCAGTTTTGGGATCCCCTAAAGGTCCAGACTTTTGATCCAACCAGAACCTAATCATTTATTTTACAATCTACAATCTTTACATTGTGTATAAAACACTCATGTCCTAATTTATTTAAAAATATAGGACATGTGGGTGTTTTATACTCAATGTAAAGCAGTGTATATTTTCAACAAACAAAATAATGAAATGCTGGTTGGATCAATAACCTGGACTGTTGGAGGAGCAGGGCTGGGCAGGACTGGAGTAAAAAAAAAACTTACACAAAAAATATTAGAACTGATAGATGTTGTCACATGTAAACTCAGATACATGTCTGAAGATAATAAAATGTAAAACTACCAACAAGGTTGCAATACTTAATTTTGTATACTGAATACTACTCTCTATGCATTTCCTCATTAAAACAATGCAGTTTCCACATACTTAAACAGTTATACTCGATGTATTTCCCTGTAACAACCCCAGATTGATGGACACAAAGGGTAACTTGGTAATTATTGGGTAGGAATCTGGTAATGGATTGGTCTGCAGTTATTTTCCATGTAATTCCCTGTAATAACTCCACTGACGCTTAACTTTACCAATAAAGATCTGTATGTCACTTTCCAAAATTCACTAATACTCCAACTGTTTTACCATGTAATAGAAAATTGTTACAATGTAATTATAGCAGGAAACAAGACCATTTCCATGTAACAACCTACTTATTCCAACATTAGTTACCATGAAAGAATGGAAAACCATTGGTATTTATCCAGATAAACAGGATTATTACCATACAATTACACAGTAATTACATGGTTATTTGTGCACTCACATAGGAAAAGAACACATATTTTCAATATATTATAAATATATGCAATGCATACCGTTTTATGTTACATATATGCATCACATATCCATATATTGATGTACATATGTTCTTAATGTGTTTTAAATATAAGCAAAACAGGAACATGCATGATCAAAATTAATGATATCATGCAACTTGATTTGTATACCATAAAAAGATAGATGAATGTGTGTGTATACAGACAGATAGAGTAAATAAGGAATATGTTCATTTTGAACATATGGAGCCATTTGTATAAAACATTCACCAAATGAAGAGGTATATTTTCATTATAAAAAAATAGAGTATAAAGACATATTTAGATTATAAAAAACATATATTTAAAGTATAAAGACACATATTTGGAGTATAAAAAAACATATGGAGAGCAATATATGTTACATATACTAACACATACAATCCTTATACTGAAAATACTATAAAATCGGGCCAATTTCATAACCAATCCGTATATAATTTATATATGAACATATATGTGTACACATAAAAGCCAAATGAAGACAAATAACAGCATATAAGACATATATTGGTTTTTATATATGTGAAATATAAATTATTTCCGTCTGGGCTGTAATCTAAAGTGCTACCGCTATCTCAAGGTAAGCGACCATGTCACACTGCTTTGCACTGAAAGTACAGTTACAAATCTGCTGACATGTTTTTTTATTTTTCTGTCACATTACAAGTCTCGGTTGGTTACACCTCAAATTTTGTTACGGTTGTCTACACCTGTTTTCAAAGCATTTGTACTGTAGCTACCGAATCCTCCCAGGTGTGAATAATTCAAACACATCAGTATTATATAGCCAGGATCTCAACATATAAGGTACTGAAATTATGCATAAGCTAAAAAAAAAAAACAGTGTTAAATATTTAAGTATCTGTAAAACAGAGCACAGAATAGTATGTCAGTATATTCTTCTAGCTTTCCAAACATTAAGGTGTTCAGCTGGCTTAAAATAAATTCTAGTACAATTGTTTTAGATTAAATTCCAAGCACAGTTTATATGATGTTTATTCTCCTTTTCTCTCAAGAGGAGGTAGTAACACATGTGAGAAAGTGATCAATCATAGGATATGTAATGGTACTGCCAAATACAACTGTCAGGTTGCTTTCAATGGATTCCATTCCTTGTGGGGCTACAAGGCACTTAAACTTCTGTTAAGAATAGTGTTTTAGTCTCTTTTTTCTAAGCATGACGAAAAGGCTACACTATAATAACACATGGGAAGACATGGCCATTTTCCTACTAGGATAACTAAGTTATGGTTTGTTTTCTCTGTCTGGTGTTATAAAAAAAATAAAAGCCAAGGGGATCGGCCCTGCACTTAAGTCAGTCGTTAAGATGACTCACTTTTCGTGAACTACAGAAACAGTTTTAGCTGAACTTTATAAATTATAAAGGGACTTAAATATTAAACCATACACTCTCAAAACTGTTTGGATTACAAAGTGATCAACAAAGCACTAAAGCCATTGTGATTAGCCCACTTGAAGTCTGTAATAACATATACTGCATTCACATTACTATACATAAACATCTTTGACCAGATATTTGATGGCTGCATTGTTAAACTGTCTTACATTGGTACCCAGTGTTAAAGACTCGCATGTGAGGCCCACACTCAAATAACAAATAAAATGTTATTAAATCTGATAAAAGATTAAGCAACATGCAAATTACAAACACCATTTGTACCCAC
The DNA here is from genome assembly GCF_902713425.1 of Acipenser ruthenus. Taxonomy (NCBI): domain Eukaryota; kingdom Metazoa; phylum Chordata; class Actinopteri; order Acipenseriformes; family Acipenseridae; genus Acipenser; species Acipenser ruthenus. The sequence continues at coordinate 87,994,436 of NC_081190.1, read as the reverse complement.
CATGTGCTATTTAAAGGTTTAGTTTGTTAGCTGATATTTTATTGAAGAAGGTTACAAAGAATGAGGCAGAGGAGGTTAATTGCCAAATTCAGAAAAAAACTAAATCTGTTTATGTCATCCATGTCATTCTAAACTTATTCCATCAGTAGTTATCATGTACACTGGTATTTCTTAACAGCTATTAACATGGTTATATGTGTTTTGTTTTTTTTAAACAAATAGAAAATCTAAAAAATAAAAATAAATCACTTTCATGTTTTCTTTTTTCCCTGCCACTTCTACATGTCTCAGAGATTGTTGTTTTTTTTCTGATAGCAATAGGATATATTGTTTTATTAATGGTTGTCCTGCCTATTTGGGGGAATACGAGGTTAAAAAAAAAAACTAATATGCCCATAACACTGAGAGATTACAGCAATCAGGCTGAGGCCACTGCCTCTAAGCCATGGTCAAAAACTCATATAAGACAAACATTTCATTCTATTTATTAGGATAAATTGGGGTAAATCTGCACAGATTTCAGCAAAACTATATAACTATAAACGTTCTCCTTAAAACAATTTAGAAAAATATATTTTTAATACATAATTTAAAAAAACGATACAGAGAACAAAAGATTATGAAGTGTACAAACCTTGTTTGAGAAAAAAAGGTGTCTTGCAACATAGTGTCTTGCAGCTTGCCTCAGGAAAGGATTATTATTTTCATAGAAATCAAGGTAGACACATTTTAACATTCAAGTATATAACCATTGTATTAGGTATATATGATTGTAAAATATTGAGCTACACACAGAACAATCTCTTTGTTGAAATGCATATTTGACTACATTAGACTAGAATACTGGACATAAAATTAAAGGTAAAAACTGTAGATTATTGTTATTTACTTCTGTATGCGCAGAATTCATGCAGTATATAAGGCAGACACTAAAATAACTGTCAATTAAGGCTGCCGTATGACAGTTTGCTAAGTTCACAGTTTTCTGACAGGTACTTGCAACAACTAAAGCAGTATAGATGCTTGCTACAGCAGCTCCATGCAGTTAAGAATAAGTTTAATGATTTTGGATACGTCTGACATCCTGGGAGCTGCAGACACCATGGCCATTAAGGCACTGTTTGCTAATGAGAGTATTATATCACTGGGTGCGTACATATTCTACCACGTCTAGTGCACATGTATTGAATTATGTTGTGGGTCTAACACAGTTTTGATAGAAAAACAAACTAATTTAGGTTCTCTGGTTATATTATAACAGCACGATAGCACCGTTACTCGATTTTGAGGTGTATGTTTTCTTAACCGTTTCAAAACGGATCAGGACAGCATTTCATATGCTCCGTGTCTGTGTGACGGATAATTTTTTTTCCAGGTTTTCGTGAATATTTTTTAGGTAGTTTTTAAGTTACAGAATCGCAAAAAAAATTAGTTTTAACAAATTAGTTAGAGCTTTTTTTTGCGCTAAAATAACTAAAAGTCTGCGTATTTAAACACCATATCTGGCAGGCGGATTGTACTCATTGGCTAGGAGTGCTTTTTTTTGGAACCGAAAAGTTTTTTTTTTTTTTTAAGTTTTTTGGAGGTTTTTAGTGAGTTATTTTAATTTTTCAGTTTATTTTTGCTAAATGATCAGTTACGGGCTTCACCACCAATGCCACACATACATCAAATTTATTTTCCAGCATATCAAACACATGTTTTTATGTCCTTCATAAACAAAAACAAAATCCAAATAAAAGAAAGAAAAATGCTGAAATGGTTATGACAGTTGAAAATATTTGTATACTTGGAAAAGTACACAATAAATAATTTGTCTCACTCCACATGCATTCATATTCCAACTATTTTAATTAGCTTTTCCAATTCACATATAATTCTATGACAACATGAAAACCATGGTTGTTCTGGTTTTAGAGCCGACCTCCCCTGCCCAGTGGTGACTACACATGTTGTCTGAAGTGAACCCACCTACTGTACCAGTTAAGCAGTGTGTGCTGGAAAGCTTTGTTAGAACATGGGTCAGGTAAGGGCGCAGTAGGGGCCTCACCTGACAATTTCCCGCCTTTTTTGGAATTGTTAGCTCTACTGTCAAGTAAAACGTAGTGTTTTGTGTTTAATAATCCTTTTAATTGAAAAACCTGTATAGAAAAGGTAATATGGTTAGACCATTATAAAACCTATGTATAACCACCGGAGCACCATTAGAGGACCACAATTAGCAACACAATATATTTGGAACAGATATTACATAGTAGTCCTGATATGGCTGAACATTGGTACTGATCTTCCACCGTGGTTCTGTAAATTGTGTATTGGTTTTTATTGTTGTAATTCCATGTATGGAAATGTTTCCACTGTGCTAACATTCTACTAAAGGCTTGTATAATTCATGTTACCATAGTCTCTTCAGTCATAATCACTGGATTTCCACTGAAGACCAAGTGTTCCCGTTACTCAGTGCCCTCACAGGTCGGGAGGGATTTATCACCAAGAATCATTGTCTTTCTGTCACAAGCACATACATAATGTTATTTTCATTTTAAATAGTGAGCAGATAGGTTTGTTGATTGTTTGAGTAGTATTGTTCCTTGGGATAACAAAATACTGAGCTCAAGTCATGTGATTTCATAAAAAAGTCAGGTGCTCAGTTATTGGTATTTGAGCTGAGTTAAAATTGCCAAAATGAGTTGATTAAGAATCTGTATAAGTAGCCAATCGAAAACACATGATTTTAATTAATGTAAGAACAGCAAAAGATACGACCATTCCCCGCTTGAGTAATGAAGATCACCTGGTTGCTATCGGCGTGATTGAAGGCGGCCTGTCTGTGAGAGAAGTTGCCCGGAGAATGTTCTGCTTCAACAATCAGCAGACTAGTCCAGGGAAACAAAATTGTCATCTTCTGTGGGCCAGAGAACATCTGAGGTGGCGGCAGAGAGAGTGGTTGAGTGTTTTATTCACAGATGAATGCCGTATTACCCTTGACAGACCTGATGGAAGACAACGTGTGTGGTGATGTCGTGGTGAGCGCTATGCTGACTGTTGCATTGTTCAAGCCAACCGATGGGGTGTGGAAGTGTGATGATGTGGGGAGGAATCTCCTTTAACACAAGAACGCCTTTGCTGCAGATTGAGGGCAACCTTACTGCTCAGTGATACATTGACGAAGTCCTTGAGGCGACAGTTTTTCCGTTCCTGCAAGCCAATCTGGAATTGTAAATTTTTCAGCTGGACAATGCAAGACCACACAGAGCTAGGATTACAATTAAACGACTTCAAGAAAACAATGTTGAGGTCTTGCCGTGACCAGCTTTTTCTCCTGTCCTGAGTCCAATAGAACATCTGTGGGACCAAATTGCCAGTGCCATCCACAGGAGACAACCATGACCAGCCAACCTTCTCCAGCTGGCTGCAGCTGCACAGGAAGAACAGTCTATCTAGAAGCTGATCAGGTCTATGCGTCAACGCTGCCATGTTGACGCATAGACCTGATTATATATTTCTAAGCAGGTGAATTCTGCTTCTGAAAAATATAACTTTTCTAAAGCTTTCTAATTTAGCCCCTTAGTGTTTGTCTGTAGTGCCTGCCTGTCACGATGGTCTCTTTATATAGTGTTTCATGTATTCCTAATTTGTCCGCTGATGAAAGCAGTCTAGCAGCAACAAACAGCATCTTTGAAGTAAGCAACATTATGATTTTCATTTTAATGATTCTGACATGTGCAACCCCATTGGTAATGTTTTAGCAGCAGCTAATGAATTGACATTAAGAGTTAATTGGGGTTTCTAAAAATAAGCATGCTTGGTTGTTTTATTTATTTTAAAAAATGTATGCCAAACCATTATATTTATGGTACAGTTTGTTAGGTGCATCTGTGTGGGTATCGGTCAAATGCTAATGATAACAATAATATTAATATTCATAATATTACTCATAATTACTAACAATTAGGTCTCACAAGGATATAATATGTTCTCATTTGAAAGTGAAACAACTGTATTGCATAGCGTGTTTCAAATAGCAGACAATTACTGTACTGCATAATAATAATAATAATCTTCATGAACATTTTTATGAATAACAAACTTTATTTAATTTCCTAAAAATACTTTTCATCAACATTTTTATGAATAAAAAAACTTTATTCAAATTTACCAACAGACTAACAAAGACTTACAAGGTATGAATGGATTTCAAAGCTAGTAAGCTATTTTTTGTTGACTGATGATATAAGTTGAGGATGATGTGTTCTTGAACAAATCTGACTTTTATTATTTTCACATTAAGGACTTTTCTACCCATTCAACTACTTCATACCTAGATTCTGTCCACTTTGTTGTCTCTAGAGAAGCAGTAATCACTTCACTTAGCAACAGCGTTTCAGACGGATGTTTAAAGCCAATCTTTGAGAAACACATGTCTACATTACATGTGTTTGTTGAGTGAACTTGAACTGATACATCAATATTTCATACAGACACTGTTGGGCAACAAAAAAAAAAGAAAATAATCATTTTACAGAATGTCTAACTGACAGGAAATGTTAATATTGTTTACACTATAACCACATGGATTCACTATTAACCATCTATAAAATATATGGAAAAGTGGTGGAGGGTGTGTATATTGGTCCAAGAGTGACAATGAGCCTGTATCCTCTCCACTGAATTTGGGTCACACAAGTAAATTGTATTCTTTGACTGCAAATGTCAGAAAAGATTACAATTCCCAGAGTTCCACGGGGGCGACCATTATGAGACAAGGGTTTTCACCTGTCTCCAATTAGGCAGCAATAAAAGCATGTTTTTTTTCAAATACGAGCTGTGTAAAGGATATGACATACTGAGAGATCGATGCGTGCTGGAAATAGATTGAAGGTTGGTGTTCTACCTAGGGGAAACAATATTCCACCAGGTTCGATGAGGAGTATTGCCTGGTTTAAGTTGCGTTTTGTTTTGTCAGTAAACAGCTTAGCTGTCTGACTTGTAGAAGGGGTAGTTAAAAGATAAGTAAAAGGTTTAGTTAGTGCTTCTTACTAAATTGGTTTATTTTGTTTACATTATTGATATTTGATTTGTGTGATTCTGGATAAAGAAAACACCATAATGAGAAAATAAACATACAGGCACTGCCCTGTTTGCAATAAAAGACTGTTGTCCAGAGTGCTTGGTTCCATCAGACTGTGTTCAAGACCCGAAAGAACAGTGACAAAACACCCCAGTCTGTCACAATATATATATGTAGTTAACGAGCAACGATGTACAGCCTAATAAATCTCTAAAAGCTCTCTGACGCACTCAGCTGGAAAAAGAAAGTATTTTGTTTACACAAGCTGCACTGCAGGATCACAGCGGTAGTTTCACTTGACTTGAATTACCACATGAGGTGCCACTGTCCATCCCTATGCAACTGCAATTGAAGAGATGTTCCTGAACTTAAGTGAAAGCAAGCTTAACAGAAAATGTAAACCTATAGTGAAACCACTTAGGAGCCAGTAAAAAAAGTGTAAGAGCTACCTGTAGTAATAGCTATAATATGACAATGCTTTTGGTATTTCCTTGTTTTAAGGTTCTGGTTATTAAAATCAGTTTAGTGCTGCTTCCACTCAGAATCAGTCATTCTGTGTGCATGTGTCATAAACTATATTGTTACATTGACACTTTAGAGTTTTCAAAGATTGCATGTCTATTAATCTTAGATATTTAGATTGATGATGGAAATATGGAAAAAAGAAAAATACTATAAAACATTTGAAATAATAAAATAAAAGTGCAATTCTGGAATGTTCTAATACCAACAAAGGAAAATAAAACCTAGTTCACTACAATCATTCTTATCCAGCAGCTGGTATAGAAATATCATGTGGCTAAGCTAGAAAAAGCACTACTGCTTGGTGTGTAGGATGAGTTCACTGGTTCTCAATCATGTCGAGTTTGCCGTTTTGGTTGGGGGCCAACAAGGAGCTCTACATTTACCTTTGGACTCCTGTGGCTTAGGGAGGAACCTTTTCTATGATAGACTACTTCAGTGAGCCCTAATGGACAGGTGCTCAGAATGACCAGGCAGAGACAATCCAGCTGCCTCGCCTTCAGGGTTCAGCAGTTTGGCAACATTTGTTGCTTAGATAGAAGAAGCCGTCTGTTGATCTTCAGTCCTGTTGTTTGGTAAGTAGATTGCACAATGAGGTAACATTTGTATTATGCACTTCAAATTGAGACAAAACGAATACAATTCAAAATTACAAAAAATATTAACAAAGAGCAATCATTAACAGAACAAACTAGAACAAAAAGAACATGTTTATTCAAGTCTTTACTGAAAGGGAATAACCTTGAATATACTACAATTATTCTCATTCTAAGACTTAAATTATGCAGCTGCTTTTTGTAAAGTCTATCAGGGGAGTCTGTCATACTATGTCTACAGCATGCTGAAAACTACAACACGTGGACATTCTGTATTCATGCATTTCAATCTGACCGTTATGCCAAGATATAAGAAGTTATAAAAAGTCCTAAAATAACATACAAATAAATGACACAAATAAATTAATCAATCAATAAAATATTTGATTTATTAAAATATATTGTATTTTTTTCTTCTCTATATGTATGTTGTTTTTCCATTGTAAGTACGTTATGTATAGTACTATTTTCGTATGTATAGTACCATTTTCCTCAGCAGAAGGTTACCCGACGAAATATTACATTTTGAAGGTAAATCTAAGTTTTAATTTAATTTTAAAAAATAAATAAATAAATAAATAAATTTCTAATACCAACAGAGCCCTCTCGATGAAGGCTCTACTGTGTGATAGATGACCCTGACTTTCAGCTTCGGGACGCATAAATCCAGTCGCAGTCATCTGTCACACAGTAGAGCCTTCATCAACGGTACTATCGCTTACATAGATCGGTTGTATTATCGTGTATGATCCTTGGTGAAGTATTATAAATATAAATAAAGCTTAAATAATACATCTGAATCATGTTTGCAACCCCGCAACTTGATCTAGTCTACCAGATTATGGGTAAAATAGGAATGGGTGGCGGTCATCTTGGAAAATGACTGCCATTGCTGCCACAGGAAAAATCTGCGGTGGCTCTATAGCTAAAAATCTTCCTTCTGACATGCCCCAGCTGTGTGCCGGATTTCATGCTTGTATCACCAAAGGCACAATTCATTCACATATCTGCTGTACTATTACCTCTGGTTCGTGTAACAGATTTGCTGGTAATTATTTATTGTGTCCCAAGCTTTTAATTGTAATAATGGCAATAATACAGATTTATGGTTGAGAGAAAATATTAAACCTTTTACAGTATAGCTTTATAGCTGCATGTTTCCAGGGTTGAACGCAAGAATACTGTATTTTGCTTATCATTACTAAGTTGTGATTAAAGAGAAGTCTTATTTTATTTAACAGCGACAGCTGAATTATTCATCTCAGGGAATTTCAGCTTACTATTTGAAAAATAATTTTGAGTAGTTAAAATAAACTGTATAATATATAGCTACAAATTAAATACCCTCATAATAAATGTAAATGTTTTTCTCTTGTGCAAGGTCAATATGCCATATGTCCTGTATAGTACACTTTAAAATAAAATATATTTGGTATGCCCAGTTATTTTCCCCCCCTAATTTATCCCCAATTTGGAATGTCCAATTATTTTTTCCCCTCACCGCAGCGATTCCCACACAGCTCAACTAAAGGTTCAGTGGTTGTCCTCCAATCCCAGGACAAAGCCAGCTTCCTATTTTACACTGAGGAACTCGAGAGCAGATGTCAGCGAGCTCTGTAGTACAAAAGCCAGTCCTGAGCTCACTCTGCACCTGGCCAGCAGGGTCCAGTGTAGCGCAGTGATGAGAAGCAGTCACTGCCAGTTTATCCTCCCGAACCCACTGAAGCGCCAGAGCCAATGTGGCACTTCCTTCAGAATCCCCAGCGAAGACTGCTGACTTTGCACAGCCAGAACGTGAACCTGTGCTCCCCTGATTGTATGACTCACACTGCACACCACACAGCTGTGCTTTTACCACATGAGCCACTCGGGGACCCCGAACAGTACACTTTTTAATAAGGATTTTCAAAATACAATAATTGTAAACATCTCTCAAGGCTAAGCAACAGATAATATAGTTGCATAATTGATCAACTACTGTTGTATATGTAGCTATATGTAGTCTGAATATCTTTGTAATATGTTAACAGTTTCGATTTACCTGCATTTTAGAAGGGTTTACAACAAAGGTGGGGCTATGCTAACATTAAATTAAAAACACAATTAAAAAGACAGTTCAAATTAAAAAAATGTAAAAAAGTAGTACAGCAGTCTCTTTAAGTTGTCCCGACCATATGACGTTGTGAATGGTATGATACGCTGTTTATCAATCTAAAACTGACAGGAACTCCCCTTCTGATTTGTACCATTTTTGTATCAAATACTTCATAAAAAGCAAATTAAGTGTGTGACAAAATAGTGCATTATGGAAAGAGAATGTATCGTTTTGGCTTGCTAAAAGTTGTAAACATAGCTATACTAATCTTATTTTTTTAAGAATTCCATCCAAAATTACTTTTATGAATCTAAGTTCATTTATTTCTAAGAAGCTTAAACATTGTGAAAAGCACTGAATTCAAGGTTTTTAACAGAAATATAAATACTAAATTTTTCAGAAGGCTGACTGTAACAGGGTGATGTGTTATATGTGTGGGTAGTCACTGGATAATACTGAGACACAGAGGACTGGATTTGACACACCGCACAGGCGCGCAGATTTATGATTTATGTGCTGACACTAGGATACCAGCAATGGTAGCCCTAGTGTCACATTTAATAAAGAAACGAAAACAAAAACAAAGCTCAAAATAAAAGTTTGCCACACAAAATGGTGTGTGCTAGTCTCACTAAAAGAAACGTCCCGCTCCAGGAACCTACCACGCTATGGTAACCCTCTCTATACTTGTTTTGGGATCCACGTCCCCTAAACTGACCTATTACTGTTGTCCCCAAAGTCCCGGCCTCCCAGCGGTCATTGTGACGGTCCTGGCTGAGCAAGCACCTTCACTGGCACCGTCTTGCAGTTGAAGGGTTCCGTAGTAGTTCCTGCAGAGCGGACGCTCCCCTCCTTCCCTCAGCGCCTGTCTGTGTGTCAATGGCCATGCAGTAGCCCCGAGCCGTGGTGCAGACACTCCTTTAACCGCTCAGCATCTACGGGCACGCCCCCCAGCCAATCTGGATCCCCAAACCAGCCCAGTGCAGGGCGAGAACACACTGCACGAACCAGCGACAGGGGTCCCTGTCACACTGACATTAAATTGTTTTGTTATTTTTCACAATAAAAAAACTTTTTTTCTATTCATTTAAAATCATGCATTTCCAGCCAGCTGGAAGTGAGTACTTTTTCATAAGCCTTTCTTTGCTTTGCCAGTCCCTTGGATTTATTGATCAATCTTGTCATACTAATGCAAATCATTTTCTACCTCTCCCTTGGCACTTTCTTGTAATTTCCTTGCACTCTTCTTCTTGACAGTGGATGATTGCATTTTAATAGCTGTAAACAGCATTTTAATAGTTGTAACCTTTTTCAATGGCAGCCATTTCTACCTATAATCTCTGGCCGTTCTGCATTCTTTACAGATTATAAACACTTTTAGGCCTGCCAGTAATTTTGAAATGAATGTGTTGCACAATTAATTGTTTGAAGAATATTTGTTTGCAGTTGCAGTTTGGCAAATATATTTTTGTATTTTTAAACATGTTTAATTTATTTATATAATTTCATATACAGTATATTATTAATTGATTGAGATATTTTTCAGAAAACATTTTTCTTTACAGACAAGTGCCACTACTTCATTATTGGGGTTAATTTCAGAAGTTGGTAGGTGGGGTGGAGTAAGTTGTTTACTTGGCTGATTTAAACATAATTCAGAGATGTCAAAGGTGGAGGATCTGAAAGAGTGAGACTTTTTCTAAGTGTATGTCAATGCTGAAGGTGCACAGTGAGATGACCAAACAACACTTTTATTATGAGCTGTTTAGTACCATAAAAACAAATACAGATACTGTACCAATTGTATTAAACCAACAAAAAAAAAATATATATATTACTGAACTGTCTATTGATGGATCTTGCAAGGCCTCTTGCTTTTCTATGACTTTATTCCAGTTATTGTAATTACATTTTGTGCTTGCTTAAAAAATAACATCAAAATGGTGAAACTAAAACAGCATATTATTACTTTTGGCTGTTTCCCATTTCTCACACATACAAAAGGAAAATATTGAACATTAGCGAACTCTCCAGAGACCTTCACATTGCTCAGGTACAAAAAGATTTTATTGCCCTTAACTTTTTATAGAATACTGGACTGCTCTAGCAGCATACCTGATAGCTCTGCCCTGTCTCTAAATAATCCTTCCCTTATCCAACCCTCGGGAGCCAACCTCCTAGTGTAGAGTTAAAAATGAACTGAAGAAGGGTCAATATTAAGAATCTTGTCTGTTTCTCATGCGAGCAGAAAGACAAGTGGAGAATAGGTCTAAACTGGGTGTACTTTAGTTGAACTCAAGATTCTGCACCCTGCTAACACAGGAAATATTGCTGTTGACTCAATCAGCAATTCGTGGACAATCAGGTGGTAAGAATGTGATAATCATAATTTCAAACTTATGATGTCTTAATATAGGGCGATCAACTGCTTAAAAACAGGTGAAAGATAGTCAAAGCATTGCAGCCAATTAGTCATGTAAGGGCATCGTCCAAGTTAAGATACATATATAAATTGGACCAGGATAAAACTTTATTGTGCACCTATTCTATAATCAAATATTTTGCACATTGTGTTGTTTCTGTATTATTAATAATCAATGGCTATTAATCTTTAATAACATATAATTTGATTGTTAACATTTACCATTGTTCAAGACTTGTCATTGATATTTCATAAATCATATGAAATAACTATTAATTAATACAAGGCTTATATATTTGAAATCAACATAATTATAATTAATACCACAAAACCCTACACTATTATAACCCAAATCAAACCCACGAAAAACACCAATGGCTCACTTGTCAATCACGACCTTGATATTGGCATTTCCCAACCCAGTCAATGCCACAGACACATACACTGGTGTGTGTCACTGTGGAACCACCCAGGGAAAAGGTTGGTCCCAAGCCCTTTTGCCCTTTTACCCAAATGGGAGAGATAGCACTTTACAATATTTCTACAGTATTTGAAGATACTAACTAGGTTTAATTTGTCACAGTGTAAATCATACAGCATTTGGGATGTATTCCATTTTGTTCCATTTAATAACTACAACACATATGTCACTTGTAGTCTTTATTTAAAAATGTCAATAGAAAGTTGAATAAATGTTGATGTTTTCAGGCATTAAGTATTTTGTTTTTTTTTCTGACCATCCAACATGTAAATGCTTCACATTGATGCAGTGTATTTTTTTCAGATACACCTGGAAAACAATTACTTGAATGTATGTGAACGCAAACTCAAAGTATGTGAACGCAAATTTATACGACCAACATTTTAAGATTGATGTGTAAAATAATCTTGTAGACAATCATGTAATGTAATGCCACTTGCCTAAGCAATTTGACCAATTTTTGAAAATAACTCGTCCTAGTACTTTGCAGAAGTAGGAGGTTATCCATTACATATTCAAGCTCTTTTTTTCTGACATTACTGGTTAGCACTTGGACTATCTAACCTTTCAGTAGTCCAAGGTTACTGCTATTAATGTCTGTGAAACCAACAGTAACAGAGATGATATTTTTTACATATGGTAATTACATTAGCAGCTATTTGCAGAACTTGAAGGTCACATCCTGTATTGTCTTTTAAATTGTTTTTTTTGTCAAGTGCAGAGAACCAGCAAGCTACAAGATACTGTTTGGATATGTCATATGTTATAAAGAGGTTTTCAGATAATAATTTACTTATTTCTCCTTTGAGGACAATTAAGTTTCATTCAATGTTTATTTTTATAGTGACAATAAATATATAGGGACAACAGACAAGCACTCTAAGTAATGTATTTGTTAAATTATTAGACTTGCCATGAAACACTACAGTACATTTAAAATTACCCTCACATTTTAAAATCAGCTCACTGGACCATTTATGCAAATTCATGGTTAAAGTGTCATGCCTAATTGATTCGTTATGTTGTTTGGGTCCTAAATCATTTCACTTAGTGCTTCGTTGTAAATTTTAAATAAGAAATGTTCTACAAAGAGGCAAGGCATGGACAAAGTGGAAACAAACATGTGACAAGTACCGCTGATGCATGTAGCATCCAGTAACATCTATGCCATTCATTTTATCCTAAAAAGCATTCTCATTAGCTGTAATAAAGAGTGACGTGCAGTACCAGGCAGTATTGGCTGTGCAGTGAAAACAAAGACATACTGTTCATGGTCATTGTTTATACTCATTACTCATAAAACAGAAGCGAGTTGATCATTTAAATTCATGCCCACTGTGGGCTTTATTTTTTAATGATACCAGCTAAATATTATTTGTTCCTTATCCACATCAGGTCAGGTACTTGAACGCACTTAGATGGTTAACGACATCATCAGACAGCCCATTTGTGCATGAATTGCTTTTTATAAACAGGCAAGTGAATAACACTGCCATATTTAACCTTGGTTAAAATGCCAAAATTCATTTTTATGCATTCAATAAGTTACTCTGTTGTTCCATTAACATCACAGAAAAACAATGTCATGCACTACCTGCCCACAGCTCAACATCATCACAGCTATCAAAAGTAAAAGCACAGGATTTAGTTACTAACAGGTGGCAGGTAAACACAATAGGGGCCCTACAGGTACATTTTTTGGGTGTATATTCAAAATGTCCCTTTTTGTTCCAAATATCATCTAGAACAAAGAGCATACATCTGTCTTGTTTTTAAAAATAATTTGTCATTGTAAATTATACTGCAGGTATTTACCATTACAGAAATAAAACAGGGACAGTATGAGGTAGTTTGGAAAGGGATCAACACTACAAATGGGAGAACTGACGACACAGGATATACTGTACTAGGTATGAAAATAGTCTGTTGATGTTAATAACAATAATAATAATAATAAAAGAAGAATGTGCTTATACAGTATATGGTGTGTGTATAAATACATTAATTAAATCGTGCAGGATCTTCTTTACACAGTGCTAGCTAGGGTGTCAATAAAAATTATTGCAATTCTAAACTGTTTGTAACAATGCCATGGACATTGAACAACATGGCATTTGGTAGCCATATTCTCCAACTTTAAACTCACAGCTTCCAGGGCTAAACCCCTTTGGTTGGTTGATGGAATTCTTGCACGTATGCCTCCTCAAAAAAGGCCCTGCTGTCAAATATGCAATATTTGGGGGCAGTTGCCAGTGTTATGGCAGCTCTTTTGTGAACATACACTACACAGGAAGATGGTACCCTTATAAAAGTGTACCACTGTACACTGCCTTTGCATATTTTATATAGTGTAGCATTATTATTATTATTATTATTTATTTCTTAGCTGACGCCCTTATCCAGGGCGACTTACAATTGTTACAAGATATCACATTATTTTTACATACAATTACCCATTTATACAGTTGGGTTTTTACTGGAGCAATCTAGGTAAAGTACCTTGCTCAAGGGTACAGCAGCAGTGTCCCCACCGGGATTTGAACCCACGACCCTCCGGTCAAGAGTCCAGAGTCCTAACCACTACTCCACACTGCTGCCCCTGCATGAACTGTAGGAGTCACAGTTGCACTGTATACTGTACTTACCACTTTTTAGGACTACAATTTAAACCACAGTAATGCAGAAAATTAAAAAAGGTGTTAGTATGAACTATTTTCAAACATTCATTTCAGCTGCAATTAATGAAATTAATTTGAAATACAAGCCAGTGATTTTACATGGAGTGATTTGTTTCAGACAGCTCACAGTTTCTGCTGAGTCCTTCCTATTTAAAATCATTAAACAACTCTGTATGTGTTTGTCACTAGCAGTGTTTTATCACTTGTACAGATTAATTATGAAAAATCGGTCGAATTTAATTAATAATTATTCTGCTAGACTTCATGCAAAGCATATATATATATACAGTATATAATTAGCAAATTGTGTAATGATGTAATTTTTAATGACAAGACTCATTTCTAAATTTGATTTACATTTCTAGATAAAAGCTATTGATATATGCAATGTTAATTAGATGTGTTTTTTTCAATGTAAACTCATATAGTTGAGGTGAAATACCCATAATGTCATTCATTGTATTACATTCCCTCCAGTATGAAATGGAAAATGGGTCAGCCACACACATTTTAAGTTTATTATTCTTTACTTAACCCATATCGTGCCTACCCACATATGGCGTACATACAAAAAAAGGCATGTAAATGGAAGGGTGGACACTATGCTCGTGATGCAGCCAAGTCCAACCAGCCAATATGATTGTATATTAAATCCGCAAACTGTAATGTCTTATGCTGTGATGAGACCACATAAGAACGTAAGAAAATCTAGAACGAGAAAAGGCCATTTGGTCTGTTAGCATGGTCTGTTAGCACTCAGGAGAAGAAAAAAATAAATAAAAAACCCTAACCAAGTTAGTAGGGGAAATTAAACCTCTGGGAATCCATGGCTAAATGGACCGTCCATTCTCCAGGTGGCTAGCTAAAGGTCTTATTATGGTCACAGAGAAGGTTATACAGTATTGTTCATGACAGCATCCAGTCTATTCTTGAAGGATCCGATAGTCTGTGCTTCAACAGCTGCAGTTCCAGTGGTTCACCACCCTTTCCGTGAAAAAGCTCTATCTCCTAGGTTCTGAGTATGCCCTTCTTTAGCTTCCACCAGTGGTTCTGTTTTCTGTGACCTGTGAAAAATAATTCTCAGCAGTTGCATCAAGGACCACAGTATATATCAGAAACTTAGAACCACTATACCTTAACCATTGGATGCCAGTTTATTGACACTTCCATGTGATATCCAACTACACTCCTACACAGACACTTCCCCTTTTTAAATTGAAACTAACAGAACACCTCTTTTGGGTGTACAAAATGTTATTGGAATTTATCCAACTGTTCTGTAGATATTTACCCAAAATAAAGAGTTTTAGAATTTGAATTTTACCGTTACTCAGTTATGCAATTTATTTGTATTCATTAATGAGATTAAATAACAAGAGTAGACACATACAGAGGGTCCTCATAATCTTAAACTACGAGCTTTCACGTTGTGAACATTCTATTGATGTGTACTGTGTATGGGGTTAAATTGTACAAACTACTGCATAATCTGTTTTATGATGAACCCAAGAGTTAGCAATTAAATTCAAAACGACTCGAACAGTCCATTTCTTGGTTCTAGCTGGCATTCTGTAGAAGCTGATCATCCTGTCACACATGTCCACCCTACCCATGTTCGCATTGTACTCTTGAACTGCTGCAGGATGTGACACTCGCAGATATAGCGCTTCATTGCTGGGCCAACGTCTACAGCTGTCTTGGGACTCTATTCCATGCACAGTCAAAGCCATCAGTACTCATTTATTGCCAAACCACATGGTTACAAGAACTTCAGAATTTCTTCTTTTCTGTCATTTCTGCTACCCCTCTTCCTAGGTGTTGTAGTTTTGTCATTAACCACCTGGCATTCTCTTAGGATCCTGGACTTCATGATTGTTCCTGTTGCTGGTAGGCCTTTTTATGGACATAAACAGAAACGTATCTTTCTGCCTGCCATGAAATGTGTATCCAGGAAATCAAAAATTATTATGTCATTAGAAAGAAAGTACATCAATAATTTCTTGTGTAGGATTGAGTAGTTTTTAATTAGAAACACGATGTCCTGTAGAGTGGACAAAGTTAATGGTCTGGGTTTCAGGAGGATATATTTGTTTTTTAATCTTTAGAACACAAACTATTAAATAAAAAAAGGCAAATCAGTAATGTATTTGTAATATAGTTAGCTACGTGAATAAAGCAAGCACATTTAATGAACAGTAAAAACAAGAAAAAGCTAAATTAATTAATTTAACTATGCAAACATCCTGAGAGCACTCTTATAATGGAGCTTAATTACTAACGATAAATATTTGCTATCATTTAATACACACACATGCATTCGGGCAGCAGTTTGGAGTAGTGGTTAGGGCTCTGGACTCTTGACCGGAGGGTTGTGGGTTCAATCCCCAGTGGGGGACACTGCTGCTGTACCCTTGAGCAAGGTACTTTACCTAGATTACTCCAGTAAAAACCCAACTGTATAAATGGGTAATTGTATGTAAAATAATGTGATATCTGTATAATGTGAAATAATGTATAATGTGATATCTTGTAACAATTGTAAGTCACCCTGGATAAGGGCGTCTGCTAAGAAATAAATAATAATAATGGATGAGCAGTGCAGCCTAGCCACGGGCAGAATGTTGCATCAAAAACAGATGTTTTCCATCTACCTTATCCCAAAACTAAAGCCTTAAATGTCTTTTGAGGCACGTATTTTGCTAAAACAAGCAGAGCTCAAAGTCAAGTGGTTTCAATTGCTACACATTTAAAAAAAACACCATGAAACTATTGGAAATAACAAGCCAAGAAAATCACTTCTTTCATATGTGATTGCAGCATAAAATATAATCCAATTTTTCCTGTTATCAAAGCGATAGGCTTAGCATTGAAAAAGACACTTACTCTAGAACTGTCACATAAATTACAATATGTTTAAATAAGGATTTTTGGATTTTCAAAGAAATGCTAATCAGGAGCTGAGAAGGCATTCCTCAGCTTTTACAGACTTGTGAGCTCCATGCAGGGGGTTTGACATTTGCCACATAATGGGAATTGCTAGTTATTCCTTGTATTTGTATGAAAAATGACTTATATCACTTACCGGTGTAAAGTACTTACTTTGCTACTCCTGAAAACATGCTGGGGAGGCTTCACCTCTCACTTTTTTCATGATATTTAAGAGTAGTCTAGACTATTTATGATAATAATGAGCAAACAGAAGTAGATAAGTTTGGTTGATGCTTCAAAAAGAGCGAAAAATCTTTCTTCTGATGACCCAGAATGTAAGAAGGAAAAGATCATAAAAGCACCGAACCGTCTGTTTCTGGCATTAACGGTGGTGGAGTTTAAGCGCTGAAAATACTGAAGCGGTGTCAAGAAGTTACACAAGACAAGGTTTCAAGGCTAAACTTCATTTGTTTTTACCTTAATAAATCGTTTTTACAAAGCTGCTGTCAGCCACAGGTCATGTTCCAGCCAATCCAGAACGGACACCTCACCCTGCTGGAAGGTTCCAGAATAACAGCTGTATGGAAATCCCCCGGCCCAGGTGCCTGTCTGGGGATCGTAGCACTGTAGATGAAAAGGGGGCGGTGCCCCAGCCTGAATGCGGGTAACCTCGCTGGATGGAAAAGTACAGGCTGAGTTCTCCCATTCACTCCAGCACGCTTGACCACGCCCCCGACCCACGGGGTGTGCTCTTCCAGGTTGTTAACAAGCAGTCGGCACGCTGGCCTTGCCCACCTAACCAGCCAGCCTCGGGATCCGCCTTTACAATATATTGGCAGCATTAAATGTTAGACCTGCATTATCTGAATTCTGCTGCTCTTTCAGGATTGAGCACAGTAAGTGCACATTTATACAAGTTTCATTTGTATTTTAATTTTATCAGTGTCTTATTATTATTATTATTATTATTATTATTATTATTATTATTATTATTATTATTATGTGTTCATATTTAGAAAGGGAAACGGTGATGCAATTTGATTGCAGTTTTCTGATGTGACAATGTAGGTATATGAGATGGGATGTCGGTCTGGTTCAGTTTTGCTTACCATGTGCAAGATTTTTGGGAGTGCTCCTGGTTTATCTTATGCTATGGTATATAATGGTTCTTGAGTTGTAATTTGTGATTACTGGTAGGTTAGGGAATATCTGTGGTAATTATAATTAGAAATATACCTGTGGGATGGTACCAATGAGGTGGAAGCATGGGCTTTACAAGGGTCAGCAGTGCACATAGAAATGATAGACTGAGCACAAATTTACAGCAGCTGACTAGCTAGACCCGATAATATCGATCTGACTGTGATTTATTTCTTTTATCTCTGATTTTCTTTTCATTTTAACAGGGCATTGTAAAATAAGATTATTTTCTTAGACAGAGATGAAAGAAAGAGAAACAATCAGATAGAGATTGAATGATAATAATGCCTGATATTCATCATAATGGAAATGACCCAGACAATGAAACAAAAATTGAAGTTACCCTCCTTTTCGATTCTCCTTCTTGATTTTGTAAACAAATCTGGCATTTTGTTCCCGAAACAGTTGAGTGACATTGGCTCTTCTCACCATTTTTAGGCCTATATTTGAAATACAAAACATATTCAGCACTGCCACCTGCACAGTGATGTAGAGGAAGAAGTTACTTGTAAAACAAGTGCAGTCAAAATACACTACAAATAGGCATTGTTTCCTGTGGTATCAGTTTCTGAGCCTTAAAGTGTATTCATTTTCTTGTTCATAATGTTCTTAAAAATTAAATTGCTTTCAATCAGCTACCATGTAAAAGGCCCATTATAATGTTGTGGCAAGTAGTCCACTTACCCTTCGCTATCTTGTTTGCATGTAATTGGGAGTGTGTCTCTGAAATGATTGATAAAAACTGAACTGGGGACATAATGATAACACATCAGGATGTGTGTTACTTAAGTGTTGGGTCTGTTAAATGATCAAATCTGAGGAGAAGATGGAGTGAATGAGTGAGTACGCTTGTTTTGAAAAACCTGATTGACTTCTCATTTTATATGTGCATGAAATAAAAGTACAGTACAAAAAGAAGCGCTGAGGCAGGGTGAAAGCCCTGCCAGTGCACAGGTGTGTGTGTGGTGGGGGGATATTCCTCCCTGTCAAAACACATGGGAATGTGGCTGGAGACATTGACATTGCCACTACACATTGTCGATTACAAAAAACATAATTGCCTGTTCCCTGAGGTCGGGTTAAGAAGCAACATGCTGCTAAAATGTTAATTTACTTACCGTAACTCTGGTTCCCTGAAAGAGCAGATGACCACCAAACAATACGTTTGGGATATGCCTGCCTTGGGTAGGTATTCGCTGAGCATCCATGGAGTGACGTCCTTGGTCCCGCCTGCCAAGGGAATAAATAGTTGCTCCGCGGTGCTCACTTTCTCTTTTGCATCGAACCTACAAATGCAAGTGATGCAACCTTGCAAGGTTTGGTGGTCGTCTTCTCTTCAGGGAACCAGGGTTACGGTAAGTAACCCAACATTCCCTTTCAATTCGAAGACAACCGCAAACCAATACTTTTGGGAAAAGTATACCAAAGCCGTCGCAAGGGAACGTGAGCGGACAGCATATGAGGGACGCCTCGCTAACGCCAACTAGTGTTGGTGGTGTGCGCGTACAACCTCAAGGACCCTCATTACCACATTAAGTCGGTAGAACCTGGAGAATGTATGCAGAGTAGTCCAGCTAGCTGCAGTACAGATGTCAGTTAATGATGCACCTCGAAACAGAGCCCATGACGTGTCCAGGTGGGGGTAGGCCGGCATTATTGTACGCAGTCGATACTGTGTCCACAATCCAGTCGGACAGTCGCTGTTTCGAGAGGGTTTGACCCAGGGTGCTTTCACCATAGCAAACGAAGAGCTGGTCATACTGATGCAGCGCTTTCATCCTATCCACATAACCTCTCAATGCTCTCACTGAGGCCACTAGTTCCACTGATTGGTTCAAGTGGAAAGCCGTAATCAACATAGGTATGAATGCAGGGTTCATGCACAACAATAGCCTGTTTCCATTATCCCAAACATGCATACAGGAACTGTGTACAGACAGGCCCAGCTTGTCCACGCCTTCCAACACGGACCAGCATGGCTCAGCTGCTGTCGACCAAGGAACCTGCAAAAAAGTTTGCAGCGTGTCCCATCAGGGCCGACATGGAGCGCAAAAATCCCAGTGGGGAAGAAGACCACATTCGAGGAAGCCGCCATTGAGAGCACATCCTCCTCCTCTGCCATCCGTGCAGGTGATTCCAGCTCACTCTGAGATCCCCTGGGGAGATAGGAGCTGGTACTGGGACGGGTGCTGGCGGAGCCAGCGGTGCCTTCAGGTCCATTATGTCCCTCACCTGCACAAGCACAATTCATGCCCATCCTCCTGGGTCATGTTCGCCCTGCAGGATGTGCAAGCATGGAACGAAGACATGCTAGCTGGGGTATAAACCCTGGGCGCTGCACACCATCTTACACTGACTGCAAGGCACGGGAGCGCCTAAGCACCACGCACCGTGAGCACCGAATACTGTGTGCACTGAGTATCGTGTACACCGAGCGCATTGAGTATCACGTGCACCGAGGGACTGAAGCGGCATGCGCACCGCGTGCACCGAGAGCAGCGTGCACCGAGAGCACCGTGTGCTCCGAGCACTGAGGCGTTATGGGCACCGAGCACCATGTGTACGTAGTGCACCGAGCATCGAAGTGCTATACACGCCGAGGCACTGAAGCACTAAGCACCGTGAGCACTGAGTACTGTGCGCACCAGATGCACCGAGCACCATGCGCACTGATGCACCGAAGTACAAAGGGCTGAGAGTGCACTGTGGTACCAAAGTACCAGGGGGCAGCTAATGCAGCAATGCCTACCCTAACCACATGTAGTCAGCCACCTGGTCAGCGCACAGCATGCACCAGGGGAGACACACAGTCCGAAGCCATGGCGGGCGAGAGCTCAGTTAGTGAGAGAAAAAGAAGAAGGGAGAACACACTTTTTTTTTGTTTTTTGAAGGCCCAATGCACTGAGGTTTGTGGGCCGAGGCAGCTGGCGCGGTCTACTCGACAGCGGGGCAGGCTAGAACACAGCCTTGGTGGAGGAACACACGGCTGACTGGCTGTTGTTTTTATTTTGCCAGAGCTGCGTGAACGACAGCCGCCAGAGTCACTGAATGGCGGGGGCGGCAAGCCGAGCCCTGGCGGAGGAACGGTGTTCTCCCTGAATGTGTAGGTTGAAAGACAACACACACACACACCAGTACTGCACAGGCAGTCACACTCATACGACGAACAGCTGTAGAAAATACAGCCTGCAACACATGCGAAGCAGGCCGTGAAGGAGAAAGAAATAGAGCTGCTGATTCAAGCCGGCTCTCAGCACGAATACGAGGGAATTGCAGTCGACTCAAAAACACACTCGGGTTAGTGACACGTACCTTAGAGAAGCGTACCTTCTAAGCGACTATTTATTCCTTCAGCAGGCGGGACAGAGGACGTCAATCCATGGAGGGTCCTATCGGCAGCTCTGACATAAAATGCTCAATGAATACCTACCCAAGGCAGGCATATCCTAAAGGTATTGGTTGGTGGTCATCTTCGACTTGAAAGGGAACGTATTCAGCACCTTTCATTACCATTATGATTGAATAAATAAATAGAAATATTTTGAAAAAGTAGATGAAAAAAAAAAAAGATTTTGTTTATGCATCCCAAAGCTGCCAGTCTCTACGGCTAAATCTGTGGTGGGTCTTTACATAGAGTTGTCTAATAATTGAGAATCATATTAAATGCTAACAAACCAGTTTATATTTAGGGGACTAACACCTTGATTACATTTGGGAATAGAGGCCTTAGAGTTGGTTGTGTGGTATGCTTGTTTCTGAATAAAGAAGGTACAAAGATACTGGGAATGTACTATTTATTGTAGGAGTCCCTGTAACTTTGAAGCTATTGCCTCAGAAAAATAAAAATGGCCCTGTCTTATAAGATCTCCAAAGTCTACTGCTGATTACAAAGTAAGCAAATTTATATGTGTTTGTTCCATGCCTTTTTTGGAAGGTGGAATAGTACATTATAAAGTACATTATGATAATAAAACAATTGTTTTTTTTTTATTAAAAGTGCTGAAACCACTCCTCTCTTGTTTGGACACTCTCTCTTCCCCTTCATCTGGGGTATGAATGTGCTTTTCCCAATTCAATTACCCATTCTGCTTCCCCCTAAGGTATTTCATGGTATTTTTAGTTGTCTTTTTAATTGTACTACAAACTACACTTACAGCATGTATTTTGTAACTGCATTAGTGTACAAGTATATTTCCTCTATTGTTTTATTACTAATGTTCCATTGGACAATTATGCTCACCGTTGAATGTCTGTACAGTCTACATTAAGATGGTGAATTGGTATTTATAAAATACCTTTTATTAACATGGTATAAACAACCTATTACACTGGTGTGCAGATGACTTCTTTATTTTAGGTGATGTTTGCCTACACACTTTGTAAAAACAGATTTACTAACTATTGTATGGCCTACAGATTCTTTATTAATATTCTTTCACAGGAAGAGCCATTTAGGTGAAATAATTAGTTCAATGTTTATTTACAAGCTTTTCTAATTAAATATATTTTAAGATTACATTTGCAATTTAAACTCCTCATAAAGACTAATTTCTACCAACCAGTACCTGCAGACTTAAGAGTTCCAAAACCCCCAGTTCGGTGATTGCACAACTTGTGTCCAAAAGCAGCCTCCTCATCAGCCTCCTCTTATTCTTCCTCTGCTCTCAACAACACTCCTTTCTTCAGGAATCATGTGCCTGTAGTTTTTCCTATTCATTCTTCAGCTCTGCCTACTTTTTCTTCAAGCAAAGATTCTCATGGAAGACTGTGGCCAAGTGCCCGCCTCTGTGCGTATTTATGTGTTCTGTGTTGCGTGTGGAGTGTTAATGTTTGTGTATAGATATTGCTGCACGGGATATAAATGGGTCTGTGTAGCACGAGTGATTTAAAATATATAGTTGTATTTAGGTACAGGGATTGCACAAACACTTCACATGCATTTAAAGTAATTAGTAGTATGTGAGCACGGGATTGCACAGATTAGTTCACGTGCTGGGATTCAAGTGAATAATTAATTAGAAATTTAATCTAGGCACAAAAGTATATATAGATGCATGTTTCACTAACTCTGGGTTGGGTGTTCGGTGAGTAGTGAACAGGAGATAGAAGAAGAGTAAAATAAAGTAAAATAATAATAATAATAATAATAATAATAATAATAATAATAATAATAATAATAACACTGTGTTTGTTTGTCTGTTTGTCCACTGTTTGTTTAGTGTTAGTCCGTTTTGTTTGTCTATTTATTTTGGCCTCAAGTACTGTGTGCTGTTTTTGTTTAAAACCTTTTATTTTGTATATTATTAAACCGCGCAACAGTGCAATTCACATTTCACCTCACAGTACTGTGTGTTTCTTCCTTGTCTGACGTCACCACTATAGCCTGCTTGTCACAAAGACCCATCAAATATCCCGGTGGCAGATAGCTGTGCAATCATTTCAATTCCTCATTCTGCTCCCTGTAACATCCCTGCTCCATCAGATCTAATTTCTGGCCTTAATAATGGTTTAAAATCTATCCCTTCTTCCACTATATTTTGTAAAAATCTCCAATCTGCTATAAAGGAACAAGAAGTCGTCGACTCTCTCATCAATTCTGAGATCTCAAAGGGGTTCATGGAGGCCCATTTCCAGCCCTTCCCATCCCTCAATTCCACATCAATCCTGTTGGAGTAGCTACAAGGAAAATGTCAGGCAAGAAACGCCTCATCATTGACCTTTCTGCCCCTTGCGGCTCTTCTATCAGCAGCATTAATTCTCTCATTCCCTTGGATCAGTTTTCTCTTCAGTTCATTACCATATTTGATGCTATCCATTGCATCAAAATATCTGGATGGGGTTCCTTGTTAGCTAAAGCAGACATTTCCTACACCTTCAGTTATGCCGATACTCCCTTCTCTCCGTCATCTTTTTGGTATCTGCTGGAGGGGGCAATTTTACTTTGTCACTAAACTAACTTTTGGATGCCACAGCAGCCCTGAGATCTTTGATTCCCTCTCGGAAGCCCTCTGCTGGATTGTACTAAATATTAATCACATATGTTTTCTGATGCACTTATTTGACGACTTTCTCCTTATTTCTCCTCCATCCAGCTGAAGCACTCTTAGAACTCAGGTCTCTCTTCTCAGCTTTTGGTGTCCCTCTCAGAGAAGAAAACCATCTGTCCAGTCCACTATCAGTTCTTAGGAATAGCAGTGGATACTCTCCAATTTGAAGCCTGCCTCCTGATGAACTGGAATGCATTTGCTCTCTCATTCAATCCTTTGAGATCAACCATTCCATTCTAAATGGAACGTTCTTTCTCTCCTGGGACATTTCAATTTTGCAATTCGTCAAGGCAGGACATTTATTTCTCGTTGTCTTGCTCTCTACAACAGCTAAAAATGTCAACTCACGCATTAATATTACAGCTGAATCCTGGAAAGACATCAGGATGTGGTCCTCTTTCCTGCAGCACTGGAACAGCCTTCTCCAAACCTTTCAAAGGTTTGGAGAAGGCGTTACTAGTAGCAACGTGACGTCAAATAGAGAGGAGCCACGCGCAGCAAGCACGGCTTGCTTTGGGATACGAGAACGCACCCCTGATACTTACCTGTGCTGACTTCCTGTAGTCCGGGCAGCACCATTAGGTAAAAATAAAGGGGAATTATTTTTTGCATTGTTTATCTTGTGCTTGCTTATTTATTTGATACACATGCATGTTTGTATGTTTGTTTTATAATGATTGTGTATTAGGATTTATTAAATATATTGGAAGTATGTATTTATTCTAAATGTTTGACAGTTTAATAAGCAACCACTCACTTGGTTTAGTCAGGGGCAGGGGTATACCTGCTCAGGTATAAATGCTGGCATTTCTGGGCAGTCGGGGTGAGAGAAGCCAAGGGATAACTTGAATCCTTGCTAAGCTTAACTGGTGCTTTTTTATTTGTGTCTGCTTCTTTGCCAATACTAGTGTATATAGTTTATTTGGTTTCTTGTTTTGTTCTTGTTATTAATAAAAACATGAGTTTGCACCAACTCCTTTTGTTCATGCCTGCTTTCCTGCATAGCATCACACACCGCTGGCCGTGACTTCTACAGGGGTGCACGCATAATCGGTAGCATATCAGAATCGGCACCAATATAAGTTGCACAATAGGCTATCTGCAGTTTTTGTTGTTTTAGCTGATTATGCGCACCAGTATTTACACTATGCTTTAACTTCTCACTGCATAAAATGCAATGCTTGGTTTGGCACACATACTATGACGCAAAAATGCTGAGACTGGAATTTCCCTTGCAGTTGTATGCAACACACATGCAGTACATATGTCATATGTAACAGGACAGCTGATTGCAAGTTGTGTGCAGTTACAATTTCACATGGAGTTGCCACTTCTAAAGATTACAATACATTAAGATGTCTGACAAATAAATAAATAACAATAATAAAAAGTGCTGCCTGTGCTTTTTCTAAGTGTTCCCTGACTATGGGCATGACCCCTCTATGCACGCCCTCATTTAAGCAGTGTGTATTGTGACAGGGTAAGGAGTTCCCTGTCCACTGTTTTGGGAAAAGTCAATATATTGCTTGTTGTAAAACCCACAATGGCCACTAGTGGCAAGTAGTTTGTCAAAATATGTGTTTATGGAGCAGTTAACAAAGGGATTAGGCACAGCTGAGAGTACGTCCATTTCAGTTTAGCAGTTGTGGCAATGGTATAAAAAGCCTGGAGGTGCAGAGCCATCTCTCTCTATTGTTTGTTTTCTTTGTGTGTGCTTTGCTGTTTTCACCTACTGTTTAAACTGCTTGTTCTTAAGGAATATGAAGTATTCTATGGATTGAGTGTCAAAACTTGTATTTATTATTTGATCCGAGTGTTTTTTTGTTATCAGAAAACTGTTTTTCAGGTGGTTCAGCAGCGCAAAGAGTTTTTCACAAAAGCTAAATGATAAACAAAACTATTTTTTTATAAACATAGCTATGCTTCCAATAACAGTTATTACTACCTATATATTGTGATATATTTGAGGACCAACATATTACTCAGCCCATAAAGAATCTGTTGGAAATGGTTCACATTAAATATTCAGCAGTGAGTTTCGTGAAGTGTCAAACAATAAAAGAGAATATACTAGAACATTACTTAATGGATTTTTCACATTGTGGAATAGTAAGCAAAAAAAACAACAACACAGGAGCATAATTTTAAGCACTGATGTACAACCAGATGTAAACATTATTTGCTTATCATTCAGGATTGCAGTGAAAGCAGCCTTGTATGTAAATTAGTATCTTAATTAAAAGGAATGAGAGATTTTTCTGTATTGGGTCTATCTGCTTTAACGTAATGTTTTCTTAAAGTCTGCATGCTGGTGATGCAACTTTAATTTACATAACACATTATCGTTTGCGCTTCTACCAATCAAATCCGTTTGGAGAGAACTTACTTATTAACATAGTAGTGCCATCAGAAAGGGATCTTGCACCATAAACTGTATACTAGCAAAGTTATCCTTTTGTGACAATGTTTCTAGTTAAATTGAAAATGAGTATAAACCTAATAGAACATTAGAAACGGCTCCAGTCAATTAAGATGCAGCATTTCAGGTCATTATACTTCAGGAGCTAAAAAATAAGCACTGAATACAAAGTAAGGAAATATTCATAACAGGGTTGCATTTAAGAATGTCTTAAATAAAATGTCTTTCATGGTATTTAAAAGTAGACTACAGAACTATAATAATTGTCAGATAAGTGAAAACAAAATGTAAGGTTTGTGTTCAGTTGTTTATATAGCAATAAACACAGTACAAATTCTGAAAATCACTTCTTTATAAGTATGTGTAAAGTAGGAGATCATGTGACCCTATCACTGAGATGGCTGCTTGCTGTTAGAGCTCATGCCACCACTTCGCTATTTTCATTTATAATTGAACAACTTGTGCACCTTATATTATTTTTTATTATTTTTGTGTTATATAAAAATGGTCTGCTTACCATCTTTATATGGCTACTTCACGCAAGGAATCCGTTGCTTCCCCTCAATCCACACCAGAGGGAAAGACTATGAAGAAGTCGCTGGGCCCTGATGATTGGCAGAGGTTGCACGCACTTTTCATGGATCAGTTCAAGAAGCAATTGACACAGCTTTGTCAATTCAGAACGATTCAGAACGTAACCAAAACTGCTACTATCCTTTACGCTCTTAAACAGCAGGTTGCTGATATTGCTTCCTCTATGAAGCAGCTACCAGGCAGGATATCACCAGAGCTGATCTTCGACAGCAGAAAAACAAAATTAATCAATATAACGCTTGTATTGATGCTTGTAACAGGGGAGATCTGTGCTGACTGTCTGGCACATGTGTGGTACTGCAGGAACGGGGCAGCAACCTTGTAAATCCGCCTGTCGGTCATGGCAGTGACACGGAGAGGTGGGGAAGAGGGAGTGTTGGCTTTCCCTCTCTCTGAGTGGCTGAGAGGTGGGTCTTGGGGGATTGCTGACCCTATAAGATAACGCTCTGTTGTTCCCTCGGCCTGCCCCTCTAAGACGAAACAAGCCAGCTGGCGGAAGTTCTGCTGCAGGACCGAGCACGGCCACAGAAGAACGAGCACAACAACAAATTAATTAAAAAGAAAAAAGGAATCAATAAATCACTGCGCCAAGCAGCATTTCAAATAAAACATTCTGTCTCCCGTGTGTGTCAGTGAATTGCCCACCACCCTTCCACAATGCTATACATAAGAAAAGTTACAAACGAGAGGAGGCCATTCGGCCCATCTTGCTCGTTTGGCTGTTAGTAGCTTATTGATCCCAGAATCTCATCAAGTACCTTCTTGAAGGATCCCAGGGTGTCAGCTTCAACAACATTACTGGGGAGTTGGTTCCAGACCCTCACAATTCTCTGTGTAAAAAATTGCCTCCTATTTTCTGTTCTGAATGCCCCTTTATCTAATCTCCATTCGTGACCCCTGGTCCTTGTTTCTTTTTTCAGGTCAAAAATTGCCCCTGGGTCGACATTGTCAATACCTTATAGAATTTTGAATGCTTGAGTCAGATCGCCGCGTAGTCTTCTTTGTTCAAGACTGAATAGATTACGTTCTTTTAGCCTGTCTGCATATGACATGCCTTAAACCAGGAATAATTCTGGTCGTTCTTCTTTGCACTCTTTCTAGAACAGCAAAATCCTTTTTGTTGCGAGATGACCAGAACTGAACACAATATTCTAAATTAGGTCTTACTAAAGTTTTAGCATTACTTCCCTTGATTTAAATTCAACACTTTTCACTATATGTCCGAGCATTTTGTTGGCCTTTTTTATAGCTTCCCCACATTGTCTAGATGAAGACATTTCTGAGCCAACATAAACTTCTAGGTCTTTTTCATAGATTCCTTCTTCAATTACAGTATCTCCCGTATTGTATTTATAATGGACTTTTTTATTGCCTGCGTGCAGTACCTTACACTTGTCTTTATTAAATGTAATTTGCCATGTGTCTGCCCAGTTCTGAATGCTGTCTAGATCATTTTGAATGGCCTTTGCTGCTGCAACGGTGTTTGCCACTCCTCCTATTTTTGTGTCAACTGCAGATTTAACAAGTTTGCTTACTATACCAGAATCTATATCATTAATGTAGATTAGGAATAGCAGAGGACCTAATACTGATCCCTGTGGTACACCACTGGTTTCTCCTCTAATCAGTACTTTCTGTTTTCTACATGTTAACCACTCCCTAATCTACGTGTATGCATTTCCTTGAATGCCTACTGCAATCAGTTTGAGAATTCATCTTTTATGCTGGACTTTGTCAAAAGCTTTCTGGAAATCTAAATAAACCATGTCATATGCTTTGCATTTATCCACTGTCGATGTTGCATCCTCAAAAAAATCAAGCAGGTTAGTTTGACTCCTGACAATCTCCTTTTCCTAAAACCATGCTGACTGTCTCCCAGGATACTGTTACCATATAGGTAATTTTCCATTTTGGATCTTATTATAGTTTCCATAAGTTTACATATAATAGAAGTCAGGCTTATTGGTCTGTAGTTACCTGGTTTGGTTTTGTCTCCCTTTTTGTGGATCAGTACAACCCCTGTGTCAAGAGACTGTTGCATGATCTTGGTTAGCAGTTTGTAAATAACTTATTTTATTTCTTTGAGTACTATTGGGAGGATCTCATCCAGCCCAGGGGATTTGTTTATTTTAAGAGCTCCTAATCCCTTAAACACTTCTGCTTCTGTTATGCTAAAGTAATATAAAATTGGATAGGAACAGGTTGACATGTAGGGTATGTTGCCCGTATCCTCCTTTGTAAAAACTTTTGAAAAGTAATCATTTAATATATTTGCTATTTTTTCTCTTCATCTATGATGTTGCCATTTGTATCTCTTAGACATTTTATTTCCTCCTTGAATGTTGCTGTTATAAAATTGTAAAAACGTTTTGGAATTGGTTTTAGCGCCCTTGGCAATGTTCATGATAAGATGGCGGACCTTGAGGACAGAAATCGTTCCTGTAACGTCAGACTGATGAGGTTTCCTGAAGGGGCTGACGGCGATGACCCCATCCACTTTCTTAAGCAGAAAATTCTACGGTATCCAGCCCTGAAGCCCTCCAATGACCACCCTTTTCTGGAGTTAAATAGAGCACATTGCATATACGCCAGTGGCCCTCGGGATTCCAATAGACCCCACACTATTTCAATGTCTTCATTATACTGACCGACGACTTCTCCAGGCTGCTCAAAAATCCGCTCCGGTCATCGTACAGGGTCAAAAGCTCTCCTTTTATGTGGATTACTCTGCTGTCACCACCGCAAAGAGGAGGGCCTTTCGTGATGTGAGAGCGAAGCTTCACTCCCAGGGGGTGGATAACTTTTTGGTGTATTCAGCTGTCCTGATAATCAATCATGGTGGGGAGCATCTGTCTTTCATACTCCTGAAGAGGTTGCTTCTTTCTTTGCTCAATGTTTTCAGGATATGACGGGGTCTATTGATCCCTCATTCACTCTTTCCTTGATATTTTAGTTTCAATAGTTTACTGTATCCTGTTGTAATATTCTTGTTTTTGTATTGCTTCTGTATTGCTGTGATATTTTTTGTTCTGTACTGTCTCCCCCATTTCCCCCTTCTCAGGGAGGGCGGGGAGAAAGAGAAAATTAATATAAAAAATAATTGTTCACAAAAAAGTGATGTCATCTGCATTTGCAAATGGGTTCTCTTGATATTTTATTAATGTGCGAAATATTGAACTGTGTAGGACAGGGGTACACAATTACACTGTGTAGGACAGAGGTATACAAGTACATCCTTAACGTCCTGATCCCTCCTGATTTATTTTTCCACCTATACCCCAAATTACTTAATAGGACCAATTTAACCTCCTTTCAGGTCCTAAGCCATGCAAGACCAGATAATGTTTGTACTTATATATATATATATATATATATATATATTATTTATTTCTTAGCAGACGCCCTTATCCAGGGTGACTTACAATTGTTACAAGATATCACATTATTTTTACATACAATTACCCATTTTAGAGTTGGGTTTTTACTGGAGCAATCTAGGTAAAGTACCTTGCTCAAGGGCAGCAGTGTGGAGTAGTGGTTAGGGCTCTGGACTCTTGACCGGAGGGTTGTGGGTTCAATCCCCAGTTGAACTGTGGGGACACTGCTGCTGTACCCTTGAGCAAGGTACTTTACCTAGATTGCTCCAGTAAAAACCCAACTGTAAAATGGGTAATTGTATGTAAAAATAATGTGATATCTTGTAACAATTGTAAGTCGCCCTGGATAAGGGCGTCTGCTAAGAAATAAATATAAATATTCATACAGCAGCAGTGTCCCCACTGGGGATTGAACCCACAACCCTCCGGTCAAGAGTCCAGAGCCCTAACCACTACTCCACACTGATACACCATATATATATATATATATATATATATATGGTGTATCAAATATATAGATATATAGTATACAGTAAATATTGTCATTAACATAATGAAATAGCAGCCACATTCATGTTTTTATTTTACCGGTACTTTAAAATGTGTTCGAGTCACTTATCTAAAATGTAAAATCTGTTAGTGCTCAATAACCAAATCAATAGCAAACTGGTCCAGACAAAATTGCTAGAATTTGATAAACAAGGTGTGGGAGGGCAGCTGTGTGGTACCACTCTTAAATGCTATAACAAATAGCAGGTAGAGACGTAAGGACTGCAGTTTAAAGCACTCTTGTGCATATTTATTTACAGAAATAAAAATAAAACTGTTCACAAAATAAAGGGTACTGGTTCTTTAAATATGGTACAACTATTTACACGGCCTCCCTGGTAGAGCAAGGTAATAAACAACTTGGATGCTTGTAAGCAGGCACAGCTGTAGAGGCTGGGCTGGCAGGTAATCGTCTCTGGTTGTTCTGAAGGTATTTAACTGCATTCAGTCCATGAAAGAAGAGGCGCATGGAAGCCCTGTCTGCTTGACGTGCTCTGCTCCTGGCCCTGGTTTCATCTAGCACAAGTGGCGAGACTGCTCCTTATATACACCTTAATTGTTCGTTAATTAATCAGTTAAGTCCCAGCCACAGTCTGCGTGTGTATTTGGCAGTGATAGTATTAACCCTATCCCTGCCAAACTGGAAGAACAGCAATGCAACAATGCTTGCACCCTGTCATACAAGGTCATGCATAATTAGTAGTTATGGTACTGTTTTGAAAGTGGGAGATCATGGTTGTAAAATGGCATCAAAGGACAAAAGAGGAGCTAAAAATGATGAGGAGTAACATTATTAAAAAAAAAAAGCCACCTTGCCAGATAACACCTTACGATAACTCTGTCTGATGTGTGGGATTAATATATAAAAACAGACAGATTGAAGATATATGTAATACGTTTTTGGCAGCAAGAAATAAACAGTCCAGTTTAGCATGCACCCACAACCCAAGCTGTCAAATAGTGATCTCCACCAGATAAAGTCACTGTGTTAATTCAAGGGATATACATGTAGGTATATCACTCCAAAATGCCTCACTCAGGTTAAATTTGACAGTTTTGACTTGCTTGTTCAGCTAAAAAAAAAAAGTATTTTGCCACTTTCGTTATGACAATGGCTGGAATGATAATAATAATAAAAAAATGCAGTGTCTGCATAATGTACAGTTTTTGCCTGAAATGTTTAACTAAACCACTGTATGACATCTGTGTGTGTGTGTGTGTGTGGGGGGGGGGGGGGGGGGGGGTAAGGCATATAGCAACATTTATATAAAAAATATATATATATTGTGGCAATGTGCCCCGCCCCTGTGTGCATTTGTGTGTTATGTGTTGTATGTTGCATGTGTTAATGTTGGTGTATAGAGATTGGTACACGGGATATAAACGGGTCTGTGTTTCACGTGTGATTTAAATTGTAGATTTGTATTTAGGCACGAGGAGGGCACAAATCCCTTCACGTGCTGGTTAAATGTAATATGTGAGCACGGGGTTGCACGTAATTCATTCACGTGCTGGGATTCAAGTGAATAATTAATTAGTAATTGAATCCCAGCACAACAGTATATATAGACACATTTTCTTTCACTCGGGGTTGTTGTGTGTTCGGTGAGTGGAGAACGGGATTGGAGACGGAGGGAATTGTAAAAGTAAATAGTTAAAATCTGCTCACCGTGTTTGTCTGTGTAGTCCGTTTTGTTTGTCTGTTTATTTTGGCGCAAGTGTCATGTCCTGTTTTGTGCTTGTGTTTTTGTGTTTAAAACCTTTTATTTTCTGTGCTGTTTATTAAATGCTGAGCGAAACCATTCACTCAGCTCCACCAAACCACACCTCTCTGTCTGTTTATTTCCTGCTTCTGGTCTGACGCCACCCACTCCGGCCGTCTTTGTGACAATATATATATATATATTCTAATTATATGCTAATTGTTATGAAATGTAACAATTAGTATTCATTGCACTATATAAATCCTTTGTGATGTTATCCTGTGAAAATAACATCAGATTTACATGCTGTAACAAACAGTAGGTCTATTAATTCCCCCTTGATTCAAGTTCTAGCCTGAGGTTGATATATAAGCAAGCTTGCAAATTAGACTATTCAATTTGTTTAAGCAATAAAGATTTATTTGCACAACATAACAAAAAAACAATAATATCATTCAAGTAATTAGTCAAAGCAACTTCTATAGAATTAACTGTGAAATGTTCTCAAAATCGCTTAGCTTAAAAGTGTAAGTTGCATGCAACTGCAGTGAAAACTCTTTCATAGTTTCCCATACACAAAAACAAACAAGAAACAAACATTGCGTTGCAGTTACTCAAAGGCAATGCTCCATTTCTGATTCTGTATCGAAGATGTTTTCCACTAGTATGCGACAAAGTAACTCCTATAGTATTACATATAAGACACTCTTAAAAATGACTCAGTGATGAATACCATGAGTTTACAACAGTTACAGTGTGCCAGTACTATAGCATGTGGCAAAGTAACTAAGATATTACATATAAAAATGATTTCATGATGAACGCCATGCGTTACCAAAATGACAATAGGATCCCTTTCATAGTTTCCAAAGGACTAATGAAATTGTACTGGATGCAATCAGATTAACATAGAAGTACCTTAATTATTTCTTGAACATCTTTTACACAATAAGATATTTGCTATCTAATCACCTACATGCATGTCATGGCTCACCTCTCTTTTAGGTAATCATAATAAGCATTAACCTTATGTGATACTTGCATGAAGTTCCCATTGTATAGTTAGCATTAGGTAATGCAGTACAGACTTCTTCCTCCTCCATTTTGAATTCATGGTCCATTAGTTGCTAAAATTCTTGATTATGGGATTTTGGAAGAAAGGGGGTTAGAGGAGGTTATATCAACATTCACACTTCCTTGAAGCAAAAGGTGTTCATGCTTACTGCTTACACCATGTCGTTTAGATCTTAAATAAATTACTTTAAGGAACCTTTGTTGGAAAACTAGAGTAAGTACTTTGACTGCTTATATGTTTGTATTGTTACACTACCCTTCACATCCTTTGTTTTGTAGTTAATCCAGTGGGGTAAAGGAAGGCCTGCAGTCCCTCTCCTAAACCAATAGGGGGAAGTTACTAAATTGGATTTAGTTACTGTAACGTGTTTTGCTGCCACCCACAGAGGTCTGGATTGTATAGGTTTCCTGTATAGGGGATGCCACGACAGTGATGCCGAACTGAGCAAGAAAAGCAACCAGGAGACAGAAGTATAAATTCAAAGAAACTTTAAAAAAGTTAAGAAATAAAAAAAGAAAACATGCATGCATTGACAGGCCTAACTCCTGACCTATGGTAAGGATGAAGCATAAAAACAGTTTTTCATAAAACATATTGTATTACAATGTTTACATAAACAAACACATTGCTTAATATTAATCAGATAATTAGTGACCATATATTTCAGCAATATTGGTGTGACAGGGTAACATTACAGACCAGGCTGGGTACCGGCACATACAGAAAGCTACAGTTTTACGCAAGTTTATTTAACAAAATAACACAAAAACACAGGAACAAAATGAATACAGCACGAGCACTAACCTTCCCTACCACGCTTATAAACAATACAATAATCACAGCCCAGCACCAGCACAAACACAAAAACAAACACCCACCCACAAACAAACAAACAACACTCACCAACCAACCAACCGACCCACCAACCCACGAACGATTGATTTAACCCCATCCCTGCCAACCCTACATTCCCACACACACTATTTACAGTAGCAGGGCTTCTTCCCTGCCACAATTGGTAGTAGCAAATTGCTGCAGTGGACACCACCAGTTTGATGACCAATGATGAAAACACAAATGCCTTATATAAAAATAAAATTTGAAAATAGAATGTGTTAAATAAAAACTAATCTTAAATAATTTAAGTGAATTGGCCTTATACAGGCAAATATAAAACACACACACACAAATACTCTATACCCAAAATGCAATACACCAACACTAGAGGAAACATAAAGCTGTGGCCACTGAGACATGAACAAATTGTAAACTTGTTATCAACCAACTATTATTTACAGTGAGATTATTAATCTAGCACATCTGTTGTCTTTACAACTTTCATCTAAGCAGCCTGCCAATGTTAAAATTAAAATAAGGAAAGTATGCTCACAGAGTTTCTTTCTCTCCATATCTCAGCTACCTCGTGTAGCAACTCGTTTAAGTTCTCTCTCTCTCTCTCTCTCTCTCTCTCTCTCTCTCTCTCTCTCTCTCTCTCTCTCTCTCTCTCTCTCTCTCTCTCTCTCTCTCTCTCTCTCTCTCTCTCTCTCTCTCTCTCTCTCTCTCTCTCTCTCTCTCTCTCTCTCTCTCTCTCATGCACAGGTTCCTCAATGACCTGTCACCCAGGACAAGAAAAAGCTCCCCCCCCCCCTTTCCTTTTTAGCACAGTTCAACCAATCTGCTTGCTCGTTAAATATTAACACAGTCCAGTTGGGAGGGGCATGCGTTACACAATCAAAGTCACAACAGGCCTTCACAATCTATATCATACACAACAGCAAAATACACAACAGCAAGAAACAATTTCATAGTGTAATTTGAGCCTTTTGAGACACTTTTTGTTCAGCTGATTTGAGCAGAAGACATCAACTTTTACTGAAAGTTCTATTTCATAAGTGATGCCAAATCACACTACAGGAGGTTTAAAACATTTCAGTTAAGATTTTGTTTTAATTTTTTAATAACTGTGATAATACTAAGGCTATCCAGCTCCATACCAGGTAACGCTGCATTTGCTCATACAATTCTCAATTTTAATGTTCTGGAATCAATATATAATTATTGTGGCAAAGCGCCCCGCCCCTGTGTGCATTTGTGTTATGTGTGTGTATGTATGCGTGCGTATGTTAATGTTGGTGTATAGATTGGTACACGGGATATAAACGGGTCTGTGTTTCACGTGTGTTTAAAGTGTAGATTTGTATTTAGGCACGAGGAGAGCACAAATCACTTCACGTGCTGGTTAAATGTAATATGTGAGCACGGGGTTGCACAGAATTAATTCACGTGCTGGGATTCAAGTGAATAATTAATTAGTAATTGAATCCCAGCACAATAGTATATATAGAGACATGTAGCATGCACTCGTGGTTAGGTGTTCAGAGAGTGGAGAACGGGTGAGAGAGAAGGAGAGTTAAAAGCGTAATTATAAATATAATAAGTGTTTTGTTTGTACTCACCGTGTTTCTTTGTCTCCGTGCACCGTTTGTGTTTAGTGCGTTTTGTTTGTCTTTTTACTTTGGCGTATAGTGCCGTGTCCTGTGTTTTTGTTACAACCGTTTATTTGTTAATAAACGCTGAGTGCAGCCATTGCACTCAGCTCATCACCATCACCGTCTGTCTGTGTGTGTATTCCTTCCTGCTTCCGGTCTGACGCTTGGAGGCGCGGCTATCCCACTTCTGACACCACGTGTCACAAAGACGGCCGGAGTGGGTGGCGTCAGACCAGATGGAGGAAATAAATAAACAGAGAAATGGAGTTTTGGTAAAGCTGAGCGCGTGATTGCGCTCAGCATTTAATAACAGACAGAAAATAAAAGGTTTGAAACAACAAAAACACAGGACACGGCACTATACGCCAAAGTAAAAAGACAAACAAAACGCACTAAACACAAACGGTGCACGGAGACAAAGAAACACGGTGAGTACAAACAAAACACTTATTATATTTATAATTACGCTTTTAACTCTCCTTCTCTCTCACCCGTTCTCCACTCACCGAACACCCAACCCCGACTGAATGCTACGTGTCTCTATATATACTATTGTGCTGGGATTCAATTACTAATTAATTATTCACTTGAATCCCAGCACGTGAATTAATTCTGTGCAACCCTGTGCTCACATATTACATTTAACCAGCACGTGAAGTGATTTGTGCTCTCCTCGTGCCTAAATACAAATCTACACTTTAAACACACGTGAAACACAGACCCGTTTATATCCCGTGTACCAATCTATACACCAACATTAACATACGCACGCATACATACACACACATAACACAAATGCACACAGGGGCGGGGCGCTTTGCCACAATTATGTATTATGAATGGCTGTAATTGTGCTTGAAGTAATATTTCTTGAACTTTAGCTTGTGTAGGCAGTAGAGAAAAGGTCCTTAATTATTCATCACCATCTCATTGTCACTGTTATGAACAGGAATAATTGCTGTTTTCAATATCAGTGGTTTTGTGGTGGAAAGACAGAAGTGTTATAAATTGGCCAGCTATTTCATCTCACTTTAATAAAAAGGGACTATCATGACTATCAAGTTGTCTTCCTGGAACTTTTAGCAGTGTGTGTTCTTAATGGCATTCTCCACAGATTTCAGGAAGTCACTTTAATGTATTTCACTTTTTTCTTTCTTGTATTATCAATTCACTGAAGAGTTTTTCACTATGGCTGTTGCAAGTTATTATTGTCTTGATAGTGAGTTTGTAACTAAACACTGTTAAAAACAGAAAAGTTATATAAATATTGCCATTCTAAATGGATAGTTTATCAGATAGATTTATATTTAGTCTGCAGTCTAAGTTGGTACACACAATTGCATTACTTTGTATACATTATGATATTTAAATAATGAACACTCGTACAGATACCCACACTCAGGAAGTGAGTTGAAAAGGCTTTGTTAACTATGTTAACTATCTAAGAAAATAAAAACTATAAAAGTTTACCACATTTTGTAATCTCTGTATCTTTGGTATCAGATGACCCCCTTCATGATCCACCCCTGAAGTGGTGTTGCTGGTTCTTACAGGACCCTCTTCTCTCTGAATCACTGGCACTAGGAAGTGTTATCATTGAGATGAAATATAATACAATGTAGATAGATAAAATGTTGTGTTCCTTGGATATTTGTTTAGCAGGGGGCAGACTGCTAACCTGCAATACTGATTGAACACTTCTCATTTGTGTAAATTGATTACCTGGACAGGCCTGTGAGAGACAGCAAACATGTGACCTGAGAGCAGCCCATCCAAGGAACTAGTTTTATCTGTAATAGGTGTATTTAGTACTAAACATGGAACCAATTTAAACCATGTGGTTGATTTATCTTGGTCCACAGGTCACTAGTCTTAGTAATCCCCTCGAAGAAGGCTGCTGTTTATCAGGTTCACACTATCAAATGACTATTCTTAATTATATCTTCCTCGTAAGGTTGTAAAGAACCATTCTGTTTTGGCAAGTTATGAGTTATTTTAGTCCATAGTTTGAAAAAGAAGCATAGGTTCTAAAGTTGATAAATGTTTTGGCTTATTACGTTATTACTGGAAAATGTTTTAATCGGTTTTGGAAACTTTTCAAACCACAACAGCCTAATTTCAGTACAATTCGTCATATTAAAATAACACCCAAGGAGTTTAACATATAAGATTGTATTTAACTGTTGATTGCGCTTGCATTGAGAAAATTGAATTAGTCGAGAGAGGTGTTATTTTTCTTTTGTCCATTCATTTTGTTATGAGTGGTAGAGTCTTTGCTGTCTTGTAACTCGTGTTATATTTATTCCTCAGCCTTAAGTTCTATGTGTCTCTAGGAGACTAATTTGTACTTAACTATTAATGATTGTGATCTCATATAGGTTTAATTTGTGATAACTGACGGTTACATATTGTGACTTGCTATCCTAATTCTATATAGTGATTTTTTTGTACTATTCTTTACTATTAACTGTGGCTAAATCAATGGTGAAATAAATCGATATGTACTTTATGACTAAATTTAATTGACCAAAGAGATACTGATTGTAAATGGGCAGTGCAATATATTTTTTAACTTGTGTATTCTGTGTGAAGACTTTTAAATATTAGTTATTTAATTACTGTTTCCTGCCATTGTATTATTTGATCACTCCCACCTAAGTCCACTGCCTCAATAAAATAACTTGTGAAAGAGGAAGGTATTAAAAGATAACCAATAAAGATATTAAAAGCTAATCGATAATGAAAACGGTATGAAAAGGTAATTAACGAGTATCAGATTTGGTGCCTTGTTTTTTCGGTTCTCTCACCTAGGTAATTGGGGGCGGTGCAGTTGGGTAGTGTTAGTTGGTGGGGTTGTTTAAACGACCTGCTTTGCTGTAGTGTACCTGCTACAGCATTTGCACCTCCGCCTTCTGCCCCGCTACAGTGTACCAAACATTAAGACAGTAAATAAAAGAGCTGTCTTTACAAAACGGAAACTTTAAAAGTCACATGACCTCAATATGACAGCCATATTTATGGTTCCCAATATATTATAAAACCCTGAAAATATAAAGTAATTATCTCAAATGGCTGTCTGAGATACTGCACACTTTAATTTTCACAAAACAAAACAAACAATACGAAACAAAAGCCTAGCTCAAACATGGAAACTAACTTTACTTAACAGGTCCCTGAATAACACACAGGGTGGCTAAGCCGTTTACCGGTCAACAAAGACCTTATCAAACAGTTTACCTTTTATTTTTTTACACAGCGAAACTCTTCTTATACCAGCTCCCTGGTGATCTCCCCCTAATGGAGCTGGAAGCTCTCTTTTATAGTATGTGACTGTTCCCAATTAACACCAATTACCTTGTTTGGGAAGCGCCACATTCTCACATGTTTTTGGCAGGGACAGGAATTAACCCCGTCCCTGCCAACCACTACCAAAGTACAAACAATCACCCAGACTATTTACTATTTACATACACTCCCTCCCCCTCGGCCATTCAACGACCGCCCCCCCCCCCCCCCCCCCCCCCGAAACATAACCACCCACCCTCAAGTCCAAAAAAATCAATTTTCGCCCCTTCCTGCGGGCGGGCTTGAGGATGGGTCGGTCCCTCCGGCGCTTCTGGGTAGGGACCGCAAACCGGCGATGAGGGACCCCAACAGAGTGACAGGGGTGACAGGTGTGGAGGCCGGTGATCTGACAGGGGCAGCAGCAGACAGAGGTTCGAGGCTTGGCCACGGCGGAGAGATGTCTGAGCCACCAGGGGGAGCACAGCAAAAGGCAGGGGGAACCTGGTGGCTTCCTCAGTTGCCACAGTTATCCTATCATATCCATCTTGGTCTAAGGCAGGGGTTCTCAAACTTTTTTGCTGGGCCTCCCTTTGGAAATGTTTCATGCTGTGACAACCGCCACCACCACTACCTAAAATATACAACAGTGGCTGTTTTTTCAGCTCAAATTCTGAATCAATGGGTCGAAGGCAAGCAAAATTTTTTAACAATTTCATTTCTGAGTCCTTCCCCAAAATGTCTGACAAAAAACAAGGTAACTCAAAACTTAGTAATGACACATCACTTCAATCAAACGGTTCACAATGTTCTCTGTCTAACTGAATGTGAACTCAATATGTAGAACCCTGGTGTATTTCGGGGGGGCTGGAGCCGAGATTCCCCTGTGTTATCCCGCTAAAACATCTGTTAGTCACCCTATTTAAACCACAGCCAGCTTCCTAATTTTCATCCTGCTTTTCAGTTTGCGGTTTCCAAGCAGACTTGCAGAACCAACCTTTAAACAAATCTTTGTTTTCAATCAGGATAAAATGACTACTCACTTCCTCCTACAAATCCACCCATCCCGCTTCTCCTCCATCTGACAGTGCTGCTGCTTCAACCTCTGCTTATCCAGCTGTACCACTACCAATCGTCTTTGTCGCTCTAAACGCATGAGAACTCAGGATGATTCTCCAGCGCAACTTTTTTACAAAGATTGGCCGATCGACAAACTCCAGAAAGCTGTTTAAAAAAGGATTACCCACTGAAGTAGGAAGCGCTCAGGCTGCTTTATTTAATTCATACTGCAACTCCATATCTGCCAAACCTGTTTTTCCTCTTCAAAACGCACAGCAGAGATCCAAACTTGTCAGTTCACGCTCCATCCCCGCAGTATAGGCTCCATTCGCTTCTGATTCCACTACCACAACCCCATAGCTCTCAATTTCAGCTGATCCTTCCACTGATTTACATTTTCAAATTTTTAA
This sequence comes from Acipenser ruthenus, assembly GCF_902713425.1. NCBI lineage: Eukaryota > Metazoa > Chordata > Actinopteri > Acipenseriformes > Acipenseridae > Acipenser > Acipenser ruthenus. The sequence goes on along the minus strand of NC_081190.1, from coordinate 87,953,439 downwards.
TAATATCAAGCAACTCATTCATCCAAAGCAGCTTCTTGGTTAACATTGGACAATACACTGATTTCCCGTGCGCAGTCAGGAGTTGGACGTCTATCTTAGCCTTGTGACCGCTGCAATTTTTGAACAATTTAACTTCAGAGAACTGGGGCATCTTAGCCAATTAGCTATTTTGTCTCCACTTCGCCGGAGTGAGAGGTTTCACTTGCCTGGTTTGCAGCTGCAGCTTCCACAAAACTAACCTCTGCCCCCTTTCAGCCAAGTCCGCTTTAAACCAGCAAATACATTCCCACGTTTTTATTATTATTATTATTATTATTATTATTATTATTTATTTCTTAGCAGATGCCCTTATCCAGGGCGACTTACAATTGTTACAAGATATCACATTATTTTTACATACAATTACATTATTTTTTACACATTATTTTTACATACAATTCCCCATTTATACAGTTGGGTTTTTACTGGAGCAATCTAGGTAAAGTACCTTGCTCAAGGGTACAGCAGCAGTGTCCCCCACAAGGGATTGAACCCACGACCCTCCGTTCAGGAGTCCAGAGCCCTAACCAGTACTCCACACTGCTGCAGTTTTGCCGGCAGTTCCAAGCTGCAGTTCATTCCAACCACAGTTTTCAGTTAATTTACCTCACCAGTAACGTGTTCCTCATAATCCTTCACTGCTCATTTACCCAGCCCAATCTAATGACAAACGAGGGAGGCAGGTTCTCTTTTCTGCCGGGAAACAAATCTGCAGTAACTTTAATGAGAACGTCTGTGCATATTCCCCCCTGCACTTTCCTCCACATCTGTAGTTACAATGCATTAGTAAGACCTCACCTAGAATATTGTGTTCAGTTCTGGTCACCTCGTTACAAAAAGGATATTGCTGCTCTAGAAAGAGTGCAAAGAAGTGCAACCAGAATTATCCTGGGTTTAAAAGGCATGTCGTAGGCAGACAGGCTAAAAGAACTGAATCTATTCAGTCTTGACTACGCCGCGATCTGATTCAAACATTCAAAATCCTAAAAGGTATCGACAATGTCGACCCAGGGGACTTCTTTGACCTGAAAAAAGAAACAAGGACCAGGGGTCACAAATGGAGATTAGATAAAGGGGCATTCAGAACAGAAAATAGGAGGCACTTTTTTACACAGAGAATTGTGAGGGTCTGGAACCAACTCCCCAGTAATGTTGTTGAAGCGGACACCCTGGGATCCTTCAAGAAACTGCTTGATGAGATTCTGGGATCAATACGTTACTAACAACCAAACGAGCAAGATGGGCTGAATGGCATCCTCTCGTTTGTAAACTTTCTTATGTTCTTATAAAATACATATCATGCTTGTCAGTATAGGGCAGCGTAATAGCTCCTTGAACCAGACAGGACCAAAAAGTAAACATCACGCACTATTACAAACAAGATCTCATTCTATCTTGCATCATGTCGGCCTGGGCGATTGGTCAAGTGCATAGTTAATTGCACACATTATCAATGGACCTTACCCATGTGTCCCCTAAAAAACATGGGCAACGGCTAACTATGCAAACAATTGGCGGCAGCCTTATCTTTTGGGGGAAGATGACCCAAGTGCCACTTGTCCTGCCCACTGGCCGAGCCATTCTTAATCACTGTATTGCATTCATCTTAGCTCAGCCAGCATAGGGGCGGCTGTCAAGCTCCAATGGATAAGGCCATGGGCCAAAGTTTAAATGTGATTGTATTATGTATCTGTTGGCTATCATGTTAATGTTGGGCATAACTGTTTGTCAATTGTTCATGTACCCATCAGGCATATCTATCATTTTCTTACTACTAAGTGGATGTCTCATTTCTGAAATATTAAATATATCACAGAAAGTCATTGTGTGTAATACTTTGAATTCTAGGCTTTCTCAAGCAAGAATGTGTTGAAAACACTTTTGGGATTTTGCCTATTGCACTGAGCCCTGAAAAGGTGGTCAGTGGTGCTGGCTTGTAGTTCCCTGCACAATTTTATAAGAAGGACAACACAAGCAGCATACAGCTGTGGTCAAAAGTAGAATCATCCTAGCCGAATAGTTATCAAGTTATCACCGGCTTTCACATTATATACTGTACCATTTGACTGATTTTTAAAGGAAAAAAAAACATCTCAGTCCATTCTTAAGTGCATTGAAAAGGCTTTTTAAGACTTTTTATAAGACCAATCTTTAGTATCACAGTAAATATACCAAATGTAAATTATGACTAGTTAAAATACCATCTAAAAATTATTTATTCAAGCTGTAAAAATTGTAAAAGAATCAAACCTTTGATGCTTATACAATACGTACAGTACCAATGCAGTGATAATAATAGTTGATGATAAGGGAGTTATTGTTCAATCTTTCTTTAATCAATAGAGCAGTACTTCATTCCAGCTGATCAACAAACAGAACTAGGGCTCAAAGTTGGCCAAAATCCTTAGGGGCATCTGGCTCCTAGATTTTAAAATTTGGTCGCCAAATAAAAATTTAGGGGCCAACTAAATACCCTTAGTTAAAATATTTCAATGACTTCAGTTTTCCCCGCATTGATTAAATCTACACTCAGGTGTTTTTTTTATTAAGCAACATGTATTTAAAAATTACTTAATAGTCACTTTTAGCATTTTATGGTTGCAGAACATGATATTATAATTTACTGTATAAAATATGGATGAGATTTCCTGTAACCTGAATGGTCAACAAGCGTGCCTTAATCCACTGTAATCCGGCACGAATATACAGTATTCAAACTGTTTAATCACTTTTGAAAGTTAAATTGCTGACAGCCAAACAAAACAGAGAAGGAGTGTGTGAAATAAATATACAGTATTCAAACTGTTTAATTACTGTTCCAAATCAATTTGCCTGAATATAACATAAATACAGTACAGTAATGACAAGTTGTAAAAAATAAAACAACTTGATATCAGTAGCTCATCACAGCAGACTTTGAATAAACTTTATGAACACACTGAAGTAACTGAACAAAGCAGGATTAGCAACAACAGGTTGGCTGTACCTGATATTACAATTATATTACCTTTGCTAATACATTTTATGACTTACTGTAATAGCAGTAAACACAGTTTCTGATACTTGTATCCCATAACATGTCGTTAAATTAAAAATATTTTTCTTAGTACCTATATATTGAGTTGTTTACTGTGCCGCTGGGATACTGAACAACTGGCTACCAAACCACGCACATTTGTGTTCATTAACAACAGAAACTAGTGCTTCATAAAATAGGGAGGAAAAAACTATCAGTGAAACCAGGTTTTATTTCGTATCTGACAAGCCCACTCCCACTGTTGCTGATGGTGAATGCATATTAAAAAATGATCGCAAATTATATATTTATTAAATTTTTAATGACATTAAGGCTGGGACCAAATCAAAACTTTGACAACCCACTAATCGCACTTAACAAAACTGCATTTAATAGCGTTTTCTTTTTTTTTTGTAAGTTATTTCTTCTTCCCATAAAAAGAAAATGCTACTAAATACAGTTTTGTTAAGTGCGATTAGCGGGTTGTCAAAGTTTTGATTTGATCCCAGCCGAAGAGCTGTCAAAGCTGAAAAAGACAATCTAAAAAAAATAAATAAAAAAAAACACCACCACTGCACTCTCACTAAAGGCTTTCCAGCACACCCTGCTTAGCTAACGTTGTTTTCCAGTAGAATGCTGTCTTTCACCAACATTCCACATAGTTTAGTAAGTGTTTTGATATATCCCTGAATATCTAAAAAAAACTATAAATGACAGAACAAAAGTACAAAGGGAAATATCTTCCTTTTTTGCAAGCGATGAAATGGTTAGTTGTCCAATTTAAAAAAATGGGTAAACAATCGGAAATATAGGTAAACGTGAAAAAAAAAAAATAAGAATCAATTTCCTAATGATTAAATACTATTAATACTTGTTTATGTTTGAAACAATCTCAAAAACAAAAATCTTAAGTACTCAACCCTACAATCCGACAAATACATTTTCAAGGATGGGAGGGCATAATTGAGTGACATTGTGCGAGAAATAAATATAATGGGAAAATTACACTATGTAACACAATTTTTGTTCCTGGGTAGTAAGTGTTATTTCCTAATTGCTTATGCCTCAAAAGTATAGAAAATGGCTATTATTCCCCACAAACTTTGCTTTTGTGACCAGGACAGTGATATTTTGAAATTTACCTATTTCCAATGAGAAAATGGGCGAATTTGTGTCTTTTCGTTCACATAAAGTCAGAAAAAAAACAACATATGAATCCAAATTAACATGTATTTATACTAAAGTAATACAAAAATGACTACAAAAGATTTAGAAGTGAGTAGTTTTTCGGGATTTATGATTATACTGTAAATCACTTTCACGAATCAGCCCCCAAATATAGTCTCCCATCATGTTCTCATTATACTGTCCTTGGTAGCGGCGTTCAAAGTCCAGTATATCCTGGTGGAAGTGCTTGCCTTGCTCCTCCGAGTATGCTCCCATGTTCTCCTTGAATTTATCAAGATGAGCATCAAGGATATGGACTTTGAGGGACATCCTACAGCCCATTGTGCCATAGTTCTTCACCAGAGTCTCAACCAGCTCCACATAGTTTTCGGCCTTGTGATTGCCCAGGAAGCCCCGAACCACTGCGACAAAGCTGTTCCAAGCCGCTTTCTCCTTACTAGTGAGCTTCTTGGGGAATTCATTGCACTCCAGGATCTTCTTTATCTGTGGTCCGACGAAGACACCAGCTTTGACCTTTGCCTCAGACAGCATAGGGAAGAAGTCTTGAAGGTACTTGAAGGCTGCCGACTCCTTATCTAGAGCTCTGACAAATTGTTTCATAAGGCCCAATTTGATGTGCAGTGGTGGCATCAGCACCTTCTGGGGGTCCACCAGTGCCTCCCACTTGACATTGTTCCTCCCCACAGAGAACTCGGTCCGCTGTGGCCAGTCCCGCCTGTGGTAGTGCGCCGTGGTGTCCCTGCTGTCCCAAAGGCAAAGATAGCAGGGAAACTTGGTAAAACCGCCTTGGAGACCCATCAGGAATGCCACCATTTTGAAGTCTCCTATGACCTTGATGCCATCTCAGAAAAATGCAGGTATGTATCCACTTAGGCAGCTGGAACTAAACTGAACTGGTGGGCTTAAGGCCCCTGTATTTATACTACTATTTATATTACTGGAAAGTTCTAGAAAGGTCTAGAAGTTACTCCAAGTTTACTCAGCACTGAATCTATCTGGAATGTTCTGGAAAATAGGTAAATTTCAAAATATCACTGTCCTGGTCACAAAAGCAAAGTTTGTGGGGAATAATAGCCATTTTCTATACTTTTGAGGCATACGCAATTAGGAAATAACACTTACTACCCAGGAACCAAAAAAAAAATAAAAAAATTGTTACACAGTGTTATAAATGCACAGCTAGGGCGATCTTATTTTCTTAAACGAAAACAATTTTCAACATTTTCACCTGACATTTTCTTAACTGTTGTGTTGTTCTATGGCAATTATAACAAGTGATCACAGAAAAAGGCAGTACAGCCCATGTCTCTTGAGTCTGAGGAGGAAGTTTGTTACGTACCTGTAGTTTCCCACGGCACTCTTCTGACAAGCTACTTGTTTCAGACACAGTCATTGAAAACGTACTACGTTATTTTCTTGATTGGTTATCCAGCAATACTTATGTATATCTTATTGACAGAAGTTGTTTGTAAAAATTATTTTATATTTAATTAAATATCACAAATTAACCTCAATTCTAAACGAGAGATACTAACAGACTGCACCGATTACTTCACAGCGCAAGCATCGCTTCCTTCTGTGTTTTGTTTGGCTGTTAGCAACTTCACTTTGAAATGTGATTTGCTAAAAAAAAAAAAAAAAAAAGAAACTTAAATGACAGCATATATTAAATAGACTAATCGAAAGCAGCAGTTGTGCTGCTATTGTGCCGGTGACATTTTTTCAAGTTTCTTGTTGTTTTAGTCAACAAGGTACAGCTGCCTGTCGCCGATTCGCACCGCTGGGCGCCGAACGGCGACGTTGGCATCCAAAGTGTTAAACAGAAAAAAATAAATTGAAGACCTTTTTAAGACCTTCAGCTGCAAATATGTCATATTTAAGACCTTTCAAGGCCTTTAAAATGGAAAAACAAAATTTTAGAATTTTTAAGGGAACCCTGAAAGAAAACACTTTGTGTCTCTGCACACGCTGACACTGCCTGTGTGTTGTGGGGAGGGGCATCTCCTTCGTACAGGAGTGTTTTGAAATGCACGTTTTTCTAAAAGACTGTAAACAGTATACAAAAGCGTGCAAACGAAAAAAAAAAGTCAAAATATTTAGTCAGGCTACAGCCCGACTAAGCCAATAGGTTCCTACGCCTAAATATATATATATATATATATATATTGTGAGACAGCAGGGAGGGGGTTAAATCCTCCCTGCAGAAAACATGTGCAAATGCACATTGGTTGATGTAATTGTTTTGTTTTATTATTTAATTATCCCCTGCACCTGGTGATCATTGTAAATCAGAGCCAGGTGCAGGGTATTTAAAGAGAGCAGCCAGTCTGTTCTATGCTGTTGTATGGAAGGAGGCAGATAGTGTGCTCTGTCTCCAAGCAGTCAGACAGAAGTAAGTGCTGTGTCAAACCTGTGTGGTTTAATTAAGTTTTGGGGCAGGGAAACGGCTTAGCCGTCCTGTGTTAGTTAGGTTCCTGTGTGTGTAGTTAGTGCTCGATAAGAGCTAGGTGTTTATTTGGTTTTGTGTGTTTGATTTTTGTGTTTATTAAAAATAGCGCACCAGCGCTTAAAAATCCATTTAATTGTTCTGGGTCGTATTTTTAAAGGGTCAACAAACCCGAGTGAGTTGTGCTTTGTCACATATGGTGGAGAATGCGGGCAGAGTGTGTGGGCACCCCTACGACCCAGAAAATGGATTTTAAAGAATTGATCGCAATGATCAATCGTAACACCGCTGCTCAGAAAGAGCAGACAAAGAAGTGGAGACAGGAGTGGGGGCTACCGGATCCGGAGCCGACAGAGCTAGACCTGCTACTCCAAAAGTGGGAACAAGCAAGAGGTACCCCGCTGACTCCAGCTCCAGAGCCCAGAGGGGAGGAGCCGTCGCTTCCGGAGCCCAGAGGGGAGGAGCATGCGCTTCCGGAGCCCAGAGGGGAGGAGCCTGCGCTTCCGGAGCCCAGAGGGGAGGAGCCGCCGCTTTCAGAGCCCAGAGGGGAGGAGCCGCCGCTTCCGGAGCCCAGAGGGGAGGAGCCGCCGCTTCCGGAGCCCAGAGGGGAGGAGCCGCCGCTTCCAGAGCCCAGAGGGGAGGAGCCGCCGCTTCCGGAGCCCAGAGGGGAGGAGCCGCCGCTTCCGGAGCCCAGAGGGGAGGAGCCGCCGCTTCCGGAGCCCAGAGGGGAGGAGCCGCCGCTTCCGGAGCCCAGAGGGGAGGAGCCCAGAGGGGAGGAGGTGAAAAGCATACCTCCACCACAGCCCCGACCACCACCCCTACAGTCCAGTTCGGCGCCGCTGCGTCCAGTCCCTCACCCCTTGCTCCTGGACACCCTGCCGGTCTTCCTGGACCTCCCTGTGCTGGACCTGGAGCCCAGGAGTCTGCAGCACTGGCCAGAGCTCTGCCCCTGGTTACCTGCTCCGCTCTCCCCGAGCACCCAGACGTCGCTAGGCTGCTGCCAGACGTCGCTGTTGCTCCCCCTGTTAGCTGCTTCGCTCCCCCTGGGTGATCGGACATCACTGCGCCAGTTCCCAGGGGAAGACCTGTATCCACTGCGGCATCCTCCAGTGCCCCGGCCTACGCTTCGGTCGGCCCTGTTAGCCCGGTGGGGTCCCGTGTCGCCGGTTTGCGGTCCCTTCCTGGCAGCGCCGGAAGGACCGACCCATCCTCAAGCCCGCCCGTGGAAGAGGGCGGCAATGGACATTGCTGGACTTGAGGCTGGGTGGTCTTTTCAGGGTGGAGGGAGGTGGCCGTGGTATGGCCGGTGTCTTGAAAAGACATGGGGGGGATGTGTGAGACAGCAGGGAGGGGGTTAAATCCTCCCTGCAGAAAACATGTGCAAATGCACATTGGTTGATGTAATTGTTTTGTTTTATTATTTAATTATCCCCTGCACCTGGTGATCATTGTAAATCAGAGCCAGGTGCAGGGTATTTAAAGAGAGCAGCCAGTCTGTTCTATGCTGTTGTATGGAAGGAGGCAGATAGTGTGCTCTGTCTCCAAGCAGTCAGACAGAAGTAAGTGCTGTGTCAAACCTGTGTGGTTTAATTAAGTTTTGGGGCAGGGAAACGGCTTAGCCGTCCTGTGTTAGTTAGGTTCCTGTGTGTGTAGTTAGTGCTCGATAAGAGCTAGGTGTTTATTTGGTTTTGTGTGTTTGATTTTTGTGTTTATTAAAAATAGCGCACCAGCGCTTAAAAATCCATTTCATTGTTCTGGGTCGTATTTTTAAAGGGGCAACGAACCCGAGTGAGTTGTGCTTTGTCACAATATATATATATATATATATATATATATATATATATATATATATATATATATATATATATATATATGCGCCCCATGTTCAAATCAAACTAGTAACTGTCACAGTATATACGTATAATAGCAAAAGCTTACCTACACCTTAACCCGCTTATTTCAAAGTAGGTGCTTTGAATGACAGGTGCTGTAGCTGGCAAATGAAAGTGCACAGTCAGTCTTGATGATTTTGACAGTCATTTAAACGAATGTGAGCATTCTAGTGCTGCTTCAGCCAACGTGATCTGTCTGCACATTTATTTATTTTTTAAAATAAATTTAGTCGTTGCCTATTATTTTTTATTATTTTCTCCCAATTTGGAGTGGCAAATTAGTTTTAGACTCCGCTCACCGCTACCACCCCTGCGCTGACTCAGGAGGGCGAAGATGAACACACGCTGTCTTCTCTAGCGTGTGCCATCAGCCGACCGCTTTTTTACACTCTGTGGATTCACCATGCAGCCACACAAGAGCTACAGCGACGGAGGACAACGCAGCCCTGGGCAGCTTACAGGCAAGCCCGCAGGCGCCCAGCCAAACTACAGGGGTCGCTGGTGCGCGACTACCCACTACCCATGAGCATCACTACCCAAATGCATTAACAGTTTTGTTTTTACATGTATTTATTCATTTCTTTTATAATAGGCTAAATATAGATCCATAAAATAGGTGTTAGTTTTTTGTACATAGCTTTGATTTACTTTTTTTATTTTCATTTTTGTAAGTGTTCGTTATGCTCTGTATTAGTAAAGCATCCTGTATTTTTTTTTATTTTATTTGAAAAGAGCGATTAAGATTTTTTGTTTACATAGTTGGTTCATTCCATTGTTTTTTGTCGTCCTCAACATGTACACTGTACCATTTAAAATACCGTGTACTAAAAGCCTCACAAGTCTTGCAGGACTAATTATAGGAATACAAGACTCCTCAAACTTGAAATCCACTTTTTCTTTGAAATGGTGCAGCGTGCATTTTACAAGTTTGGGGGGGTGAAAAATACTATGGAATAACGCAATTACTAAATTGCCAAATGACTGTAAAAAAAAAAAAAAAAAAAAGAACCTGTAGAAAATACAAACCATTACTTTGATGTCAGTTAAAGCCAGCAATATGTGATAACCCAGTGGTTTCATTTCTTTTTTTAAACCATTAGTGAACAAACTTTTACCATATTATCACCATTTTGACCAGTGGTTGCAGAGTAAATTGTCCATCCTTCTCAACAAAATATATAGGTGAAGATGTGGAAGATGTTTCACTTTTAACTTTACAGCTTGTCGCCAGGGTGTTGACAGCATGTTGACCAGTGTGGTGACAGAAGGCAACACAACACCCTTTTGTTGCCATCAACAAAAAGTTGTTCATGAGACCAGGCCCTTTGAGTTTGGTCTGTTTCGCATGACCTGTAAAACTAAGGAAATGTTAAAGAAATAAAAAAGACGAGCATTGAAAAAATCTCCAGCTTAGTGTATCACTGATGAATATGTAATGTTATATTGACTATCAAGTTGCGGATACTGTCTCAATAGATGTGGTACAGATTCAACTCAACATAGCAGGAACCATTAATAACAAAAATTCTAAGAAACAGGGTTAATAAGAAACAGGGTTAATAAGAAACAGGGTTAATAAATAGTAGGGTAATAATACACACTACATCCCTGTGTATGAGGCACAATGACAACAAGATGGACATAAACAAGACACTTTTGTTTGAATGGTATCTCGCCCAAAACATTCAGATGGCCGAAATGTGTTAAGTGTACTCATAAACAACCTCACATTAGTACACAACTCGTTCCTCTAAGAAAAACAGGCTGTGCCAGGTCGTCTGCATTGACTTTTGACATTTAATTAATTAATTGCAAATAACAATGATATTCCTTGCTGTATTATTTAAATAGTCATTAAAATTCTTCTCTGTTCCAGTATTTTAATTAGAATTATTGTAAAACAGCCATTACTGTGCCACATGCTCCTTGCTGATGGTCTTACAAGGTCACACAGTGAAAGACTGCATTTTGTTGTTTTTACACACATTTCTAATTTTTGAAGAAGATTTGCTTTTTAGTCCTTATTTTTTATATTCTGGTTTTGACAGATGGTTGTAGTTTGTGACAGTGAATGGTAATAATGTTACATCTGGTGTTATCATTGGACACAATGATGATGGTGACAATGCGGCAGATGGTGTTGGTGAATGACAGGATAATATTGGTGATATTCCAGGCGAATAAGGTGCTGCATTTAGTGGGAGGTTGCCCAGGTGTTCCAATGGTGTGTCCAGATGGCAGTAGTTTATTCAACTATGTAGTTCTATCCTCAGCTGTTTACCTGAACATGCATGACTGTTAACATGCATGTTAATAGAAATGTGTTTTTAATATAATTAGGTCCCTTCTGTAATTGTGTGTGTGTGTATAATTGTGTGTTTAATTTACCTCTCTAGTACATGAGGAAATACAGCTCCACCTAGCTTTACATTTGCTCGATTTGCTCTCTTTAAAGCCTTAGCCAACTTAGGGATACAAACTTTCAGAAGCCAAGGCAACCTCATTTATGCTGTTCACTCTGAATAAACACAGAGAAATAAGAAGTGACATAAGTAGTGTGATGTAGCTCGAGGAACCAGTATAGTGCATTTCTAGTCTCCAATGCCTTCAATTCAGTTTAAAAAATATAAACTGAAGAAAAAGATACACTGCTGTGAAATGTACTAAGGGGCAGATGGTGTGGGGTGTATCTCTATCAAAGGAACTGGCCATTAGCACTTTATTTATGATACTGTGACATTTTCCAAACAACAAGGAGCATTTTAGCAGCAGTTATTACAATATGAATACGTCTTGTTGTTGTTAATGTCTTTGGCACATTTACCATGATTCATGTCAAATTACCTCCTTAAGCTTGTGCCAAGGACCACCAGAAACATGCTGGCAGCATTCAGAGCCAAAACTAAGCTATTTCTTTGCTAAATAATTTCTCTTTCCACGTTTAACACATTAAAATTACTTTTAGCAAACAGATCTAGTTAATAAGCAATGCTTGATTTTAAGTCTGCGTTTTGCTCTCATACCAACTTCTCTGTTTTTTGGTTATACATTTGTTGCCTTTTTCAATGAAAAGCCATCCTCTTACTATCAGTGATTCATTTTGCTAATTACACAGGGCTTCTCCTGTATACGGTGGCTTACTTTTGTGGCGGCTTGTCATGGGCCCTGCTCTGACTGTCTAGTATTGGTCTAATAGAGGAACCAGGCTGTGCCATTGACTGAATAACAGTACAAAATAAAACACACTTTAAAAAAAAACATATTTATCTTTTAGCTTCTGTGAACAAAATCTTTGGACATGTTTTACAAGACGGTTTTAAGTCACTTACATTAGAAGGAATTTCAACTAAAAATATAATATTTTATGGTAACGATAAATGTTTAGTTCTACAGTCTATAATAATATTTTAATTTTTTATATAGTACATTTCATGTAGTACATGGTAATATATTCACAGCTTTATTAAAAGCCTTGTAATCATCTCAAAAAGCTAGAAGGCACCAATTAGCAAAGACATTTATTATGTGAGTGTTTTAATTTTGACTGCAAGCTGTGGACCTAGATGTGTGTAACACCAAGCTAACAAGATGGGTATACAATTTAAAATTATCATTTAAATTACCATGACAAGACAACAGCAAAAGCTTCTAGAAAAAGGATTGCTTGATATCTGATCATCCTTAGGATTCCATTAACATTAATAAGGCCAGTCAGAGGAGCCACTTACTACAATTAACTGCCATTAGTTATCCATTAGGAAACTTGGATTTCTTAAGCTAAGTAATTAAATAGACATTGTAAAATTACATTACTTAGCTCAAATGTTATAAAATGTAAAATCAGGGTAATGCTGGGAAGCTCAATACCTTTCTGTATAATATATATTATTTACATAGGGCTTTTTATACAAAAGTATCGCAAAGCACTGTACAGTACATAGCAGAAAAAAAGAACAAACCACAATAAATTTGTATAGCATGTCACACATATGATTGCAACACTCAGCCCATTTAAATACATATTTAAACAGTATACATATAATACAAAAGCAGCAATTTTAAAGTTACATTAAAACCCACTAAGATAAGAAAGCCATTTTATAAAAGTGCTTTTTTAGTCGACTTGAAAACTGTAATGGTCTCAGCTTCCCTGATAAACGAAGGCAGAGCATTCCATAATTTAGGCGCTCTACAAGAAAAAGCCCTACCTCCCGTGTTGCTTTTGTTGACTCTAGGAATAACCAGCAGCCCCGCATCCTGTGATCTCAGAGTGCAGTTTGTAAGACAATGGGGTCAGGGCCTTGTAAGTTAACAGCAAAATCTTAAAATCAATTCTATACTGCACAGGGAGCCAGTGTAAAGAGGACAAAACAGGGGTAATATGTTCTCTTTTCCTGGTTTTAGTCAGAATTCTAGCAGCGGTATTCTTAACAAGCTGCAAGTGGGATACCACACGTTTTGGGACCCCAGAAAACTTGCATTCTAGATGAAACAAAGGCATGCATTAGTCTCTCGGCATCAGATATGGAAATAATTGGTCTAAGTTTGGCTATATTTCTCAAATGGTAAAAAGATACATAAGTAACTTCCCTAATATGAGTCTCAAATAAGAGATCAGGATCAAAGATGACCCCCAAATTCTTAACTTCTAGTTTAAGTTTCGATGAGAGACTGCAAGGGCCGAGCTCATGTAATCCCACATTTCCTTTTAGTTGGTTCTGTGAGCCCACTAGCATAACCTCTGTTTTATCTCAATTCAACATTAGAAAATGTTGTGACATCCAATGCTTGATGTCTGTAAGGCAAGTAGCTAATAACACTCAGGCAGAAGAAATTCCTGGCTTTAGGGACAAATATAGCTGGGTATCATCAGCATAGCAATGTAAGTTCACTCTGTGTCTGTGGATAATGTCACCTAACAGTAGCATATATAATGAAAACATCAAGGGACCTAGAATGGAGCCCTGCGGAACACCACAGACAACTTCCGCTAATGCCAAATTTTTCTCCCCAATAGAGATTAACTGAAACCTATCAGAAAGATACAATTTGAACCAGTATCAAAAGCAGCACTTAGATCTAGAAGAATTAAAACTGATGGAAAGCCTGAGCCTGTTCCTATATTGTGGCAGCATGAAATAAAACTTAACATTACTTTTTATAAATGTGTATTCGTCATTGTCTTGCTGGAGTAATTAAGGAGAATCAATAAAACTACAGTAGTAGAGAATTTCAAGTGACTGACCTGAAAAACAAGGATTGTTGTGTATACCCTTCAGTTAGCCCACAACTACTATTATAAGTGTTGTGATGACACAGATATTCTAGCTGATGTATAGATGCAGCAATGGGAGTCTGGGAGCCACTGCCTTCATGCACATAGGCCAAGCTCGAAAAATGTGTAATCATCAGCAATTTATCCTTACCTTCAGTATTGCCAAGAAAATAGCTAAAATGTCTCTTACTGTCTCACAGTTCCACATACAGACTGGCCTTGCAGCAGCTGGCAAAGGTTTGAAAACCAGGTTCTTCTGTGCCATCTGGGGGTCACAAGGAGAACTGTCACCTTCTCTCTCTGGACCTTCTCCCAGAAGGCCGGGAGCAATGGTATCGGTGGGAAGGCATACAAGAGCATCCTGGGCCACTTGTGGGCAAGGGCGTCAACACCTAATGGACTGCCACAGCAAATCCAGGAAAACCGGGAAGGGCTGGGGGGCTGAAGGCTGCGCCGTTCTATAAACAGACCGGCCCTGTTCAGGCGCTGCCTTCCAGGGAACCTGGAGTAAGTTGGAGGCTCGCTCCATAAGCACCCGAACTGAGCTCGAGGGAGGGGGAGGAGGACGGGGTTCTCAACGCTGCAGAGGGCTCAGCTGAGCTGGCTGAGAAAATTGCACCCGTACTCTGCGAGCCTCCTGCGCAGGGTCCGTGGCTGAGACGCTGTGCAGATTGAGCAGAACGTCTCGTCTCCTAAGGCAGAGGAGACACACTGCATACCCAGAACCTGACACAAAGGAGGTGTTTGTCCTTATTATTATTATTATTATTATTATTATTATTATTATTATTATTATTATTATTATTATTATTATTATTTATTTCTTAGCAGACGCCCTTATCCAAGGCGACTTACAATTGTTACAAGATATCACATTATACATTATATCACATTATTCTTACATACATTTCCCCATTTACACAGCTGGGTTTTTACTGGAGCAATCTAGGTAAAGTACCTTGCTCAAGGGTACAACAGCAGTGTCCCCCACTGGGGATTGAACCCACAACCCTCTGGTCAAGAGTCCAGATCCCTAACCACTACTCCACACTGTTGTCCTGTGGGAGAAGGGCGGAGCATCTGAGCACTAAGGGTGCCTAAGCACCAATGCACTAAGGCCCTGAGGTACTGAGGGCACTGAAGTACGGAGCGTCCAAGCACCAAGGGTGCCGAAGCACCGTGGCACCAAGGCTCTGGAGCACCAAGGGCGGCGAAGCACCGGGGGCGTAAGTACCGAGGTTACTCGGCTAGGTGTCTAGAAAGGACCGCGTGCAGTCAAACAACTGGGGCAGCGCGTAGCTTGCAGCGGAGTGGAGCACAACCTACAGACAGTATATATAGAAAAAGAAAGAAAGAGAGAGAGAAAGATATTTTTTTTAAAATTTTTTATTAAGACCCAATGCACCGAGGTGGGTAGGTCAGTGTATCTGTGGAGTCTACTCTACAGTGGGTTGGAATCAGGCCCAGTGGAGAAAGCACACTTTTTTTGCAAGGCAGTGAAAAAACAAACACTCTCTCTCTCTCTCTCTCTCTCTCTCTCACACACACACACACACACACACACACACAGCAGAAGCTGCAGGGGTAGTTGTTTTATTTTTTTGGGCTGCGCACACCGTGTGGGTGGGCCAAGTCAGCCAAGCGGCGTCGACTCAACAGCGGGTGCGGTAGTGCCGGATCCCCGTGGAGGAATACGTGTCTCTCTTTTCTCTCTCATTTATTAAAAGCAGAGGAAAATTCACACAGACAGCAGATGCTGTAGGGTTAGAAAAGCAGGCTACAGTCGCCAAGCAATGTAGGCTGTTGAAAGAAATGTGTTTTTTTTATTATTATTATTTTTTAAATGGAGCGCAGTTGCAAAGCATTTATAGCTCAGTCCTCAGAAGCCGAGTTTCCGATTCCAGGGAAGCGGCAAGCTGACTTCCAGTAATAAATTGAAGGGGAACTACCAGAAAACTCTTTCACAAAGATTCAATCACGCAACTGGAGAGGTTAGTTTATACCTACCTTACGTACCTGATTGTGAGGAGCAAAAGAAAACGTGATAAGCAGCTCTGACATAACATGCTCAGTAAATACCTGACCTGTGGCAGGCATATCCCAAAATTTTGGTTGTTGGTCGTCTTCGAATTGAAAGGGAAACAGCGTTGTGTTCTCAGGAAATATATTGGGGATACAGGACAGTTGGCTTGTACATGCATTTAAAAATGATACCTTGTGGCTGAGACAAGAACGTTCTAGCAACCCCATTGTTTTTAAGATTAGTTCAACCCTGCGAAGATATGTGATGCTATGTAAAGACAATAACAACAGAGCATGTTGTGTTTGCATAAACATATGTTATTCAAAGAGAAGTGATTCATGATATCAGGTTATCATTTAAATTTTATTAATTAAACTGTTCAATTTCTACAACCTAAATGAAATGACTGTCACATATAAATTAATTACACACATTTAATGATATATATTATATATATATATATATATATACACACAGTATATATATACTGTATATATATATATACACACAGTATATATATACTGTATATATATATATATATATATATATATATATATATATATATATATATATATATATGTTACCTCAAAAGACTGATCCGAACCACTGTGTTTGGGTAATCTCTGCATAAAGTGTGTAGGGGCTACCTTAACCATGGGCACTTCAGTTCAACAAGCACATTTTATAAAAAATAAATGTAAATTGTAAAAATAAAATTCCTCATATTTATGTTTAACATTTATCATTTCAAAGTACCAGGAACTATCTTTGTTACATACCTAAGTGTTATTAATACAGACCATGGTCATTACAAGAAGTGCTTATCATCATTTTTTTATGAAAAAGAAAATATTCTGTATACATCACTTTTTTTTTTTTTACCATGCTACCATGAGACATAATAAAAAAATTAAAAAAGACAGCAATATGAACACAATTTAGATCTTTTATTTAACATCATGTGATCAAAGAGACTACAAAATCATATCGCAAAAGTCTACCGGAAGCCATTTAGTAGTACAGTATTTCATGTTACGTTTCGAAATGTCACATTTTTCAATATTTGTGGTATGTAATTCAATATGTTAACGTAACATGATTCAGCAGGTCTCATTCGACTTTATATTCTTTTATAGTTTTCAAGATTATAAAAAAAGCCATCACTGATCTGAGTTAAACTCTACAGTTACAGTAGTTTAAATTGAAAAAAGCTAATTTCCCCTGTGATGGATACGCATGTCTTTTTAGATTTCACTTTATCATCACTCAGTGATGCACAGATGTCTGTCAATTCCAAATAAATTATTTTTCAATTTACTACAATCTCTGAAGTCATTGCAGCCCATGAAGAATGATTTATTTAGTTTGCTGTGATTCAGGGGTTGGACAAAACAGTTGAAACATCAATAAAATATAGCATGTTTCTCAGTAAAGGGGATGTCTGTCTCATGACTGATTACTTTGGTATGCCAATGAAATCCCTGCATTCTGTAATATACAAAATCTGCATCTCCTTCTAGCAAGTCAGTTTCAGTCAGAATGTTCAAGACAGCAGATCTGACAGTCATTGATAAAGCACTGGTAGAATATGCTTGGTTGGAAGGTCCTACCATATCCAAGATATTTCTTGAGAAAATATCCAAAACAATGACATACATTTACTACTTTATAAACTGTGCTGGTTGTCTTGTAAGTCAGAAAAGCTGTCAAAAATCATTGTTAGGACTCAAGGTAGTGAACATCAATTGCATACTGTCATGTATGCTCAAATGGCGTATTTCTTTTTAAATACAGTATGTTTAGTAGAGGTGTAATTAGTTAAAAGCATGATAAAACAGCCTTCTTGCAGTCACAACACTGGTCTTTCTTCTTTTTGCTTACAACAGTTACCATAACTGTTTCTGAAGTGCTTCGCTACAAAGATCGACAGTGCTACTTAAAAGGAAAAAAGGTAGCAAGAACACAACACATTATCTCAAAACAATGGCTCTACATGTTTTTTTTTTTTTTTTTATAATTTAGTGGTGCCAATTATTTCCAATGTCCAATTATTATTATTAATTTTTTTAGGCTCAGCCCACCACTACCACCCCTGCGCTGACTCAGGAGCGGCGAAGACAAGCTGTCCTCTGAAGCGTGTGCCGTCGACCGCTTTTTTACACACTGCAGACTCACCATGCAGCCACCCAGAGCTACAGCGTCGGAGGTCAATGCAGCCCTGGGCAGCTTACAGGCAAGCCTGCAGGTGCCCGGCCAGACTACAGGGGTCGCTGGTGCGCGCTAGGACACCCTGGCCGACCTAGCCCTCCCTCCCCCCGGGCGGTGCTCGGCCAATTGAGCGCCGCCCCCTGGAAGCTCCCATCCTCGGTCGGCAAAGGAATAGCCTGGACTCTAACTCGCGACGTCCAGACTGTAGGGAACATCCTGCACTCCACGTGGAGCACCTTTACTATATGCGCCACTCGGGAGCCCCTGGCTCTACATGTTCTGAGATAATATTATTATTGGTTGAACTGCAGTGTACAAAAATGAAGGTTGATAAGAAGAAAAAATATATAAAAAAATAAAATTCCATCACAACTGAGAATTCCACTGTCAACACCACTATTCACTACAAACCTACCGACTCTCATTCATATCTACAATATGACTCCTCACACACAAAGGGTTGCCGCGACTCAGTTCTCTATTTCCAACTTTTAAGGTTCAGACGTATTTGCAGTGATGATCAAGACTTTCCAGACGAGATCATCAACAGTGCTAAATCCCACGTTTCGTTTTTAAAGAACGTGAGCTTATCTTCAAACGTGTAACTTTGGAGCCTCTTGGAATGAACATTAATCATTTAAACTTTTTCTTCTTATCAACCTATATATATATATATATATATATATATATATATATATATATATATATATATATATATATACACACTCTATATGGGCAGCTGACTCTTCTTTGAGCTAAACTTTATATATATATATATATATATATTGTGATGATGTGTATGTACCAAACATTAATTTGGAGACTTTAGGACCCTGGGGATAGCCACACACATTGTATGATAACAAATGTAACAATTGCTTAATTGTATAATTAATGGGCAAATGCTGATCAGATGCAAGTGATCAAGTGAGGGTTAAAAAGGTTTCAGTTTGTGTGTTCAAGGAGAAGGGTTGAAGTGGTGAGAGGGGAAAGACTGAACAGTGGAAAAGTGTGTTGGACAAAGAAAGATTTTCTGGTAACGAAACAAAGGTACGGGTTTTTGACAATGAAGTTCTGGACGGTGATTTGGATTAGGTGATTTGTGGAATTAGTTTAAACAGGGGAACAGGCTTACCCTGCCCTGCATTAGATAGCACTACTGTTAACCAGTTTAGTTAGCGCCTGAAGAAGGGCTAGGTTTTGTTTTGTGTTTTTGTTTGTTTGAAATATCAGTTTGCTAATAAACGTACGCCATGGCGTTTAAAGAGCACTTCCATTGTATCGAGTGTAATTAAAGTGACAGACACCTATTTGAAAGAACAACACAGACTCCGGCTGAAAAGGTCAAAATATGTCACTATATATATATATATATATACTGATGCAAACAAGAAACACAACACTCAGGTCTAATGGATTTAATCAAATATTTTAAACATAGATATCAAACAAAATCACAGAAAATGTGAACAAAAATACAGATCAAAGAATCAAGTTTTCAGTATGAGACGTGACACACTGTCAAAATAAAAACATTACAAAGTTAGTATTGGGTATGACCTCCCTGAGCATTAACACAATCCTAGCAGCGTTGAGGGATCAGCCTGTGGAGAGACTGCTGTGGGATGTTCCGCCAGCTGCAGTTAGCTGGCGGAGGTTGGCTGGTCGTGGTTGTCTCCTGTGGATGGCATTGGCGATTTGGTCCCACAGATGTTCTATTGGACTCAGGTCAGTATAAAGCTGGCCACAGCAAGACCTCAACATTGTTTTCTTGAAGTCGTGCAATTATAATCCTAGCACTGCGTGGTCTTGCATTGTCCTGCTGGAAAATCAACACTTCCGGATTGGCTTGCAGGAATGGAAAAACTGTTGCCTCAAGGACTTCATCAGTGTATCGCTGAGCAGTAAGGTTGCCATCATTCTTGTGTTAAAGGAGATTCCTCCTCACATCATCACATGGTTGGCTTGAACAAGGCAGCAGTCAGCATAATGCTTTCCATGACGTCTCCACACACGTTGTGTTCCATCAGGTCTGTCAAGGGCAAAACGACATTCATCTGTGAAAAACTCTCCACCACTCTCTCTGCCATCGTCTCTCAGCTGTCAACATGTTACCCCTGAACGGCCTCCGAGCATGCAAATCATTTCATGCAGACAGCGAGCTACAGTCATTCTGCTGATGCGCAGGTTATTTCTTCTTGGAATTTGTCGTGCTTTAGCCACTGCAGTCTGAAAACGATTATGCAGATGGACCAGTCGGATGTGATGGGCCTGGGCTGGTGTGGTGACCATCTGCCTTCCAGGACGTGGCCTAACCTTCACAGAGCCGGTTTCCTGGTTTCTCTGGACTAGTCTGCTGATTGTTGAAGCAGAACATCTCATTCTCCATGTAACTGTTCTCTCACAGATAGGCTGCCTTCAATTATGCCGATAGCAACCAGGCGATCTTCGTTACTCAAGCGGGACATGGTCGTATCTTTCGCTGTTATTGCGTTAATTAAAATCATGTCTTTTCGAATGGCTATACAGATTCTTAATAAACTCATTTTGGCAATACCAAACACTGAGCACCTGGAGATTTTATGAAATCACATGCCTTGAGCTCAGTATTTTGTTATCTCAAGGAACATGATTTCCATTACATGAGAGTAGATGTTAAAACTTCATGCTGATTTGATCTCGTCTCTCGCCAAGATAAGCACCAACTAAGACGTAGCTTTACAGTAAACTAATGTGATCCATATGTGTCTCCATCCATTTACGTTTCCTTCCATATGATGATGTAGATATCCTTCTATCTGGTGTTAATGGCTGAAGTGTAATGCTGGCTCCAGGGATCAGCTTATTTTGCCTCCCTGGCGCATCAGCACACACAACGGCTGCGATGCTGGCTCCGGGGATCAACCACAGTGCGGCCTCCCCAGCGCATCAGCATGATAACCGTCTGGATTGAGCTAAGTAAGGTACATCTCTGGGGTCTTCAAGTGGGCACCTTCCATCCTCAGTGTTTCGTCGACTAGCCCACGACACCTCAAGAGGGCTCAATGGTGATTCTGGTGTCCCAGCATCACCCCCCTCCGTCCCCCACTCAACTCAGCCCAGCTTACTTACCTGTACATCAGCGTTTCTTTCTTTCTATTGTGCTTGAGATCCCCAGCCAGAATCTTTCCGTCTCAACCACAGCCAGTTGCTGCTCCTCTCTGCTGCTTCAGATAAGTTCTTCACTGTGCGACGCAACTCTTGGCCACTGAATCCGACGTCTCTGAGAAACCGGGTTGTAGAGTGTGCCACAAATCCTCGACAACCCACCTCCACTGGGTAAACCCTGAGTCTCCATCCTCGCTGTTCCGCTTCAGTGGCTAGTTGAGCATACTGCAGTTTCTTCCTGTCATACGCCTCATCTACAGCATCCTCCCATGGCACTGTTAACTCTACCAGATGAACAAGGCGTGCTGATCCAGACCACAAGAC
This sequence comes from Acipenser ruthenus, assembly GCF_902713425.1. Classification (NCBI taxonomy): domain Eukaryota; kingdom Metazoa; phylum Chordata; class Actinopteri; order Acipenseriformes; family Acipenseridae; genus Acipenser; species Acipenser ruthenus. The sequence goes on along the minus strand of NC_081190.1, from coordinate 87,931,881 downwards.
AATATCTGGTCGAAGGTTAGTGGTGGCAATCTCAGGTGGAAAAATAAGCCGTTGACCAACATCTGCCAGCATTTTCCAGTCTCTAGCAGCTTCCAGTTGTCCTGGGCGAGGATTGGTTTTAACACCTTTTTTTGGTGGTTGCTCTCCTGGGTGGAGGAATGTTGTCTTTTGTGTGTAATGTTTTGATGGAACAGGTGGCAACTTTTTGGTCATGTTACGCTTGTCTTCCAATGCTAAGGCCAAACATTGCAGCACCTGGTCATGGCGCCAAGTAAACCGTCCTTGGCTAAGAGCCACCTTACATCCTGTCAAAATGTGCCTTAATGTTGCAGGTGATGAACACAAAGGACATGAGGGATCCTCTCCTACCCAGAGGTTTAGGTTCTGTGGTGATGGGAGAACATCATATGTTGACCTGATGAGGAAACTGATCCTGCTCTGTTCCACTGACCATAGGTCTTGCCAGCCAATCTTGCATTGTTCCACACGAACAATACTACTCAAACAATCAATAAACCTATCTGCTCACTATTTAAAATGTAAATAACATTATGTATGCACCTTGTGAGCTATTGATGTGCAACTTAGACTGTTGCATTTTTATTGTGCATCGGTATATACAGTTGTAGTCAAAAGTTTACATACCCCAATGGAAATGTATAATTTCTAGAAATTACTCAAAAACAATTATAGGAAAAATCTTCTGTAGTAAAAGTTTTGCTTTTGTGGATGAGGAAAAAATGTAACAAGAAATAGATGTCTACAATTATTTATTTCAGCAATTTCTTTGCAGAACTCCAAAATGCTAATTCAAAAGTATTCATACCCTGACAAGGAAAATTAAATTAATAGCTAGTTGAGGCACGTTTAGCAATAATAACCTCTTTTAAACGAATAGGATATTTGTCAGTCAGCTTTTGGCATGATTCTTTAGTGATTTTTTACCATTCTTCAACGCAAAATTGTTCCATTTTATTCAAATTCTGAGGACTTCTCTTGTGCACAGCCTTCTTCAACTCACACTATTCTCAATTGGATTTAGATCAGGACTTTGTCTAGGCCATTCCAAAACCTTGATTTTGTTCTTCTTTAACCATTCTGAAGTAAATTTTGATGTGTGTTTTGGATTGTATTGTGTTGAAATGTCCAGTTGCGCTTTAAACCAAGTTTTGTAGCAGAGTGTTTCAGATGATTGGCCAATATCTTTTGGTATGCTATGGAATCCATTTTTACCATGTATTGGAACTACATTTACTGTGCCATTATAGGAAAACAGCCCCATAAAAGGATATTACCACCTCCATGCTTGACAGTAGGTATGGTGTTTCTCCAAATGTAACGACTGCAATACTCACCCTATTGCTACAAAAGATTTTCCCTAAAATTCTTTGTTTTTGAGAAATTTCTAGAAATTATAAATTTCCATTGGGGTATGTAAACTTTTGACTACAACTGTGTGTATATATATAATCTTGGCATAGTACAGCACCTCTATAAGGGAACATTTTGAAAGTTTTTATTGGAAATCAAAATAATTAGTTCAAGCAAATGTGTACCACAGTGCAGTTTTTTTTTCTGCCTTCTTCTCTCTGCATGGACCTCCAACCTTATCCTGTTGAAGTGAGAAATTCCCATATTTGCTATTTCAAAGGGTTACATTCATCAACTCAATGTACTTTGCTGACAACTCCTTATATAGAGTACAGTAATTGGCTTTCTGAATTTTTAAAGAGGAATGCAATACAGTTTGTTTAAAGCACCTATGTGGTCTCAAAAGGCTCTCAAAAAATGCCTTCTCTCTAAGTGATTTATTTCTTTAATCCACTAGGGCAAGAAGGACAGGTTAATGGTTACACTGTGCTGTACAAGTGAAGACATGTTAACATAACTGATATATCAGACCTTTTTATAGTTTGTTATTATTTTTAGATTCTGTTCTTCACTTGCCTTGCACATTGTATTAGGGTAGGGGTTTGGGCTAAATCTTTGCATTTGTGACCAGATTCAATTGGTTAATTGATTACCAAATTAACCTGGCTACTTGTATATAATCAGTTCAGTGCAGGACTCATGAAGAGTACAGTATGTGTCTGTATGCTTAGTCCTGGTCACCAAAGTACTGTAGCAGTCAGCTTGGATGACAGTTTCAAAACTCTTGAACCTGTACCGTTATTTTTGTTTATTTGACTGTTTTTTTTTTTGTTTCTTTTTTTAATCAAAAGTGTGACTCCTGGCGCTGAACCTTATTTCCTTTACATGGCTTTGCTTTTACCTGACCCCCAAAATACAGTATATTTCTTCAAAGGTGAATGCTACAGCTTGTACAGAACCACGCTGAATGTAAGTCATAATGGGAAAAAATAAGCAAAAAATACAACTAACCATTATTTAATCTGTATCAATACTTGTTGGAGGGTTGTGTATAAAGTATAAGCTATATTCTGAAAAATATGTACACATATTCATGATATTTTTAGGCCATATTTTATATTTAGATTGTATTTACATTATATTGGAATGAAAAAAAAAAGATTCATAAAATTTAATTTTTGTTATAGAACTAATGTTGTGTTGCTCTGAGCAAATTTTTTCTCCATTTCAAGGAAGTGTTTACCTCCACAGAAGGCTTTAGTTGATATAACCTAGCTATATGTCTTTTTTATTGTCAGGAGTGGTCTAAAAAAAAACTGAATTGAAATTCATTGTACCTGGTTTTGAGAGAGTAAACATAAGCACAGCATTGGACCTGGCCCTTCAAACAAGCTATTACCTCAGCTTCTGTCAGACTCCCAGTGGCCCTCATTTACTCTCACACACTGCAATTCATATCATCCAATTGCTTCTTGTCAATTGACAGAATTTTGCAATGGGGGAATTTAAGACAAGAATTTAATCATGTGTGAAATATTGACTTGGGATCAGTCGCACAGATTACAGACACTTCAGTTTGCACAAGGTACTAAATTGATTTATGGTTTTGTTCAAAATATTACCTTCTGTGTCTTGCAAATGTGCTCATCATTAAAAATGGGTTTTCTTTATTCCACATGCATGTGTTCATACTTTTAACTTTCACAATCTAAATGTTTTAACAACAAAATGATAAACTACTACAGAGTGTAACATATTCTCACTGCAGAAACTTGATATATGCATTGACTGGGCCTGCAGGATTTATATTCATTTACTCTCTTTCAACACTCCAAACCAGTTCAGATATATATGAAAAATGACTCCACACATGAAGGCAGGTTGATAAATGGGTATCAGTTATGTTAATGTCTTATTATAACATGTTTAAAACTTTACAAATGATTGCATTCATGGGGTTTCCATGTGGGTCAATTTACATATGAAATTTCGATGTGTGTGCACGTTTGGGAGAATTACTCAGGTAAATCAGGTTTGTGGCCAAAAAAAAACAGCCAAAGAGAGGGATAGGGTAAATCTCATTTACTCGTGTAAATGACGAAACACAAGGGAAAATCCACGTCCAGTTTTGCATGGAAACCCGCATTTCACATGTAAATGTTAATGAGCGTGTTATTACTGTGGATTCCAAGACGGCAGAAAGTAGTGGCTGATGGGCGATTTTATAGTTAGCAGTGGAGTAGTTCACCTTAATGATAATGTGGGCGGCTTTTTTTATTATTGTTTTTTGCTGTGTCATGTTGTATATTTCTTGTGGGTTTACAGTTCTGTATAAAACCACTTACCATGAACTGTGTTATGCCCTTGTTATAGTATTAAAGCAGAATACCCTTGCTGTAAAAACTACACTAAAGTTAAACACGAAGAGCAAGTGAGCTGCTTAAATGTCTAACTGAATTAATTCCCGTCCTTTTTTTGATCCCAGCTATGTCCAAAGACAATGAGTGTCTGCCCTCCACGTTAATAAATATAGTTTGTGAACTGGATGTCATAAGCCAGCTCGATCGCCCCAAAACAACGCAACAACATCCAAGTTGTTGATGCCCTCTCAGAACTGACCAAAATGAACAGAAATGAACATATTGATTGTGTTTTATTTGTTTGCATCATTAATATTTAACACAACAGTAAATCCAACACAACTTACATGAAAGGAGAGAATCTCTGACAGCACGAGCCTCAGATCTCTGCTATCCAATTGAAACTGGCGACTGAGGTAACCTTCCCAGTTGCCAAGTCCGCTTATAATAAGCAGGATTGGGCTTGTTTTTGAGAGTTGCGGGTTGGATTTTGCATAACCACCCATATTCTAACATGGGTTGTGCTTGTTTTGGGCTTGTTTTGAAAGGCAGTGCCGCTTTTTTTTTCTCGTGAGACTTGGCAACACTGGTAACCTTCCCTGTGTGTCTCACAGGCAGCCTGATTCCTGAACACCTAATTTTGTTGTTGACAGGATTTCGTGCAGGATACAGCAGACAGTGGCAATTTTGGGAACGAACTAATGCACTTCAGTCCTTTTCATCAGTATCTGCCACTTCCCTTTCAAGTGCCCACTAGCCATATTTGCCCAAATGTTGTGTTGAATGTTTCCTCAGCAGCTGTCATCCATCCGGATGGGTAGGGTTTCTAAACCACGGTAGTATACGGAGACGTTATATATATATATAACGTCTCCGACGGTTTTCAGGCATGGTGATCTGCAATACCTGTTGGTCAGTTTCATTTTATACTCATTTTCATTTTTAATTAATGAGTCGTAAGATAAATTAGTTGAAACAGTATTCACTACTAACGACATGACGCCACGCTAATGACATTTGAAAAAAAATTTGGCAAGAGCAGTAAAACACATTATTAACCAACCCGGCACGAGGTATATTGCTTTATTACAGCAGCTTAGATTCACTCGTGTACCAGTTCTCTGCGCATGGAAACCACATTTTTCACAAAATTTCACTAGTAATCTTCAAAAACAGCATGAGTTATTTACGCATAGCTCATACAACCCCCACCTTTCCTATTCATTTGTATGACGTCAGGTGAAAAGCCAGGTTTATTCAAATAAAATAAACTGAGCGGACGGAAACCCAAAAAAAAACATTTTACAAGAGACATTTTCTCATGTAAATGTCTCGAGTTAAAAAAAAAAAAAAAAACTTGCATGGAAACCCCATGATTGTTATATTTTTTATATATTTACTCAGTGTTAAAAGGGTTAAATGGAAATGCATGAACAAACACAGAAATAAATAGGTTTGTTTGAAACATCTGTAGATTAAATATAAACAATCGTAACAGTACATTTTGAACTCATTTGCTAAGGAATCAATAATTATGTTTTTTTTTTTTTTTTTTTTACATTACACAATCCAAATTGACACTAGCATTTTATCTTCTATGAATTATGCTTTAGAGCAGGGGTCTCCAAACCTGGTCCTGGAGGGCCAGTGTCCATCCTGTTTTTTGTTCTAACTGCACACTAAATTAATGAATTGGACCAATTAAGCTACTAATAAGTAATTTAGGGTACAGTTGGAACAAAAACCAGGAGGGACACCGGACCTCTATGAACAGGGTTGGAGACCCCTGCTTTATATAATACCAAACTGATTTTGTTATCTCGAAATATTGGAAACAGAATATAAATTAATTTAATGTGAGGAGTTTCCAATAAATAACCACCTAAACCTTTAAATGTGTAATTTTTATACTGTAACTAGTAAAATCCTCTCATCACAAGCAAATTGAGAGTTTCAGAAGTGAGGTGTCAAAGTTAGTCTGATTCTACTGACAGTACCCCTGAAGAAGTCTAGATCTTAACTTCTAAAGCACAGTCTCCCATTGATATTGCTTTAAAAGATTGTAGGAAATATTAAAGAAAAAAAAAGAAATTCGGTTTCATAGATACTTCTTTGCAGTGTTGAATCAATAATTAAATACAAAGTTTACTTGTACATGATTTTTAAAACTGTCTTTTATATGTAAATCCTGCACTGTAGGATTCACTGCAGGCTATATGAAATGCTGAATAGCAGCTAATTGACTTAAAACAACAGTCTATTTCTCAGTTTCAAAGAATGCCAACAAAGTGTTTAATCATCCATCAGTTTTGTTAGCAAACTAATAATGCCAAGTGTCAGCTCTTCTGTGATCCCCACAAGCCCAGTCTGCCCAATCTGCTTTACTTGACAGGCTGTTCTATATTAAAACACAGCCAATCAATTGGTTACCAAGCAACTGTTGATGCCAAGTTCTAAATCATTTTCATGTTGAATCTACGGGGGCCTCCCTGCTCTGCCCCTTCCACCACAGCCTCATTGGACTTCCGGGGAATGTACTCGATGTCTATGTTGTTTTTGTGCTTTCCTTTTCCTCGACTCCACACAAAAAGCAACAAGAAGCAAAACAAGACAACTCCTAGGAAAGTGAAGCATCCCATTGCCGTGGATACTAAAATTGTTTTCAGGTCCAGGGCAAAAGTCATATTGTACACATTAGTTCCATTCGAATTGGTGTTGTTTGCCTCTGTTATATACATAGAGGTCCTGTTGGCATAAAGAGACCTGTCACTTGGAAAGCCCTTCACAGTCAAGGACGCAGAGAAAGTATCATTTCCAGCCGCATTGCTGGCTACACAAATATAGGTTCCACTATCCTGAACCTGGGCAAACTTGATTTTGAGTGTACCATCTCCAAGTACTGTAGCTCTCCCGTTAGATTTCACTGTGACAAGTCTTCTGTGTGGTGTGATCCAGAATACATCGGGCAAAGGATCACCATCTGCATTGCACAACAGTTGAGCTATATGCCCTTCATCGACAAACAACTGTTGCATTTTCCTTTCCCGAATTTTTGGCTTTTGGCAGGTAAAGTAAAACGAAAGAACCGTACTATGAAAGTCCTTAAATTGCTTCCCTCTGATGCTCTCTGGCGCTACACAGACAGGCTCGGTGTCACCAAAAAACAGTGTGTGTCTTCTCTGCAGAATCCAAAGGATACGGCAATCACAAGCCAGTGGGTTGTTGTCGATACAGAGCGTCTCAAGGGTTCTTGGAGACTGGAACACACTCTCTTCCAAGGTATCAAGCAGGTTTTGTGAGACATTCAGAACCCTCAATGCACTCAAGCCTTGGAATGCATGGGATTCAATAGTGAGCAACAGGGCCCCCACCATGTGTATCTCTTGAAGGTGTATCAAATCTATGAACATGCCTGCCTCAATATTGCTTATGGGGTTGAAAGAGAGGTTGAGGTGTGTGAGATAAGTCAGGTGCTTAAAAGCAAGAAATGGTACCATGGACAAGTTGGTGTTGGTGATAGACAGAGATGTAAGATTTAGGCTGTATAGGCTGTTAACAGGGAGCACATCCAGCATAGGCCAGTAGTCTATCTCCAAATGCTTCAATCGGAATAGTTTCTTAAAGTACACATGCAGAGAGTTGATACTGAGATGGCTGAGCCTGAGGCTGATAAGGTTGTGGAGATGTGATAGTGCTTCTGTGGGAACTGCAGTCAGGTTGCATTTCTCCAATGTCAACTGTTCCAGGCTCAACAGCCCACTAAATGCCCGGTGAGAAATGTAAACCAGGTCATTGTCCCCAACCTCTAAGGACTTCAAATTATGTAAATCCTGAAACATGTAATCCAGCAAAATAACAATTTTGTTCTCACTGATATCCAGTTCAGTCAAATTGGATAATCCAGTAAAGACCCCAAGTGGGATCAGCTTTATTCGATTGCTCTTCAAGCGGAGGGATCGCAGGTTGAAGAGGGTGTTAAACGATCCAGGTTCAACATTAGCAATGATGTTGTCACTCAGGTCTAACTCCTCCAGTAATGGAAAGGCAGCAAACTCATCTGGGTTCACACTTTTTAACTTGTTCTTACTGAGGTCGAGAATCTTAGTCTCAATAGGGATGCCCTCTGGAATGCCAATCAGACGTTTACGGTGACAGATAACTGATTTGCTCTGGGCCGAACATTCACAGCGGGCAGGGCATCCAACAGCTGACCCCATGCATATTACCACAAGAGCCAAACCTAGGAATGGCTGCCAGCATGATATAGCTGTATGAAGCATGACTTTGCTGATGCAATCTACCATTCTGTCAAGGCTCTGCAAAAGAAGAAAAAAATAAGTGTTTAATTAACGAGAAAGTAAAAAAAGAAAAGAACACACCATTGTATATTTTGAGGTTGGATGGCTCAAATAATAATATGCCAAAATAAACTGAATCAGGGTGCCAAAGAAAACTAAAGTAAAGAAACACTACTCTAATCTGACAAAATAACATATGCACAAGGTTTAATCTGTCTAGAATTACACACTTTCAGCCTGTTGGGCTTGTTTTTCATGACACTGCAAGTGACACTACAAGCTTCTTCTCACCATTTCTTTTTATATGAATATGGTAATGTTCATCAATTTAACACATCGTGACACAAATGGCATCAATCTAATTCTTAACATTCAAGGTGGCAGATAATATGCTAACTGGGAACCATGCTCTTTGAAACTTAAAATGCCTGGACTCCTGACTGAAGGCACAGACAGTATTTACCAAGTACACAGCTACTCAGTCACTCCAGCCTCACTTGAGTCTCAAATCTAGTCCCTAAAACGAGTTCTACACAGGTACTTATTAAAATGTGAGAGTAATTTCCCATTGTTAATATACCCACTCTCACCAGTTAAGCATACTATAATTAAAACCCAGGTGAAATATATATTCCCCCCCCCACCCCACATTATCTATTATTAAGCACGCTCATGACTGTAAAAAAGCCTGACATCAACGCACATGCTCCCCAAGATGGCTGCGCCCAGAGCTACACCAGCTTGCCAGTATGTTCGCATTTATTCAAAACATGAAATGCATTTTAAAAATATTAACAAATGCTTTCACTTCTCTTCTTTAACTAAAAGAAAGTCTGAACTTTTGTGGCAAAGTGGCTGCTGATTAGAAACAGGTGCAGAGGTGATGCAGTGCAGAAATAATCACACAGAAGGAAAATGTAATCCGTTTTGGAAAAGGGGTTCTTTTTATTTGTAAACTCCCGGTCTGGCGACCAAACAATAAACCTCCGGTAATACACACCAATGTGTAAAGCACGGAAGGAAACGATAATAAATGGATTGCAGACCAAATAATAATACACGTTATCCACCCCACAATAATACAATAGACGGTCACCAGTCCGGGTGTGTGAAGTAGTGCTCGTGGTGGGTGATAGCAATTGAACAGTGACTGTGGTGTAGTGTTGTTCCGGGTAGTGCTGGCCCAAGGTGACAGCTCCGGAGACTTGTTATCCGTCTAGTGAATTTACACAATTACTAACAGCAACAAAAACAAACAAAACACTCACAAAGTCTTCTTCACAGTTTATTAGGTCTCCCAGTCCTTCCAGTTCCTTGTCTCTTTGAACCAAGCGAAGGAAAAGATTTGCAATTCTCCTTCCCCTTTATGCTATCACGCATGACCCCTTGGTAAACGAGTGCAGCTGTCTCTACTGTCTGCAGCTGCTACGTCGTTTCCCTTCCAGGTCAATACGTTCCTGCAACGGAGTCTCGCCTTCTTCCAGACTGACCGACTTCCCGGCCCGGGGAAAGAACTGTCAGGCCAGCCCGTCCAAAGACTTCCCCTTTCGCTGCTTAGTGCCCTCACAGGTCGGGAGGGAGATTTATAACCAAAACTCATTGTATTTCTGTCACAGCTTTAAAATAAACTTTAGCTACTTGCTAGTAACACATTGTTTCCTTGTAAACCATATGTGCACCTATTCATTATCAAACACAAAAATAGTTCCAACGGTGGTCTCCGAACTAACTCTTACTGTACCTTTTCATAGCAATTTGTTATTATTTTACATTTACAATGTTAATCACAAACAACCAGTATTAAAAAGTCTTTAGGATAATGTCCTTCTGTTATACAATGATGTACAACCTTAATGGTGGAGTGTTTCTCGTTTGGTTTCACTCCATCACAGTAAGGCTACATCATAGTGACTATATATATATATATATATATATATATATATATATATATATATATATATATATATATATATATATATATAGTAGCATGCACGGGGGTAGGGGTCAGGGTTGGTAGGTGACACAGTCAAATATGAAGACATAAGCCCGATAACAGCTCCTGCAAGGGAGACGGCTCTTTTGTACAATGGTTTCTGCACTATGCTTCAGTGTGGGAGGTCCTGGGTTCGCTGTGTGTGTGCGTGTGTAAATGTGTGTGTGTGTGTGTGTGTGTAAATCACTGGAGTCTCACGATCTACCTGTGCTCTCTGTGTAGCTCAGTTGATAGTGTTTTTTGTATATACCTGGTTTCAGTCTAAACTCATTCTTTAAAATCCTGCTAGTAAAGAAGAATGCTTCAATTTCATATTTTGAATTCCCAGATTGCCTCGATTAGGTAGGTAAAATTGGAAAGTTTCAGCAATATCATTCTAAAAAATGTATGTAGTTCGCCAAAAGAATCCTGCAATTAAATAAAATGGGCCTAATATTTATGATCTAACTATTACAAACTACATTAAATAAAAATGTTTGTAAATAATCAAGCCAGGTACTGTTAGGTAGTTGGTAGTTCCATAAGTAACACACAATATTAGATTAAAAATGTGTGTTTGGTGGACTCCTCATTCTACTACATTCTACTATGTTTTGAGTCCTGAGGGTTAAGAGGAAGTCGGTCATTTAGAAAAGGGGCAGAGCTTCGGTACACTAACTCATCAACCTGGAAGGGAAATGATGTGGCACACGCGGATTGGAGGAGTCGTTTACCAAGGGGTCATGAGTGGCGGTATAAATAGGGGTCGAAGCGACGTAATCTGTTCCTTCGTTTTGGTTAACGGTAAAAGAACCTAGAACGTCCTGTATTGTGACTATACGTATTGTGAGTGTTTGTTTGTTTTTGTCTAATTGTTGGTTGTTATTGTTGGTTGCCAGAGGCCAGCACAAACCCGGAACAGCACTGCATTCATATCACCATAAACTGTGTACCACAATAACTAATTCACACACTAAAATGACTTGTGTATGTGTTTTGTGTTTAATGTGGGGATACAATAACGGGACTGTTATTTCGGGAACAACCCGGGGATTATAAAGTAAGTAATACACGCCGCTGTATTACTTACCAGCTTTATTATTTCAGGCACTGGACATAAAAGAAATACAAACAAACATTTGCACCTGGATTATAATTGTCTGTCTGTTCTTTGATCACCTGCACCTGCACACTATTAACCACTTTGCCACAGGTTGGTAGTACGCTTCCCCATAGACGTACTGACTCGATGGTGAACAGGAACTCGGCCATCTTGGTAGGGGCATGTAGCTGTCAAAACACAAAATGACTCAAATGCGATCAGCTGGGGGCCAAGCAGAGATTGGTTACACCGGGGCACCAAGCTGATTGCAGGGAGGAGTTGAGTAGTACAAAGGGGGCGCAGCTACACAAGTATGGCCCCTTATGCTGAGTGTACCAACACTAAACAGCTGGAGCCTGTGCTTTGTTTTTGTTTTTGTGTTTGCAGATACGGAGGACCGAGGAGACCGGAGCTGTAGCCACTGAGCCAGCGTTCACCCGAGTCACGGTTTCACTGCACAGCACAGCACCAAGGATCACCGGACACTCACAACCACTTGCACCACCGGCACAGTTTCATGCACGGAGGAGGGTCTTGTTTTGATTGATTTATTTTTTGTTCTGGACTGAAACCCGCCATATAGGGGTGACTTGCTTTATTTTTGGACCCATTTCTACTTTCTGTTTTCAACTGCTTAAATTAACACATTTTTGTTTTGGGAGAAACCTGGTCTGGACCCTGTATTATTTCACCCCTTTGCATATCCTGTTCACAGTACGTCTGAAGTCTTTAAATATGAGTAATGGAATCTCTGTACACCCCTATTAAAATTGCAGGGTAGTTTGTAAAGTACAAGCTTAGAAAAAGCATTGTCAACTGCAATACAATATAACTGTGTACATTTACAATGGTAAAGTTTTATAAAGGGTTACACATATCTTAAATCAAGTTTATGTCCTTGTCAGATCTTTAAATCACTTGGAGGTATTTAATTTGTAACTATATATAATATCTTATATAAGTATGGCAATGAAGCCTATGCTTTCAGTGTAAATTGAAAGTATAGGCCTCTGGAATCCACCACACTCTCTCCCTCCTCCTCTGCTAAGAACCACAGAGTCACCCTGGACCTCTGCCTCTTTTATTCCCAGCACATCTCCACTCTGGCACGCACTTGCCGATTCTTCCTGAGCAACATACGAAAAATCTGACCCTTCCTCACCAAATATGCCACCCAGCTCCTGGTCCAGGCCTTGGTACTCTCCCGCCTAGACTACTGAAACTCCCTCCTGGCTGGCCTCCCTGCGTCCACCACCCGTCCGCTCCAGCTCATCCAGAACTCTGCTGCTCGCCTGGTGTTTTCTCTGCCTCGCTTCTCCCACGCAACTCCACTGCTCCGCTCACTCCACTGGCTCCCGATCACCGCTCGCATCCAGTTCAAGGCTCTTGTACTAGTCTACAGATGCCTTGACCAGACTGCACCCAGCTACCTCCAGACCCTCATCTCTCCCTACACCCCCACTCGACCTCTCCGCTCCTCCTGCACTAGAAGACTGGCTCTACCTCCTTTACGCTCCCCTGCCTCCAGAGCCCGCTCCTTCTCCAACCTCGCCCCACAGAGGTGGAATGATTGTATTAATACTTGTACTGTGATTCTTGAAATGTATTTTTGTTTACGACTGTAAGTCGCTCTGGATAAGGGCGTCTGCTAAGAAATAAATAAATAAATAATAATAATAATAATAATAATAATAATAATAATAATAATAACAATAAAAATAAATTAGCATAGTCAAAACTAGTTTCTCAGAGCTTTAAAAAGGAAACTGAGCTTTACCAAACTCACAGGATTTTAAAGTAAATGCCAAGAAACATCAGAAAAGTAGTTTATAGTACTGTGGAAGGGTGGTGGGTAATTCACTGACACAGGACACAGAGAGATGAGTCTGAAAACACCGCACAGGTGCCCAGTTTTATTAGAAGCTGATTTTTGGTTCAGCCCGCAGAGGGCGCTGTTGTCTGTGGCTTGCCGTACCAGCTATGGTAGCGACAGAGCCACAACTATACCAGAGCGGTACAGGGTACAGAGGTTAAAACAAAACAAAACACTAATCAAAAGGCGAAAGGAACAGGGAAAACAAAACACAGTAAACAAAACTACAAAATAAAGAGTGCTGCGCTCGGCAGCTTCACCCCGACCGTCGCTACCCGCACGGTCCGGGTCTCCGTCCTACTCTAGCAGCTCCCTCAGCCTGCTATACACTTTATCGGGGTCTGCCCAAGAGTTCTCCCCGCTACCGCTAGTTCTTTGGTTTCTGTCTTTTATTATTTCTTTATCTTGCTGGGATTTTTCCTCCCGGCTAATTGTCCTCCAGCGCTTCCGCACGCCGGTTACATCTCCGTGGGCAGACCTGAGGGAACAGCAGAATAAAACTTATAGGGTCAGCAATTCTCCCAAGACCCGCCTCCCAGCCACTCGGAGAGAAGGAAAGTTCGCACACCCACTCTCCCCCCTCTCCGTGTCACCGCCATGCCTGACAGGCGGATATTGACGAGCTGCTGCCCTCTCCCTGCAGCACTATGAACACGCCAGACGAGTCAGCACAGATCTCCCCTGTTACATATCCTCCCCCTTAGAATGGCACCACCGGTCCATTCGAAAATCCTACACCCCCATGCCTTCCCGAGAGAAAAAATCTGCGTTTTGATGCAGCTTTCCTGCTCGGTGGACAACCCTGAAGGCATAGGGCTGCAGGGCCAAGTACCACCGCGTGATTCTGGCGTTGTTATCCTTCATCCGGTGAAGCCATGCCAAGGGGGCATGATCTGTAACCAGGGTGAAGTGACTGCCCATTTTACCGCAAGACACTCCTTCTCGATGGTACTATAGTTCTTTTCGCGGGGAAGGAGCTTCCTGCTGATATACAGGACCGGGTGCTCGCTTCCCCGCACCTCCTGGGACAACACTGCCCCGAGACCTGTCTCTGACGCATCCGTCTGCAGGGTAAACCTCTTACCGAAATCCGGGCTGCATAGCACTGGCTTGCTACACAACCTCCGCTTCAAAGCGAGAAAGGCCCTCTGGCACGGCTCCGTCCACTGAACCGTATTTGGGGCAGCCTTCCGGGTGAGGTCTGTCAAGGGAGCAGCAAGCGTGGCGAAGCTCGGAATGAACTTCCTGTAATAGCCCGCTAGTCCCAAGAAAGAGCGCACCTGGGTTTTGGTTGTAGGGACCGGCCAGTCAGCCAAGGCTTTCACCTTAGCAATCAGCGGTCTGATCTGGCCACCCCCTACTCGATACCCCAAATACTCCGACTCACTCTTCCCAATGGCACATTTCTTTGGGTTAGCAGTGAGCCCAGCCTCCCGCAAGGATTGCAATACTGCCGCTACCTTACACAGATGACTCGGCCAATCCTCACTGTGGATAACCACGTCATCTATGTAAGCAGCGGCGTACTGCTGATGGGGCCGCAAAATTCGATCCATCATCCGCTGGAAAGTGGCTGGTGCTCCGTGCAACCCAAAGGGCATGGTCCTAAATTGGTATAATCCGAAGGGAGTCGAAAACGCCGTCCTCTCTCTGGATTCCGGGGTCAGGGGTATCTGCCAGTACCCCTTCGTTAAATCCAGTGTCGTCATAAAATGAGCCGTGCCTAGACGCTCCAGCAATTCATCTACCCGGGGCATGGGATAAGCGTCAAACTTCGATTTTTCATTAACTCGCCTGAAGTCAATGCAAAATCGAGTTGACCCGTCCGGCTTATCCACTAAAACAATTGGACTATTCCAGTCACTTTGGGACTCTTCTATTACCCCCAGTCTCAGCATTTCATCAATCTCTGTTTTTATTACCTGTCTTTTACGTTCAGGTACACGGTATGGCCTCTGGCGAACTAGCGCCCCCGGCTCAACTTCAATGTGATGATGGGCTACCCGAGTCTGCCCCGGGACGGGAGAAAACACATCAGGAAATTCCGTCACCAGCGCCCTAGCCTGACATTTCTGTGTAGGTGTCAGATTCTCTGCAATCTGTACCGACCCTGTTTTCGCCAACACAGAAAGATCAGGTCCCAGGTCGGTGACGTCATCTGCCTGCGCCACTACCAATGCCTCCGGTTGCAGCCAGGGCTTCAGGAGGTTAACATGATAAATGTGTTTCTCTCTCCGTCGCTCCGGCTGGCAGATCTCATAATCCACCGCCCCAACCCGGCGTGTAACCTCAAAGGGTCCTTGCCACTTAGCCAGGAGTTTTGACTCAGAACTGGGTAATAATAGAAGCACTTTATCCCCCGGCTGAAATGTGCGCAACCGGGCTCCTCTATTGTATTGGGTCTCCTGTCTGTGTTGTGCCTGCTGCAAATTATCCTGCGCCCATTTCCCAACAGATTCCAGACGTTTGCGCAGGTCCAACACATACCGGACTGCATTAGTCGAATTATCCTGCTGTTCCTCCCACATCTCTCTGACCAGATCGAGCACACCCCGGGGTCTTCGCCCATACAGCAGCTCGAATGGCGAAAACCCCGTGGTACCTCTCTGATCGCAAAGAGAAGGGGAGGAATCAGCTGGTCCCAGTAACGCACATCACTGCTAATAAATCTGCGCAACATGCTCTTAAGGGTCTTATTAAAGCGCTCCACAAGACCATCGGTCTGAGGATGAAACACCGAGGTCCTAATGGTCTTAATCCCCAAAAGCTTACATGTTCCGCGGATTAGCCGGGACATAAAGTTGGTGCCTTGGTCGGTCAGTATCTCCCTGGGGATCCCCACCCGGGAGAAAACCTTCACGAGCTCGTTGGCAACAGACTTAGCGGACATAGATCGGAGGGGAATGGCCTCTGGATAACGCGTCGCGTAATCCAAAATGACCAATAGGTGTGTGTATCCCGCCGCACTCCTTTCCAACGGCCCGACTATGTCCATCCCAATACGCTCAAACGGAGCTTCCACTAGGGGCAACGGCACCAGTGGTGCTCGTGGGACGGCTCTAGGGCTAGCTTTCTGACACTCCCCACACCGTTCACAAAACCGTCTGACGTCACCATCCAGCCCCAGCCAATAGAACCGTGTCACAAGCCTCGCTTTGGTTTTGTCCCTACCTAAGTGACCAGACAGGGGAATAGCGTGAGCAAGCTGCAACAAATCCTCCTTAAAGGGTTGAGGAATGAGCAACTGATGATGCACCTCCCCCGTCTGGGGTAATTTGTCAACACGGTACAGCAGGTCTCGATTAATTTCAAAGTGAGGGTACGTGGCGGCGCGTCTGGGCTCGACCACCCGACCATTAACCACCGCTGCTTGGTCAAAGAGCCTGCCCAGCACGTCGTCACACCCTTGCTCGAGTCGGAAGTCACGGGAACGAGCTAAAAAATCAGCTCCCATGGCTTCCAGCTCTGGGTCGGGTCGGTCCGGAGCGGAGGCAGCCGAGCCAGACCCCCGTGCCGGCTCCGCAGCCTCCCCCCCCGACTCTTCACCAACCGCCCCCACCTGAAACCTCTCAGACTCCTTCCATCGCCAGCCCTCATTCTTAGCGGCCCGACGTTCCCGTTTAGTTTTTCGGGGTCTAAATCTATGGCAAAACAAATTCGGGTCACAGAAGGGGAAGATCTCTCCAATTACTTCCTCCTTCTTGGCCAATAGGGTGGGCGGGGCTGTCAGAGCAGCTAACCAATCCTTAAACTGCCCACAGTCCCGCCCCAGAACTACTGGTACTGGCAATCAAGGACATAACCCTACATGCACCTGCGTCCCCTGCTGGCCAATCGTTATATTCACACTTATTTTAGGGTAGGAGCGTACATCCCCATGAATACATTTAATATGCACCTGTCCCAATAATCGTTTATGCCCCAGTGAGATTAGGCTATCCTGTATTAGGGACTGACCACACCCTGAATCCAGGAGCGCCTGGGTTTTTGTACCATCCACTGTCACAGGAATAACAAAACCCGTCTGCTGAAGTGACTGAGGTAATTGAACAGGCTTACCTGGTCGGCTGAGGTCACACTCCATCACGGGGCAATCCCGCGCGAGGTGTCCCACCTCCCGGCACGTCCAACACCGCAGTGGGCTAGTTTCTCGCCCTGGAGCCTCGGCAAGAGGTGGAAACACCGGAGCCATCAAAGGGGCTCGACGGTAAGGAAACCGTGCGAGACCCCGGTTCGACCCCGCAGCAGCCCGCGGGGAACCCCACGCTGCCCCGGTCCCCGGGCCGGGAGCTCGCACAGCCCCCCCCCCATCCAAAACCTTGTACACCCCTTCCCCCCAGTCCCTTCGCCATATCCGGGGCCGGTGGGGCAGATGATGCCGCAGTGCTTCTCCCCGGCAGCCTGGCTGGCGTTGGTTCGGCTGCCCGGTACTGCTCTGCCAGTGCGACCGCCTGATCCAGGGTGGCGGGTGCCTGCCGCTGTACCCACAGCCGTGGTTCCGGAGCTAGACACTCCAGAAAGCGCTCCACCACAATCACCTCCACCAGCCTGGCTTTCGTGGTCGCATCCGGCCTCAACCACCCCATGGCGTACTCGTTCAGGCGATGGGCAATGGTTCTGGGGTGCTCCTCGGGCGGGAAGCGCTCCTCTCGAAACCTCCTCCGATAGCCCTCCGGTGTGGCCCCCACGCGATTCAGGATGGTAGCTTTTAGTGTGGGGTAGTCCATCATCCGGTCGGGCGACAGCGTCCTCGCTGCTGCCTGCGCCTCCCCCGTTAACTGGGGCAAGAGGTAACTGGCCCATTGGGCCTGATCCCACCCGGCAGAGGTCGCCAGCGCCTCGAACACCTCCAGGTAGGCTTCGGGTCGATCCTCTGCCGTCATCTTGGTGGGTCTCATCAACCGGGGGTCAGGTCCCGCCGGTCTAGCCGCCCCTTGCACCGCTGCCGTCAGGGTCTGGCGCAGGAGATTCATCATCTCCGCAAACTGGGAGGCATCCATGCTGGTGCGCACTGCTTGAAGGGGGCAGTGCCAGTGAATCCCACTTCTGACACCACGTGTGGAAGGGTGGTGGGTAATTCACTGACACAGGACACAGAGAGATGAGTCTGAAAACACCGCACAGGTGCCCAGTTTTATTAGAAGCTGATTTTTGGTTCAGCCCGCAGAGGGCGCTGTTGTCTGTGGCTTGCCGTACCAGCTATGGTAGCGACAGAGCCACAACTATACCAGAGCGGTACAGGGTACAGAGGTTAAAACAAAACAAAACACTAATCAAAAGGCGAAAGGAACAGGGAAAACAAAACACAGTAAACAAAACTACAAAATAAAGAGTGCTGCGCTCGGCAGCTTCACCCCGACCGTCGCTACCCGCACGGTCCGGGTCTCCGTCCTACTCTAGCAGCTCCCTCAGCCTGCTATACACTTTATCGGGGTCTGCCCAAGAGTTCTCCCCGCTACCGCTAGTTCTTTGGTTTCTGTCTTTTATTATTTCTTTATCTTGCTGGGATTTTTCCTCCCGGCTAATTGTCCTCCAGCGCTTCCGCACGCCGGTTACATCTCCGTGGGCAGACCTGAGGGAACAGCAGAATAAAACTTATAGGGTCAGCAATTCTCCCAAGACCCGCCTCCCAGCCACTCGGAGAGAAGGAAAGTTCGCACACCCACTCTCCCCCCTCTCCGTGTCACCGCCATGCCTGACAGGCGGATATTGACGAGCTGCTGCCCTCTCCCTGCAGCACTATGAACACGCCAGACGAGTCAGCACAGATCTCCCCTGTTACAAGTACTTTTGTGTAATGTAGGAAGATATGACAGTACGATTTAATTTAAAATATGGAAAATTTGCTTCAAACCATTTTTGGAAAAACTGGAGGGTACTTGTCTGAACTCAATCTGAATACAAATACGAACCAAACAAAATGACTAGAAGTAAATCTACAACATTGAACATTCTAAAGTAGTGTTTCTCAAACTGGGGGTCCCGATCCAAAAGGGGGTTGGTTGCAAGGCTATTGTAGGGGGGTTTGCGTGATTATGTATACTTCCACAAGAAGAATGCAATACTGGTAGTAAAAACCCAGGGATGCCTAAATGGGAGGGTGTCTTTAATTACCTTATACTTAACACAGCGTATGAGTTGAGATTCTTGTCATGTCTAACACCCCACCTCAAGTAAATCTTGACAACTTTTTGTAAAAAAAAAAAGATAATGTAAAAGGCATTATCTAATTAACCATGTTTCAGCTCCATTCAATTAAGCATTAAGACACAACAGAGGGTGTGATTAACATGAGATATTCACGCCCCTAAAGGTGTGAGGCACAATGTGAAGCTGTGTTTTAAATTATTGTTTAGTTTTCAAAATACGTGAATATGTCTCAATGCCGTTGAGAAAGTAGTCATTTTAAAATAAATGACATCATAATACGTTTACCTTTCATTGCTAGTGCTGTGGTGGAGAAGCTGCTTTAGAGAACTGACATTTTACCTTTTTATTTCTTGTGCATCACATACATCATACATGACCAATACAAATAATATTGGAGCATAAAACAGTCGAGACAGTGTTATACTAAAAGAATAAATACAACTGTGAGCAGAGAGATTTCTAAATCTAGGGTAACTAGCTGTAGCTTTTACTGTTCTTGTAGATCTAAATGTTACTGTCCCACTGTAGCAGTTGCACATTGATAAATTTGTAGTACTACTAGCATTGCAAACCAATTCAGTCTGCTAGAATTGATCATGAGGGATATATCACTTTGAACAAGGTCCCATTCCCTTTCATACCATAGCTGCTGAATACAGAATGTCCTTCTAAATAATTGTTATACTATATGTGACTCCGCCACGATACAGAAATATGTATACATATTATAAAACAGTAGTCTGAGTGACTCACAGCCAAACAACGCATCCTTCCAGGTGTCAAACACTCCTGTCATATATCAATTTCCTCAGCGCTGCTGTCTTTCATTCGGCCTGACTGAGGTGAATGTTAATTTCATATTTATTTTATTTGAAAACATTTTGGAAATCCAAATACATAGGACATCAGTAGAGATACAGTGAAAGCATCATTTTAAATATAATTTATGTTTAATAGTTCATAGAATTGTAGTGCAAATTGTGTAATGAGGCAGCAGCCGGTTAGCCAATCAGAGCACTTAATCAAACCTTTCATTTGCATAATACATTATGAACTGTAGCAACACTAATTACTGCATAATGCTATATAAACACTCCTCCCAATTTACAGTTCAAATTAGAACGTGAGGTCTTCATTGTAGCAATTCCCATGCTACATAATGTGGGTGTAAGTCTCACCCACCTGTCCCTTTAATTAGGGTCAGTAGCCTGGCCAGGTTAAAACTTAATTTCCCATAGTTCCTTGCAACCACCCTCTGTTCATCCTCTCTCCCCATTGGCTCATTCAGATTTCCACCCCTCCAATCTCAGAGCTCCTTAGTAGCCATCACTTGTATTAAAGCTGGCTAATCAGGCCTGAGGGAGACTCCCTTTCTCAGAGGAATCCATTAACCTACAGCATTTTCTTTACTTAAATTTCAGTGAATCCATTACCATCCTTAGATAATTCCAGTGCGTCCGTTCATTTTCTTTTGTTGCTGCGCTTTGTCTAAACTGCTCTTTTTGTTTTCACTGTTACTTGTTTAAGTTTAGCTGTTTTTCTAGGTCTGTTTAGTGTTTGTTGTTTTATGTGTGACAGCCTCAATTTTTTCCTGATCCTCCTGATTTTTTCCAAACAACTGTTCACCATTCAACTCAACACTACTGGACGGTCTCAACAATTTCAACATACTCAATGTTTTCAACCTTCTACAGTCACCATCATTTTGGGACACTTTGCTGGACTGCCTTATTTGTGGGTGAGAATTTCTTTTTTGTTTGGATTTTTTCTACTTTAATTTGATACTTTGTTTCCTGTATTTTTTGTTATTTTGTTACTTTGTATGGATTTCAATTACCCTGCTATTACTGGACTTGTTGGGCCTACCTGTCATTTTCCCACCATTGCCATAGAGACTGTTAAATGTAATTGTTTCCACAAGTCACTGTTTTTCATCTGTATGTATTTATTTATCCTTGGTCTTTATCTGTGTGTGTTGTGTTTGTGAGTGTGGGTTTATTGGAGACCCTCCGGACACTACATTCATTTCTATTTGGTGATACTGTTTAGCCTTCTGTTTGTCCCTACATACTTATCTGTACCAGCTTTATTCTTACCTGTTACCTGCAATTATTTGAATTCCTTTCTTATTATTCATTTCATTCATTTGTTCATTTTTTTCATTTGTTGACATTATTGTTCACAATAATAAACCGACTGTTCGTGAAATTGACACCTCTGACGTCCCTGCTTTTGCTGTCTGTCACTCTTGCTGACTTATTTAGCTATAGGAATAGGGCCAGTAGTATCTCCTTAGGGAGGACAGTGCAACTGCTTCTCAGTTGTGCAGAGTGATCGTTACATCGTAACCAGCAACAACAACACTTAAAACTTCCCTGATTGTTTCGCAGTAATCCATTGGCTGCTTGATATTGCCAGGCTTATATATTTTATATGATCTTCAGGCCCTGTGATAAATATTATATAAAACTTTGACTTAATCCTGGGAGTTGAAATTATTTGTATCTGTGCAATAGCAAGGTCAGAAGAAACACAATGTTCCTTTCATTACTTCTAGAAATGGCAGTGGTGCAATAAAATAAATGCTCTTATTGTTTTTCTTTGGAAAATTCTATCCTGAAGGCATCAGCAGTGGAAAGAAGAGTGCAACTGAGAAGAACTCAGTCATGAAAGGGCCTCATCATTTCAAGGCAGAGCTACACTGAGAAATGTTCAGTCTTTATCCAATTTCTAGTAAAACTATTAAGCATTGATTTCGCTTCCTAAGCATTCCAGTCTGTCTTCACCAGGGCTGTAAACCTCAGCAGCCATGGTGAATTTAAAGGGACTGCTGTGGCTGACACAGGGCGATGAAGATATGATTTACTTGAAATACTAGCAGAATTACATTAAAGGTTATATGCAGCTCTTCACAAGACTAAAAGCTGAAGAGTTAAACTGTCGTTAGATGTTTGTTTATCTGTAAAATAAAAAAGCTGACAGCAAACTATTGATTGGTGAGTAAAATCTGATAAGTTTGACACTGCTCAAAAGAAACCTCAGATCACAGCAGGTGTTACCTATGTGAAAACCATATTTATTTTGGACTGTGTTCATTACCAAAGGCCTATATTGTTAGCATGATGCCTGGGAGTTACTCAAGGTTCAGTGGTACCACAACATGATTTGTACAGTTTATTATTTCAATTGTGAAGTGCATTTAAGGATCTATCTGCTCATAAGTAAAAAACCTATGCATAGCTTTTTGAGCATATTTATATAATACTTATTATTATTATTGGATTTTCTGTACCTATTCATTCATTCATTCAAAAAGGATATTGCTGCTCTAGAAAGAGTGCAAAGAAGAGCAACCAGAATTATTCCGGGTTTAAAAGGCATGTCGTACGCAGACTGGCTAAAAGAATTGAATCTATTCAGTCTTGAACAAAGAAGACTACGCGGCGATCTGATTCAAACATTCAAAATCCTAATGTCGACCCAAGGGACTTCTTTGACCTGAAAAAAGAAACAAGGACCAGGGGTCACAGATGGAGATTAGATAAAGGGGCATTCAGAACAGAAAATAGGAGGCACTTTTTTACACAGAGAATTGTGAGGGTCTGGAACCAACTCCCCAGTAATGTTGTTGAAGCTGAAACCCTGGGATCCTTCAAGAAGCTGCTTGATGAGATGCTGGGATCAATAAGCTACTAACAACCAAACGAGCAAGATGGGCTGAATGGCCTCCTCTCATTTGTAAACTTTCTTATTTATTTCAACCCATTCTTATCTTTAGTTTGCCCTTAACTCACTGTGAAGGTGATTCAATGTCTGGATCATGGTTACCTCTTTGGGTTGAGGGTGATGTTAGTGCTTAGATTTGGCTGCCAGTCCCGTAAGGGAGGAGGAAGCCACTGCCACGTAAATAAGTTAGGGAGCAGGGATTGACAAAAGAAGCAAGCCCCCATGATCCCTCCCCGTATCAGCCTAGTCTTCTAATGTGGGTTTAAAAGACACACAACAGAAATTAATATTGTGTTCAAGACTCTTAAAGTATTATGTTTCTCCATGTTTTGTGTGTGTGTGTGTGTGTGTTTTAACTAAATAAAGTATGCTACATAATGAAAGATCTTTCTGTGTTTTTTGAAAGACAATTTAGACGATTCTGTTTCAGGATGCAAAGCTTTGAAGAGCTCTTACAAAAAGGTACAATTGTCATATAGATGCACTCTGTTACTAACACTTACATAGAACAACTACTATAACAAGCAAAACCTTTTTTTTTCCTTCGCTTCAGTAATTCAGATTTTGACATATAAGCATATAATCTTAGCCTACCTCTCGATCTTTAAAAAAAAGAATCAAACAGACATGATTTGAATATGCATTTCAAGGGAACCACTTAAAAGCACAAACACAAACGCAAACAAGAAAAGATAATTTTTTGGTGTTCCATCAGAATTCTGATGTTCCCTTTAGCCTAACTGTGACAGTGTTATTCTGGGGCTACACAGGATCAAGAAAATAAAACTGTACTGGACAAATGATTGGGCAGTGTACAGGCAGATGTCTTGGTATCTGGTTGCATTTGCCCCAGGTTAGGGTGATTGAAAGTAATGTCAGTGTGATTGCTGTTAAATTGAAAGAATGCTGATGGTCTTAGTCCACAGCAACAAAACATATATCATGAAGTCAATCTAACTGTCTTTTAATTTTGTAAAGAGATGTCATCTACTAGTCATTTAAGGGGCCCATTTGTACTACTGTCTAATATGCATGAATGTTTTCTGTTATATAACTGCCCCTTCAACCATCTCATTGAATTCCCATTTTTCTTCGCATTTCGTATGCAGCACAACGACTTGCTGTTTCACTCATTCCACAAATGCAGTAAATCATAATTCAAGACAAGTGCAGGGTTCACTGAATGAGTAGCCTCTCATTATGTCTATGACTCTAAGAGTGGTGTCTGATTAGAAGGTGTAACTGCAAAGTCTGTCATGGACTAATAAACTACATTCTGCTTCAAGACTATTTTAATTGACTATCACATAAAGTTCATAGCACAAATTAGCATCATTTATTTTACTGTTCAGATTCTTGGAAAAAATATCTTGCTGTAACCTGCGGATACTATGCACACTAGAGTAGGTAGCTGTTTAGGGCCATTTAAAAATGGCTTTGCTGAAAACTTATCAATGGCATACAAGTATGATAGTGTAGCAACCTAATTTCCAGCAAT
Source organism: Acipenser ruthenus (assembly GCF_902713425.1). Lineage (NCBI taxonomy): Eukaryota > Metazoa > Chordata > Actinopteri > Acipenseriformes > Acipenseridae > Acipenser > Acipenser ruthenus. The sequence continues at coordinate 87,907,531 of NC_081190.1, read as the reverse complement.
ACAATAGATTCAGAACAATGGTACTGTAATTGATTTCAAATTTGTATTGGTTCTTGGCACCCCATCAGTGGTGTAGTTGGTTTCAAAAGTGTGGGATGTGAGGGGGCGTATAGCAATAAAATGTTAAATAAATCTTAATTTCATTCAGATTGGCGCCTTTGCAGTCACGAATGCCCTCTTAGGAGGACAAGGGTGGGTATTTCACAGTTATTCAACAATATGATCCCAAAAATATTTATTATAGTATTGTTACCATTGACATTGGAAATGGTATCACAATTGAGAAATTTCACAATTAAGAAAAAAAAAACCTCATAGAAACAGTTTTTTGCCACCACACCAGGCTCCGCTTTCTCCTCTCTGCTTGAGATCGCCCATTTGCACTGTGCGCCAACACTGCCCTAGTTGATTGGCATGTCCACTGGATCCTTGTGGAGATTTCTATACTGACTAGTTATTATACAAATGCATTATTGAGAAATAATGTAGTACTGCTGCAATATGAGGGGGTCATTTCCCCTGTGTAAATTACGCCTATGCAGACCATTGTAGGTGGTCTTGTGCTTCCATTGCTTTTTAGTACACAACTATATTGTATCCTGTGGCTAGGCCAAACTTTACCCTAATCACAGTTTTAGCCTATTCACATTACCTATATAATGATACTGTGAATTAACTGAATAGCAATCACATGGTTTCTTTTTTAGCATTTATTGATAATAATGTCAGTTCTTTTTAAGGGTAGACAAGTGGTGCTGTTTGGATCAAAGGAAAGCCAGTTTGAGTGTTTGACTGATACATACACAGATAGTAGAGATAACTGAATCTGTCCTACACTAGTAAATTACATAGAGAATTACTGAACCCAGTTCTAAAGTATTATTATTATTATTATTATTATTATTATTATTTATTTCTTAGCAGACACCCTTATCCAGAGCGACTTACAATTGTTACAAGATATCACATTATTTTTACATACAATTACATTATTTTTTACATACAGTTACCCATTTATACAGTTGGGTTTTTACTGGAGCAATCTAGTTAAAGTACCTTGCTCAAGGGTACAGCAGCAGTGTCCCTCACCTGGGACTGAACCCATGACCCTCCGGTCAAGAGTCCAGAGCCCTAACCACTACTCCACACTGCTGCCCTTGGAACCAGCCCACACGTAACAACTGTACATTAGAAACCTCAGTTCTAATGTAAGACCTGGTTACACTAAAAACATAAGAACATAAGAAAGTTTACAAACGAGAGGAGGCCATTCGGCCCATCTTCTTCATTTGGTTATTAGTAGCTTATTGATCCCAGAATCCCATAAAGCAGCTTCTTGAAGGATCCCAGGGTGTCACTACACACATCACCAGCTGTGACTTTGCTTTTGTTTGGTCTTATTTTTATTTTTTTAGATAAATCTGTGCATGAGGGTTATAAGAAGGACTGCAGCTGAACATTTCCTTGCACACTTTATTTCAATACATTTCTATAAATTTACCAGATTTCCTACTAAAAAGAGAATAATTTGTGAACCATAAACTGGTTTCTAAAAACTGTTAGTACTATTTGCCTCATTAGATGTTTTTTTTCCCTTGTGATTTGCCTTCTGTCATCTCTAGAAAAAATTATAAAATGGTGTATCCCAGTGGACGTTTCTCATTTTTAAATACATGCATTTAAATACATAACCATAATTAACTCTGTTGTTTTTTGTGGAGGAGTATGTAGCCCCAAAACAATAATGGCAACTACTAAGCTTTCTCTCTGATATGACATTTAAGAGAATAAAGGCAACTCACATTCTTTTTATTGTCTAATGCAATGGTTTTCAAACTGGGGTATGTGTACCCCTGGGGGTAAACAAGCTCTCATCAAGGGGTGCGTGAGAAAAATCCTGTAATGGCAGATAACAATTTTATTTTTTTATTTTTTTAAATTATTTTGTGACTTAGAAATCAAGTCAACAATGTTGAATCTCCTTTCAAATAAAACCACAGCCGTATTGGTGTACGTTTCCTTTCTGTTGGGCGAGGTTAACAGAGCAGAGTGAGTTCAGTCTACGGGCTAACAAAAAAAAAAAAAAAAAAAGAAACTCAAAGATTGTCATTGTATGCAGTGGTGTAGTTGAGCCGGAATTCGCCGGAACACCGTTCTGGTAATTTTTTTCAATAGGCAGAACCTTGACTTAAGAGTTAACTTAAGAATCAATTTTAAAATAACTTCGATGCGTGCGCACCGATGAACCGATCTCTTTTCTGTGTGGAAATCAAAATAGTCTTTTTGTACAATGCCATTGAAAAGGCATTAAGAACCGGATTCCCTACGTGCCATTACTGATGGTATACAAATCTGAGTCTCTGTCTCCGATAACCGACATGTATTTTAAATATTTGCAGAATCAAGTCACACACGTCTCCTGATTCCTGCACAATTGTACGATCAGTCAGTCATCCTTGTGATGCAATGAAGAGAACATTAGGAACTGCTATTACAAACTACAGTACTAAAGTTTAATACGACTAACAATGTTTTTTTAGTAAAAATGCTGATGAAGTAGTTTATTTATCTGCTTTGCAGTTTTTTCTCTCACAATTTACAGTAGCAGAACTGCTGTTTTTTTTAATTTTTTAATTTTTCTTTTATTTATTTTTTTTGTCTGATGAGATCAAATGAGGTAGGTCTGGGAAAGACATGTATATAGGATGCCGTGTAAAATTAAATTGAATCAGCGGATACATTCTTTAAAAAAAAATTGAAAAACAATTGTAATTGTACAGTTCTGAAATTGGTGATGACTAAAAAATAGCAGCGTTTGTGTGATTCATAATTTTATTGGATGCAGAGCTCCAGAAAAAAAAAGAAGACTGGGGGAAGACGTGATATACCATACAGGGCATCATGGTGATTGAAGTTCTGTGCTGGAGATGACCCCATAATCGAAAGGAATAGAAAAAACATGTGCAATAAAAAAATAACTAGACCATCAAAGACAGCATTTGCCTGCAAGATGCTTTCAAAACAAGACCAATTTGGCTGGAAAACTGCCAATTTGGCAGCACTGACTAGGGGAGTAAGGGACTATAAAAGTCGCATATGAGACACATGCATTACCTATTAAATGTTACCTCAAGCTCAATGAACAGATAAAACAGGAATGTGTATCATTTTGGTTTCAGAAATCTATATTTTGCTGGCATTCCGGTACTTTGGGATTTAGGACTACAGCACTGATTGTATGATGTTGCTTCTTTGAAAAATGTGTAGTATTTACTAGGTAAGTTTACTCTCTGGAATTTAAATGTTCAGTAGTTTAATCAGTTCAGTGTTTTATCTACCTTTACATTTTTAAATAACCGTATTACTGAGGTGAGCAGGCAGCTGGGCCGTCCTACTTAGACAGTGAAATCACTCACTCGTTCCCTTTCAATTCGAAGATGACCACCAAAACATTACTTGCCACTTTCGTGGAATCGGCGGCTCCAAATCAAAGTCCCTTTTTTCCGCAAAGAGGGTCAGTGAGCTACAGGTGCTGTTGGTGCACAGCTCCTGTATGCGTATTTGGGATGAAGGCAGCAGGGTGTCACTATGTACAAACTCAGCTTTCCTCCCTAAAGTGATCACAGCCTTCCACATGAACCAATCTGTGGAACGAGAGTCTTTCCATCCACCTCTATTTTCTTCAAAAGAGGGTAGGAGTTTGAACGTCCTCTGCCCGGTGTGGGCATTAAGGTGTTACGTGGATAGGACAAGAGTTCTGCGTCATACTGACCAGCTCTTTGTCTGTCACGGTATACGGACCCTAGGACAGTCCCTCTTGAAGCAGGGACTGTCGCACTGGATTGTGGACACAGTCTCGACTGTGTATGACAATGCTGGTTTGCCCCCACCTGGACGGGTAGCCGCGTACTCTACCAGAGGGTTGGCTACACCATTAGCAACTCTTCAGAGGTGCTGTCACTGTTCCTAGAATGGTTAGTTTTACTTTCAGTTTCATTTTGATTCTCTCACGCTCTCGTTCCTCCTTCTAAACTCCCACCCGGAACCCAGGACGCTGCAGGCTTTTATCTTGGTGGTCATCTCCCAATTAACAATAAATTAACCAATTAATTAATTTGGGAGATGGCAACCTTCTGCGCAAAGATTTTTTAAATTACATACTGGCAGAGGACGAGCTGCCAACCTCGCCTCTGCCAGAACACATAAAAACAAAACAAAATACCCCACGGCTTTTCGCCATCATTAAATACAAATAAATAAATCATAATACAAACACAAAACAATACACAGGGGCGGAGGGGTACCCCATTCTAAAATAAACAAATATTACTGCAGGGCTTTGCCCTGCCCCCTTTTCATGTACAATACAGTTACATATACTGTATATCTATATGCATACATCAATTTCTACACAGCAGAAGAGCTTTTGCCCAAAACATCCTGAAAAAAATAAATACAAATTATATATATATATATATATATATATATATATATATATATATATATATATATAAACCAGTTAAATCATTTAAACCTTATGTGTATATCCAAAAAAACTTTTCATTTTTGTTTATATCTTTCATCTATGTAAACTGCAGTTATACCTCCTTCAAACATATATACTTTGTCCAAATATATGTAGTTGTTTTTTTTTTTTTGCATTATTGGCATTCGTGTATGTGTCTGCGTTTGCGTTACCATGTTTCATTACTATATTATGCTAAACCTTCGCTATATTGTATAATTCTTACGTTTTGGTTTACTGAAACTTGCATTAAGCATTTAATAGTAACATTGTTTGGATTATGCATCAATCTTTTCATTCACAATTCAGTGGTGCAATATGTCACTGCTAATAAGACTTCTGCTTAATACTGCACTCGTATTACGCATGTAGTGTATGGAAAAGGGCGAATGATTTATATGTTTAGATGATTTTAAATGGGTCTACCTTTAATTTTAGTCTCTAAATACATATTTAAAAATGACATGAGTTGTCTGGCTAGATATAGCGAAAGTTCACGGTAAACCACGTTGATGAATAAATTAATAGTTCAAGTAATCACACAGACAAACGTCAACAAAACACTCACTCATGCGCATGACTCAAAGTACTGCAAAATTCAGCAAAGGGCAAAATTCGTCACAACACCAGCACTCAACACTCAAAACGTTCTAACTCCTCTATTTCTGCGTACTGGTAAAACATTTGTACGGAGTACCGCAAAAAACATTTTGTCAAGGTAATTTTATATTTTGATTTCTCAAAACGATTTTGTAGGCTACATAGTTGTTTCTTTGTATTTTAATTCCTTTAACATTAGGGGTGGTTGTTCCGTACATTAGCTTGATTCGGTGTTGGAAAACTAAACCAAAAAATAGGCTACTCGCAGTGGAAACTTTTCCAGCGAGCATAGTTGACTGCGAAAGTGGGTTCACATACCTGTCAACATTTAATTTTCAAAATAAGGGAGCTTTTGCAAACTGAAATCTAGTGGCCTGAATTTAAGTGAATATCTACATAACACAAAGGCATATTCCACTTTATTACTTGGTGGTAGAATGATAGACTGGTGATACGCTGCTCCTAATGGCTTTTTATGAGTACAAAACTGAAACGGACAATATTAGCAGAGCAATTTATATTTAAAAAATGGATGTTTGGTTATTCGTTCTGTTTATGTGTTTTATCGCATTAAATGATAACACATAGCTGATCTATATATATATTTTTTATATCTGGCTTTGTGTACATTTAACATGTTTTGAGATGACAATATAAAGACAACACATAGTTGTTATCACAGTAATACAGTACCACTAAGAAATTAAAGTTACTTTCACTTTCAGTTATTTCTGCTCGTTTTAGTAGTTGGACAAAAGTAGCTGACAGCAGTTAAATGAATTGTTAGGGAACTTTTAAATAAAGTACCTACCTGCTTAACTTTTTTCGTCGAACAGTATTTGAAAGGCACCAGTTGCAATGTTTTCGATGTTCAAGTGTTCCTTTACAGTTCACACACAAGTACATACCGTATAAGGTATCCAGGAAAATTATGTATGGCAACCGTGAAGACTTACCAAAGTTAATCAGCTGATCTGAACATTTTATTATAGTTTCGTTATACAGTATTTCAAATGCAATCCATAATGATTTGTGGCAAATCGTGAATAATTGTATATATATATATATATATATATATATATATATATATATATATATATATATATATATATATATATATATATATATCGTTCAAGTTTGTTTTCTGAAAGCTGTTGTTTGTTTTACGTTCTGTTTAGCAGCCTCTGTAATAGCCTTAAGTCTGATGTGTGATTCTGAAGCTAAATAACGATCGATCGTATTTTTTCCAAAGTCACATTACAAGATGTGCAAAACAATTTACCTCCATCTGCATGTAAAATTTCTTTGGAAAATTTCTTGACACGATCATCATCCGAAATATACTTTGCTTTTTTTGCTTTGTCGTCCATTTTTGGTATTTTACCTCCAATGCTGAAAACTCGATTTTTGCAATGCACATAGGACGGAAAAAAATAAAAAAGCTTGTCTACAGAATTAAGATATGTAGTTTACGTCACTTGCGGGTGCAGTAGTTCATTTAAATTGGGTTTCTTTTTTCACTGTACTAGTCCGGTATGCATTGGCCCTAAAAGAGATGAATTTCACGGTGACCCCTCAATTTCCCGATTTCCGCGAAATCCCAAATTAGATAGACCCCTAATTATGACCCTAAAATCAGATGGGGGTACGCAGTAGACTAGATTATTTGGAAGGGGGTATGGGGCCTAAAAAGTCTGAAAAACACTGGTCTAATGTATGGATGGTTGAAAAAGACTGGACCAGAGTTTGGAAGATTTTTCTTACACCTGCACTGATAAGAAATCTCTTGTAAAACGTGACATTTCTTCAAAATAAATTCTGATTTTATTTTCTACATCCTCATTTCCTATTGTAGTGCAGTTGCTGCATCATGTTATACCCCCTACTTAACAGTAATGTTAGGTGGTCCAAAGAGACTACTCTAGAACAATCTGCAACAGTACATTTTGTTAATTTAATCTCCTGATGTGTGGTCTTGTGTCTGTATTATTAGGTTATTGGTGTCAACTTAACCCCCAGTGGACATTAGTGACAGAACGACTACACAATCTCTTGGATTTACACTGTATACAGTAAGATCCATGGTTTCTTTACACAACACTCTTTATTAGGTAATGAATGGGAGAGTATAAAATACTAGGTTGCTGAGTTTCACCTAAAAAGGCACCAAAGCCTTGGAAATAGTTTGAATCTGACAGCTGTCTGAGGCCTTGGAGCAATGTGTTCTGTTTTATTAGCCTTACATTTTGTGGATATGAATCTACCACAATATCCCACACATCACATCCTGTGTCAACCAACTTGATACTCTTAAATCACTAAGACTTAAAGGACTAAAACTTCAGAGACTGAGAACATAGGGATGATGCAGGAGGCTGTATTTCCAGTGCATTGGAGGAACCATAAAGCTGCAATATTACTGAACTGCATGACACTCTATTCTTAGTTCTTCATTGCAGCTCCCTAAGGGATTTTTTAATTGCTGACTGCAGCATTTTAGAAGAAAGCATTTCTGTTTTCTAAAGCAACCAATAGTCTTGGGAGCCATACCAAACTAGTAATTAAAGATAACCACCTCACAATTGGAATTGTGTATACTGCATGCACTGAAAAACATCTACTGCTATGGCCAAAAGTTTTGCATCACATAGAATTTTAGAAACATAATTAAAAAAATAAATAAAAAAATGTATGTGTGTAATTGCATATATATATATGCATTAAGGCCCGACATGGCGTCCGTATACGTCAAATATACGGACGCCTCAGGGTGTGTTGTAAGGCAAGAGGCAAAGTCTAGTGCCTGAAGGGCCTTATTGCATTTATAATCCAGGTAAAACAGTGGACTTGATGAAAAAAATAAATCATGTTAAGGGCAAAAAATGATTAGTTTTTTTATGAAATATCCTTACACCAATAAAGTAGTCCCATGTATAACTTTGAATGACACACTAAGTTAACACTAGAACCGCCGGATTTTCGAACTACCTAGAACCGCCACGTGGGTCACTGTGACCCATACATTTTTAAACTGCTTTGTTATGAAAATTAAAGACATATTATCGGATATAACTGAAAAGTTTTATTCATGAACATTATATCTAAATGGAAAATTAAACATAAAGGCATATACAGCACGACTACAGTGAAAAAATATAATAAAATATACATTTCAAAAGAAACGGGTATGTACATATACCCGTGTACAGGTGTAAACGGGTACATGTACACACAAAACTATAAAACCAAAGTCATTGTTTTTAATGCTACATAAAAAGAAAATATAACACTACTTCCGGTATGACGGCTGCATTGTACTCTATGGAGGAGCGTACACGTCTGCCAGCTGACTGTGCCTGCATCCAGGAGCTATGTTGTAAACACAGATGCAGTTCCATTGAATACTGTTGTGTAAACATGTGTAAACTAGTACATACAAACCTGTAAAACCAAAATGTTTTTTTTCTAATAGTAATATAAAAAAATAATATATAACATACGTTTCATATTAGGCCCATAAGTTGTTATCCTACCTGTCATTTCAGTTTGCTGTATGCATCTGAGTGCAGCTTGCCGTATTCCAATCAAATTGACTACTTTCAGGAATAAATATTTCCTTCTGATATATTCCCAGTTGCATTTGTGTAAAAAAACGAAGGATTGTTGTCTCCAGGTACATTGAAAAATAAGCAACTAGGCTTTCACTGAGTTTGCATCTTGACAAATCCACAATCATAGTAATCTCTGTCTCGTAGTCAGTCTACAAAGAAAGGCTTAAAAAAACGTGTGCTAGGAGGAGGGCATGTCTTGTTTGCTGCATTTACAAAAAAAATAGGATATCTTAAATAGAATATATTAAAAAAAAGACATGTATAGTAATGCATGGGTCACATTGACCCACATGGCAGTTCTGGGTAGAACTGTTTATAACTTTATAATTTTTGCGATTCTGGCTATCAAACACCATCTGGGTATTTAATTAATATATTTAGGAAAAGTCAAAAACAGACATACACATACCATTTACAATGGAGGAGTAATTAACATTTTAAATCCAAAATGGGAAAAACTGACCCGCATGGCGGTTCTAGTGTTAAGCTCAGTAAATTAATTTAATTAAAACATTTAAAAGAAAGTGCATCTTGATTTTGATATTGTGCACATTAGCCATTGAAAAAAATACACCAGGGGGTGGAGTTGAGACGGCACTGAGTTATTTTTTTCCCCTGTCAGTCAGTGCACACACTGTTTGAGCATAACAGACATGAGGAATACAAATAAATTCAACGTTATTTATATTTGATGGATATGGACAGTTGGAGCCTCATCATATTATTAGCTATAAAACTGAGTAAGTAGAGATGCCGATTTGGATGAAAAACAATTAACTGGAAGATAGCAAAACAGAAAAAAAACACACAAAAAAACGCTGTCTTTGTACTCACCCCGACTTTGTCACTTCAAATAATGTATTTTTAGCAGTTTGTAAATGCTAAAGAAAAACACAAAAAGACACTTCTGCACATTATCCAGCCCTCTCCGACAAAGACCTTGAAAAATTATTGAAATCCGAGAAGTCATTGAATTTATTTTTATTCCTCACATTTGTATGCAGTGACAGGAAAAAAAATCAGTGTGGTCTCAAATCTGCCCCCTGGTGTATCTTTTCAATGGCAATGTGCACAATATTAAAAATAAAGATTTACTTTTTTACATGTTTTAATTAAATTAATTTACTCATCTTAAAATAGTATGTAGTTCCGATTTATAAATGGGACTACTTTATTGGTGTATGGCTATTTAATAATCTTTCTTTGCTCTAAACATGATTTGTGCTTTTTTTCTTCAAATCCACTGTTTTACCTGGATTACTTCTGTTTTACCTGGATATATATATATTTTTGTCAGTAATAAGCAACTAATATGTTTCATTTAAAGGTTCATAATTGTGCCAAGGTTGTTGCATTTCTTTTTACTAATTCCCAAATTAGTAAAATTAATATATAAACATACCCCAGTAGGTTTTAATTCCTCTTAAAATGTCTTATACAAGTAAGTAAATTCAATGATAGGTTCCTCATGTTTAATAGTTTTCTACTCTTTTGTATTTTCTATATTTAGAATAAAGTTTCTTTGGGGAAAATATATATATTAAAAAATAAAAAATAAAACACTTTAACAAGATTGTCCCTGTCTGTGACACCAGTCCTTGAGGGATAAACAATGACATGACCTAATTATTAATTTATATAAAAAACATGCCTTGAGGACTTCAGATGCTGTCCACACAGTGCTAGTCAGGGGGCTTTTATGTCCCTAACCTCTCTTCCAGGACTCTGTGATACAATGTTTACTTTGTTGCTGCCTCCTGTGTATGACTACCTGCAAATTATTTAAAATATTGTATCCACATGTCCTAGGTCAGTTATTTTTCTGTGAGGCTATGCTGTGGGGATTTTAAATGTTCAAAAACCTTAAAGTTGCAGTCTATAAACCATTAAACTTTTCCTTAAATATAAACTAAATGTCTTAAATGATAATACCCTGCATGCTCTGATACCAATAGGAATTTGACATCCTTGCTCAACAGATTCACTATGTACATTTAAAATGATTTCTGGAATTAGATAATAACCTGGGCTATGTGCAGTAAACCAATAAAAGTTATTTATTAAATCAGCTTGGCTCTGTCACCACTGCAAGAGGTTTGGTGTATGTTTGTTGGGGCTTTAAGGCAGTAATAATGACATGTAATGTGGTGGCTTTTCAGTCAATTACATTTGTGCTATAGGCTTTGTACTTTAGGCTACAAGCTGCAATTATTGTATACTAAAGAGGATATTCGACATATCAGACTTTTTTCTTCAAAATTCTGATTTGGTGGGACACACATTCATTTGTGTAACATTAGGCTCAGTATGGGAACAAATTTGAAGCAGCAGATACTGGAATGATGCAATTATAATCCAAAATGGCTCTGGGTATTTGTGGTGGATGATGAATGAACCAATTTACTTATGTACACATTAAAGGGCAGTGGAATAATAGGAACAAATTATCTATCAATAATCCATTGCAATAAGAAGGTGCTATGAGGTAGACCAGAGAACCGTAAACAACTGGGAACATGATGTATATACAGTTTCTTGGTATGGTGTATTGAACGTCTGTACAGAAAGATAAGAAGCTTGAATCCCAGCATGGCAGATGAAGTTGGGATTGCCAGTCAGCAACTCACCCTTGAGAGTTGATGAGTTCTCAGTGTTCAGTCATGCAAAAAACTGTGAAGAGAATGATGGTGGAAACGACTGTAATGGCTGCAGTTTTCAGTAACAGATAGTGGTGTTCATATTATTTAAAAATTGTGAGATCCAAGTACTATCACAATTTAGCTAATTAAATATGGGGCCTTTGTGTACCAAGTTATGAAAATCAAACATATAACAGTGTATGTGAGTCTCTTAAATGTAAATGTCAGAGAGGGTAGCAGTTTAAATATTTAAACAATGGCATTTATGCTCCAGAGTGGCGCATCCGGTAAAGGCGCTCCGTGTGGAGTGCAGGATGTGCCTTATAGCCTGAACGTCGCCGGTTCGAGTCTAGGCTATTCCACAGCCGATCGTGGACGGGAGTTCCCAGGGGGCAGTGCAAATTGGCCGAGCGTTGCCCGGGAGTGGGGGGGGGTTAGGTCGGCCAGGGTGTCCTCGGCTCACCACGCACCAGCGACCCCTGTAGTCTGGCCGGGCGCGTGCGGGCTTGCCTATAAGCAGCCCGACACTGTAGCTCTTGGGTGGCTGCATGGTGAGTCCGCAGTGTGAAAAAAAGCGGTCAGCTGACAGCACACGCTTCTGAGGACAGCGTGTGTTCATCTTCACCCTCACGAGAGCGCCGGGGTGGTAGCGTTGAGCTGAGCCTAAAAATAATTGGCCATTCCAAATTGGGGGAAAATAATAAAAATAACTGGCAACAACTAAATTATTATTAAAAAACAAAAAAACAATGGCATTTATATTGATCCGTCTGTCATTTGATAAATTGATAGACCCCAGTCTTTTAATTTATTTCAATTTTAATTTGTTTTGGAATTTACAAATGCATGCATAAAGAAAGCTGGACATAATAACAGAATTTAAGGATGGCTTAACTAGTTTATCTTTTCCAGAGTATATATTCTGATGAAACAGAGCCTTAGACATTGTGCTTGACCTCACCATTCCTTTTACTGCTCATTAAAATGAAGCACAGGAAAGTGACAAAAACAGAAACTGCACAGGCATATAAACCTTGCATAAGTAGATTCCTTTATACAGTCTGCATAAACAACTAATAAAATAGCCAACTAAATGTGCAAAGGAAATTAAGGACAGACTTCAGCATAAGGGTTATACATTTTTTCAAATTTTTCCCTTCCATTTATCTTATTTTAATATTATAATCTGTCAATTGAACAGTGTAACAGCTTGAGGAATTGAGTTTTATGGATCACCTGGCGTACACAAAATATATATAAACCCAGGCAAAGTACGAAATGAATCACAAACATCTTTCATTCCTGGTTTTGCACGGGCAGATCTAGGAGTGCCCAAAAATGCCCAGTCAAAGTCTGATATTCATCTCAAAGATGTTTCACTTTATGTTTTCAGGGGACAGAGACAGAGCTAAGACTAAAGAGCTTGTTTGACCTGCATACCTGAGTAGCGTCAGTCACTCACTCACTCATCTCATTCATAAAAACTACACAGGAAGTCGTTTCAGAAAACAGGCATACATTTAAAAATGTATTTTTATTGACAACATGACTATATAAAATATTTCATGAGATATATAAGGCTAATTTATTTTAAACAAAGTATTAAAATCTATATATGTATTACGTACTCTCAGTCACTCCGCTGAGTACGCTCTCCAACTCTTAACACTGTCAAACGTGAATCAGCTAATCATTCATGTTCCACTCACTAACTGCATCCATCTCTCTGATTGGACAGTTCAATACAACCCCTTATTGTTGTTGGTTGTTTTACATTATTAATAATACTGTCCTTTTTATACACAAGTGTCAATGGGGTTTCTCATGTAAATTTTTTGTTTCCGATGTTCCTTGTTTCGAAGTTGCAGGTAATATTGTTTTGAACTATGACGTAGGTTTTATATATATATATATATATATATATATATATATATATATATATATATATATATTTATATATATAATCTCGATTCCTATCCGGCTGTTGCCGATGGTATTACGCAAGTGTCAATGTGGTTAATTTTTGTTCCGATGTTCCTTGCTCCGAAGGTCTGCCTCTCACTCAGAACAGGAATGAACAAACAGATTCGGACTCTGCCCAAGACGCAGTTTATAAACTCAAAATAAGTTATTTTAATTTTTATTCCAAATTTTGCCCAAAGTCAGTGGGCAATTCGCAAAATACCCGCATTTCGGGCTTTGCTGGTAACATATGTATTTCATAGTCAGGACCTTATTTTTTAAGAACCTCATATTTTCAATCCAATGGATATACCTCTATTTCTTTGGACTTACTAAAAATAGTGGTTTGAGAAATATATATTTTAAAAGATTATATATATATATATTTATATTTAAAGATTTGCTTTCTTTAAGTCTTCAAGATGCCTCTGACAAAATAGCTGACATCATGCAAGCAGCTTTATTATGTTCCTTTGATCTTTACACTAATTATATACGTGCCGTGGGCTTTTGTATTTTCTTTTATTTTCTTGTATTGTTTTTTGTGTGCAGAAAGCCACTTGTGGCCTACTTTTCAAACTCTGCACTGTCACAGTATGGAGAAGAAGAACATGTTATGCCTGTGGAAATAAAACAATCCATCAACATGGGGATCAAGGTCCAGGGTCTCTCCGTTTGACTTAAAATGTTCACAGCTGTCATGTCCTTGACGTTCATACTAGTACTCCCAATCACTAAAAGTGTGGTCCAGTGGTTAAAGAAAAGGGCTTGTAACCAGGAGGTCCCCAGTTCAAATCCCACCTCAGCCAACCATTTAACCTCCTTGTGCTCCGTCTTTCGGGTGAGACGTAGTTGTAAGTGACTCTGCAGTTGATGCGTAGTTCACACACCCTAGTCTCTGTAAGTCGCCTTCTATAAAGGTGTCTGCTAAATAAACAAATAATAATAATAAAAATGAATAAATTTGGTGTGGGCATAGATTTTTTATTTGATAACCAAATAACACAGGCAGTTCACAATTACCTTCTATGTACAAAACGTATCGGTTCGCAATGGGTTTATATTTTACCAGCACATATTTCTCTACCTGAACAAGCGCAATCCAAAGTATATTAAACATTTTTATTTTCTTTATTTTTTAATTAGATCCCATAAGATGAAAACAATGTGTTCTCATCAGGATAAAGGTAAGGGAAAGTTATTAAACTATCATTTTATTTTACGATAATGGCCTGCAGGAAAATATATAATAAACTCACAGGTTAAGTCACAGTATGCAATTACACAGCATTTTGGGCCTTTTACTAATGTTAACATAATCTGTTAATAAGATAACTTTTAAGAAAGGTAAACTTCATTAACCAATTTGTATTGAACAGTTTAGTTTAAATAACTGGGTTTACGGGTAAGATAAGTCTTTACAAAAGTACTTGCTTCGACTATGACTTTAAAACAAATACCCTGTTCAAACTACTTATACTATTTAATGCCTGGTCTTGTTGGATTAGGTGTGGTAGATTTCTTTGGTAAAGCAGTATGACTTTCTGCAAAGGTTGTGTAATTAATTCTTCTTGTTTTAGTATATGATCATTAGTAGTCCAAGTAGGACAGAGAACATAAATAGATGCACTCTGTCTAAATGAGTGATCATGTGGTGAAAAGAATAGGAAGACTGACAAGTACTAACAAGTGTATACATTTAGCATACAATAAATCATACACACAATCAGAATGACATGTACATGGAAATACATTAATCTGAAGTTACATTTAGGTGAACCAACTGAAGCTGACAATCCCTGTTTTAATTTGGAAATAAATAATACTGATTTTAAATCGCTTTCAAACCGGATTCTAGAGGTGAAGACCAGCAGTGAAATGAGCAACATTTAGTTTGACACTCATCGTCAATTGTTTACCAGTATAGCAATAAACCATGTAAAATGTGCGTCTCCTTTGGCCGCAATCATTCACATGTCTGCATGTACAGCATTTATGAGCAAATTAGTACCCTTTCATTTTAGGGATTCCCTTGGTTATACCAAACATGCATGTTCCCATAAATTCAAGTTTGCTCTCATCTCTTCATAGAACTGTATCCCACAAGGAATTTTGGCAAACATCTAATTTAAGGCTTTCATAATAAACACACATTGAAATCAATAGGTTTCTAGCATACAGATAAATCAGCCTGATTGTTGTTACCATATGGAAAAACCTGAAATCTGACTATAAGTGCGCAAAACATTAGCTGCAGTTGTTTTGTAGATCAGGATTATGATACAGATGGTTTGCAGTCCAAATAAAGGCGTGAAAATGTAAAGATGTACTAGAAAAATACAACTCATGACTAGAGTATGCATCATAGTATGTATCTAGGTCCTCACAATTTCACTAACACACTTGAACTAATTAGAGATGAGGGAAATGGTCCCCACCTTCATAGTTTGACCTTAAACATCTCCTGACTGCCAGAAAACAAGAGGAAGTAGTGCCATAGACAAGAGTGTGGAAGGCCTGCTGTATATAACTGGAATTGTGTCTCAGTTCCTGTGGTGTGTTGTAATTATTTAAATTTATGTATTTGGTGTCATATGGTGTCCAGAAGTGGAAAACAGCACCTCCACATACACAGGCCAGGAAAAGTACTGCAGATACAATTTTTTTGTTTTGTTTTGTTTTTTGGATACAGTTGCCTTAAAGGAGTGGTACTACTGTGAGTACTGTGGGAAGGAGAACCACCACAAGTGGAAGGACTGCCCAGAAGTCCAAGATTGGTGTGGGCTGTGTGAGCATTTTGGCATTATGTTTCTCCTGGGGGCTGGTGGAGGAGGTGCCTGTTCGGGAAGGGGAGCAGAAGGGGAGCAGCAGCCATCCCTGGAAGAAGGGGAAGCTCCAGCGCCCACGAAGGAGGAGCACGAGCGTCCAGCACCCGCAAGGGGGAAGCACGAGCATCCAATGCCCTCGAGGGAGATCTGGGACTGGCTGCTGGACCCTGAAGGGAACCTCAAGGAAACCCTCCCGATAGTGGTCGACCTGCTGTGGGCCAGAGATGGGGAGCAATGGGAAGTCTGGTAACATCGTCCAGCGTCCCTCCTAGACATTGCAGCCAGTCCCCAGTGACCGAGGGTGAGCCACACCAGTCCCCAGCGACCGAGGGAGAGCCGCACCATTCTCTAGTGTTAGAGGGAGACTACTTCGCCGCCAGGTTGAGACTATGTGCTGCTCCCTCACGGGGATGACGATTTGTCACCACCCGGGGATGCCTGTTCGTCACTGCCCAGGGGTCTTTCAGTGCTGTGGCTGCTGCCAGAGTGTGAATGTGAATGTGATCAATTGTGGCAGATGCAAATAAGAGACTATGAGAACTGAAAAGTAATTGATGCAATTTCAACAAAATACTGTAGAAATTCAAAGAATAATATCAACTTATATGTCAAAATAAGTGTTGGAATTAGATATTTAAATAATTAACTTTTCATTTAATTGAGGCAATACTGTAATTACCAAAGTTCGGTCCTGTAGTCTTATCCAATCTGCCTATCTACTCTGTACACATTTATTTCTTATTCAAACGTGGCTATAGTCACTAACATTTCAATCTGTAGTCTTTTGTGCATTTGAATATTAAAAATAAAAAAAATTAAAAAAAAATGTTTTATTCTTTTGCAAAAAATAGTGCCTGTGTATGAGTATACACCCCGCCCCTGTGCGCATTTTGTTTATTGTTTATTTGTGTTGTATTATTATTAAATGCATGGTTTGGTGTGTTAAAAACACTGTATTATTGTTATTATTATTTGACAGTCTGTATGAGGATAAAATGCCCCATCCAGATAAAATCATGAGAATGCGTGGTCAACAGCAAGTGATTATTGATAAACTGGCTGTTGACCACGCGTATAAGAAAACCTGTGCCACATTCCACATTCCCACGTGTGTTTGCAGGGAGGATTGTAACTCTCACCCTGTCACCCAGTATCCCACACAACACACACCAATGAATGAGTACCTCTCAGGGTATAGCAAAAATAGTGTGACAATTCATGACCTCCATGTCTAGTACATTCCTGTAGTTGGGGATATACCATCTCCCACAGTTTCCTCTATATGACATACAATAGTAAAAAAGATTGATTGCTGGATGCTACAAAAAAGCTCAATTCAAACTTAATTCTGGCAAAAAAACCGCAACAAAGTATGTGAAACAGCAGTTTAAGCACAATGCTTCTTTTTCAGGGGACACTTTAAGTGATACAAATGCAGTAATAAAGATTAGAAGACTTGATGTTCCTGCCTCTAGAAGGGTGGGAGGATCCAGTTTAAAGAGGGACTATCAACCGTTTGGTACCAGTAGCGCTTGGAGTGATTGATCGAACAATATTTTTTATAAATGCTTTTGGGACCATTCCAATAATGCTGGATAACATTAGGAAGCATGGCACTTATGGCAGTTCACTGTATGACACTTTATAGAACTAAATACACTGACTCAGCTAGGCAGACTTTTAGAAACTTTTTCAAAGGACAGCTTTTCAAAAAACTTTAGCTCCTTGTGCTCACAATATTGGGCAGTTAAAATTAATTTTAATTAATATGAACGAGATATGAATTGATATGATATGTTTTACCCCAGTCTGACACCTTACTAACTATGGGGCTGATTTAAGTATAGGCATAGTGCAAACAACTGCGGTTGCAAAATCCCAATTGTTTAGCGGCCAGGCAGTTATTTTTCACTGCTGCCTATGTAAGCTTAAGAGCAATGCAAATTACTCAACACACACAAATAATGAGCTGCAATCATAATAATGAGGGTCGCAATGAGCACCACCTGTGCATCGGGCTATTTAGCAGCCGCACTTACAGCCCAGAGGTGAGGTGAGTTAGGAGTACAGAGAGCAGTCTGATGTCTGGCTTTTACTCAGCATGAAATTGAGTTATTTGGAAAAGCCTCAGCCAACATCAGTTATGCTACCAAAGAGGCCATATGGCCCTCTATAGTGGAGAAAGTCAATGCTGTCAGTGTTACCAGGAGGACAGTCAACCAGGTGATGAAAAGGTGTCAGGACCTGCGGTGGCGAACAAAAGCGAAACTCACAACGCAGCACAGGCATGCAGCAGGAACAGGAGGAGGGCCACCATCCACATCACAGTTGACACTGCTGGAAAGGCAAGTGGTGAGGACAATCCATCCCAAACAAAGTGACCCTGGGGTGGAATATGAAAGGTCTTCTTGGTCTTGCCCTTCTCCTCCAAAGGTTTTCCTGCCTGTCCTCAGAAAGAGCCAAGCGTCACCGCATCAGGAAGTGTACCACAGCAGCCAACGACAGGTCTCTGAAGGTGTG
This sequence comes from Acipenser ruthenus, assembly GCF_902713425.1. NCBI lineage: Eukaryota > Metazoa > Chordata > Actinopteri > Acipenseriformes > Acipenseridae > Acipenser > Acipenser ruthenus. The sequence continues at coordinate 87,888,846 of NC_081190.1, read as the reverse complement.
TGGTTTTATGCACCTCTTGATTGCTCTCTTCTATAATGGTTTGCACCTTGTCAGAGGAGGTGCAAAGCTTTTGGAGGGTCAGCAATTGCCCAAGTGCAAGGCAAAATCCTTACATCTCATTATAATGTTTGGACCTGCTTAGTTTTACAGATCTCTGCCCAATTCCAGCTCTTTTCTTTATTTGAATACATTTCAATATCATTTAAATGTGGATTAATGATGGCAAAGTGCTAATCTGGTAGCGGGTGCAGAACGGCAGATGAAAAACATTTTTTACACACGCTGCATTTTTAGTGACCGCTGAAGTCCAACTTTATGCCAGCCAAACACATTTTTTGGCAGCAATATGGGTGTTTTGCAGATGCAAATCATTTTGCACGTATCTTGGTATCTCTAAATAGATAGCCTTCTCAACTTAAAATGCATGTAATAGATTTTTAGTTGAATCACTGTTTGACAACTTATCTGAAGCAGCACAGAGGAGCAGCAACTAGCTCTGGTTGAGACAAAAAAATTCTGGTTGGAGACCTCAAGAACAGTAGAAAGAAAGCAACGTCGATGGAAAGGAAAGTAAGTAAGCTGGGCTTAGCTAAGTGGGGGACAGAGGGAGGTGATGCTGGGCCGCCAGAATCACTGTCAAGCCCTCTTAAGGTGTCATGGGCTAGTCGACGAAACACCAAGGATGGAAGGTGTCCACTTGAAGACCAGAGAGAAGTACCCTACTGAGCTCAGTCTAGACGGTTGTCATGCTGATGCGCTACTGAGGCCACACTGTGGTTCATCCCTGGAGCCAGCATTGCAGCCGTTGTGTGTGCTGATGCACCAGGGAGGCAAAATAGACTGATTCTTGGAGCCCGTATTACCCTTCAGCCATCAACACCAGGCAGAGGGATATCGACATCATCAGATGGAAGAAAACGCAGATGGATCACATTAGTTTACAGTAAAAGAAGCTATGTCTTAGTTGGTGCTTATCTTGGCGAGAGCTGAGTCCAATATCATCATGAAGTTTTAACACCTACTCTCATGTAATAGAAATCGTAATGAGCAATTTGTTTTACTAGTGCAGTTGTATGCTAATTATTAACCATTAAACAATGCAGAAATACTGGGTGGGACATTGGTTTTTACTTCAACCTAGGTTTCTGTACTGGATACTACAAAGACTATCCCCTACCCTCAGTTATTCTGCCTTTATCCACCTGTCTCAATATTTGATGCATAATAGTTGAATATTTGACGCATAATATACTGTAGATCAGGGGTGTCCAATCATGGCTCTGGAGGTAACATTAAATTATAGTTTTGTTGGTTAAACTAAACAATTTAGAACAGGGCTGGAACAAAGACCCTGAGTGGAAGGACTACATTTGGCCACCTCTACTGTAGATCATTGTAGCTCAGGCCATTCCTGTCCAGAAATTAAATAATTAACTAAGTTAGGCTCTCGGTGGAGGTTTAATTGGTTCAACTAAACAATTTAGAACAGGTTTGCAATAAAGACCCAGACCCGGCCATTCCAATCCAGTACCTTGTTCCAACCAGGTACTTAATTGAACAACTAGGTTCAATCAAACAATTGAATACCTAGATGTAACAAGGCTTTGCTCAATCCAATAATTAATGCTATGGTTAAAAACAAGGTCTTGGACCAAAATGGATTGAAAGAGCCACATGTTAGTACCACTGATATAGATTAACAAGTGTGGTCTAAGTGGCAAAATTGTTATTTAGCTATTATTATTTATTTATTTAGCAGACACCTTTATCCAATGCGACCTACAGATGTGCCCTGGATTTATCCCATTCTGCTACAACAAAACAATGATCCAGTGAGCATATTATCAAAAAATTCACCTCCTTTATTCCCTGAAAAAAAGAACAAGATAAGTACAGTCTGCCATTGAGAGAAACATTAAGAAACATAATCTTGCTCTTACTATATTTCCACACAACTGGGTTAAATTGACACTGCTCTGCACTTGTAAACCAATATCAATAGAAAATGTAATTTTCTATTTTAACCACCTATTCGTAGAACCTGAAACAATTTTTACTCAGATTTCAAATTGATCCCTGAAAGCCAGACTGGAGCTCCACAGAGATATACAGCACATATACATATTTATGTCTCTGGTGGTGCAACATTTTTTTTACAATGAACAGTGTTGATAATAGAGCAACATTATTAGCCATTGATACTTTCAAATATTTGAACTTATTATTAAAAAAAAAAAACATTTTTATCACTTCTAATGGAATAGTGGATGAACCAAACTGAATGTAGTATCAAAACACCAGAAATCACAAGTACCCATCATATATAAAACAAAATGTATGTGTTTCTGTATCTCGTTTTGAACCAGCTGGTTTCTTTTCTTACCACACAAGAAGCCCTACTCTTCGTCCCCTGCCATTCTATGCTTAGTATAGGATTTCATGCTTGTATTCTATCTAGTTATTTACACACCCATCTTCTTTCCTCTCAGTCACAGTCTATGCCCCTCCTGCCAGCTCTACCCTCTCCCTGATGCTCCAGCTCCATTGCGGCATTGGCCACTCACCTGCTAGTTGAAGTGATGAAAGTACACTTTATGAATAGGTAAACACCATTCACACCATGCCTTGTTTCAAAATAGACTTTTTAAATTACTGCTAAGAAAATGAAGACACTTTGTTAATTGCATTTGTTTTATCCTTTATCCTTAAACTGCCAAGAACAATTTCATGACAATAAACCATTATTTTAATAACACTTCTGTCCAAAAGCATGATGAAACATGTCAAATAACTCAATGAGTTAAACATTTGTGAATAGGGTCCATATTCCCACAACAAAAATATAAAAATTGCTGTAGATGTGAAAAAATGTTCCAATACCATTTGAGGGTATGTATGTTTAATTTAAAATACTAAATTAAAATGTATGATACATTTATGTGTTCATATATATACTGGATGATCCTAATTAAACCAATGTGGTTGTGATCAGTTTCAAATCAAACATTGTATATAAGCAGCCCTACTTCTGTGTGCGAATAAAATACTAAAACATGTATTAACAAATGCAATTTGTAGGAAATACATGTATTATACATTACACAGAATGCGTGCTCTGCATTTATACAAACATATACTCTATTGCAGGGTGCTCAATAGGCAGACTCCGGTCCGAATCCGGGCCTCAAGTACATTTTGAGCGGACCGCCAAGTCATATGCCAATCTGTTTTTACTTGCATTTACATTGGAAATGCTGTGAATTTTTCAGACAACATAGTTCTTAAGAGAGTGTGGTACACGAGGCTACAGTAGGTGTGTTGCTGTGATAGTAAGGAAATATACAGTGCGAGCTATGTAAACAAAATGTACAAGTCAACAGTATTAGCAGCTCAAATGAAGTAAAACAGTACATTGGCTGCTGTGGCCTGTTTTGTAAGCATTAACATATGCTTTCACTAAGACTAATTATTATTATTATTTATTTCTTAGCAGACGCCCTTATCCAGGGCGACTTACAATTGTTACAAGATATCACATTATACAGATATCACATTATTTAATTATTTTTACATACAATTACCCATTTATACAGTTGGGTTTTTACTGGAGCAATGTAGGTAAAGTACCTTGCTCAAGGGTACAACAGCAGTGTCCCCCCACTGGGGATTGAACCCACAACCCTCTGGTCAAGAGTCCAGAGCCCTAACCACTACTCCACACTGCTGTATCCCCTCCCCTCAGAGTCAGCCCTGCCCTGCTGTATCCCCTCCCCTCAGAGTCAGCCCTGCCCTGCCCTATCCCCTACCCTCAGTCAGCCCTGCTCTGCTGTATCCCCTCCCCTCAGAGTCAGCCCTGCCCTATCCCCTCCCCTCAGTCAGCCCTGCCCTGCTGTATCCCCTCCCCTCAGAGTCAGCCCTAACCGTCATTTGTAATTCTTTCAAAAATACACAATTAAGATACAATTTTCATACCTTATGGTACTAGTTCAGAAAATCGCGCTTCACAAAGACCAAGAAAACAATGACAAGTACCGGTGCTACAAAGCCCATTTTTGTTAAGTAGCTTTTCCAAGCCGATTAAAAACTATTACCGGTAAATCAAACAATATAATGCTCTTTTTAAAAACACATACCCGTTGACGCGTGTTTGTGTTACTGTTGGTACTCCTGACTCACAGCACACAAAAGCACACAATATGGTACCATACTGTACTACTCGTGTGTAGCGCAACGGACAGAACCCGGCCATTACAGATATCGCATCATTCCACGATCCACCAAAATGTTCTGTGTGTGCAAAGCTTAGCAATGAGTATGCTGATTGTATTGCACATTAAAATTGTCAAATTCTGCAGTCCAAGTTAGGTTTACAACACATGCAGTTAAAATGTTTTCTGTCTTAAGTATCTGCAGATCACATTTTTTGTGCGGATATTGGTTCTCCAAGACGAACATTATTAATATTAATATCAACGTTCTGTTCTTACTCATGCAAATCTTTGCGTCTCTGTATTGCTCTTGCTGAGCACACTTGTAGCTCAAGGCCCTTGAGGACCTGCCACTTCTCTCACTTACTGTGAGTATTAGCCAATTTGTTTGTTTGTCAGTATGGGGATGGGAGTGAAAATGTGCTCCGGACCTTGACCTTGCTGTAACCAAGAATTTTGGACCTTCACTACAATAACTGAGTACCCCGGCTCTATTGATTGTTTTCAGGTAATTGTAATTTTTTGCTTGCTTGGCATTACACAGCAGACACAAAGGACATGACAATAAACTGCAGCATTGTGCCACAAAGCAAGAAGCAATGACAATCAAACATCCACGCGGGAGAGAGACAGTAACATTAAAGTAATCACAATTCCCAAGAGAGATGAAGCCTTTGTTTAAACAGAGCACCGTGGCAGTACTTTAGAGTGAATTATATGAAAAATAACCACAAATAGTGGGCTTACTTTTATATTTTTCATGTCATTACAACACTAGTCAATACTAAAAAAAATGCTGTGGTTTGGAAATGTTAAGAGGGCACTAACCACTGGATAAAATGAATGAAGACCGGACAATGACTTTTTATAACAGCATCAATAACTACACAATTTAAACAAATATGTACTTTAGTCAGGCATACTAATGTTAGAATAAGCCAAGCAGACCAAAAAGATATAGGGGTAGGTTTACTAATGTGTGCGCCTGTCACAATAGTCGCAAACCAGTAAATGAGTCGGAAGTCTTGGGTGAAATATACTAAACAGGCGCAATGATATTTGCGACTTTTTACGGAATTCTATGCGGCAGCAGTTTTTCTTTGCGGTTCAACAGATGAACATGTAGTTATAGGCGTTTCTGCATACATTTGCTAAAAGGGATTGGAGATACACATCAGGGTTCTCAAATATTATAATGAGATGTACAAAAGCTGTAGACAATTGCGACACAATTACAATTTTTTAAGTACTTTTGAAAGCATGTTTTAAACAGTCACAATTGTTGCTGGCATTTCTCAGTCTGCTTTTTCTCGTGCATTGCCAGTTGTGCTCAATGCATTTTTGAGATGAACAGCGAAATACCTATTTTTCCTAAAACCAGGGAGCAATAGACTGCACACATGTGCCATTACCAGGGGTTTTCAACCTTTGTTTGACACTGTACCCCTTCTGTCGGGAGGTTTCAGCTCAAGTACCCCTTTACAATTTCTGCTCACTGAATGGTACCACAGGTGCAATAAAAGGCAGAATAATCTGGTAAACTCATTTCTTTTTTCCACCTCAGCATAATTATGTATGCCGTTTAAAATGTTTACAGTTTCAAAAACATTAACAAAAAACTATAATTACTAACAATAACACTTTTTTTTATTAAAACCAGCATAAAATGATCCAAAGGGACTCTGTATAACTTTCTGTCGCTTTGCACTTTCTGACTCTTGTGTTTTTCTTTTTCTTTTGCAAGTAAGAAATGTATCAAACACCGAAAACATACTCAACCAGCCGCTATTGCTGCTTCACCTATATATCAGAGTGGAATTCCGTGCAATCGAAATCGTGCATGCGTACAGGTGGAAAAGGTGGATGTGCTAAATTCTGTGGGGTTTTCTTTGCCCATTAGCGGTTCACTTTGAGCCGCTAAACAAAGATTGAATAAGCCATACACCATGGTTTAGAGAATACGTAATACCGTTAAAAAAAATTCAAGCTCATTATTTTTTCTTACTATCATTTTATTTGTGCATTTCATGAGTCGTGCTGCGTACCCCCTATGACCCGTAGAAGTGCCCTCATATGTATAGAAAAAGGAAACACACCTATTCTATTAATGTGCAGGTTGTTTGTAATTGTGCACAATTTAGCACTGCACCACTGACTAACTTAAATAAAAATAGACAGTATCCATTTGGCTTATAGGCTACTCATGATAATATGAATTAGTGGTATAATGCAAAATGTGGCTTACTTCTTGAAACTTTGCGTCTCCATTACTGATGATGATGATGTTAAGTCAGTCATAAAGCATTTTTTTCTATAGAATGGCATGATAGATAGAATGAACGCAATTTACTATCGATCACTTCATACCATGCGAAAGAGCGTGTTTGGATTGGATTCTTTAGTGCGACGTCAGTTACCCTGGTGCTGAATGTCACGGTAACGCAGATTCCTTTCTTTCATTTTTTGTTTTTTTGCTGCTCCTCTAAATTTGCCACCCTAAGTGGTTGCCTAGTTTGCCTAGGCCTTCCTCCGGGCCTGCGCAAGGCTATACTTATTTAGTGACATTGAGTGATAAAAAAAAGATAGGGTTCTAAAATTATTTTTACCAAACTAACAACACACAACACCATCAGAATAATAATAATAAAACAAAACTCATTTTTAAAAGCTTTGGTGATGCTAGATCAGCTTTAAAACAGGTCGCTGTTTTCTCAATGCATTTACCAGTAGAGGGCTAGCCTTAAATTAACCCATATTCTCAAACTTTCATCCCAATAATATATATATATTTTTTATCTTGTTACCAAATATTTTGAGAATACACAGCCCTTACTGCAAGTTTTCTGCAAGTTACCATGGTAAAAACATAGCACTATATAGTCAAGCAACGTAAACGCTTAGAGAAATCCTGGTAAAGCACAGGTAAGTCTTGAAAATCATACAGAAACATGGCAGACATTGTAAAAATCATGGTTAACCAAAATATACAGTACAATAACAGTCCACTACAAAATTACAGTGCAATATTATTGTGATACACTTTTATAATGAAGTCCTGTTTATAAACAGGATGATTTCAACGTCACTACACAAACTTACACATGAACAATATATGTAACTTCTGTGTGCATCAATTAATAAATGTCTTCATCCCATTTGTCCAGAATTTTCTGAATCACAATGCATATTAAGATCTACAAATCCAGAGTTACCGAAGGGAATGAACATTTGAGGATGATGAGGCTGGTGTCTGTTTATTAAAGTGCCACTGTTTTTTATGTGTATATCATTTACATGACTGTTTGTACTGTACCTCACTTTTTTTCTCTTTTTGGTGTGGTATTATTCTGTTTATAAATGTAACTACTTGTTAATTTTGTTTTGTGTTTTTGGTACTCTCATGGAAATACTTATTTGATATTTTAAATCATACCCTAATATGTCTTTAAAGAAAGATCTTACAATTAAATAAATTAGGTATACAATTTATTTAAATATAAATTAGTTATAGGTGCCCTGTTTAAGAACGTCCAAATGTTAATAATTGAGACATACCATAGTTTGGTGGGATCATGTAGAACTCGGATTACCTTAGACAATAACCGACATTCACACAACGTGTCAGAAATATAAAACAATAGTTTGTTTAAGAATAAAAAGGGGTGCACAACTAATCTAATATTACAGAAAGGAAAGGCTATTGGTTAGAGATATGCGTGAATACTATACAGTTCATTGATCTCATAGTCAAACGATTACAACGACCATAACATCATTAGCATACATGGTTAATATACTAATATTAAATATGGCTTATCACACAAAGTGTCTTCATTGCATTAGTATTTTCAATACCCGTTTCTCATTGTAATCGATCATGTCAATATGCACGAGAATTAATTCAACTTCCCATTCAGAATGGAATCCAACATTCCAGTACCTAATTTAGCAAATTAGTTTTACCGTGTTCATTTAGTTTAGACGTGATGTACCAAACTAATAATATGTTAGCAATCTCAATTGATTATATATTCAAATTAACTCAGAAATGGGGCAATGATCAAATTCTCTGCATTTACGAGGCAACTCCTTTAAGTTGCACATTTCAACAAACAAAATACATTTCTTACACACTTTAAAACAGGAAGTTATATTCTATTCCTAGAACAGTTTATCTTTCCATATGAAGAAGTGTTGATGAACACTACAGCTCTTTGGATCTGAAGTCCCAATGAAAGATGGTACTTTGCTTGAAGTACGCATTGTTGCCTAGGCTCGCAATAAACAAATAGTTATTTTCAAATGGAGATCAGCTTGTTGGTCTCCAAGTCTTGCAGCATTATCGTTGTTGTTGGCAGTTTTCCAACTGGAAATAATTCTGTTGATCAGACGTAACTCAGTTCAGATAATGTTTTGCAATTGGAAAGTTATGTAGTTCGTAGAAGTGTTCTCATTGCAATTCTTCTGTATGGCTAGTAGTACATGACCTTAGGTCCAGCTGCTGGCTATGCTTCCGTTTACTGTTTCAGTCTCTCATAGGGCAAAGAGCTACGGCTCTCTTCAAAACTGATTTTAGCCACTCTTCAGAGCATTGGTTCTTCCTTGCCTTCCATGAATTCGATCACTTATGCTCCCATGATTCAGAAACTTTCTTCAGAGCAGTTTAGCTTCCATTTCGTTCCACCGAACTCCAACAGTCTCATGGGCAAACTCCTTCATTTCTGAAAGTCTCGCGGCTGGTTTTGTTGTCCTGACTTCCACCCTGTGACTGGTTAGTGTGTTTATGTTGGGCTGTGCCAGAGTCCACGTGGGTTGTTTCTCATTGGTTGTTCTCGTTCAGAGACAGCCCATTGTTCTCAATTGGTCCGTGGCTTCACCCTCTGTCGGCTGGATTTTTGTGATGGACTGATTCTTGTCTTAGGTGTCAAAGCACCCAGAACTGTCTGGCTTGCTGTGCAGAAATTGTCATTCAGCGATCGTGAAGATAAGCCATTTTTTATCAGTTAGTTTATGACTCTTTTTAAAAGCATTCTTTGTCAGTGTGGGAGTTTGTGACCAGAAACCAAGAAGACACAGAGAATGGTTTAAGATCCCCCTCTGTATATTTCAGTTCTGTTTCTTTCATACACAAAATGATATTATGACCCTCTATGATGCTACAACAGTAAGAAATGCAATGTCAGATACAGTACTACACTGTTGCAAATTAAATTTCCCATGTTTCTGAAAAGCAGAGATATGGCTGAGAGGTGTTCATTAGGTATAGCAATAGGAAGTATACTCATGTAAATAATCAACTTACCATATCAATGATCTACTGCTGCGATAACACATATGGTGTCCCCACAGCTGAGCCACTGCTCTCCTAATAAGAATTATGTTGCTTTAGCTGTAATGACTCAGGTAGTGCTTGTTATGGGTACAGGGTTTGACTTCCTGGAATGAAAATCAACTGAGGTGTATTTAACGTGCATATTCTCTGGCACAAATCTCAGTCATATATATTTTTATATAGAGGTTATAGAGGGAAGGTTATAGAGGGAAAAAAGGAAGGTTTAGATAATTTGAAATAGGGTCCACACTTGAAGCCTATTAATGTTGAATAACACTGTGTAACACTTTTTTTTTTTTTTTGGTTCCTGGGTAGTAAGTGTTATTTCCTAATTGCTTATGCCTCAAAAGTATAGAAAATGGCTATTATTCCCCACAAACTTTGCTTTTGTGACCAGGACAGTGATATTTTAAAATGTACCTATTTTCCAGAACATTCCAGATAGATTCAGTGCTGAGTAAACTTGGAGTAATTTCTAGAACTTTCTAGAACTTTCCAGGATGCTATAGAGGGGAAAAGTGAGCCATGAAGTTCGCTATCCCAAGAATTTGGCGGGAACCCACTGACCACTCAAGCAACTGCTACTTCTGCATGGTGGACCCTTCCAAATGTTGGACTGGCAAGAATGCACCTGCTATCACATATCCGGACCTTCCTTCATCCATCGCCCCGGTGCCACACTGCCATGAGCTCCCCGTACCCACTCCTCCGGAGAGAGAGCAGCCGTCTTTAGAAGAGAGCAGCAAGTCAGAGAGCGAGGAAGACGTTGTAGATCCAGATGACAATTTCAGAGGTGGAGCTGAGGAGAGAAACCCATACTACCCCAACCAAAAAGACTACTCACTTCTAAATCTTTTGTAGTCATTTTTGTATTACTTTAGTATAAATACATATTAATTTGGATTCATATGTTGTTTTTTTCTGACTTTATGTGAACGAAAAGACACAAATTTGCCCGTTTTCTCATTGGAAATAGGTAAATTTCAAAATATCACTGTCCTGGTCCGTGGACAGTGATATTTTGCTGCACTGACGCCCTATTCTTAAGGAGCTGTTACAACGGAGAAAATTAACGAGGAGGTCTCAACGGCAGACGTTTCAAAGTAAGTTACTGCTGGTGATAACATAACATCTGCAAATGTAAAGGAAATTGAGGTCCAGTGAGTAAAAATTGTAAGTTAGCTGCCATTAGACGTGGCCATAGTTAACAGTGGCCCATATTTCTGTCAGCATTGCTTTATTGTTTTTCAATTGTCTGGATTTGAATATTGAACTTTCTTGCTATATGGGATTATATAGTTCTCCAAAGCATAATAATCCAATTTGTTTCCCAATGATGTTCAATTTTTCAGTAAAAGCTGTTGGTCAAACTTTTCTTGCAGTTTTTAGATTTAAATACAATGAGTGATTCTCAAACATCATCAATATTCAGCTAAACTATGCATGTATTTTTTGCTAATGGTTTTTGCCTCAGTAATGTGGTCAATATCAAATTGTACTGAAGTTCAAAGGTAGAACCAAAAGGAATACAGCTGTGCACTTGAGCATGCGAGCAATACATGGGCAAGCAAGCAGCAGTAGCTGTCTGTATTCTCCTGTTGTATCTTTAATATATGCCAACAACAAACTGTGTGACAAGATGTTACCAGCAGACCCAGAGACAGAAAGCTGCAGTTTTACACATAAAGTGCACTTTAATTAGCAACATAAACAAAACAAACACAGGAACAAATCAACTGGCACGAGGGCCAAAACAATATATTCTGGGCATTTACTTTCATTTTAAAGTTTACACTCCAAAAACACAAGTACACACACCTAACTACCTCTCCCCCACACAAAGGATTTTGCCTTCCTTTTATACAGATGGCCACTCCCCAATTAGCACTCAGTTACCTAACTGGGGAATGGCCACATCTGTGATTGTTGGCAGGGACAGATTTAACCCCATTCCTGCCAACCTTACACTTATTTACAAAAGCAGGGCTACCACAGTCAGCTTAACTGAAATAAGGCATATAGCCTCGAGTTGTTATTTTAAAACTAGTGCAATGGGTAAATATGCAACTTATACAGGAAGCAGCAAGGAACAGTTAGGCTTTGAAACGCCTCATGTTGAAATCTTTCCAGACTACTCGCCAGAGAATGAGTGTGTTGTGGTAAACTGTTCTTTTGAAGAATCTGCTAAGGATGTTCAGAGACTCAGGAACGCACATTTATTTACATTACATTCACAAAATACAAAAACAACAAACCGCACAAAAACCTGCACTGTTCCTTCACCATCACTACCTACACTAACACCCATGATCACCATATTTATACACCTGTGGCTGGAACCTTAATTATTTAAATCACAGCTCCAGCCACATCCCCACATGTTTTTTCAGGGAGAAATTTAAACCACCACCAATAGATACCTTTAAATGAGTTACATAGAAAATGTAATCATCTGTAACATAAACAAGATAACAATAAACCATAAAAACCATGACATACGACATTAAAATAAAATAGGATAAATACCTAGAAAAAGTAACAAATTGTATTAATTTTAAATTAGCCTATACAATTACTAGTAATTAAAAACATTAGTAGGCTACCGGTAGTTGCAATTCCCATCACGTTCTGCTACTTTGTACTGACAGAATGACTGTCTTTTATTATTATTATTAATTATTATTATTATTATTATTATTATTATTATTATTATTATTATTATTATTATTATTATTTGACGTTTTTTTATTATTATTAAATAAATTGACAAAAGTTACAAGTTAGCAACAAACACATGTGTCGATAGCATTGCACCCACTGATATAAATCAAACCTCATAAATGAAACAGGGCGTGACCCATAATTGTGACAGAGTTAGATAGAGCTATTGACCTTCTTCTTGAAAATTAACTATGGATCAATAACCCATTCTCAGTCCCCAGTCAAGGCTCAGCATGCTGGCAATGGAAAACTGTTTCCATGTGTGGAAGGGTTCTGTTATTTATTTGATGCAACTAGCAGATAATTCCTACTAATTAAACTCTTGCTCACTGATTATAAAGTCTTGCCTTTCAAACTGTGCCGTTGTCTACCATTTTATAAGTAAGTAATAATTTGATTAATACCACTTCATTTGCTACCTAATGGAACAGCAGTTAGCTTAAGTGCTATTGGATTAGGAAGTCGTTGGTTTGAGTTCATGTCCAGCACTAAACAGCATGGTGTTATTATAGGCTTTCTACTTAATGTTACCTCTAGCCTGTATTATCGTTGTGGTTTTGGAAGTACACTTTTGTAATGGGCTGACCTTCACATCGTTAATTAATTTTTTATGCAGAATCCATCTCTGACACCTGATATCTGGCATGTATATGTTGGGATTCTGTACTTACTGAGGACTTACTGTACCACTTCAGGGCTCTCATCTATATAAGGCAACCTTTAAACAAGCAGATATTCATCCTATTTGATTCATGTTGTCACTATTCCAGTCTTCACTGACATCATTAACATTACCTCATAACTGGCTTTGTAAATCTCACATTTAAAATGGCTCCTGCCATCCCTCGTTTATATAAATCTGAAGTAGTTTGAAATAACAGTCTTTGTATAAATACTGTACATCTGAAAAGCGATGTTGCTCACTGGTCAATGGTAATGGCAGTGTGTTCCATTTAAAGAAGTTCCACATACATTTTCACTTTTAATATGTTATAAACTGGAATTACGTTCTCAATATAGCATCTGGTGTCCACAGATACGTTAATTATCAGTCAATTAAATTAATAATATTACAAAATGTTTTATCTCATATTTTCATATCAAAAGACCCAATTTTCTTGTGTAAACAATGTGGAATTATTCTTGTGGTTAGAGACAATTGTATCTGGATTGCATGTTTCATTTTGCACCAGACATTTTGCTCCAGTGATCCCCTTGATAACAAGAAATATGTCAGGCGTAAACATTTTAAAGCAACTGTCAAATGTCTCAATAATCAAGCTGAATTGAGTAATCTATGTTTTGATTATATCAAAATGACAAAACAATCAAATATGTTTCAAGTGTTTGACCCACTATGTTCATTTGAAAGAGCACTGGTTCAACCCTTAAACAAATAGCTTAGCAATATCTAAATATATCTAAACCTCGTTCAACCTGAAGAGGGGGACAAATTTAATTCTCATAAATAAAAAAAAGTTTTCATTTCAATACCCAAATACAGTAATTTGTTTTAAACACAAAACACAGCTTGTCTGCTGTGGATATGCTGCAGTTCTATTGAAATACTGCCAGCTTTTACGTGTGATATTACAAAAGTCACCTTGATTGTGATATTATGCCACAGTAGGCAAGATTTTCAAAGCAATTTACCCCAAATTATCATTAGAAAATTTGTTGTCTGAAAGAAAAAAAAAATGCATTTCTATAACAATTAATAAAACAATTGTACTTGTAATTACAAGCCACTAAATTAAATGTCTGTGTTGTCTGCTTCTGGTTTGGTAGTTTTATTTGTATGTTTTAATATCTCAAAAGAATGTGCTACTGACAATTATTATTATTATTATTATTATTATTATTATTATTATTATTATTATTATTTATTTCTTAGCAGGTGCCCTTATCCAGGGCGACTTACAAATTAGGAGTAAATAGCTTTGTGAAGCTAGCCCAGTACAATGTTTTAATGTTTATTTAACCCTCCATCAGTGGCAACAATTCAGCTGAAACGAAAGGTGGAAATATTATATTCAAACACCTAACTTTTGGCATCACATGCAATAGACCTATTTAGTTTTGCCTTCTCTCCTGAGAAAAAACAAGTTCAAAAAATGGAAAAACAAATCTAAAATAAAAACGTATATGTGAAACTAACTATAAGAAAAGTTAACCCTGCCCAGCAAGCAAGCAAGCACACACACACACAGACATGACAGCGGGAAAAAAACAAACACTGCAGATGAACACAACACCAAAAAAAACTAATATGAAGTTGAAAAAAAAACAACAACATGGCTAATTAGCCCAAGTACTTACCGTTTAGATGATATGTAGATTAGCACTCTTGGAATTGTAAAACCACAGATACAGAATTTCGAATCTGCTGTTCACTCAGTCGTAATGGCGTCAGCAGAGACTCGTCCTTGTAATCAAAATATTTTATGTCCCACCCACCCTAGCCCTAAACCAATGGTATCATGACACGCCCCGTAGTCATGGCTATGACCCACGCTTAAAAAAAAAACCAATTTTGCTGTTTGGACGACTGAGATAACAAAAGTTAAAAAAATTACAGCACCTTGGCAGCAAAGGGTTAAGTGTTGTCTGTGTGTAAACCCATACCAGCACTTCTAGTACAAACTTAAATTGTACACCTAATCTCAAATAAAACAAGGAAAATGAAAAAAACACACCCACACAAAAAACACTTAACTAAAAATATTGGATTACTTTGCTTTAACTATAACAAGGACAGGAAAACTGAATTCAAAGACACCATGGCAGAAGAAAAACAAAACAAAAACAACAGCACATAAAATCTGTTATTGCTAGACAATGATTTGAGAAAACACTAAAACAGCCTGAAATACAACACAAAAACACCTTTAAATAAACTATACACTAGTCTTTTTTTTCCTTTGAAAAATGAAAATTATTTGCACAGCCAAGCACACACACAAATTGAAGGACTAGCACTGAAAAAGTCTGTTACCAAATATCAACTCAAAACAACATTTAAAAAATGTATATTAGGACATCCCCTTTTTTACAATGAAAGTAATATTTGTCTGAAAATAATTTGATTTGAACCAAATGACTTGTGTATTACTCATACTGAAAAAAAAATGACCATACTCGTTACTAATACTTGTTTCTACTCGGTCCTGGGCACACCACTATGGTATATACATGTATATAAAACACAAGTAAAAAATATCTCTCATTTCATAATGACATAATAATTTTAACTGGGAATATAAATTGACTAATATTTTAATTAAATGTGGAAGGATTCTGCTGAATGTAATTTGCAAAACAAAAATTGCCTCATTTATATTTCAGATTTTAGTATGGTTATTGGAACAATGTACAGTAATTGTCAATATCGACTGCTTCCAAACATTTTTCTATTTTAAGGGACACTGCTGGCAAACAAATACTCCTAAAGGAAAATAGACAGCTTCAAATAATTGACAGCTTCAAACAATGGTGTACACTTTTTTACACACACTTTGACAAACTCATTAGGGTCTTGTTTAGTCTTATAATAACACCACCAGTGTACATTATCTGCTTCCATTGATTCAAAAATGCTTATTGTGTTTACATGTAACCCTTTATGTTACAAAATGGTTGAGCTGAGAGATTTCCTGCGGACCTTCAGCACCAAAACCCAGGCTTCAACTCCTGTCACCTTTCTTTCCAATTAACTTCCACATTGCTTGGTTATATGGCCGACAATGAAGCAGTTATTGAGGTAAATTCAATTGTCCATTCTTTATGTGCAGACGGATACATTTACCCACAGAAAATTATGCATATTATAAACACTTAATGGAATTGCCTGAAATATAGCAATGATGGCTGGTGCTTTTCTACAACAAACATCCAGTATATAGCAATATTTATGAAGAAACAGGAAATTGGCAAGCTAGCCCATGACTTATGGTTCACCTCTTATCACTCTGTACAGTATACAAGTAGACTCTCTCCTTGTGACCAGCTCCATATAAAACCAGTTCAAGCTTAAGACCATAAACTCTGTAACACTAGCATGTAATTAATAACCTTCTGGTCCCTTTGGTTGTTGTAATAGAAATTGCACTGTAGTTATAAGCTCTTACTGTTTGACACAATTTTATCCATACACTCTAACAGAGTAGAAATGTCACATAGTCACATGATTTGAATGGAATGAGGAAGGTTGTTCAGTCCCAGACAAGCTAAAAACATCTCAAAGCCAGGCACTGTAAAAGACATGTGTAGTGAAAAAAAGATAATAACTCTATATGGTAGGAGCAGATTACAAACACTATAATACAGTAAAGGAAATATGACATTATTTTAAAATTACATTTGAAGCTACTTGTTCTTTAAAGATTTGGGCACTATTGGAGTTTGTGTGTCTACCAGTCTAAATAATGTGTACTTGTTGATAAACCTTGTTGAAAGATTTTATACTTGCATGCTAATGATCTTTATATCTTCTTTCACTGAAGCAGGGCCAGGGGACTGCGGTAGCTACAGTAAGATTGCAGTTTATCATTCAAGGTGCAGTAGAACAGCTTTTTAATGTTTCCTTTTTTTCACATTACTGACTGTAACAAATTCCATTATATTTGTGCACATGATAATGTCGCCATTCGTCAACAGAAGGAAACACTCAAAGTGTTTGCTACAGTTATCAATATCTGTCATTATACTTAATCTGAAAATGGTACTACCTGTCAAAACTACAACCTCTTGTTCCAATGTAGAAACCTAATGAGATTTTTCATCAAAATAACAATTATGTCAACACCAAAAAGGTCAACACACTGTATAACACTCCAACACACCATTCCAAATGCTGAGTAAATGTATTATATTTACACATATTTAAAATTCTGTTATAACATGCTGAGGTTTGCTCAGCCAATCAGAAAGGTTGATGCGCAGTTTGCACCACATGATAAAGGGCCACGTACCATTCTATTCTATAAAGCAGTATTCAAAATATTGAGCAATTCAGAAGTAAAGTATTCAACAAACTTGTTTTATGATTTAATATAACTTTTTCAATACAAATGACATAAAAATGAACCAGACACTACAACACTCATGGCCAACACTCTCACGATGGAAATATATATATATATATATATATATATATATATATATATATATATATATATATATATATATATATATATATATATATATATAAATAAATATGCAAATAGACATGGAATGAACACAACAATAAGTGGACAAATTGTCAAATCTTGGAATTGAGCTTTTCTACACATTTTAAATTGACCTGCAGCTATTTATATAATATTTTTTATATGTAGAAATACAATGTATTACAAAAATCTATGTCCAGATTAACGTTACCTTGACCTAAAAAATAAAATAAAAATCTGTATATATCATACAATAGAGGGCAAAGTTCCACAGTGGGGGAATGTGGCAGGCTGGCTCGCAGTGGTGAGGTGTGGTGACGTCACGGACCAGAAAGTAACTGATACCACAACACTGGATGGGCGGGTGAAGCTGAATGCTATGGCATTCAGCGTGGATTTATTAAATCAAATAAACAAAACAAAAGATTTAAACAATCAACAAACACAAAACAAAAAGGCACAAGGGCCAAACGAATAAACAAGTGCTGTTTAGCAGTCGTTCTTAAATGTCGTTATTTCTGCTCGCTCGCTCTCTCCGCTCCCCGTACTCTCCTCCGTACACTCCCCTTGCAGCACGGACAGCTGCTGGTTCTTATACTCTGGCCGAGGGGTTAACTAGCTGTTAATTATCTTATTACCCCTCGGCCACAGTCTGCACGCGTTTGGTAAGGATGCATGACTGTCATCTAGTTAAATAATCAGTAGCTGATCAGTCATGCATCCTCACGAGGTTTTTAAATATAAATAATAAAAGACGCAGCGCTTTTATCCGCGCCGCAAACAAAAATACAAATAATAATACATAGGGGCGGGACACTCCGCCACATGGAAACAGAGATCTCTTACTACTCAGATTATATGTATTGGTAAGGTGAAATGTTAAAAATTATTCACAAAAAAAAGTTTTTGAAAATAAGATTCCACTCAGAATATCACCATGAGTCTCTACATTCACTTTCAATATGATATTAGATCAAATACTAAAAAAATTGAAAATAAAAACCCTAGAGCTTCCCCGTAGCTTGGAAGTCGGAAGTTATTCACAATATTTCCATATTGTCCCAGTTTAAGGACTTAACAATCTAGTCACCTTATATATTGGGATTTATTTTTTTATTTTTTTTGCAGAGCTGGCAGTAATTAAAGAGATACAGCAGCTTGTCATCAAAATAAAGCAGGGACTGATAATCACATACTGTAGTTTGAGCCAACACTTCAAATCAGTAGTGCAATGATATGGAAAGATCTGTAGAAATAACAGAACCCTTCCACACATGAATTTTCAGTTATGTAGCATGCTTTGAAGTGCCAGCATTTGAAAGGGATATTATGGTAATTTTGCTGGCAGTGTGAACAGAATGGCTCGGAAATACATCAGATTGTTTCAGCTTAAAAAGATCCTTGCTGTAACAATGTTGGTTTTGCATATTGATGAGTGGGATAATAATCCTCACCACAGTTGTAAGAAAGCTGCATTTCACTTTTTTTTTCTTTATACAGTTGAGTGATAATTTTCAGTTATATCAATTAAATTGCAAAAGAAAAAAATGTTACAGCTGTATCTCAACCAAATCTTGATTTATTTTATTCCATTGCATATTTCTTGTGAACAAATATTATAGTTATATGTTTAATATGTGTACACCGAAAGATTGACATCTCATATCTAAGGTTACCCAGGAACAACAACAGTGAACAGACGTTACATCAATAATATGCTATAACTAGTTACTGTAAATGAGATACTGTTTTGCAGACACATTTCATTAAGTAAACGTGTATTAGAATGTTTTTTACATTCAAAGTAGAAATACAAAACTGTGTGGGATTTTTCTTTGTAAACGTGCTAGTGATAAATGCCAATTCAAAAACCGTCAAAATCTACGAAGGTAGCAAATCTGCAAATTTAGTACAAGCCATAATATCCTGTTATACGGTGCATTAGTTGATAGGATTTCCACTATCTTATTAGAAATGTACTATTTAGTACTGATCTGTACATTCTACCATGCCCCCAGTCAAATTTGCCACGACACAATGGCTGTAAAATAATTCTGACTGTCACAAAGCACGTGGACAGGATCCTCGCTTCAGAAATTGCATTGATTTGCCACGCCGTTACTCATCACCACGTACTTGTCTCTAAAGTACCATAGCTACTATTATTCTGGCTTGCAACTTCGATTGCTAGAGATATCAAGAGCACAATACTGTGTATACTGCATGATTATTGATTTGTACCGAGATCTGGTGATATTGTGTTAAACTGTATTACAGTATACTGCAGTTTTGATAGACCTAGGCTGACTTTGAAATATGTCCGGGTTTGGTCTGTGGAAAAGGTGGCAACCCTACTTCCAATAGAAGACCGAGTTCAGACTAACAATACATGTTTCCACCTGAAAGAAAATGTAAGTACACTATGCAGATTCTACTCTCTCAGGCTGAAGCTTATAAGCAGCCTTTTGCTTTATGCCTGCTATGTTTATTGTAAACTCCTCTCAAGTATGAAAAGAACAAAGTCATCATATTAACTTACAAGCTGTTTAACAATTCCACTCAAACATCAGTAAGACCAGCACACTAATACCAAACAAACAATATACAGATTGACATACATAAAAACAATTGAAAAAAAAATGATGGTAAATAAAATAAAGCTGAACCATCACCCCATCCCACAAAATTATGTATTATCCTGATGAATCCTAGGAGAACTATACACAGATTGCAGTGTATACAGTATATATATGTTAAGGTAAAAATCTGAATGTGGTCAATCTTAAGTTTTACCGGTAGATGCCAGCATTCACCATAAGGTGGTAAATGTCTGAAATTATAAAGAAATAAAGTACTTTTGGGACATTTACCAGTTAAACCTAAGATTTACCAAAGCGTATTGGTAAATGCAGGTATATCATCGAAGAATGTATTTATTCCTGCATATAAATGGTCAATTAACAAAATAATCATTAATGTCAAAGAATATATTTTCTTCTGCAAACATATTTTCCATTAACAAAAACCTTGATGTCAAACAATGTATGTATTTCTGCATACAAATGTTCCATTAACAAAAAACATTTATGTCAAACAATATATTAATTTCTGCACACACATTTTCCATTAACAAAATACAGTAATGCATAATTGAGCAATTCAACATGGTACTGAACAATATTGTGATCCACTTAAATAGAACAACCAACATTCTGGTAAATTTGCATATAAAGCAATTCACAATGGTGTTGAAGGATATTGTACTCCAAATACATAGCAGTTTGATGAAAAATAACATTCTGTTAAATGCAAATTAGATCATTTAGGACCTTTGTTTTTTCAACAACATAAAAAATTTTGGTTATGACACAAAACGTGACAAATACAGACACTGGATAGATATATTTACTTACTTATTGCAGTATAAGTTCAGTCATTAGCCAAAGGCACTTGGCTATTCTTGATATTTACTAGTAAATGTCTGAAATAATGCGTTATCATGTTTATTTCTGGCATTTGCCGCTTTGCTTAGTAAATGTCGACATTTACCAGTAAAATGTGCCAATATTCAGACTTTTAACGTAACATATATATTACACTAGTGGTGATGTGGTATTATAGCACTTCAATGGATTGCCATTGTGTATTGTTTCAAACAATTTTGAAATTACTGATTTGTTAGTATATAAACATCTTAACACAAGTTCATACAATTTTATCTACCTCACGGTGTCATTACTGCATCATCTTTGAAGTCAACAAGCTTTAACATATATTTAAATATTTTTATTTTTTTTAAAAAATAGTTTTAAAACTACGGGTTACTTTTAACATGATTTACATTTGTCCATTTGTGCTTTTTTTTTTTTTTTTAAAACCACTACATCTAGGACACAGGGTGACACAATCTCTATTTTAATTATGTTTAGCGCTATTTTTTTCTATTTTATTTAATTATGTTTAGAGCTATTTTTTCTATTTTAATTATGTTTATGTTTTCTTTGCTATATTTTTTTATACTTCAACATCAGTAGTTCAACCATTATTTTTAATCACACTTCCATCTTGGTTTCTCAACAGAGTTGCGTTTTAAAATGTCCTACTGTCACAAAGACGGCCGGAGTGGGTGGCGTCAGACCAGAAGCAGGGAGTAAACAGACAGAGACTTGGAGTTTGATGGAGCTGAGCGAATGGTTTCGCTCAGCATTTAATAAAACAGCACAGAAAATAAAAGGTTTGAAACACAAAAACACGGGACACGGCACTACACGCCAAAATAAAAAGACAAACAAAACGGACAGACACTAACAAACAGGGACGAACAAACACGGTGAGTGAAAACACTTATCTTTACGCTTTTGCTTTCTTTTACTTTCTCCTTCTCTCTCTCCCGTTCTCCACTCACCGAACACCAACCACGAGTGACTAAACGTGCATCTATTTATACTGTTTGTGCTGGGATTCAATTACTAATTAATTATTCACTTGAATCCCAGCACGTGAATTCATTACGTGAAACCCCGTGTTCACATATTATATTTTAAATGCACGTGCGTGATGTGCAATCCCGTGCCTAAATACAAATATACACTTTTTAAATACACGTGAAACACAGACCCGTTTATATCCCGTGTACCAATGACTATACACCAACATTAACACACGCACGCAACACACAAATGCACACAGGGACGGGGCACATTGCCACACCTACATACTCTTGTTATAAAGATTACTTAAATGATTCTGGCTTTGCTTGCTTTATAGATGATCTTTATCATTTTAATACCGCTTAATTGATTGAGCCTATGCTACGGATGTGTCCATTTCCAGAATTTAATATTGTGTCAGTACTGAGACGTAGAGCCAGAGCACGAGGCTTCTGGGAGTTTGAGTTGTTTTTTTTAATGTTCTCAGAAGTCGGTCCCCTGTAACCAATTGTTGATTTCCCAATGACTTGCGTGTTTCCAATGTCCAATACCTCTTGACATTGAAACCCACAGATATCTTAAATAAATAGCTATAATTAAAATACCAATACAAAATCTAATACAGGTTTACCATAATATATATATAATATATATATATTTTTTTATTTGTATTTCCTTTTGTATATCTATGAAGTGATGACAATACATATGATGTAAAATTTTGTGAAATTAATTTATAAACTCACTGTCTAATATAAGTAGCAATAACAGCCAGCAGATAGTAGTTTTTACCAAGTCTATAGTGAGAATCAAAATAGTTTTGAATATTTCGTTGTTATCCCCATTTAGGTTTCAACATACGTAATTGTCTCAATATCTGTACTTTATGTACACATTAGTTACATGCCACAGGTCTCTGAGGATATCAATCTAATCAGCAGGTGATTTAAATTCTGACACTCTAACATTATACTAACCCTTCTGGTTTTTCCATCCATGTTTAATTGACTTGCTTAATAACATTACTAAAGACTATAACAATACAGTGAAATAAGGATCACAAAACAGGAGTTTTACTGTATACATATAAGATCCAGTGCTGTTTAGATCATTAAAACACCACAACAGCTTTACATTGCAACATCAATTATACACATTTGTTGAAGACCATGTTGTTTTTATAACCCCTCAAAAATTTGGATCCAAGTAATTTAAACAGTATTTACCACTCCTCAGTTTTCATCTGTTTGTGGCCTGTGTTGACCAAAAAAGAATCCTGTAATTGACTTCATGTAAGTATGAAAATATTTAATGTACTGTTGCCTGAAACAGTCCTGAAACAGTTGCCTCCAGTCTTACACAACAATGTATTTTAAATAGAGGTAAAATTTGATTTAAAAAGCACCCCTCAGTGTCCACCCTACTTCCTTTTGAAGGGTCTTGGTAATTTGCTGACAAAGAAATCAGAAACACTGGCTGGCAAAACACATACAGTAGCATGATCAGAAAGATTAGACAAAGTGCTCACTATGGCGTTGGATCACTGAAGCTGTTCGCCCTTAGGCTGTACAGTTTTTATCTATAGCCTTGGATTTCAAATCAGTAGCCAACAATGTGGGTTTAATACTTACAGTGCACTGTTTATACCATTTTCTTACAGTCAAGACTTCAGTAATTTTGATTCAGTGCTTGATGAAATGTGAACAACATTAATGTGATGAGCTGAATTCTAGATTAATTGCATCTGCTTATTTAATGAGAATAAAACAAGGTTTCTCAACCATAAAGATTTCTACCTGCATTATTTTTTTGTAATAACTTTTAGGCCGAGTCTTTATCTAAAAAAAAAAAATGTTTGGTCATGATAGTAACCACACAATTAAAACTGTCTATTGTATAAAGCCAGCAAATCTATACAATTAAATATGCTTACCATTCATGTATGTTCAATGCAGGCAAAGGTAGTCCCTTGTACATGAAACTCCATACATCAAAGGGAAGCATTTTCTTTCCCCAGTGCAAATGTCTTTACAGATGAGTTAAATCTCGCACAGGCACCATCTCAGCTGACATTGAGTCGGTTAGTGTACTGCAGTTAGGAGAGCCAAGCATGGTTTATTGTGTATGTTTAGATCACTGAGTGATAGATGATCAAGGAGCTGATGGAGTAGTAACCTAATAAACGTACAGAGTAAAATACACCTCAAACCATTAGTGAGTCAATTGTTCACATGAACAATAGTCCCCTGCTGTATCAATGAAAAAGTAAGGTGGTCTATCTAATAGTTGTATCTGGGAGCTGCCTCATACATTTAATTAACCCCATGGGAACCAACAAGGAAAAGCTTAGATTACAAAGTAATAGGTCCACCGGGCACAATCAGCTCTGGAACTAAACACAGTATTCTGCATGAAAACTATTGTAGTAAACAAATTCCCTCTCCCACTAGGGGCTTTTAAATCAACCCATGGATTACTAATGGCGAAGCTAGTCTGTCTTCAAGCATGCAATCTTCTCCTCCTGCAGCTGAAGAGTCCTCTGATTTGAAAGGGATTATGGTGTTATGCAGAGGTCATCTTCAGGCAAAGATATCTTTTAAAACAATTGTCAATTGCTTTTAGCTAACCACGGCAGCTGTGCTTGTGAAGTCCAGATTTAACACAGAGCTTGACGGTTTTCTTTGGAACCAGAGAAAATCAAGAATATCTCACAAATAGACTAAAACAAGCAATAGCAGAGATATATTTTGCTGCTATCCAGATGGATTTTTTTTAAATCCAACAATTACCTTTTTACACTCCAGTACATTGTATTGCACAGTGTTCAGCATTGTAACAGTAGCAGCCCCCTCTTTGCAGTGTTCAGGAGAGTGAAGTGTACACGTGCAGTGCACTATGGAATAAATCAAACTGGTTCTCATAGAGAAAGCTGTAGTTGAAGGTTATAAAGCTGTTGTCCCACATACCTTATTAATTATACATGACTGGGGTGCTGCAGTCTTTCTGCTTATATGGGGTCTAAAACAAGCCAACTGCCAATTAGCCTACAACATCAGCTACATTCTGCTTGCATAGCATGTAACATGTTTTAGTGGTTCAGTAACAAGGCTATTAGTCTTACTTTGTGTTTTGCTACTTACATATTTTAACCCTTAGCCTTATAAACATGGCTCAGCCCACTAATTTATTAAACCGCTGATACCATATGGTTACAAAATGAATTGATTAAATGATTAATTATATACTATTCAAGAGCTTTATGTGATGGATTTTCCACAAGATGTGTTTGAATGTCTATTTCATTTAAAATAAACAGCCCAGTACAAAACACATGCAGCATGAAATCAAATGCCATTCTAGAGTAAAAGGAAAATTTGAAACACATATAATTACAGAAAGTGGGAAATTATTGCATCAATTTGTTGCCTTACCATTGCATCGCTGTGGAAAAAAAGGGGCCCTGTATTATATTTTCTACTTTATGTATAGCTGTTATTAAAACAGGAATGTAACATATTGACTTTTCTATAACAACCTTAGTCTAAAAAGAAGCTAACAAATCACATGCAAGCTTTACTTTAATAAAACTATACAAAATAACAATTTTAAAAAAATTATCAAATTAAATAAACAGCATCTTGGTACCAAACTTGAAAAACTCATATACAACAAAGTAATACACATTTGGTATTGTATCTCTGTGAGATACACGATTCTCATAAGTTATTCTCATTTCAGGATTTATGATGGTTTGGTAACACTGTACCATAAACATACCCCTAACATAATATAGCTAGTGGATGGACCTTACCGTACTATATATACTGTATACACTGCACTGCAAATGCTAAAAAAAATAATAATTGTGCATTCACTCTTATTGGACTTCACCCTTTACTCATGCACTGACTTTGCAATGTTTACATAATATCAAAGGCAGCAATTGTTTTTTTTATTTTCTTAGCTGTTGATTTAACATTTATTCTATAGTCTGTAACACCCACACAATAAAAATGTTGGTGGGATGAGTTAGAGGTAATAAATATTAATCAGTATAGCCAAGCAGCAACAAGATAGAGTGATGACAAAACAAATGAGGGGTTGGAAACTAATTTGGTTAACTGCAAGAAGAAAGGTGTTCTTTCCAACATCAACCACAAAGTAATTAAAGCGAACACCCAGTAATGACCCAAGAACAGCTAAAGAGGATAAATGAAGCCCTCTTCTGATGATAAATGAGAGCAGAAAGTGTGAGACTTGTGGCTGAGAAGCTGCAGTCTTTAGGGGAATGCTGATTCAATACTCAGAGACAGGCTGCTAAAGGTGAAAGAAAGGGGGAGACATTCAGAAACAGGAGGTAGGCAGGGAAATTGATTTCTCAGGTGCAGGTAACAATAATGCCCACCACCACCACAACAACAACAACATCAGCAAGCTTTAACCTTTAAATTGTTGCTCTATTTTAGTAGATCTGTTAACATACATTTGTATTTTGCTATGTGGTTTCTACATCTTTCAGAAATGTAATATTGTTTACTGTAATTCCTGAAAAACTCCTATTTTGTTACATATGTTTTGCTTTTTCTGAGGTGCAGCTCAGTTTATAGAGTTTATCCGTAGCCTGTTGCTGCTTCAAGTAAAAACAAGTATGTTTGTTTGGGTTGAATGGCAGAGTGGGTAGAAATGGTTCAAAGGAAAGGAAGCTTGTGTGCCTGCAGCTAAGATGGGTTTCTGCTGAAGTTCAGTGTACAGATAGCTAAAATACAGAAGAATTGAATAAACAGTCACCAAAGTGTCATGTTTTAGTATAAAACTCAACATGATTGTGGGATGCTAAAACAATTACATAAACAATATAGGGTTTTTTTATTTACTGGTATTTACTACTGATTGACTTTGGTTTTACTGCAATGGTACATTTTATATATATATATATATATATATATATATATATATATATATGGATGAAGGCTATATTTGCATCCTGAGCCATTCGAAAAAAAGGCATAATACTGCAGTAGTGACGTCAAAATGGCATATTCGCCTAGAAGAGTATACTTGACCTTTGACCCATATTTAACTCCTGTGCACCCCAACCACTTTCAAACAAAATGTCTCATTTTACATCACTTGACAACACCCACAATTTGTGGATTTTAGGCACTTTTAACAGATCTGTCTCTGTGAAGATTTACAATCATTCTCCAGCAAAGGCAACACCAACCAAGCGAACGAGACAAATAATCTTTGACTCTCACAGCGACTATGAAATAAATTAAAAAGCATACCCCATTGGAATACATTATTTTTGCAGTAATTATAGGAAAATAATTCCACCTTAGGTTTCTGTGACCGTTTATAAACTACTCAACGGTCTCGTAGTTTATGACGTCACATAAACCCTAGATAGAATTATTTTCCTGTAACTAACTGAAGCCCATCTATTATTCTCTCTCTCTCTCTCTCTCTCTCTCTCTCTCTATATATATATATATATATATATATATATGAATATGAATCAGTGACTGGAAATCCTGGTCTGTGATTGGTCAAAACCTTATCATAGGAGGAAAAATAGATTGAACTATTACCCTAACATCCTTACACCACCGGTCAATAGTCTCAGTCTGTCATTTGATTGGTTCACATCACTGTCAGTCCCACCTCTTTTCAAAGGAACGCCTTTCTCCCCTACAGAAAATGGCTGAACACCGATTCTGTGAGTTGACAAAAAATGAATTACAAAACATAATACAAAATAAAGATGCTCCAAACACTAAAATGGTGATTAAAATGTCACTGTCTCTGTTTTCTGACTTTCTGAAATTCAAACAAATTCAACACGACAATGTAAACAAATGTGACGGACGGGATATGAACTGGATTATGCAGCAGTCAGCAAACCAGGCGGAGACGGAGAAAAACTACGGTATGAACTTCAAAAACAGTTTCTGTTATTTATGTATGTTATGTATTTATTTACGTATGCTGTATCAGCTATATTTAAACATACTGCGGCCTCGGGCATGGTAGCCCCCTATTGGTAACAATAGTCTTCCCTCGAGTCAATCATTTTCTACCATAGCCCTCCTCTCCAGTCCATATTTACTATATATAAAACTGACTTGGTTCTTACTTGTCAGTGATCATCCAAATTGGATCAGGGAGTATCACCCTAATTTTCTTAAAAGATTGCAGCTTTTTTGTAGAGCTGTGGTTTTTCAAATAGTGGTATGAAAAAACAGGGTATACTGTGTACCAAGCTGCATGCACATCCCAGTATTGATTTACTGCTAAACATTCAAACCAAAATCATAAGTGTTTACAAGAGGTGATATATAATTGAATGTAACTGGACACAAACCTGAAATTGCATCTCATTTTAAGTCTCTGATAACCTGCAGTGTCCAATTTATGCTCTCTTTGTATTCCAAAGGTTAAACAATATTTACCCACTGCAATCTTATTTAACTTAAATCACTAATTTGAACCACTAATGCATTATATTTTGTGTTCCATCTTGACCCCATGTTATTTGGTTCATCTCACCAATGTTCCTTAATCTCTAGTCTGTGTGCATCTGACACTAGTAATACTCCATTAGTCATGCCCACCCCCTGTTCAGTCTATATATTCTGTCTTCTCTATGAACAGCTTATACAAAACTACACATTCAAAATGGAAGACACAGGGATTTGGCAGATTTGCACTTGAATGCAATGCAGACAGAACTATACTGTAGTAACACTTCCTTGTTAAAAGTGTGTCAGAAAAAATGACAATAAACCTCAGTTAGAGGGAACAAATAATATTTTCTAACAATACAATGTTAAACCTTCATTGTGGCAGCAATGTTCAGTGTTTATCTCCCTCTCTTAAAGTCATGATGACTTAAGAAAAAAAAGATATTTCCCAGTGAATGCAGATTACCTTCTGGGCAGAGGTGCGTAAAGCATAAAGTTTGCTAACGTCTCACCCAGTGTAAAGCACAAATTAATGCAATCATTTAATAAGCACGAAGCAGGGATTTACATATAAGTAAAAAAAAAAATTAAAAAAAGGAAATGAGCTTTTCTGTGTCACTGGATTGATGAGCAATAAAAACCAAAAAAAAAAAACGTTATCCACTACTTCTGCAAATGCAAACAGCATTCTATCCTTCTACTGAGCTGGACGTCATATTGAATTGTGAACACAATGCTGAGCATACTGCTAAAATCACACAAAGTATGATGTTTTTGTCGAGTTTTCCACAAGCCCAATAAATAAAAATGGAATCAAACACAACAGCAGATACTGTTTGCTATTCTGGAACAAAGACAACTATATCTGTATCCTTGGCTACAATACTGTTCACCTGATAAGTCCCTTAGCATAACCTGCGTTTGTTTGTTATTATTTATTTCTTAGCAGAAGCCCTTATCCAGGGCGACTTACAATTGTTACAAGACAGCACATTATTTTTACATACAATTACATTATTTTTTACATACAATTACCCATTTATACAGTTGGGTTTTTACTGGAGCAATCTAGGTAAAGTACCTTGCTCAAGGGTATAGCAGCAGTGTCCCCCACCTGGGATTGAACCCATGATCCTCTGGTCAAGAGTCCAGAGCCCTAACCACTACTCCACACTGCTTTCTTACAATTACTAGCTACAACCAAATATATTTTTGTTATTGTAACAACAACGTTTTAAACCTAGTATTAAACCATAATCCAGAGGAATACATCTTTAATCCTGGACAAAAACTAATTGTAATAATTTATTTTGTAGTATTATTATTATTATTATTATTATTATTATTATTATTATTATTATTATTATTATTATTATTATTATTATTATTATTAGTTTATTTAGCAGACATCTTTATCCAAGGCAACTTACAGAGACTAGGGTGTGTGAACTATGCATCAGCTGCAGAGTCACTTACAACAACATCTCACCCGAAAGATGGAGCACAAGGAGGCGAGGTTAAGCAACTTTGAATCGGGGACCCTTTTCTTTAACCACTGGACCACACAGTGAATGTAAAGATGGATTCTGTCAAGAGTTAAATTGCATAATATTGACTTGTAATAATGATATGTATCTAAAAACATGGTTTCCTTTGGGCCAATGAAAACTCCAGATTCCCAAAGGTTTAAGTACCTAATTTTGTCATAAGTGTCATCTTATGCACCAAAAACAATACAGTAATACAAATCTCATGACAGGCAAAACATGTTGTACAAAGGAGGGGAAATATAAGGCTTACAACAAACAAAATTGATAACAAAATATGTTCTTCCTGCGGATACAATACTATACTAAAAGAGACAACTGTACATTTTAAAATATTGTATAGCAATGCAAGTAATACTAATAGAAAAGTCAATGACAAAAGTCAGTGTATTCAATTTGATATGTTTCTTTTAGTATTACCATACTACCACAAGTGTTTTAAAGTTGTGGATCTATAACAGCATTGAAAACAAACTGAAATTGCTTCCTAATTGTGAAGTGTTAAGTAATTCACAGTTATTTGTAATATAATTTTGTAATGCCAAATTAGCTTGCACAAAGGTTAGTTACAAATTGTTGAATTATATGTTTTTTTTTTTTTTTTTTTTTTTTTTGTATTATTATAGAGAAGTGGTACCGGCTCTATACTTCAGAACCCCATACAAAGATCACGTGATGTATGTCACGTTTCCCAGGGACGCCATCTTTGTATGGGGTAACAGTATGGGCATGCGATTCCCCGTCACTCAGGTCAAGTGTATATTGAGAATACCTGCAGGGCACTGACTGGTGTTCCACTGATCTCAGGGGCGGGGTTTAGAGTATAAAAGGGAACTCAGTTTACTCCTTCACTCCCTTCACCCTATCGTTTTGTTTTATGATTTCTGTAAATAAACTCACCCTGAAATCAGGTTTTTCTTTTGGAAATAAGCCTGGACATTGTTTTATTACCCACCACCTTTCACAAGGGCTTAACTCTCCATTGTGTACTTTTCCACTTAAAAGGGGGTGGGGGGGTGGGGGTGGGGACCAAAAAATGTGTTAAATTCCTATGCTCCTATGGACTCTGTAGTCCACACAACATGTTATAGTACAAAATCTAACTGCACTTGCAAAATAATAAGAAATAAAGGTTCTGCTTTAAATTTGGTGTGCAGTCGTTTCATACGCTTTACTCTTTCCCTGGGTTTTCTTGTTCTTTTAGTGATTGTTGCGTTAATGCTTCCTCGGTGGTCCGAAGTTTAGGTGTTCAGTTAGACTCTAGGTTATAGTTTGACAGACACATATCTACAGTGGTGAAGGCAGGGTTCTTCCACTTAAAGAAAATCTCTAGAATCTGTCCTTTCCTGTCTCCCAAGGATGCTGAGATCCTTGTTCATGCCTTTGTCACTTCTCGCTTAGATTAGTGCAATGCCCTTTTTGCTGGTCTTCCTGCTCTCTCTATCAATCGTTTACAGTTGGTACAAAATGCAGCTGCTAAATCTTGATGGGAACCAGATGGACTGGACACATTACTACTGTTCTTGCACGTTTCCATTGGCTACCTGTCTGTTCCCATGTCACTTTCAAGCTGCTGACATACAAGGCCCTACATGGTCAGGGTCCTTCTTACATCATGGACCTTCTTAGCCCATACATCCCTGGGAGACAGCTTAGTTCTTCAACATCAGGGCTTCTTAAATGCATTTCACCTAAGCGTATTACTCTTGGTGGGCGCAGATTTACTTGCATTGCCCCTTCCTTATGGAACTCTCTGCCCAGCTGCATTCGAAATTCTACTTCAGTTTCTCAGTTTAAAACTTCTCTCATAATCCTCCTCTTTTCGGCTGTCTTCTCTTCTTAGGCTTCCTAGGTTTTTAAATATGAGCTGAGATTTTTTTATCTTGTTTTATTCTTACACTGTTTACCAATGCATTTGGGAAATTCTGCTTTGATCTCGTTTGTATTTAAGTTTACAACGTTTATAAATGTATGGACATTTTATTGTGCACTGCCTTGGGACACTTCAGTGTGAAAGGCACTATATTTAAATTAAAATCAATAATAATAATAATAATAATAATAATAATAATAATATTATTATTATTATTATTATTATTATTATTATTATTATTATTATTATTATTATATTGCTTTCTGTAGTTATACAGTAGTGTACAAAAGTTTGACTACGTCTGTAGATTGTAATGCCCACTGTTCCTCACTCAGACTTCTTACTTACTACATACTAAATTTGTGCTAAAGAATGTCCAAACCAAGTTTCATCACAATTGGGTAAAATTTAAAGCACAAAGTGCAACGTGCATTGCAACAGGCAGTATCAATAGAAGCAGGGCCGGATTAACGCAGCCCAGGGCCTCAGATTTTGGGGGGCCCCAAAATATATATATATATAATTTATAACACAAAATCTATAAAATGAGTACGTAGCGTGTGACTGTATGGATTGGAACAACAGGTCTGTTTAACCACGCTGTATTGCGTTGGAGGAGCAGGGACTGCCTGATCATATGACTTCACCTGCAATCAAGTCATGTTCCACTTTTATCAGGTGTGTTGCGAACGTGACGCAGATCAGAACCTGTAAATGTCTGACAAAGCAGCATCTAGGAAGTATGAGAGCGATGCTGAAAAGCAGAAACACAATGAGTACAATGTAATCGCGATGAAGATATGTGAAACAAAACACCAACTCTGACACGCTATTTTAATACCATATCATAATGTATGTGAAGATAAACAGGAGGAAATGACCTAGGTTTATATGGATTACAGTGGGGCAATCTCCATGGAAAAATAAAAATAAGTCTCACCTTTTTCTCACTCTATTTTGGTAGTAGTTTCAGTTTGTGTGTGGTGTCCATGTAGTTTTCTTTTAGACTGAGAAAATCTTGTTCCGAATGCTAATAAACTAATTAATATTAAAATACGGGAGGCTATGTTTGTGCCTGAGTTCCAATTTGGCCTTGCGTGACTTACTGATATCGTACAGCTTTCTTAAACCGGGTTTCCATTAAGCTTTTACGTCATCTTAACACAGCCTCCCTCATTTGGTCCCAAAAAAAGAAAACAAAAAAACAAATAACAAGAAAACAGACAAACTGTAGCGTTACACAAATAATAATAAAAAAACAACATTCCATAAGAAAGCGCTGTGTACTATCCTTGTATTATTTGCTAAACATTTTTGACTGTTTATATATTTACAACAAACCTCTTATACATGTACATATTCATAATAGATAAGGACAACACATTTCCAGATAACTTGCTTTTACAACAAAAAAGTCTGCAGTTTGCAGTAACTAACGCTGTGGCCAATGCTCATTTTCAAATATGGATCAGCTCAGACTGAATAATTTGACATTAATGTTAATCGAGTGTGGTGGTAGTAAAACAGTAAAGGGAAGCAAATGAATATGCAAAGAGGGGCGCCCAAAACGATAACAGCCACGGGCTCCCATTAAACTTAATCCAGCCCTGAATAGAAGTACATAACAAAATATGAAGTGCATGCTGATAAGGCAGTGCAATTAAAACATAAAGCAAAATAATGAAGGATAACAAACAGGGTCTTCATTATGGGGCCTAAGGCCAGATTTCCAAGGGTTACACTGTAGTTACAAACTATAATTTCAAAAATAATGGACATAAATTGCAAAATAATAGGTTAGATAAAGTTTGCAACACAAATCCACAAAACTACACTACATCAATCTGAACTGAGACATGTTCTACCTAGGGTTTGCAGGATAGGACAGGGAAAGTGTGGAGTCTCCCCAGGTACCCGCACAGTCAAAATATAAATAAAACCAAATAGCTCAATTTTGTTAGCACAGTACTGCATACATTGTATGCTTGCAGATTCAGAACAGCAAGGTGGCAGTGCTCAGAGATCTCAGGACCACCTGAATGCAATTAAGTGCACTTTGTGAAATAACGGTATTTGTAAAGCATCAGACAAGAAAGATCGTATGACTTATCAACACAACCTGCACTCTATATCTGATAAGCACAGTGCTCCACTTGCTATATCAGGTGTGTCTGGATGTGACTGAAGGTGTGCTCTTTCACTACTGTGAGTCTGATTAGCCAATCAGCAACGCTTTGCATGGTGATCTTTGAAAATAGCGTGTTGTTTCCCTGATGTAGTCAAAGGAAAACACTGCTTACAGGTATATTCCAAAGTGAATTACAGTACATGTGTACCACAGCTGTATCTAGATCAAAATAAATCAAGTAATATATTTACTGTGTGAATGTTTTTAAAGACATACAACATTTGTACATAAAATCACGGATTTGAAGCCAGTAAGACTAAAATGTAAAATATGTATTTTACAGTGGCGGCTGGTGGACAAAAAAAATCTTAACGTTTTACTCCAATTCAGACAATTCTTTTCCCAGAAATGTTTTATTGCGTGGGTCTGCATTATTTCCGTATCAAACATGGTTTAGCGCATCACTGGACTTTGTTGTTTTCACCTTTGTCCATCACACACCTGATTCTATTTGCATGGCAATTTGGGGATTTCCATCCCTTGCATGGAGAGATTATTGTTTCTTTGTCAAAGAACTGGAAACTAATACTATTTCTTTAAGATTGGAACAGAAGAAAATGAAATGCAGTCATCAGCTCTGATTAGTCCCAGCTTCCAGATTCTGAATCTGAGAGCAGTCAGCTGTAGAGCAGGAGTGTTAGAGGACAATGCAAGCACAGACCAGTCAGGTCTTTCATGAGCTCAATGGTACCAGTACAGTAGGGTTCCAGAGTTTCAACAATATGTTCAATTTGATGCTACTGTGATCTGAATATATCACTATGTTTTTTACACCATGGCACAATTATCACATTTTTTGCAATTCAAAAATTAATATATTTAAAAATATATATGGTTGCTGGGGTCTATGTTAATGATCTAAACAGTGGCATTGTCTGGATTTTTTTTATTTTATACATTTCCATCTGCACCATGAAATCAGCAGTAAAACACTGTTCAGCCTTTAATGTATATTCGAGTTGAATAAAAATTACATTCTATGGTTTTCTTTACTAAAAATCATAAAGATAACATGAAGTACAGTGAGTTACAAGTAGGGATAAAGTCTGAATGAGTCTCTATTATGCCTGACAATGCAGACAGCTTTCTCCCTGACTGGATGCAAGACTGGAGGCTTCTATAAACTTCTGTTTTAATCAAATGTGCAGGCTTGCTGCAGCATTTTGAATTATCGTTCCAGTGGAAATCTGCCCACACTTTCATATTAAATTCAGTAAGCAGTGCATTGCAGTAATCTAATCTAGAATTGATAAATGCTATGGTCAGTGTGAAATGCTTGTAAGCACAAACTTATCTAAGCTATTCATCTTCCTTCATTTTTTTCACAATTTTTTAGAAGCTTCAAACACACACAAAGGGATACGTAAACAACTTATATCAAAGAAAATCTGGGGTCCCCAAAGTCAGGGAAATGTGTTTTGTCAAATCGCTTAGCTCAACATTTTTTAAATGGAAACCAACAGTAAAGATAACGCATTATTTAAAAAGTTTATTACATGTGGATTACAACCATTTAAAGCACCTTTTGCTAATCCCTGATTCCTGGACTGTATACAGAAAGTACTAACCCATATAATTGATTTCTAGTAGACTGGATGCATCAAAACACTATGTCTAAGAAAAGTACCGTAAGCAGTGTGGAGTAGCGGGTAGGGCTCTGGACTCTTGACCGGAGGGCCGTGGGTTCAATCCCAGGTGGGGGACACTATTGTTGTACCCTTGAGCAAGGTACTTAACTAGCACTGCTCCAGTAAAAACCCAAATGTACAAATGGGTAATTGTATGTAAAAAATAATGTGATATCTGTATAATGTATAATGTGATATCTTGTAACAATTGTAAGTTGCCGTGGATAAGGGCATCTGCTAAGAAATAAATAAAAATAATAATAATCATAAAACAAATATGTTTTCTGTGACAGTGTGGCTAGACTCTCAAGTCATTTTGATAGGTTTCACAAATAAGTTTCAAATGCTGACAACACTGATGTATGCACTGCATAAGTGTTCAGAAAAGATACTTGAATGCAAACTCTACTCTCTCTCTCTGTATCCCTCAGTAAGAGAGTGGGTGTTCAAGAGTGCGTTTATTTTGAGTGGTGGTGTGTGTGTGTGAGAAGAAAACATATTGCCACTAACATTCAAGCAGTTATGTTTACCTTGTCCTGTTTCCCCTCTTTATTTTGTTACAGCAGACTCAAAGGTGTCTCATAGATGCAACCCTGTCACACACACAAACAAATGTCCCAGCATTACTTTATAATCCTTCTTTTTAGCTTATCACTAATGGCTTAAGTTATACACAGTAATGTACCTGAAAATGTGTACAAAAATTGTATGTAGGCCAATATACTCAAATATACTACTTTACATAAAACACATTCCCCCCCACTGCATGATTCCTAGTCATCAAAATTTATGCAGGCACGGTTTCAATCAATTAATCAACATATTACTTTCTAACTTTCCAATCACCCTGTATTTTATAGTACAAAAATAGGCAGATCTAACTAGAACCAGCTTTCCTAGAACACTGACAACAAAACCTCACTAATACAAATATAATATAATGGAAGAAATAGAAGAGTATTTTACTTTCAATGGAAATCTCAAACAGTAAAAAAAAAAAAAAGAGTATACAGTATAATGCTAAGTCTCAATATTTAACTTTTATTCCAAAGTATACCGTTTTTAACACCACAGGGGAAAAAAGATACTGGCAAGCTGTGAAAATGCGATTTAGTAAACAGTACCACTATGAAATGCACATTTTTATGACTTCTGTCCAAACACTTGGCACTTCTTTTCTCGCACCAGTGTCTTGATATCTTTTCCACATAATGCCTGTTGATGCAGAATGCAGTGCAAGAAAAATGGTACTTCCGCATTTCTTTCTTTCATTTTTTCAAGCACTCTGCCAGCCAGTCCACTCTTTTGCCCAGTCATATATAACTATGCACTTTCCATGGCTTTTAGAATTTTTTTTTTTTTTTTTAAATGACTTTTCCTGTGGTTTTGTTGTTCATGCTTAAACTTGAAAGCTCTTCAATAACATTAATGTTAATATTACCTGCCATTTCGGTAATACGTTCAGCAACCGTGCTACAAGACAGACTGACGTTAGAAACATTTTCTCTTTTTTCAGGGCATACTACATCAGCTGTTTTAAGCATGCACCTTTAACAAATTCACCATCTGAAAAAGGTTTGGCAGCACATGCAATCTCTTTGCTAACAATAAAACTGGCCTCCACAGCACTTTCATTTTTTCTTCTCATTTTCAGAAACACCTTTCGGTGAGACTCCACAGCTTCTTTCATCTTTGTGACTTTATCAGCATAATCCTTTCCAGTACACTCAGAATACGTTGCTTTGTGCAGCGTGTCATAGTGACGTTGTATGTTATAATCTTTCATAACTGCAACCGTTGCACTGCAAATCAGACATATTGTCTTGCCATCAAATTCAGTGAAAAAATAATCATCTGTCCAACAATTTTGGAATCTTCTGTGTTCTAACGCCACATTTCGCTTCCATGACATCTCCAACTGCTTTTTGGCAACTGATTTAAAATTTTACACAAAGTAAAATAAATAGTTTAAACAAGCCTTCGCTTTGCTGTCCTAATCAAAATAATGTGTGCTGTGTTGTTACACGTGTGATTGGCTATTTTACTACCACTGTGACTGTGACTGGCTTAATGGCAATGTCACTCATACAATGCAGACTGCACATGTTGAATACACATGTTATATTAAAGAGGCAGGTTGTTTAAAATAATATTTTTTAAATGATACAATACATCAATGCAATTTTAGAAACTAATGGGTGGGCTGCCAAAAACTGCCCTGCGGGCCATATGTTTGACACCCCTGCTTTAGAGTGAGGTAAAATACATATAAAAAATAAATACAAAAATCACCTCTGGTATGCCATTCTCTCTGCAGTAATGAGTCTCATATGCTATATTAATGAGGAGATGAAATTGCAAAAACTGTTTGTCAGAAAGAGCTGGGTGTTTGATACCTCAAGGGTTCTATCCTACAGTGCCCTGTCATCTCATACCAGATCATACCTTTCATGGCCAAGGTACCTTCTATTTATATGGAACTCATATGGTGTACATTATAGTTAGGGCTTCTGATTTTCGGTTTTAACCTATAAAACCCGATAAAACACCCCCGATACAAAACAAAATTAAATCGGTGGATAGCCAATAAACACCGGAAAACACCGGAAAAACTGTGGAAATGGTTAATCTATTCACATTGACTTTACCCTTTTCACATTAAAAAAAAAATAAAACCAAACTACAAAAATAATAATAAATACATTTCCCTGTGCTGTTGGGCAATATCCTGCCTTCCTGACTATCATTGATTAGTTCTGAATACTTTAAACCCGCCCCTACTACTGAGTGACAGCACATTCCTACATTTCTATTGAGACTCCGCTTGCGAGATTTAAAATGAGATTACAATCAGAATGGAGGCTTGTTAGCGGGGTTTAAAGCTGTATTACAGTTAAGGCACGGATGACTTAAAACAGAGTTGTGGCGAAATGTACAAAAATGCTTACACACAAAAACTCCAGAAGAATGTGCCCGTGACCATAGGGATTTTGTTGTGGAAGACAGCAAAGAAAAGAAGGTACAATTTAAGTGTGCAAGTACTGTTGAGTTACTATACATATTTTGACACACACACACACACAAAAAAAACGCTCACGCATTTTGGAAAGTACTCAAAAACACTAATTTCATACAGTACATCAAAAACGAAAGCCCAGAAAAAAAAAAGATTTATATAAAACTCGAAAATAGCTAAAAATAAGCACCGAAAAATACAATTAATAAAACCCGAAAAACAGAAGCCCTAATTATAGTATACCATATGAAGAGTGAATGTACCCTTATTGTATTGTAAAAAAGTGGAAAGTTATAACAAGATAGTATGACGATTCAGGAGTCTGCCATCAGTTGGCAGCTCGTTACTCTCCCATCCCATTAACACATGTGTTAAGTAATTGGCTAATACAAGTGTTAATTGTGCATTTTGTGTCCAGGTAATGTAAGAATGTGTGAGTGGGGTTGCAGGTCACCTAACCTGGGGCTACAGGGATGACTTTGAGTGAAAGTGGTTTCTAGTGCCATCATGCTTAAATGTGTTCTCTGCATGGAGTACCCCACAGTGCTCACCATTACAGAAGGCTCTTCTTCCGGTGCTGCCTATTGATTTGGATGGAATACTAATGAAGATGGTCACTGGCCGATCAACCTGACAACTGACTAGAGCGTGAGCTTTGTTCCTTGTCCTGGCTTGTAGGTGGACCATTTTAATATATACAGTACTGTTGCCACAGACAAGGAATAGTCACTGTGGAAGGGTGGTGGGCAATTCACTAACACACACGGAGACAGAAGGTTTTATTTGTAACGCCTATCAGGTGCACTGATTTATTTTTACCCGCAGAGGGTGCTGTTGTCCGTAGCCTGAATACTGGCAACAGTAAACAGGACCACGGGTTTACCAATACTGTTAAACAGTCCATTGCATATACAAGTGCTCAAAAATAATAATGAAAACAAAAGGCGAAAGAAAAAAGGAAAATAAAACACAGTAATAAAACTACAAAACAAAAGTGCTGCTTACACAGTGCCCCCACTACCGCTAAGCCGGTCAGTACGGGCCTCCGACCTACGCTCAGTTAATTCCTATACACTGGGG
This sequence comes from Acipenser ruthenus, assembly GCF_902713425.1. NCBI lineage: Eukaryota > Metazoa > Chordata > Actinopteri > Acipenseriformes > Acipenseridae > Acipenser > Acipenser ruthenus. The sequence goes on along the minus strand of NC_081190.1, from coordinate 87,849,191 downwards.
TGACCAGAGTTCCCTGTACAACACATGTCCCCTTGGGTAAATAATTATTTATTTTACTTTTTAGTTTCTTTTAAGGCAGGCTGTCTCACTCAGCCGTGCTTGCCTCTTCTTTGTTTACACTGACGTCTTCCGCCAGCGTCACTGGGTATCCTCTCTCCGGCCACCCGAATGCACAACCAAGCGCAGTTCTTATGGGCCGAGCAAACCCCCAAGGCCCGCCTCTCAGCCACTCAGAGAGAGGGAAAGCCAACACACCCTCTTCCCCACCTATCCGTGTCATCGCCATGACTGACAGGCGGATCTTACGAGGCTGCTGCCCTCTTCCTGCAGAACCACGCATACGCCAGATAGTCAGCACAGCTCTCCCCTTTTACAGTCACTAATAACCAAGACAGTCAAAATCTTCGGGTTTAATTGCACCCCATTCCCAAAGTTCTGTATCTTTAAAAAATGTTTAAAATGTGTGCTGTTGTATTGGGGGAAAAAAAATACAAATAAGCACTGAATAGGGGATACATGACAATAACTCTAATCCCACCAGGGAAATCTGTATTTTTCTATGTTGTTGCTGATACACTGATGTGAAGTTAATGATTGTCGATACAAAGTCTAGTTGACTTAGCAGAGCAATTCAGATCGAAAATTTAAACTAATTTAGTCATAAGACAAAGGGGTCTTTTTCATCAACCCCACCCTGATTGAATGTCAAACTGGGTCTACAAATTAACAAACACACATATGGTACCCCGGTCTCTATAGCAAGCCAAATGATCATTTAGAGAGATCTCAAATTAATACATGGAATAGATATCTCTAAATATTTTACAATATCTAAATAATTTCCAGATATCTCAACATATTTTCATATATCTTAAAATATGTTAAGATATATATTTGAAGATATCTTAAAATATTTGATGATCTCTCTAAATCATTTTAAGATATCTCAAATACATGTACAGTAATTTAAGTCTTTTTGTTGTCAAAAGATGCTTTGAGACCCAGAAATCTTGATGTTGCTGGCTATACTGTGGTGTAATCTCGAGCAGAATTGTCAATAGAATCTTTATAGACTTTACTAGTAGGGTAGATATAGTTGAGAGAAATTAAAATCAAATTAAGTGAGGAGGGCCTCTCGGTTTACTACAGATGCAGGATTTGTTTTGTTGCCTATTTGGTGTCTGCATGACTACAAATGTATACAGAGTGACAGATGGAGTAAATGGAAAAGAAAGAAGGAGAAAAAGGTATCCTGAGAGGATAATGTATTGATAACTAACAGGAGCCAGGCTTAAAATATAAACTGCTTGGCCTTATCTTAAGTAATGTGTGGTTTCAGTGTTCAGAATTCTGAATCACATTACCCATCCTTTACTCGTCTCCCGATCTGCAGACAGTCTTGTGGGATGCTGCCTCTAATCCTGCAGTTTGAATGACTTGGTGTTCTAATATGAAATGGATAGAATTCTGTAATACCTTCAGCTTGGTACCATAGGCTGTTCTTAAGACAAGATCCCCTGTGTTACAGCAATATGTGTTCCAGTTCATTTATTTGCACTTCTGTACCTTCCTGAGGATTTGACTTATGGGTGTGAATCAGGTACAGCACCCCTTAAACCACATTACACCACTTCACAAACCACAGGGGCCAGGCAAAGCTCATAGGTCTGATAGTGACATTAATGAAAGACTGAAATATAGTTCACAGGGTGGATGAATCCATTTGTGTAGACCAATTTCATGTATTCCCACTACAGTGCCTAGACTTTTAAATTACCTCATTGCTCAGTGTTCTGTATTGTTGGCAGACACATCTCTTTATTGTTATTCTCCTTATTCAACCATTATGTAAAAATAACTATGTTGTATTACTCTGGCTTTATATTACTGCTGAATTATGTTAATCAGTTAACAGCAAATAAAACGCTGCACATGATTTCCAATTCCAGTAAAACAATCAGTTAGTGACAATCAATTAGTGACAGGTGTAATCAACTGCTTAAAACAAGCACAACTCCCAATTAGATAATCATGCAGTTTACTCTTGAATTTGGGACTGCAAGTTAAGTTTAGACTGCCATTCCAAGACCATGGAGCAAAATAAGCAAATGATCTTTTAGCAACCTCAGTACGCACTTTAGGAAGTGAAATACAAAAATGAGTGCGATCTAAGAATGTAGTTACTACGAGTGACGGTATAGCATTCATTTATATATGGTGGTAGCTTACATAGAATAGCCATGTATAAAAATATACCAGTGCTTCAACCTTCGCAATGCCAAAGAGGTCCAGCAAACCAAATATTGTGGTACATCCCTTCTGTTGAACTTTTATTCTTTATTATTCTTTTACTGTAATTTATATGATAATGTTAATAACACTGGATGTTCAAGCTTAAAAACCTCTAAAGTTAAAAGTGAGATCCACCGCCATGTTATAGCGATGTAAATGGCAGGTGGCGGTGCAGCACACTCCATTCAAGTTAATGGGAAATTAAGGGAGAACACAGCTGGCTGTCCAAAAAGCATGCAAAATTATCCAGAATGCTGTTTTGTAGAGGGGCTTTACTGTACATCACAAACTAAATAATGGAGGTCACACAGGTAGAACTGATGACAGTGTGGATAAACTGTTTATACATTTACACAGTTACGTACAGATATGGTTTACAATACTTTTGAAGTAAATGCACGGAACAATTTTATTACAATTGATTATTTTAACATTTCAGCTAGTTCTTTCAATGGTGAAATTATTTAAAAATTGGTATGATCCAGAGTTTTTTTTATAAACCGTGGCCTTCATATTATTTATAGGCCTAAACTTGGGGGTAGCAGAAAGCTATTAGGAAGGGCCAAGGATTCAGTTTGCGAGACCTGCTGGTGAACAGATGTATTTCAGCTAAAGTCCTTGAAATTCCAGTTTGTAGCCACGTAACGCCCTTTAGCGTTCAAAACACACATTGCCTAGTTAAACAAATCTAATATCGTAGCAACCTCAATTGTGCTGCAAATTCTGCTGGAAGATTTTGTGTCGCTGCAGTCATAAATTCGGTTCCCACTGTATATACTGTAAACGGCTGCACGTTATACTTGGAAAACTACGGTAGCACTTCTTCACTGTAGTTTCCTTTTTGCATTCTTTTATTTTTCTACCCCAACCCCCATGCTGAAAACCCTAAGGATCAAAATCCTTAGAAATTACAAGACTGATATTTCCATTAAGGCTCAAGGCCTCAGCAACTAAGCCTTTGGATCTGTGTAGACTCCCTTTGGGAGACAGCCAAGTGATTCACTAGAAATCACCACCACTGATACATATTAATACCTGGGGTTGGGGTCGAGACTGTCATCTAAACCAGCCCCAATCCATCTCCAGAAATCCATTGTTTTATTTTATGGCATGCAGAGGTTCCCAACCTGTGGTTCAAGACTGAATCCCTGGTGATCCTTGTAAATGTACCCAATCTGTAAAACTGCTTCAATACACTACTCCTAATGTAGCTTCTCAACAATCAAACAGTATGCCTCTAAAATATCTTCTAATTGCTATATCTATTAAATCTATGGCAGCAAGAATACAATATTGCAAAGGCAAGTGCAGAATTTCTCAACAATATAAAACTATAGCAATTTTATTAAACTAGACAGAAACAACTTAGCTGCAGGGAGGAAATGTTAAATTATCTAACTTTCTTGCTAGTTTTATAAACCATTTGCATGTATATTATTTGTCTTCACAGTCACTGCTTCTGAATAAGCTTTGTTTATTAGTCTTAATCAGTCCCTCCAGGTTTATGCGAAACAAAAAGTGAAATTATGTGATATTTTGTACATGTTCTGTGTGTCAAAAATTACACAATTCTGACTGTCCTTGCACTTTCTATTTTTACTCCCTGAGATGGCTTCCGTCAAACTCTGTGCCAAATTGATGTATACCTGAAGGATGGATTAGCCTTTTTTTTATTCCACTCTGATAAAATGGTTTCAAAAACATTAAAGTAAAGCCTAGTAGTTTTTGCAGTTTGGTTCTTCAATTCTGATCACCAGGATTAGCCAAAAGCTTTAAAGGTTTCAAGGAAGTTGAAGCCAAAAGCTCAGCTTTAGTTTCCCTGTACTGCCATGTAGTACAATCTGAGTTCTTTCATTCAGATGAACCCATTTTATATCACCTCACTTGATATCATACCCTGTTTATTATCACGATTTTTCAAAAACCACTCGCTATGCACCATAGTTTCTTTGAGAAATTACCTCTCTTAATATCATCTCACAAACCCACTTATTGTCACGTCTTGTGCAGCCTGTCAAATGCTGCGTGGCCGGACATTACCACCGGATAGCATATAATTAATTTCCAACTCAACTAACAACATAGAATTATTTAGGCTGATAAACCAACATTTTGTGCAGCCTGTCAAATACTGCATGTGTGGTCTTAACGGGATACAGTTCAGTTACAAAACACCAATGTCACCAAATGTTTCTTCCTTTAACATAGTCTTATACAAATGCACATAAAAAAAACATCAAGTGCAACGACTAATTGACAGCACTCAGTCGACCATTCATGCCTTCTTTAGTTAATGACACAAACTGTTTCGTTTCAGTTAATGACACAAAATGTATTTGTCCTAAACTATATGCATCTGTTTGAATGTAAAGAACGACTAAATATACAATATTAAAACACTGCTCTTTAATTCACCATTAGTTTTCTTTTTTTCTCGCACTCGTAATGTGCTGTCATAGGCAAACGTGAAACTCGGTTTATATCATGACCCGCTTTATATCACAAATGAAGCCTGCATGGCAATCATGATATAAAGCGGGTCCATCTTTAATTGCAATTCCTAGGTCAGGCTAATGTTGGCAGTCTCCTGCTTTCTTTACAGACAGACAAATCTAATACAACACTGGCACCTTAGGATACAATCAGTATATAGCTGAAGTAGGAAACTGTTGGTTTGAAATGTTATGGCTTCATTATGGACATATTACCCCATTAGCTTGTGGTTAAGGTTAGAGTGAGGGTTAAGCCATTTACACTATGAACCTCAAACCGATGGGATACAGTATATGCACCTTTTATTTCTTTCTCACTAGCATTTTTAGATCATTAGTGAAAATAAAAGGTACAGGTAATCAATGACCACTGATGCAGATCTCAAACCTCCCTTCTGTGGTGCTGCGCTCTATCCCATAATCTAGCATCATAGCTACGCTTTGCTAATTTAGCCGTGCCTTTTTAGTCAAACAACTGCTGCCTCCCAGGAATGTTAGTCCCTGATGTCTGGTCATCACCTGCACCGCAGAATTCTACATGAATCTTGGGGAATTATTGAGTGACACTTTTACAGTTGCTCAAATGATGGAACAAGTTAAACATATACATCAAAAATACTATATTTTGGACATGGTGGTATATTCAATTATTTACAGTAAATATTGGTGGTTCTAAATATTGCTTTCATTAAAATAGGACTTTCTGAGGTTTTACATATTTTACAGAGAAAGATAGACTAAAACCAGTTATATTCAAACATTCAGTCTCAAATCTTAAAGAATACAGTTCAGGGTGTGTTGTTCCAAGGAGTCCTAACAGAAATAGAATGCTACACACAGTGCTTTTTTGTATCCTGTCTCTGCAATGTACAGTAGTCTCCCAAAGTTTGTGTGCCCGTGCACGTTTATTAGATTGTTTTAGTGTTATCTTTGAAATCTCTAAGCAGACAGTTTTTATAAAATATTTATACTATTGAATGAACACACCCCCAGGCAGTTTTTTGATCAAGCCCCACAAAATAAATCCTACTCAAGATGGAACAGAGTTTATTGGAGTTTTCAAAACACTAACATTTATATTTTATTGAATTGTAACTAAACCTTGTAATTAAAGAAACTATGGACTATGTGATCCACGTCTGCCTCTTTCTCTTAATCCACAGGCAGCATGTAACAAGAATAAGAACTGTCTTAACTAAGCTAAATAAGGTATTAAAAGATCTTCACACAAGATAGAAAATGAGACACCTGCACCCCCACAACTCACACATCTACCTCTTCTGTGAACAGCAAAACACTGTCATCTTTTTTACAGAATCAGATCACAAACTTAATTCCCATCACATATTAATACTGGTGCAGTGCCTTCCACAATCCAAAAAACAAACCTGGATACAAGGCCATTTTAGAGGACAGCAGCCCCAGGTTTTGCTTACAGTGATGGAGACCATTTAAGTTTGGCCTAGTCAGCTTTTCTACACAATAGTGTTTTGTTATGTATCTGCACGTAATAATACATTGCTTAAGAAAAAAAAAACAAAACTGCTATGCCCAGGAGTCATGCACAATTGCAGTGGTGTAGATGTGATGCTTCAGTTGGGGGCTGGAGCTTAAGCACTAAGTGTGCTCAACGTTTTAACACAAAGCTACAGCACATGGCAAAATACACTTGTGAAAATGTTTTTTTTTTTTTTTTTTTTCTTGTTGTTAGCTAAAGTTAGTTTTGTGAGACAAACATTATCCTTGCCCATAGATGATGTTCAGCTCTACGGTAGATGTTTTAGAGCAGTGTTGTAACCGTATTCATTTTAACTGGTTTCTCCATATGTTTTCCAATTGCTGTTGATAGGTTGTTCACACATTAATAAACTAATTTACATTACCTGTGTAGGCTACAACATACATAACCAATAACAGGTAACCCATGTACTAATACAGCTCTCTTCAGTAACATTATTTAGCAGGAACAGACTGACCAACTACACACATTACTGACATGTAAAATGCAAGCTACACACAATTTCTCTTAATAGTGAGTGAAGGGTCTTCTGTAATTTGAATTCCGAAAACAGTGCATTCCAGCATTATCAGGCAAGGTCACTAACCTCATTCATTGGTCATCCGACTGAGGTCCTGGTTCTAAAACATACAGTATTGACATGTGGTCATGAAAAGCTTGAAGTGTGAGTCACAACTGCCATGAAGTCACTTGTTTTTATTTCCACTCAGTTGTCAATAAAAAAATATATATAATAAATAAATGAAGGAATTGTCACACTGAGGCATGCTACAGTGAGAAATTACACCTTATGTCCAATGCCACCATGTCACCCGTTTGAAGTCAGGAATGTAGGTTGGAGTTGCTGTGCAAAGAGACTGCTGAGGATGCTTATTTGTCATGCTGTTGAGGAACTTGCTCTTGATAAAACCAGGTTGCGCCAGTATAGGTAGACCCAAACATAGTCCATATTGCCAGGCAGCTGTCTCGTTTTTGAATAGTTTTTAGAACTGAGGAACCGATTGCTGTACAGAAAACATAAAAAACGTCCATATATTCACAAAACTCACACAAGTCACACAGCTCCAGAAATCCAACAGTAGTATTCAACAACCCTTAAATGGTCCAACAGTAAATTGATTTTTACAAGCAGTTTTTTGGACAAAACTTGAAAATTGCCATTGAATTCCTTGTCAAGTTTGCTAAAATATGTAGTAAACCATAGAACATTTGGTTGGATTATCACTCACAGAACTGAACAATTAACTAGGCCTGCTTGCTGAATCAACTTTTGCTTTAAGAATGGTACCAGTTCTGATCAATCTTAAGAGAGGTCAGTTGGTTTCCTAGTTTAGATAGAATTATAACTGCTATGCATCACTATCTAAAAGAAGATTTACAGCAACAATATGTGTCTGCTGCTTTGTTTATTTTTAACATAACATTTTTTGAGAAAAGTATTTAATAAAAAAGATACAGTTCCATTTTAAATTTGTCTATTGCTCAGATACATGATATCTAAATTTTAACTTTTACTTGTATTCTTGGTTTGATTTGTCGTTATTATTTACGGTAATCCAAACCTGATACTCCTCAGCTCTCACTCTTTCCTCCCTTATTGGTCCAACTCCAAAAGTTGCTTGTTTGTTCCTTTTTCTAGTCTTCTATCTTCTCCTCTATTCACTCCCATCCAGTTTGTCCTCTCAATCTCAGTCTTCTACCCCTCTCTCTATCCAGTTTTTTTTTCAGACACATCAGTAGCCAGGAGGATACTCAGCTAACTGCAGCACAGCCACTGAGCAGCTAGTTACCATGGAAACCAAAAGGCAAAGTCCCACCTTTGCTAGGCCTAACCTGTCAATCAGAAAAAAAAGACAGGACTCCAGAGGAAAGTTCTAGTGTTGGTACTACATTAGCATTTATAAATAAAGAAACAACGTTCCAAACTTCTCTTAATACACACCTACATTGTGGATTTGCACTATGTAATCATAATCACAGCCAGGGTCATAACCAGAGCTGACATTCTACGAGGTCAAACTTAGGTTTCAAGCTAATGCTGCCAGTATTTATACACATACAATTTAACATTTCCAGAGCACCAGTGCTTTACAACGGAAAGATAGACATAAAATCTGATAAAAGCTATTGACTAAGTCAGGTTTCAAAAATAAGTATTAAGCCTAGATTTACACGGCCTTCCAGTCTTAAAATAGAGACAAGTGCAGTGTTCATTATTAAGTATGTTTCAACATGCTAAGAACTTGATTCCATCAAGTCTCCTCAAAGTACAGCAACTGTATAAATGGGTAATTGTATGTAAAAAATAATGTAATTGTATGTAAAAATAATGTGATATCTTGAAACAACTGTAAGTCGCCCTGGATAAGGGCATCTGCTAAGAAATAAATAATAATAATAATAATAATAATAATAATAATAATAATAATAATAATAATAATAATAATAATTCAGAACTGGGCAGACACATGGCAAATGACATTTAATACAGAAAAGTGTAAGGTACTGCATGTAGGCAATACAAATGTGCATTATAAATATCATATGGGAAGGAAATTGAAGAAGGAATCTATAAAAAAAAGACCTAGGAGTTTATGTTGACTCAGAAATGTCTTCATCTAGACAATGTGGGGAAGCTATAAAAAAGGCCACATGCTCGGATATATAGTGAAAAGTGTTAAATTTAAATCAAGGGAAGTAATGTTAAAACTTTACAATGCATTAGTAAGACCTCATCTACAATACTGTAGTTCTGGTCATCTCGCTACAAAAAGGATATTGCTGCTCTAGAAAGAGTGCAAAGAAGAGCAACCAGAATTATTCCGGGTTTAAAAGGCATGTCATATGCAGACAGGCTTAAAGAATTGTTCAATCTTGAACAAAGAAGACTATGCGGCAAACTGATTCAAGCATTCGAAATTCTAAAAGTTATTGACAATGTCGACCCAAGGGACTTTTTTGACCTGAAAAAAGAAACAACGATCAGAGGTCACAAATGGAGATTAGATAAAGGTGCAGTCAGAACAGAAAATAGGAGGCACTTTTTTACACAGCGAATCGTGGGCATCTGGAACCAACTCCCCTGTAATGTTGTTGAAGCCGACACCCTGGGATTCTTCAAGAAGCTGCTTGACGAGATTCTGGGATCCATAAGCTACTAACAACCATGCTGCATGACGTCATAATCACACGGTACAGACGTCATAATCACAAACTACAAACTACAAAGATCTTCTTCTCCCAAACCGCTAGTCCGATTGAACCAGAAATTGGCACACATGAGCCTAGTGTGGCTGTCTAAGATTTGGTCAAGGGAAGTTGCTACAATAAAAAACATGGCGGCCACGTTGGATGACATCATCAACTTACAAAACTGGCTAATAGCTCCTTGTAGAGTGCAATTTGGGCCATGGTTACTATGAAACACATATAGTAATGCATGTATGCTTTACAAAAAAATGTCATTGCCCGTGACCTTTGACCTCTCTTAAAGGTAAAATGTAAAACTGGTTTATAACTCCTGAGTGCAGACAGGGTCATGGTTACTATGGAACACATATAGTAACCCATGTATGCATTCTGCACTAGTTGCTAAAGTGTTTGGTACTGGTACTGGCATTATGCACTATTTTCTAAAGTGTTTTGTACTGGTACTAGCATTATGCACTATTTGCTAAAGTTTTTGGTACTGTTATTGGTACTGATACTGGAAGCTGTACAGTTGCTGGCAACTCTGGTTAGTATTATTACCTTATTGCCACAATTTTAATTGCTATGTTGGATTTATTTACATATACTGGCTCAGATAATCTGTTCCAGAACCACAATTAGTAGATTTACACAATATTGCCACCCACTGGAAAATACTTGCCATGCAACAATACATTCTCAGATGCTCTGTTGTGAAATAATGTAGCTGACCAGTGGATGGGGGAATGCACATCTTGCTATAAACAATAGGATAGCTGCAGGGTTCTACGCTTAGATTTTTAACTATTGGCCCCTTGGGCCACTAAGGTAGTGTTTTACTAGCCCGGATACAATTTTAACTGCCCCAATTATTTATTAATTTTTTTTCCATATATATATATATATATATATATATATATATATATATATATATATATATATATATATATATATATATTAGGGCTGTGCCAATTAACAGATTAATCAATTAAATACTTTTACAATTTAATCATGCAGAATTTTATTTTTTGTATATAAAATAAAACCAACCAATAGAAGAGCTGCATTTTATCCGTGGCAGTCCAATCATAAGTGAGTGTAGGCGGAACATAAACAGTTGAAGGTATTCTCTGCCTCGGCTTATGGTCTTAAGTAAGTTTAACCAATGGGACAGTCAAAGATCTGCCCTGGTTTTGCAGCTGTCCAATCATGAGTGAGCAGAGGTGGGACATAAATATGCTAGGCCCTAAGCTTTGTAACAATAGCTGAATTTTGCACGATATTGCATATTATAGAGTGTTATTGAGAATTATATTTTGAACGTCAAAGTAATATTTCGATTTACTTTTTACAAATAAAAAAAAATGTCATCAGACAACAGAGGCATCATAGTCGATTTGGTTATAAATCAATGTTAAAGAAGTTTCTCAGAAACTTGATTGATTCTGTTGTTTACCTTGGCAAGCAAGAACTGGCTTTCAGAGAGCACGATGAAGGCACCAATTCCTCAAATAGAGGTAATTATGTGGAATTACTTTCTCTGATACTTTCTATTTTGTTGAAATGCAGGAATTGCATTTCAACAAAATAGCTTTCCAAGCACTCTACTTCAAAAAGAATTTCAGTAATGGTGAAAATGATAACATTGCACAGACTTTATCCCATTAATCATTCATAGACCCACCTAGAATAAAAAAAAAAAATACTGTACATAAAGCGCTAACTTGTTATATGCAAGGTTTTTGTGAAAAGCCACCAAGGGAATGGATTCATCATCCCAAAATAATAGTAAGAATAGCTAAGTGTGCTGCAGCAATGTAAAAAGTTGAATAACTGGTTAAACCAATGGCTGTTTCAAAATCAGGGGACATTCATTTACTTGTTTTATTGGTCCCTATGTCGACTAAGGGTAAGTTTGAGGTTTAGGCATGGTATATAGTTCTCTATGGAGTTCCTCAATTTTGTTTCATGTGTGTGTACGCACATGTGACTGAATGTTGTTCTTAAAGAATACATTATTAAATAATCAATTAAAGCAATACAAATAATGTACTACTATACATAATTGTATGTAACACGCCACAAACATATTTTGAACATGCAACCTGCTGTTCAAAGTGCTGCATAAGGTATAAAGACAGTATAGGGTGCTTTCTGTACAATGTTGACTATTTAAAATATGAATTTAAAATGATCAAGTAATACTAGGACAGGATACACATATCTTTCCAAATGTATACAATTGTTTAAGCACACTAGAGAAAGAGTTTTGTTTTGCAGGTTATTTTATTCACATCTCTGAAACAAGCACTGTGAATATCGTCTGCTTCCTGAACTATATTACTGACTGCAATCTATACACTGTTGCATTATTTATTTAACAGTATTAGAGCTCAGCTGCCCAGCCAACCGGCATCACATTTGCTATTGTCAAAGCAACACACAAAGGGTAATTGTCTGTTTCTGTTTCATTAGCATAATCTTAATTTGTAGTTGTTTTATTAAGGGTAAATTTGAGGTTTAGGCATGGTATATAGTTCTCTATGGAGTTCCTCAATTTTGTTTCATGTGTGTGTACGCACATGTGACTGAATGTTGTTCTTAAAGAATACATTATTAAATAATCAATTAAAGCAATACAAATAATGTCCTACTATACATAATTGTATGTAACACGCCACAAACATATTTTGAACATGCAACCTGCTGTTTTATATATATTGGGAATATTTAGTAAGGGAAAGCTATCTTAGACTCTGTACAATTAAATACAATGTGTATAAAATGCGTATACATTTTTTCCATCTATCAGATATTAGGGTCTGTATCAAATAACATCTGACTCCTCCCTCTCTCTCTCTCCCTCTCTCTCTCTCTCTATGTGTTTTGTCATGCTCCTTAAATAAAAAAAAATAGCCTGTCTTGGGCACACATTTATGTATATTTGTCCACGTCCAAAATGTATTCTGTAACAATCTTTACGGAATACCTGGTTGCCTGAATTCACTTCACAATCAAGCAACAATGAATATGTTTTATAATATCAATAGGTAAAATCAATTTCAAACAGCAGTCATTTTCCTATGTTGCTTCTCCATTTTTAATTACATTCCCACTCACTGCAAATGCTATCATCTTCAGAAACAGCCAGTCAAAAATGGTAAGATCAAATCAAAAGAAACTGTCAGGTTTATAAAGGTTTTGACTGGTGCCCCCTCTCCACCCCCACTCCCCTTTTTTAAATTGAAGTTTAATAACACTAACCTAGGAAATCCTAAAAGTTTAAATATGGCCAATGAATCAGTAAACTGAGATAAGCTATGGAAAAAAAAAAAACAATCAAAAGAAACAGTAAAACAGTATTTTGAAATACACTGCAGAACCCCAAAGGAGGAGACCCAGATTAATAGAACTTGGTGAAGAAGTTGAGGAAGATCTATGTTAATGAAACCTTCTGTGGTAATGATTCAGTTTTGTACATGTGGTGCCACCAGGTGGGGTGCGGCACACAAATCAGTGTGACCACATGGCATATGTTAAAGTGGAAAAAAGATGGAATGGTTACTAAATTTAACTGTCACCCTTTCATCATCCAGCATTTACAAGTAGCCAATTGAAAACAAAGACATTTGGGTGTCAGAAATATTTCTGGTGATAGGTTCTGAATGATAAATGTAATAGTTATGTCAGTGTATGTAACCACCATCCAAATTGCCCCTTACAATATATTTTATTTTTAGCAAAATAATAACGAGTAGCATTACTATGGGCAAATGTTTGGCATAAATTAACATAGTTATCCTTACGTTGCACCAATAGCCCTAATAAAACAGACAATAACATATGCCGGTATTGTTTTTATTTTGTTTTGTTGGGAATGAACTAACTAAGAAAAATAACCACATATTTGCCATAATAAATATGTTTGTGTGAGTGTACGTGAGCTATTTATATATTCAAGCTTCACCACAAAAAACTTAACCAATTAAATAAAAGTTTTAAATAAGATTCAATACATGCAGAAATTTTTTATAACACTACAACAATTTTAAAAAACTGCTGCTCGTGGGATATATAATCTACCATATTTATTACTGTATTTTAAAATGAATTTGTTAATTGACTACAAAAGGGGAAAATGCTATTTAAAATGAAACGCTGTTCGGGTAAATTTTATTTTAACTTACATCCAGTATAAATTCTGAACAGCATTTCAATTCGAATAACATTTAGTACAGACAGCGGAAAGTGTCTTTCTTTTCTTTAGTAGTGTGGCAGAGTGAGAGCTCTGCCTGTAAATATTGTGGTGTTTTGTGTGTTTGTTGGTGGCTGACAGGGATGAGGTTAATTCCTGTCCCTGCCAAAAACATGTTAGAATGTGGCTGATCCTTAATAGAATAATTGGTACTAATTGGGAGCAACCACATCACATAAAAGGAAAGCCCAGGGCTCCATTTGGGAGAGGAGTTGGTGAGTGTTGTTGCTGTATTTTATTTTTGTTCAGTGAAGGTGAATGTCTAGCCTGAAAATGTTTTTGTGTTTTGTTAAACCTCCATTTTGGCCCTTGTGCCCTTTGTTGGTGTTATTTTTGTTTATTAAAGTCTGTGTTGGCACTTAAACTGCAGCTTCTTTGCCTCTGAGTCTCTTTCCTGCCGCTATCCTGTTCCAAGTAGTCTAGTTGTCGATCAACAAGTTGATTTAAAAAATACAGTAGCCTACTTTTGCTAACACAGTACCCAAGAAGGGGAGGGGTGTATTAAATAAATCCTAAACAGAAAACATCTTGTTAAAGAAAAACAGTGTACAGCCCATTGAAGACCTACATGCTCTCTGGCACATCCCTCTGGAAGAAGTAAGTATTGGTTTTACATTTCAAGCTGCACCGCATAATATCTGTGGTATAGTGTGCCGTGCCTCAAGGCTTTCCACAGAACCCAGTGTACACCCATTGTGTGGGTTCAGGAGTGTACTGAATGGCAACTGCATAGGCTGATCACCGTCTCAGATCACTGGCCACTAGACTGTTTTGCTACTGTGCAATAACTTCAACTGGTGGGCCAGCATGGACTACGTGACATCCATGATAACTGTATACAGTCATTTTCTGAAATGGAGATTGTATCGGATACTTCTCAAATTACATCTTGGCAACTCAAATGCTTTTTAGAGACTGGTTTTGTATGAGTTGAAGACTGCCGGATATGTGTGCATTGCTTCCCCACTGAAAAAGACAATCCAGCCTGTCAGGCATACTAGGTCAACGTCTGGAATCATGGTGTGGGGCACTTTTGGTTGTGCATCACCCCTTGTGTGCAAGGCAACATGACAGCCTATGGCCAGTAGCAGTGCCCTTGCAGTGACAGACACAGGGTGCAATGTTCCATGAGGACAATATCTGCCCGCATCTCGCAAACATCATACATATACATAATTGAAAACGTGTGGGACTGATTGAAAAACTTCTGTCACATCTTCCCCAACCTGCTCTGACAGTAGTTCAATTGCGTCAACAAGTACAGGCCACCATGGTGGCCACTCCAAAGGAGAACATTTCTTATCATTTTAATTGGAATTTCAGGTCATCTGGAGGATTTTGTGGCCCTGTGCACTTCCGGGTGCCGCAACATGCAAGAAATTGCAATAATTTACACTGAATACTTTCCCCCAACTTCTGTACCAAGTTTTATCAATGTGGGCCGCATCCTTCTAGGTGGGGCAGTTTCAATGTTCTGGAGTGTATAAAGCCCAAAAAAGATTTAATTGGTAAATACCACTGCCTTAAAATGTATAATCGTGCTCTGTGGCTGATTTAGTTTTGAATAACTGCCACTGTTTAGATCATTAGACCTCCCATTTAGACTACAATCAAAACAAGGTCACTGGTAAAATGGGGTGTTCAATAGCTTTACAAAACACTGGTGACATCTAGTGTGCTACACACTGTATATACATTTTTGTAATAGTGGTGATTGAAGCCTGATTTGCATGGGACTAAAAATCACCACATAAACAGGTGGTTTTGGAATTTAGTTCTGTGTGAACCATCCATTTCTTTTTATCCCAGATAATTTTCTCAGAGGTCCTCTGATTTTTTTACAGGACATAGGGACCTTCTGTAAAATTTCATACTCAGGCGCCCTGTGTCTTTTTAGTCCTGTGCGAATCGACCATGTCAGTGTTACAATTTATACAGCATTTCCGGGCTATTTGCCTCAAAGCTATACCAGCCTTCACAATAAACCATAATATAATATAATACTAAAATTGGTACAATCTGTCCTGAGATTCTCCAGTTCAGTAAAACGCTATCATTGTGCTTAACCTAATCGGGGACGGGCGAAAATACAAAACATAATTAGCGAAAATTGATGCTTTGATTAACTGTGCATCTGAAGATATATATGGGAATACATATCACTTGAGATGAAATGGTTATTCTAGAATTTGGAAAAGAAAGTGCAACAAAATTAGTTATTTACACCCGGTTCACTGTTTACAAATCATGCACAAAAGCACCTTCTCTGGACACAACATCGCATTTAATTTTGAATTTACAGACTTTCCTTGATGAAAACTAATCCATGTCGGGAGGTTACTAGATGTCCTCTGCTTTTGACCAACTCTGAGGACACCTGTTTTTTTTGTCCCGTGCAAATCATGTTTAAGGAACATTTTCTGGATTAATCCTGCTTTTTCTTGTTCTACCACCAAAAACATTCCAGTACAGTTGAGTTAATTACTTTATTCTGTGACTGGTCAATGGCACAGATTTACATATCTCCTTACAAACATTCAGTTCCAGAGTGAACAAACATTACAATTTAATATTTCCTTCTCTGTAGATAAGGGAGGGCTCTTGAGACTATAGTCCTATGGAGTTTGATCCATTTGGCAAACTTCATTTTCTGCATTTTTTTCACAAGATGGTGATTAATTTTGAGGAGGTGAGTGATATCACATCTTATATCTATGGCAAGGGAAATAAATGTTTTTTTTTTACTACTAAAGTATCTCTGTGGAAGCTGATCTTTACTGGACTGGGAAATGCCATTGTGCAAGGCAAGATGACAGCCTGATTGTACATGGATTGCTTTAGCACATTCCATTTACCAATTTCAGCCTAAATAGGAATATTATCAAAACATATTAAAAAATAACAACAATGTAGACAGAGGGAGGCTATTCAATCCATCAGTTCTCACCTGGTTCCTTGTAGCTGACTGATCTCAGTGTGTTGTCAAGTCAACCCTTAACCTTAACCCACACCCTAATCTGTATCTCTACATTCACATACAATTATACAAAATATGCTTATGTGTGCTTACTCTATATTCTCAGTTATTCACTAAAATATGTTATTAATTAGTTGGATATTACCAGATACTCATTAGTAAAAAAAAAAAATGGTGCATGTAAGATCACAAAAGTTGTATTGTTTTCTGTCCGCTTCCATGGAAATTACATATGTTTTATAGACCACAGCACAGCTAGCATTAAAGCCGAGACAATAAGATTTCAAACAATATATGCTGTGCCATTGCGTATAAGTGTGGGATTAAATTCCTAAAATAAGCCTTTTTTGCTCATTTTGCTGCTTGCCTACAGGCAATGCAAGCTTGAATCTTATATTTGGATTTGCTCTCAGTTGACGTACCAGGTTGCTTGTGTTAAAGTGATATCTATAAAGAGAGAGAGAGAGAGAAATAAATATGATTCTATCCATGTACTATGGGCTAGGCTATACCCTACAAAGTAATTCCATTACCACTCTACCAGCACCGTGGCTTTACAGAATATGTTTAAAAAAAGACGACAAATACACAAATTTTGTCTCCAAGATCTGTCTCGGAGACAAAATTGATTTACCAAAAAATGGTATGTGCTAAATATACAGTACATACCCTTATCACTCAAATGAATTGAATCATTATAATAGGCTACATACTAGATATTTTTTTTTAGCATAGGTAAGCACCAAATAAACAGAACTGACAATGTGATTGCATTTGAGGCACTGGAGCAGCACAATGCTATGCTATGACAAGAAAACTACTGTGACTTTGATTAATTGAGCCCACTATGTTTCTGTGAGTTAAAAATGACTAGATAAGTAACTTGATTTTATTGGTAAATCCTACCACCTCAGTAAGCCCCTCATTTGTTATTGGCTATGACATTCTTGACATCCTCTGTGTCTTTTTTAGTGAAAGAAAGGTCACTGGAGCACATATTCAAGTTGATCGTATCGGTGAAAAGGGGCTAACTTATAAGTAGGTTCATGTTTTTAGAACTGTTTCTACAACTATCTGTAAAATCAAGCATCTTGATCCATGAGGAATCGTTGTCAATGCTGGACATTGAGTGAGTCAATAAAACCAAGGTGCTTATCATGGTGACAGAATTGAAATCGGCTATGAAGCATACCTTGAGATAATCAAACTTTGCTTCAACAAAATGCCAGGGCTGGACCGCTTTACCATCAAGTCAACCAATTACATTAAAAAAGAGAGAAGACTTTCTGAAGTATGAATCTGCACTGCCTATCATATCAGTCAAGTAGAACCAAATTGAACAAATATTGATTGATGGAGTATGGGGTTGAAATATAATTTTGAGGCAATATTCCCTAGTTGTAAATGGTTTATAGTGTCCCACTGTGCACTACATGTTTGTTATAGACAGACCCATTGTACATGAGATGCTTTCTATCAGCTGATTCAAAGGGATCCTGAGTTTTGTAATGCTTTTGGAGGCAGGCATCTTTACACAAAAGTCTATTTTCACAGAAAACAGAACCAATCCTTTTTTTTTTTTTTAAGTCTGCACCATGTAGTTGAACGTCTGCAGTGTCAAAGTCGATTTTCTCAACTGGAACTTTTGACGCTATCAATGGGGTTTCTGTCAGTATGCTTGCAAAGGCCATTTACCTCTGTAAGTTCCAAATAAAAGTAAGATATAAAAGAAAAAGGATCTGAGTAAGGGCCAATTCAGGTAAAAAGGTAAATCTTGAAAATTACAATTTTAACATGGAAAACTAACCTCATTATCACAAATACTTTAGCCCACTTAATGAATGCCACCAAATATAAAATGCTTTCAAACTGATGCAAGCATTAAGGGATGAAGACCTTTTTAAGCTGTGTCAGAAAATCATGTTTAATTTAATCTTTAAGTATAACGCAGAATTGCTTCTGTATTTAATTATTACTGTTTTGGGACATTTTCATTTTCTTTAAGGAAATACACTTATTAAAGATGCAATACTATTAACAAACAGATTTTGAATTCAGCAGATAGTATTGTTACATGGTCAACCTAACTATCAAGACACACACACAAATCCTTCTCCAGTAAAATCTGATTGCATCTTCAGTTTCAACTACTCACAGCACATGCTTGCATTTTTCAAGCTACAACATGTTATATGTTTCTTGTTTTCTTGGAAAACAAAATACAAATGAAATGTAAAGCCTGAAAGTGAAAATCAAACAATTGGCTGCACATGTGCAATGCCTATTCATACCTTTTAAATAATGGCATGCCAAGTGCAGTAATCTGTGGGGCTAAATGAAGAGAGAGGCTAAAGAAAATGAATTGCATATAATCCAAGTCCTTGTTTCCAAGGCCACATGTAAGTAAAAGCCCCACTGCAGACTTTATTTTAATTATATGGGGTAGGTCTCGGTGGAAGATAAGTGATGAAACAGGGCGATGACATCAGGAACTATTTTTTATGGATCAGATAATAAACTCTTTCCTTAAAAGGTTTAAGCACTTATTTCATTGAAGCATAGGACTGTAACCATTTCCTGACAGAACCACTATCCTATGAAAACAACCATCTTGAAACATAATTTCTGATAATGCATTCATTGTATAGGAAGGCAACTGTCATATAAAAAAGTGGATTTAAAAAGCTGTATAGTGGGGTAAGCGCACGGCCCGAGCTTGGCCAACTGTTATTTTCAAGTTGTTTTTGTAGTGTTTTGTTTTGTATTTTTGTGTATATATATATATATATATATATATATATATATATCCATGTTCACCTATATATATGTCATTCCGCACTAGGGATACCATTGGTGGTACCCTAGTGGTGGCCACCAACTCTGCAACTGCAACAACTGCCTGTTTGTTTAAAAAAAACCTGGACGCCTGAGCTGCATTTTCAAGCTCAAACCCTCTGTGTCTCTCTCGTCTCAGTGGATGCCCACACGTAAAAGAATGCCGCTGTTACAGTCAGCTAATAGCTTGTTTGTTGTCAAACTCTGTTGCTGCCACAATTAGGTCATTAAGAATCAAAGACTAGTTTTTACTTGCAAAGACATTAATCAATTAATTAATTAATTAATTAATTA
This sequence comes from Acipenser ruthenus, assembly GCF_902713425.1. Lineage (NCBI taxonomy): Eukaryota > Metazoa > Chordata > Actinopteri > Acipenseriformes > Acipenseridae > Acipenser > Acipenser ruthenus. The sequence continues at coordinate 87,829,338 of NC_081190.1, read as the reverse complement.
ATTAATTAATTACCTTCTTTTAAGCTATGTGGGAACTCTGTTAATCTTTGTTGAAACTTTAAATGCTTTTATTAAAGTTTGCTTTGGAACATTTATAAACCACATAGGTTGAGTTACCATGGTTTTCTTTGTGGATATAAATGCTGAGCTTTAGATGTGTGTACAGTGGCTCTCAAAAGTATTCACCCCCCTTGGACTTTTCCACATTTTATTGTGTTACAACATGGAATCAAAATGGATTTAAATTAGGAGTTTTTGCCACTGATCAACAAAAAAAAGTCCATAATGTCAAAGTGAAAAATAAAATCTACAAATTGTTCTAAATTAATTACAAATATAAACCAGAAAATAATTTATTGCATAAGTATTCACCCCCTTTGCTATGCCACACCTAAATAAGCTCTGGTGCAACCAATTGTCTTTAGAAGTCACATAATTAGTTGAATGGAGTCCATCTGTGTGCAATTAAGGTGTTTCACATGACTTCAGGTTAAATACACCTGTCTCTGGGAGGTCCCACAGTTGGTTAGTACATTTCCTAACAAAAACTACATCATGAAGACGGAGGAACAGTCAAAGCAAATCCAGAATAAGGTTCTTCAAAAGCACCAATTATGGGTAGGATATAAGAACATTTCCAAGGCATTGAATATCCCCCGGAGCACAATAAAGTCCATTATTAAGAAATGGAGAGAATATGGCACAACTGTGAATCTGTCTAGAACAGGCTGTCCTCAAAAACTTAGTATCCGGGCGAGAAAGGCACTAGTCAGGGAGGCCACCAAGAGGCCTATGGAAACTGTAAAGGAGTTACAGTCTTCCACGGCTGAGCTGGGAGACACTGTGCATATGGCAACAATAGCCCGGGTGCTTCACAAAACTGACCTTTATGGGAGAGTGGCAAAAAGAAAGCCATTGTTGAATAAAACTCACATCAAATCTCGGCTAGAGTTTGCCAGAAGGCATGTGGGAGACTCTGAGACCAAGTGGAAGAAGATTCTATGGTCTGAAGAGACCAAAATAGAGCTTTTTGGCCTCAACGCTAAGTGCTATGTGTGGCGCAAGCCTAACACCGCACATCATCCTGAGAACACCATCCCTACCGTGAAGCATGGTGGTGGCAGCATCATGCTATGGGGATGCTTCTCTGCGTCAGGGCCTGGAAAGCTCGTGAAGATAGAGGGCAAAATGGATGCAGCAAAGTACAGAGAAATCCTGGAGGAAAACCTGCTGAAGTCTGCAAGAGACCTGGGACTTGGGAGAAGATTTATCTTCCAGCAGGACAATGACCCCAAACATACAGCCAAAGCCACACTGGAGTGGCTTAAAAACAAAAAAGGTCAATGTCCTGCAGTGGCCCAGTCAAAGCCCGGACCTCAATCCAATTGAGAATATGTGGGAAGAGATGAAAATTACTGTTCACCAAAGGTCCCCTTCCAACTTGACAGAGCCTGAGCAATTTTGCAAAGAAGAATGGGCAAAAATTGCAGTCCAGATGTGCAAAGCTGGTAGAGACTTATCCAAATAGACTCATGCCTGTAATTGCTGCCAAAGATGCCGCTACCAAATATTGACTCAAGGGGGTGAATACTTATGCAATAAATTATATATATTGTCTGTTTTGTATTTGTAATTAATTTAGAACAATTTGTAGATTTTATTTTTCACTTTGACATTATTGACTTTTTTTGTGTTAATCAGTGGCAAAAACTCCTAATTAAATCCATTTTGATTCCATGTTGTAACACAATAAAATGTGGAAAAGTCCAAGGGGGGTGAATACTTTTGAGAACCACTATATTTATATGTATAGTGTGTATAAATTAAATGATGGATATTTGCACTTTCTTAGCATTTGAGTATTTAATGCATTTTATTTTTGCACAGAAAATGTGTTTTGTATTTCTTTTGTAGGAGGCCACTATTGTCCTTTTGTCCTCATTAATGTTTTCGTAATATCGTTTCCTCATTGTATTTATTACTTGAACATTTCTTGTGCTTTTCTACACAGTATTACACCTATGTGATTAGAAGGTATGGTATTACAATGGTATGATAATGTCGGTTGCTTACAGTGTAAAATAACCTATAGTCATTCAACCGCATATACTGTTTTACAAAATCTGGTGTTGTGTCTGCACTTTATTTGATCCTGCCACATATAGTTAAATAACAATGCAGTACAACTCATCTTAAATCTTAACATGATGTAATTTCAGTCTGATACATACAGAAGAGCCCTAGGGCCATGCGAGAAAAAAATTAAAACTTGAAATTTCGCCATTCTACATACAAGCTGTCTGAGTCTGAGGAAGAGACAGAGGAGGCAGAATTCAGAAATCTTGCTGACAGTATTGCTATCTGAAGCCTCAAATTCACTACCGTTGGGTTTTAATAACGTCTAAAAACTGTCTTTCTAGTATAAATTCATTTTCCCACATATATTATAGAACCATATCTGTTTGAAAAAACAGCTAAAGTTTGGACTAAGTATGTTTTACACAGGATTGATCAATAATTAATCTACGTTTCTCTTTAGGCAATATATAGTTATTAATTAAACTGTTTTTTATCAATAAAGAGCATATTGCACCATTGATCATTTTTATACTGCATAGACAAACGTCTCTGAAAAAAATACATAAAAGCTTGGAGCAATGCAAATTACGTATTTCTATTAAGTATTATAATGACATCACTTTTTCATTTGTTCACTGAAATCACTTTGAGGTAATAGGAGGTAAGATGGGTCATGAAATATGTTAGCTCAAAATAAATACTTTAACATTAAAATAATGCAAGGTACAGTACAACCTAGTAAAAGATATATCCCTAAAACATCTGAATCTATTGGTACGATGTCTCCACATACTGCAAAATAGTCCAGCTTTAATGAAATAGAATGAACAAGAGTAGAATGAGTATCTCCCCATTAACAACATTGCGAAATATGCATCAGTGCTATTTTTCTATAGGATTACATTTGTTTAGAACATTTGTTTTGGCTTGAAAGATGGAATTAATTTGAAAAGCTTATTTACCAGCATAGAGATTTAGAATTTAATTTGAAAAGACAAAACTGCGGATTTGACATTTCTACTTGAATTATGATTCATGGGAGTTTTGCATATAGATAAGTCTTCTTACTGGAGACCAAGTAGAATGAAACTGTCAACTTGCCTAAATATATGTTTCCTACTGTACTGAAATTGCTTATATTGAGCATTTTACCTTGTAAAATGCTCAATATAAGCAATATACATACTGCAAATACCTTGTATCAGCAGTCTTTCCTTTCAATCGTGGCTTATTCAAATTGTAATCTGTTTTATATCACCTCGCTTAATTCTCATACCTCATTTATTATCACGATTTTTGAAAAACCACTCGCCATGCACCATAGGTTCTTTGAGAAATGAACTAATTTCACAAACCCGCTTATTGTCACGTTTTGTGCAGCCTGTCAAATGCTTCATGGGCGGTCTTATCTTGATAAAGTTCAGTTACAAAACACCAACGTCATCAAATGTTTCCTCTTTAACATAGTCTTACAAATGCACACACACAACTGTAAAGTCTCCTGTTTTGGCCAGGTCTATGTATATATTTTCTTTTCTTTTTCTTTTCATGTTTTTTTTTGTTCCTATTTTAGATTGGTTCCCTTGCACACCATCTGGTGGCCATAGTCTATTCCCTACCTATTTGACTTGTGCAATATGTGAGTGTGATTCATGGAGTTTCCATGAGGGGCAATTCACACGTCAAATGGCGATGCGCATGTACGTTTGGGAGAATTACTCATGTAAATCAGGTTTGTGGCTGAAAAAAACGGCCAAAGAGAGGGATAGGGTAAATCTCATTTACTCGTGTAAATGACGAAACATATGGGAAAATCCAAGCCCTGTTTTGCATGGAAACCCGCATTTCACATGTAAATGTGAATGAGCTTGTTTACCCTTAAGTGACATCACTATACATATTGCAAGGGGGCAGGTCAGTTGTTACTGTGGATTCCAAGACGGCAGAAATTAAGTGGCTGATGGGCGGTTTTATGGTTAGCAGTGGTGTAGTTCATCTTAATGATAATGTGGGCGGCTTTTTTATTATTGTTTTTTGCTGTGTCATGTTGTATATCTCTTGTGGGTTTACAGTTCTGTATAAAACCACTTATCATAAGCCAGAAATATTCTGACACATTTTGCAACTGCCTCCTATCCTTTTGAGACTAAAGTAAAACTCACTTGGGGGTCTTGTTACTGCAATATTAAAATAAATCAGATTTTTGTTGAGAGTTGAGTGCTGTGAACTACAACAAATATATTTTTTCTCCTCATTGTTATTCTTATGGGGCTATGGGAGCACTGAATTACCCACCTATGCCAAGGCTAGATGTGGCAAGATACACAACATGCTATTTAGGGAAAAAGAAACATTATTTTCTCAGAATGCTCTGACACACTGCACATGTTTCCTTTGTCAAGTTATCTACACTCGCTGTATGTGAAACATTTTAAACCTGCCCCCTACTGTTTAGCTGATAGATGCTGGAGGTCAAGACTAATCAGTATTCTTGCTACTTGTTATTGTTTATATTCAAATCCATGATTTATTTTAAATCTGTATCAATTCTAATTAATATTATTTTATATAAACTTATATTTATATTATCATGCAATGCTGGCTCTGAGGATCAGCCTTGTTTTAGCCTCCCCAGCGCATCAACATGCACAACACTTGAATGAATTTTGTTTATTTATTTATTTAAATGTTATGTATTTATTGGAGTTAATTAGTGAATGAAACCACCTTTTGAACTGTTGGTGAGTCTTCCCGTTCATGCAGATGAAATTGACAAATGTGCAGGACCGTTGTCATGATATTTTCATACTTGAAATATTTGCCCGTGAGATGTTCACGATGTACGATGCAATGTACAGGGAGAAAGTCCAGGAACTTAGGATGACTTTTCAAGAGTCCGACAAGGCCTACATTTGTCCCAACATTGCTGGAGCTGTGTTGCAAAACTGATAAGTTTGTCCAGGGGTGGACCAAGAAATGTAAGGATCTGTATGTTATGGGCTCCCAGTGTTCTCTGAAGGTAAATTCTGGAGGCGAACACCGTATGCAAGTCATGATCTCATCACAGACAGCTAATGTTGGCTATTTTTGTCATAATGTATGATTGCACATCTGGACCATTCTACAGTCTATTTAAATGTACATAGACTTGATTATGAACAATACTTAAATATTAATAAGATAAAGAATTAATAAAAAGAAAGCTGATGGGTGTATATATATATATATATATATATATATATATATATATATATATATATATATATATATATATATATAGACATTCTGTAGTTTCAGATACTCAGTTATTTAGGGGTCTAAATTTCAATGAAAGTATATGTTTTTTACCATCAGTCTATAAGAAAAATTAACAATAATATGTTTAGTAAAGAAAAGATGCAAGTCTTCACACCCATTCAAGGTATCTATAAAATTTGGTAAAACCTTTGTTTTTTCACATTTAATTGCCAGTTTATTGTTCAATACACACTGAACTGAATTCCTATTACTATTTACCCTTATATACTGAGTGTATACTATTGGCATGGACAAAAGGGGACTCTCTTAGAACAATATTCATGACTTGATCTCTGTTAAAAGCTAAATGCTAAAAGTTTTTTGTCTCGAAGATTCAGATACCATATCATCTTGTTTTATTTAAAAAAACAAACTGCATCAATAAATGTTAAACACATTACAGTTGGCATGGGTAGTTAGATTTTACCCATCATATGCAAGAGTGTGGACGACTTACTATCGCGTGGCCAAGAGATACCTATCTCGTGCGCATGACTTACTATCTGGATAGTATGTCATGGATGATTCGAGATCGGGCAGTAACGTTTTTGTTCGTCTTTTCTTGGCAGTCAGTCACGTTGCTGTTTGTGTACTCGGGCAGTCAGACCAGGTCATGTCACAATGTAATAGAATGATATCCTTATTACTAATGTTGAATGTGTTCCTAATTCCCTATCATTGCAGGATGTACCAGAGTGTATTTGTAGCCCCCCCCCCAAAAAAAAACACTATCTGTAACAGTGATGAAGCAACTGAATTTATAAATTACATGCCAGATGATAATTCAGTATATAGTTCTAAATAAAAAAAAAGAAGCCAGAACATTCTGTAATAATGAAAATGTGATTAATTTTGATGGTTTGGTTGCTGTAGAATTAAACTACATAAAAGCATGTACCCTCGTAATGTACTGTTAGCGAGTGTATCTAACACAATAAATAAATACATGAATAATATTATACAATTCTGTGACATAAATAAATTATCACAGATTGACTTTGAATAATATTATCACGAACAGCCAACAGCAGGATCTATATACATATTTAATTTAGGCTACCACTATTATTTTATTTTAAATAATTTGCTTAGCCTAATCATGAAGACAACACAGTCAAAAATATAACCCTGTTTCCCTGAAATAGAAATGTAACCATTACCGAATGGGTATTTACCTCCTAAAGACCCGAAGCCTGAATAAGATAACAAAGCTGCTCAGCCGAGGCTATGATACAGTTATGCCCACCCCTGAGGGTATAAAGGACTGCGTGCACAGATCTCAACGTCATTTTTTCCTCAAGCCTGCTACAACCATGGATGCAGCGACCTTGAAGGTTAGTGGTTATATTTCTATTTCAGGGAACCAGGGTTGTGATAATAACCTAACGTTCCCTTTCAAGTACGACATGTAGCCGTTACTGAATGGATCAGTATACAATATTTGCTTTTCAGGTTTTAGATTCATGAAACCTTTTGTCAATTTTTTAGAGAGGGTTAGGCATTTATTCCCATTTTTAAAGCTCAAACCTAAAATAATGTTTACAAATGCTATATTGTCATTGAAATGGATTGCTAACCAAGACAATTCTCACAAACAAAAACGTGTTACTCCCAAGTTTTAATTCAGTTATGTGCAATCATTCCTATTTGCTTTCTCAATAGCGAATGAACTCTAGTTGAAATAAATAATTTGGTTACACACTGACGACTAAATCTGACAGATAAATAAATCACATTTGATCTGTGGATCAGTACAAATAATTATCTAATGTTGAAGTGACACATTTATGATTAGTCTTTTACTGGCACTATTTACCAATACATTCTGCAACCGTGGAATTTATTTGTATATAGATCAAAAAGCCAACTCTGGACGGCAGTAGAACTGAAATTTAGCAAGCAAAACTACAAAATAAATAAATCAGTAATTTAGTCTTACCTGATGAATCATCAACAGCAGAGCAAATGTCGCAATAACCATCTGTTCCGAGTCGCAGTTTTTAAAAAATATTTCAAGACATGAATTGTTTCCCAACAATACCAAACAAGATACAACAGCATCCTTTTTAAAACTGCATAGATATCTAATGTGTACAGCTAATATTTATTATATACCATAGGTGGCGTAACCGGGAGGGGCTATCGACCCGCTGAGGAAAATGTTGTGGGGTGGAAATATGTTTTCGCCTGCCTGCCCGCCTGTCCCCTCTCCAACTCTGAGCCTCTTAAGGCATATAAGAGGCATATCTGTATAAGGAAATATTTCACAGATTCACTCAAAATGTACAGGACCAAAATACTTTATGTGCCTCTCATAAACTGAAATCTACTCCTTAGCAATTTTAGGCACAATATTATTTTAGGGCCCTCCCGAAATAGCAATATAACAGTCAGCATAGTCCACTGATTTGTATCCACTTTGACAGAATCTGATACATCCTCAGGGTTTATCTCCAGCTACTCATGTAAACTTGTCAGATCTCACGACGAATCAAGTGAATGTTGCTGAGGAACGCTAATTTCATTGCATATTACATAAGGAAAGATAGTATTGTTGTGCTGCCGCAAAGTTGCAGTAGTATTACATAAGTGTGTCTGTTCTTTTGTTGAAAACTGTATAGAAATATATTTTGGTCTGTATAGTGGCTATGCTTTTCTTTCATGTTGTAATTTACCCAGATCAACAGTTCCATTACAGTGTTGTGCATTAATGAAAACGATGCCTGTAAATATTTGATAATTTCATTAATGGTTTGGCATTTCAGTTTCGTTTGTTTTGCAATGAGCGCATTTTTATTAGAAATGAAATGCCTGTAAACTGTAAATATACTGCTAGGTCTGGGCTCGCTTTTGTGTTATACAACTTTATTTACTGTGAAATATTGTAAATGCACTGGTCAGCCTACAAAGTTTACTGTAAAAAAAAAATCTACTTATACGGTTATTGTAAATCCTGAAATATTTGTGGCCATAATAAAAAACATTTTTAGTGTATTTACACATAGGCTAATGTAACACGATAGGTTATCACAGGGTTTGAAAGAAAGAAAAATACACACAATACTGTTTAAAGCTTGATGTGTTCCCCGGCATAAGAAGACACAAATCCAGATGTGAAACAAAACAACATAGATTTTATTACTCAAGACTCTTTGCTGCCTTTCTTTCTACTCTGTTCTTGCTCATGTCCTGTTGGAGCCGCCTGAAAGCCCCCCCCCCCCCCCCCCCCGGAACACAGTAACACACAACAATATGTTCCGCACATATTGCTACAAATACTGCATACAAAATAATATGAAAATCAATCAATCAAAACTGTCTTTAATGCAAGAACTACACAACAACTTCAGAGACATTTAAAGTGCTGTATGCAGTGTATAGGCCTACTAGTGCAATATTAACTCCAAAACAGAACTGAATGCAATTTCTGATATCATAGTAAATTAACAGAAATACTACTAGAAAGTATTTACCAAAGTTGAAACAGTTCTTTTTTATTTTTTTATAGCATCTTGAAACTAAACATTCTATTTTTTTAAAATTTACAACAGAGAGGGTCACAGAAAAGCTATGTGGAATGTTTTTTGAAATAGCCACCCACACAGTTAGAAATTGGATTTTACAGAATTACACTATACCATAGTGTCACAAGGCTGGCTGAGTGGTGACACGTCAGACCCGGAAGAAACACACAGACAGATGGTGGTGATGAGAAGCTGAGTGCAAATGGTAGCACTCAGCGTTTATTAACAAAGTAAAAGGTTTAAACAGAACACAAAACAGGACACGGCACTTCACGCCAAAATAAAGAGACAAACAAAACAAACACGGTGAGTGAAACACTTATATTTACGTTCTTACTTTCGTTTTACTATTTAGTTTCTCCTTCTCCACACTCGTTCTCCACTCACCGAACACCCAACCCTGAGTGAATGAAACGTGCATCTATTTATACTGTTGTGCTGGGATTCAATTACTAATTAATTATTCACTTGAATCCCAGCACATGAATTAATTATGTGCAACCTCGTGCGCGCATATTACTTACTTTAAATGCACGTGCAGTGATGTGCAATCCTGTGCCTAAATACAATTATACAATTTAAATACCACGTGAAACACAGACCGTTTATATCCCGTGTACCAATCTCTATACACCAACATTAACACACGCAACATACAACACAGAAATGCACACAGGGGCGGAGCACATTGCCACACATAGCAAAACATGAAAATGAATACATTTACAGTAGCTTTTATTTATTATTTAGAAGATAGTCTAAATTGTACCAAATACAAAGCTACTGTACTGTAAACCAATCTGAAAAAACAATTTCAAATCCAGTTTTTTTTTTTTTAAAGGGGAATATCACTTGTGCTGGTAGTGCGGCTTTCCTTAACTGCATCCAATATCCCTGAGAGACCAGCCTGAAATGATCATTTCTTTTTTTTCCTAGTTCATGGAGAACAGGCATAAGCCAGTTTGCATGCTTTGGCTTTATTGTGGCTGTTTTCAGATCCACATCAATATCGGTAATGTCGGCTACTTACGCCCTCTAGTGGTCAGATGAATTCCGTATGAGTCAGCCATTGGAAGCATTTATATATTGGAAGCATTTATATATGCGCCAAAAATGTTTGCAATTTTTTTTGCTATGTGAAAATCACATAATAAACAGCTTGCAAATATTTCTGGATTTACAGTATATAAAATTGCCATTTGAAAAAGAATGCTAGTTATTTCACGTTTCTGCCATTTCGTATTGGCATTTTTTAAACGTCGATTGTTGTATGGCTTTTTTAATGACCGCAAATAATAAGGCACTATGGCCAATTATAATTTTGAAGTGATCAGTGGCATGAGTAGCAAGTGGATTGTCATCTTGTAATAATAAATAATAATAAAAAAAATACATCACTTATCATGGGTATCATATTTTAAGTTAGCAGAGCTAAAAATCTGCATTCAAGACCATCAAATGCCCACAGCAAATACAGGCTTCTGGAATGCAATCTTTTAAATCGCAATCTTTTAAATGTAAAAAAAAATGTGTACATTGCATCACGTTTTCTACAGTATAACTCACATACTTTCAATGTCTGTGCACCACAAAATCTACTTATGCCAAACGACACCAGTAGGGCCCAATTAAATTGGCATTTCTTCTATACCTTTCACAAATATGTTTCACAAGGGATCCCTTAAAACTGAAATCATAATTTAAAACATCATTTTCAAAACTGTACTAACATATTGAAAGGATTGCCCAAATACATATATTTTTTAATCAACACAAATAGAACCGCTCCAGGATTCTGATAGATATGTGTTACAGGCACAACAATTCTCTCTCACCTTCCTTCCTGCTAGTATTTGCGACCTACTGTGGAACAGCATTCGAAGAGTGTGAAGAGTGACCTGGGGAATAAGGAGGTAGTAAATAATTTATGAAGGAAAGAGACAGTCCCTTAATACCTTTTAGGTCAATAACAAAATACTCTAGTCTGTTCAGCCAGTCAGTACCGTCCTGTTTAAACCCATCCTTTGGATACAGTGTGTACCCATAAGCTCTATTGATCTGTACTCAACATTATGCTACAGTATGAGGAAACCACTGATTGTGCTTTCATTTAGGTGCAATTTGCTTCTGTGAGCAGGTTAGTCTGTTTTTAAAATGAGAAAAACATTGTAATAATTTACTGTACAAGTACTATGCTTTCGTTCTGCATATTTATACAAATATAAATGGAACGGTGCTGTTTTATTGAGTCAGAGTAACATGTATATTGTCGGCTATATAAACTGGCCTGCTTATTCAGATCCATCCGAGTGACATTGCCACATTGGAACAGGATAATGGCGGGCCACATGCTGGTCTCCTTTTATCCTGATTTAAACCTCATTGAGATAATCTCACATGGATTTAAGTGGAGACAACTTCAAAACCAAGCAATGCTTTTTTTTTTGCTAGTATGTTATAGCACTATGTTAAAATGGAAACAATAAAATATCCGACATGTTGAGTACTTTCCGAGGTTATTTCTCTCCATCTGTTTGGGTAATCCATTCAGAACGCTTAAATAAAGCAGTACATGTGATGCTATTAATGCACTTGTCTTTTATAGACCCATGTGTTCCCAGTGGTCTCTCAGAGTAAAATAACAAACTAAACGAAAGGTTCAATCTGGGTGTGTGGTATTTGGTCTCTTTTAAAAGTAAACCAGTATACCTTAACGCTCCTTCCATGGACATTTAAAAGCAGAATGTATATATTGGATGCACTTGCACACATCACAGGTTAGCTAACTGCCAACATTTCAACATCCTGGAGCACACTTCAATAGGTTATCAACAGCCTAGCAATTAGTGAACCCACAGTATCTGGTTTGTGTCCTGCATCAAGGATTTAGTAAGTCTAACAAGAGGAGACGTCAGAATGATATTATAATGTAATATAAGTAAACCCATTTAAAAGAGGAACAGGAATGTTAGGTTATAGTCATACTGTATATGTGCTGAAAATTGACAATATTTGGCATTTTGTAATATATGCTGCCTTAAAAGTTTCAATGACAGGTAGTATATTTTCTTTTCGTCCTGCAGATATTAATGGTCGGCTTATTATTTATTTTTTCAGCTTCTTACAATTTAACATTCTTTTTGAATTAATTGCATCATGTGCATACTGGACGTGCACTGATCAAGTCACTTCCTCCATCAAAGCCATTTTGAAAGACAGATTTCTGCCAGCCTTACAATCGTAACTGGGGCTGTCAGAGCCCCAAGATTTTTTTTGTTAGTTATTTCCGACATTGATTTATTTCAGAACCTCATTCATGTGACCACTGTATTGTGTTGTACAGAAATCACATGATTTTCACATGAACTAACTCACCAATCCCCCCCCCCCCACCACACACACACACACACACACACATACATACAAGTAGGACTTGCATAAAAAACTGGTTGCAGCCTTTTTTGTTTTTGTTTATTGTGAAACTTGCAAATTCTGAAAATGTACCCAACCCAAATGGAAACAAGGCTTGCTTTAGTGGTATAATGGTCATTTTCCAAACGTGTAGTCTTTAGTTCAGAAAAATTGATTTGACTCCTAGATAGCAAGGCAAATGTGGGTGTTATTGGCAGACCCCCATGTTAAGGTGCACAGAGGGCCAGAGCAAGGGTCATGTTATGCTATTTTACAACAGTCAGAATTATTTTGTATATTGATTTGCTTTGGTGAGTTAAGAACTCATCTTTTTATATAAACGTCATGTCAAAATGGTGCTTGACACTTTTAAATAAGCAAATCTGTTCAACTGCTGTGAACAATACCTAAACACTATCCATAAGAAATACGGCTAATATTAGTAATCACATTGACCGTTTATTTAAATACAAAAGAAATACATTGGTTGACATTATGTTTAACTGCCTATGTAATGCACCAAGCTGAAAGGAAATAATTCAGTGTTTTTTAAATTTTTATATCTGACCATGAATGTGTATATGGTGCGAGTTGAAGATCAAAGCTGAATAAAACATTCAAAAGTAAGTGGGTGTCTTTCTTTTCAAGTATCTTTACATCTGCATTCAAGGCAGATATAGTTTTGCCACTGCAGAAATGAATGACCTATTAAATAGTGTCGCTTTTAGACAAAACTAAAATAGTTATTAAGATAAAAATAAGTGCTTTCATGAAAAATTAAAACAAAACTTTAAGTTCATATGTACATGTAAGTGGAAGTTCAATACATTTTGGTAGTAATCACTGGTTTCTTTTGATGATAGGACAAAGCAAAAACTAGAAACACTTCCAATAGTTAGCCAACACTGCTTCATTAATCGGGCAGCAGTGTGGAGTAGTGGTTAGGGCTCTGGACTCTTGACTGGAGGGTTGTGGGTTCAATCCCCAGTGGGGGACACTGCTGCTGTACCCTTGAGCAAGGTACTTTACCTAGATTGCTCCAGTAAAAACCTGTATAGGTTGTATAGATGGGTAATTGTATGTAAAAATAATGTGATATCTGTATAATGTGAAATAATGTATAATGTGACATCTTGTAACAATTGTAAGTCGCCCTGGATAAGGGCGTCTGCTAAGAAATAAATAATAATAATAATACTCTGTCCCTGGGAAGTATTTGCCCCCTGTCTGATTCTCTACATTTTTGCACATTTTTCACATTGTATTTGGTCAGATTTTTTTGTGGTGCTTTTTTCATTTGTTTGGTGTGCAAGGTAATCAAACATGCAATCTTCAGGTGTGAAAAAGTTATTGCCCCCCCCCCCCCCAGTTAACTCAACCCAGTTAAAGGGATAATTAGGGTCAGCTGTTTGAGTACTTTGGTTAACAACCAGGCCTGATTTGGGCCAGCCCTACCCAATTTAAATCTGACTAACTTTGGCCCTTACCATCAGAGTGAAGTTGTCAGCACACAGGTTCTAGAGGCACATCATGCCACGAACAAAAGAAATTCCTGAAGACCTCCGGAAAAAGATGGTTGATGCCTATCAGTCTGGAAAGGGTTACAAAGTCATTTCTAAGGCTCTGGGGCTCCACCGAACCATAGTCAGAGCCATATTGTCCAAATGGAGAAAGTTTGGGACAGTAGTGAATCTTCCCAGGAGTGGCTGTCCTGCCAAGATCTCTCCAAGAGCAAGGCGTAAAATCATCTAGGAAGTCACAAAGAACCCTAGAACAACATCCAGGGATCTGCAGGCCTCTCTCGCCTCGGCTACGGTCAGTGTTTATGACTCCACCATCAGAAAGACAATGGGCAAAAATGGGATTCATGGCAGAGTAGCAAAGTGGAAACCATTGCTTACTAAGAAGAACATGAATGCTCGTCTCAAGTTTGCCAAAAACAACCTGGATGATCCTCAAGAGTCCTGGAACAATGTTCTATGGACAGTCAAAAGTGGAATTTTTTGGCCGACATGTGCCCTGTTATGTCTGGCAAAAACCAAACACTGCATTCCACAGTAAGAACCTCATACCAACGGTCAAGCATGGTGGTGGTAGTGTCATGGTTTGGGGATGCTTTGCTGCATCAGGACCTGGACGCCTTGCCATCACTGAAGAAACCATGAATTCTGCTCTGTATCAGAGAATTCTACAGGAGAATGTCAGGCCATCCGTCCGTGAGCTGAAGCTGAAGCGCAGCTGGGTCATGCAGCAAGACAATGAACATCACAGCAAGCAAGTCTACATCACAATGGTTGAAGAATAAGAAATGTAAAGTTTTGGAATGGCCTAGTCAAAGCCCAGACCTAAACCCCATTGAGATGTTGTGACAGGACCTGAAACGAGCAGTTCATGCTCGAAAATCCACAAATGTCACTGAGTTGAAGCAGTTCTGCATGGAGGAGTGGGCCAAAATTCCTCCACGGCACTGTGAGAGACTAATCAATAACTACAGGAAGCGTTTGGTTGCAGTTATTGCTGCTAAAGGTGGCATAACATTTTTTGAGTCTAAGGGGGCGATTACTTTTTCACACGGGGGCATTGGGTGTTGCATAACTTTCTTTTAATAAATAAATGAAATATGTATCAAATTTTTGTGTTATTTGTTCACTCAGGGTCCCTTTATCTAATATTAGGTTTAGGTTGAAGATCTGATAACACTCAGTGTCAAAAATATGCAAAAATGCAGAAAATCAGACAAGGGGCAAATACTTTTTTCACGGCACTGTATTTCTGCAATGACAATGAGCTTGTTCTTAGCTAGGGAGCTCTCTCCCACCTCCTCCTTATATGTGGTCAAGACTAATTGGCAATTAAATAACCAATTCGACTTGACCATATTTCACATGTTTTTTAATGTTATACTCCAATCAGGTCAGACCAACCTGTTTAGCAACATCCTCAAATGACTGGCTTGTCAATACCTGCTTAAAACACAAATATACAATAATATTTACAATTACACAACCGAAATATACAAATTTACATGTGCAGGGAATCTGCTCTATCACAGTCACATAAACCATTTTAGTTGAGTACAACTCCTATATATTCTTTGTGGATTTCTACTTTATATATAACTATCTTCTATAGTTGACTGAAAACAGCAGGAAGCCCCAATTCAAGTTTTCCACTTGTTCTTAA
The DNA here is from genome assembly GCF_902713425.1 of Acipenser ruthenus. Classification (NCBI taxonomy): domain Eukaryota; kingdom Metazoa; phylum Chordata; class Actinopteri; order Acipenseriformes; family Acipenseridae; genus Acipenser; species Acipenser ruthenus. The sequence continues at coordinate 87,813,844 of NC_081190.1, read as the reverse complement.
AATTGCAAGTACTGACGTATAATTGTATCCTTGTTAAAATAAAAAATAAAAAATCATACACTATGTACAGAACTTGGCTTGACTCTAGTTCACATGAAAGAACTAAAACAATTTAGATCAAAGAGATCAATCAGAAAGACATTACGGAAAGTCATTTCCCAAGTTATATCAATTTAATTCTGAGACGGCAATCAAGCCTTAGCACATATGCTCCAGGTGAAGCTACTGCAGTAACAACCTAATTTGAGATTTTTTTGCTGAGAAGCTGAAATAGACTGCTCGTAAAAAGGTCATCATTGAGGCTGTATTAATGCACAGGAAAGTACTTTCATGTAGTAGCTGTCTAACCTATACAATATATTGAGAGCACTCATTTATCTAGTACTGCTATATAAAAAACCAATACAAATAATCTACAAATAAAATTAAAAACATGAAAAGGGGAAGTGTCACATAGTCATGTAATATATGATTATAGACCATATAAGTAGTTTTACATGGTATATATATATATATATATATATATATATATATATATATATATATATATATATTCTGTGTCACTTACGTCTGCCAATGTTTAACACACGTTACCTTTTGAAAATTCAGGGTCTATTCAATTGATCTAAAAAGGTAAAAACAAAAAAGTTGATCATCCTGAAAATGGTATAGAATACAAAATGGCAATAAATAGTTTTTTGAAAATTGAATAAGATGCTGCGAGGTGTTAGTGTAAAGTATATAGAGAATAATGCATGGGGTAGTGTGTGATATGATAATGTAATGCCCATCCAAGGGGTCGGATGCTACATAAATGTATGTTTATCTAAGCATCCCAAAACTCCTGCCAGAGTTCTAAAGTTCTCTTTGCTTATTGTGGAATTCTTTTCAATTTGACAGCTCCCGCTGGGGTCGCACTATGTTGCTGGTGTTAATGAGGGTGTGTTTCCCATAATAACTGGCCGGTTAATACGGGAAATATCAACTGGATCAGCCCATTGGAAAGATTGATTTACATACTGGATATAGAATAACTTCTTATGTTCTCAAGATATATGGAGGGCGGATGTACAGACAGAGAGATACCACACGATAACACCACAATAGAATACACTCAATAACTTGTTCTAAATATTGTTAATAACAAGTTTCATCACAATTAGATTTTCTAGATATATGTATGAAAAAATGTATGACATATGTACTTTTCCAATTTCATCCCAGTGGGTACCGTTTTCAGAATTCAGTACACTACTTTACAGGCTTAAGATTTCACACAATCCTGACCCTTGCCTTTCTTTATATGGAACTTCCTACTGCTCGGGTCCATGGTGCTGGGGAGAGGACTGTGCAGGCCTGGAGATTGCAGACTCCATTAGATCTTTGATTAATCCTTCTTCAGTTTTATATGACTGATATTAGTTAGGAAGGTCCTTTGTGGGGCGTGGTTTTTGTGGAGGGTGGTTTAGGTGTGGGGAGGTGGGGTGAAAATGTAAAACTTGGGGAATTATTGTATCGTATTTAAAATGATATGTTTTTGTATTCTCCCTTATAAACATCTGATCACAAAAAAAAAATTTAACACAATTCTTTAACCCTTTGCGGTCCATTTATTAATCGCGCGTCAGGCACGCCAGGTCTAATTAATTTTCACACGCGCAGTTAATTTTATACGCGCTGTTTAAAAGTATTTTTTTTCACAGTCAAACGGGTTTAAATGGCCCTGCATATCAACAAAGCACACACTAGGCATCTCCAGCCCCGCCCCAGCCTTTTGTTTGCTATAGCGTTCAGCTGTGTAAGAAATAAATAATAATAATAATAATAGTCGTAAATACCGATCGATCATCTCCAGATCACTCGTTTTATCACCAAACTCCTCAATAATGCGATCCAAGTCATTATTTTATTACTATAACATCTGAAAAAAGCTCTGCAAATGTCCATGATAGTCTCAGTGCGCTGACGCACTTAGCCAGCTTGTTTACTATGGACGCCCATTATCTGATACCTGATACCATGTATGACTATTCATGAAATACGCCTTTTTTTTTTTTTTTTTTTTTTTTTTCCCGACTTGTCTCGGCTCCTGTCGCTACCACTCGGCAATTGAATGGTTTTCTCGGCTTTTTCCGGAGAAAAAACGACTAAACACCCGTTTATTGCGTTGCTATAATGATGTCGGACCTAGTCCGACAAAGGACCTGTGAGGAATAATTGCAATGTCGGACCCAGTCCGACAATGGACCGCAAAGGGTTAATTGCTTAACACTAGAATGACCAAGGCGGTCATTTTGACCGTTTTTAGAATTTAAATTTAAATTGCGGTGTGGGTGTTTAAGATACGGAGCTAGCTGTGCTTTCCTGACTTTTCCTAAATATATGTACTAATTACCCTGACAAATAAAGAATCACGTAGCTGCAACAATTAGGGAGATAAAATACCCTCATACCTATTCTGACCAGGAGCTGTCAAATTGACCCACACATATAAAACATATTATAACAATGAAATGTTGCGGTATTATTTGTATTTATCAGTCAGGACTTGCCACCATGTATTGAAGTTTGAGTAAATCAGTCTGCATTCCTCAAGTGAGCGGTCTTCTGATATTTCTATTGTTTCAATAAGCCTCCTGAAAGCCAATCAATCAGTCTTGACAGCTCACAGCGCCCGGCTGTCTGTCTGTGTGATAGTCTATCATCTATATTTTAGATGTACTCTGGTTACTATCACTTGTTTTTCTAAGAAATTCATTGTTACCCCAATACACATTGAAAATGGACTGCGGAAGACGCATGACAGCCAAGCAGTGTTTGGAATCACTGCAAAGTTTACCAAACAACGATTCTGATGAAGCAGAGATGGGCAATGACAAATCTGGATCTGAAGCAGACTGGGTTTGCGAAGATGAATCTTCCAGCAGCAGTGACAGTGAGGCGGATCAGTCCCTTCACCTGATTCCTGGTCAATGCCTTTGGAGGAATTAGAAGCTTTCATTGCTCTAGTATATGCCCGTGAAGCATTTGGTGCCAGAAGCCTGTCACTGTACAGTTCGTGGTCCAGTAAGTAGGGAGTTGCTTTTTTTCCAGAGACAATGCCACAGAATTGCTTTTGTGAAATTTTGCGATTTCTACATTTTGATCTGAAATAAACCAGAAGCGGCTGACTTCAAAATGATACATTTGCCCTGGCATCTAAAATTTGGACACACTTCATTGACAAAACATTCTCTGCTACAGACCGGGACAGAATATTACAGTGGACGAGCAGCCAGCCGCAAGAGACAACGATGCCATATTGCAAAATGTAATGTCAACAAGGCTGTTGATAGCTGTGCCAAATGCGCAGACAGTATGCGGTAAGTGCACTGCATATTTTGAAAAGCACAGTTCAAATGTTTATTTATTCATGTCATTTCGATTATAGTATGTCTGTGTATAAACACATAGCTTCAGTTGTGTATATGCGCTTTGTTATGTAAACCCACTTAATTTAAATTGTTTTGATACTTATTTACATCATTTCAGTTGAGCAGCTTTGTATGTACATGATATACCTGTATATACACACATTTATTTTCAAATATGTTTATTTAATTTTTTACCGTTTTCTGAGGTTGCATTTTATGTAATATGTCTTTATATACAGTGGAACATCGCATATCCGACCGTCACATATCCGCCCTGATTAATTAACCGGCTCACTAAATAAATAAATAAATAAATAAATAAATAAATAAATAAATAAATAAATAAATAAATATTAAAAGTAGGCTACGAGAGTAATGGGACTGGCCGCTTCCGTGATGGAAACAGAAAGAAAGCGTTCTAGCAATCAGCCTTTTGGCGCGTTCCCCTTTAAGAGAGACGGGCTGTGTGTGTGTGTGTGTCAGACGGCTTACCGGCCGTTTGTTTAAAATAGCCGAATCAATATTAAAACCGAGCTGCTTATCGGCTGTTGGCAACATCAAGAAAGAGCGCAAAATACCATGACAGAGATATTAAGAAAGCAGAACCAGGGAGGCAGGGACTTCTAGAGTTAAGAAAGAAACCAACGGTTACTGTTCATTTATTGTTTGTTTTGTATTTTAAAAAAAAAAAAGCTTTGCGTTGAGATGCCTTATAGCAAACCACATATCAACACTGTGTATTTGTAGCCTAATTAATCTTGTTTACGTTTGCTTACTTTTAAAGCAAAAAATGTCCCAGTGTTTAAAGCAGCTTGCGTGTTGTTTTTGTTCAGTAACTTATTTCTGGATGTGTAAATGCTTTGTCTATAGATGTTCATATATCCGCCTATAACCCAGTCCACAGGGGGTTGGATATGCAACGTTGTACTGTAAACACATTTCTGTTCATATGTCCGTTTTATTTACAATGTTTCAGTTGTGTAGATGCTTTATATGACGTTCCTGAATAAAACTATGACTTATATTCAATTGTTTGTCCTTTCATTATAATATTTATTTTGTTTTTAAAACGCCAGTCAAATTGACCCAAACCAGCAGATAAAGTGGGTGCTGGTGCTGGGACAAATATTGAAATATTCAAATGAATATTGCTTTAGATATATTCAAAGTCAAAAATCCATGTTACACAGCTGCACTAGTTGATAGAAATATGTATCAATGTGTTTTGCCTTACATCAATTTACCACCTTGCTTGAACAGGAACAGCGGGTAAACAGTGTTCAGCACCACAGACAGCACAGCAACACTGCAACATTACAAACAGCAACTCAAAAACAAAAGCAACAACTCAGGGCAGATACACAAGACAAGCGGACCTGATTGAATCCCCCTCCCCAAGTCCTAAAGATCAAGCTCAGAGTTCTAAGGTAGGCTGGCACAGTGCCAATTAGGGGAAAGGCCTCACTGGCCCCACAGTGCTGCAGCAAGTGCATGACCGACTCGCTACATTATATAAAAAAAAAAAAAACCCAGAGGATCAATACAGCTGCTCTTGACCCCCCATTTAAAAAGTTTCTGGTGCAATAAACAGTCCAGATTAGGATGCACACTGAACCCAAACTGTCAAATAGTGATTTTTCCTGGCAAAATCACAGGTGCTGCTTTAGATTTGAGAAGTGAGTCAGAATCGACGGATACAAATGTAGATACACCACTCCAAAATGCCTCACATTTTCAAACACTCACACTTGCAAGGGAAATGTGTATAGCGATCAATGTTTTTTTTTTTTTTTTGATGTGATCCTATTTTCTGTTTTGTGGAATGTAAGAACAACCAAGAACCAAAACAAAGATTTTTTTGGTACAATGCTCCATTTTCCACATTTATTTTATTTTTACTGGTTATTTAAGTTATATTTGACAGCTTTCACTTGCTTGTTCAGCAAAAAAAAAAAAAAAAAAGGCATAAGCGAAGTGAAAATGTGTCTCTGCTGCTTTGTTCATTGTGAAGAAACAAGAACAAAGGCAGGGATTTCAAAACAAAATAAAAATGTATACTTTATGTGTACTGTTTTTGCGTGAATTACAAAACCTTTGCGTTGTAGTTAATTAATTGGGTTTAATTCAGTGCCTTTGATTACATTTTGCAAATGAACAAATATTCAAATAATTGTCTGAATTTGGAACTTATATTCGAACATGAACATACCATGTTTGTTCCAGCACTAGTGGGTACTGTAACAGAGCTTGAAAAGGTACTGTTACATTTAAAATCTGTTGTGGATCTGAAGAAAAAAACATGAATTTTATCTCACCGTGAAATTTGTATTTCTGACTGTGGAAATCAGCAGGCAATATAATGGAGTGTGTATTGCAGCAGAAAATCTGCAGTAAATAAAATACATTATTCCCTAAAGTACAACTTTAGATAAATGGCAGTGAATGATTTTTATCAAGCATGACTTATTGAAAACAAAAGACATATTCCAGTGTATCCAGGTGGAGTTTCTTTTGTATAATTTAAACTTTTTGTAATAGGTCAAATTTAGAACATTGAGAAGTTAATGGTCGACACAGTTTGTACAAAATGAATCATGGTGTGTGACAAATAATCCAAATGATTTGAATTTACAAATGCCACTTGAGTGCACTATTATATTTCCGATACAAAATAATAATTTAATTTTATAACAATTTACAAAATTACTATTGTTTTTAAGAGAATGTCCATCACAGATTTAAACATAATTAAGAAATCTCTAGGTCCCTGATTAAATCAGTATTTTATGGTAGTTAACTAGGTGGCTACATGCTTTTCACCTTTGGAGGCCAGGTAATAAGAAAATGTGCAAAACTATAGCTTGTTAAGTCTGTGATAAGGTGCCTTCACCTGAGTTCAAGAGCTGTTCTTCAGTTCTAGTTGACTGCCTGTGATGGGGTGCAGCCTATTTTGTGGTGGTTTTGTGTTTTTTGTATTGTTTAGAGTGGATATGAGTGAGTTTGGGGTGTGGTTCAGTGAATTTGTGTGAGGAATGTGTGGGCTAATGAGGTGCGAATTGCCCAATTAGCCCAGGCATCTCTATAAAAGGGAGTGGTTGGGTATGTTAGTTGGTGAGTGTTTGTGACTGTGAGAAGACGTGTGTGAGAGAATGAGTGGTTTTCTTGATATAGTTTGTTTAAAGCCTGTTTTTGTGTTTGTCTTTTTGGTTGGCCAACGTGCCTTTTTATTTGTGTTTTGTCAATTAAAATATTTTGGTTTCACTGCATTTTCTGTCTCTGAGTCTTCCCTCTGCTGCTATCCTGCCACACTGCCATAGATATATGTTACATAGACTAGATCATAGAAAGAAGAGCCAATACCATCTAATATTCTGCCCCTTTGGATCAGGTTTCCTTTTGTTTTTTGGTAATACACTGCTGTGCACTAATACAAAGATGCACAAGATCTTGCCTGTATAACATATGTGTGACAGGCAATTAGAACTGAGTAATTTGCCATAAGAACCACTTAGAATGATGCACACATCATGCAAAGGGGGGAAAAATCTAAGAAAATTTAATTTGAAGCTACTTACTCTAATGTATATAAGTGCTCCCCCTTTGTGAGGCTGCCCTTTATACTGCAGAACCACTTATAAAGCTGCATGGTTGTGGCATTTCCCATTTCTTCCATAATGCTATTCCACTAGCACTGTTATTCTTGTTAACAGGCAGAGCACAAATAGCACTGTCCTTGTAACTACGGCTCCCGGCTATATCCTTATAAACCAGGCATATAACCAGGCATAGCAAGGTTTTAATAAGTTCAAATTCTTAATCATCCAGTTCTATGACATTCAGATGCAGTTTCTGACAGTTTCATGCTCCATTCTGAAAGGTTAGCTCATTCTTGTTTATCAGCATAGTTTATAGAACATATGTTATTATATTCTCTCCCTAGGGCAAGTAAAATGTTATCTCATTCCCCATGCACTAAATTTCCAGTCAATATAAAAGCGGTGGGGGTCTATTGTGCCTGAAAAACACAAGCCAAGTTAGTAGAAACAATTGGGGCAACCTTGACCCCCACCTATTTTATAGTTGTGCCTGTTTGCTTAGTGCTGGCCTAGGTTGCCCCAGTTGTTTCTTCTAACTTAACTTGTGTTTTTGATACAAGTTAGAAGAAACAATTGGGGCAACCTTGGCCCCCATCGGTTTTACAGTTGTGCCTATTTGCTTTGTGCTGGGCAAGGTTGCCCCAATGGTTTCTTGAAACTTGGCTTGTGTTTTTGATATCTCCACTTTAAATGGCTTGGTACCTTTGATAACTTAGTGTTACACATTTCCAATGTATTTTTGTTTCAGATATCACTTCTTTTCTCACTTATAACATACACACACACACACATATTACAGGAAGAGCAAAATTGTTCAACCTATATTGAGGCAATGTATTGCTGTTTGAATAGGGTAAATGTAAATAGTAGCCTAGTCTGTTGAAAGGGTTAAGATGTTGGATCTGTGTAGCATAGCTGTTATGTAGTTGGAGTGAAAGTATGACTAGTTAGGGTTCAAATCCTGTCTTTATATATCTATATATATATATATAGTAACACAGCAGGGAGGGGGGTTAAAATCCTCCCTGCAGAAGACATGTGCGTATGCACATTTAGTTTAATTGTTTTATTGTTCAATTATCCCCTGCATCTGGTAGTTATTGTAAATTAGAACCAGGTGCAGGGTATCTAAGGAGTGCAGTCAGTTTGCACAGGGCTGTTGTGTGAAAAAAAAAAAAAAAGGTAGTGTGACACCTTGTGCGTGAGTGTAAACCTGTGTGTGTTTTGTTTGTTTATTTTGTTTGGCAGGTAAACTGCTTAGCCATCCAGCGAGTGAATCAGGGACCTGCTTGTTTAATCAGTGCTCCTAAAAGGAGCTAAGTGTTTATTTTGTAGTTTATTTTGTTTGTTTATTAAAATAGTGCGTCAGCGCGTTAAAAAAAATCAATTTCTTGTGTCTGGGTCAGTAAAGGGGCAATGAACCACAGTGAGTGCCGGCCGATTTACTATATATATACTTTACTCCAGTAAAATGTGTTAGTTACACATAAATAAAATACATTTTTTTTTTTTTTTTAAGTTTGCAATATAAACCCTGTTTGGGAGTTGAACCCAAGGCATGCTTTCAAGCCAGCTTGCAATGCAGACGCACTAGCTTTCATGCCATAAAGTTCATCCTTCCATTTCACAACATTTGCAAGTAGTATAGCAGTAAAGTTAGTTTTTAACAAGTAACAAGACAAACAAGATTTTGTAAATAATGATTGTGTGAAAGCTTTCATCTGATTTTGCAAACTATCATAATAAGCTTGATCTGTTCATTTAGTATATGGTAATGTTTTTATGTTTACGAAGTAGTACTCAGGGAGATGGTGTTGAATTCTCAAAATGTTTGTTTTATTTGAACCTACAGAGAATTCCTGTTGGGCCGGAATTCACAGCACCAAAATGATAACCCTACGTTTTAGTCTTGGCACTTTCACTGCATATTCTCTCTGGTCACAACTCACACACTCACTCAGTCGCACCCAAAGTTTCTCATTCAAGCTCAGCACTGGACTGTCTCCAGTCCCCAGGCTCATGCATCCCCTTATATACCCTCTAATTGTTTCCCGCTGCTCTCCGGCTCATCAACCAGTCATATCCATGCTCTGCAACCCCCAAAAACAACAACACTTTCCCCCCACTCCCCCTTTCCCATGCTAAGTAACAGCATGACCCGTTCCCCTTACAATATATGTAACATATAAAAGACGAGACAAACTGAACAGACAGCAAGTCCTGCAACAAAGCAATTGTCCGGATTGTTACAATATATTTTTTTAATTTGAAAGTAAAAATATATGAAAGCATGATGACCTTTATGTACAAAAATCTTCACTGATATACAAATGAACAAGAACTGTTGAGTATTTATTTTTGTTTCATACAGTATTAAATGGTAGTGTTTATATGATAGTGAAAAAGCAATAAATATCAAGATAGATAAATAAAGAAATGTCTATGTATTGATTTATGTATTCATTTATTTCAATATTTATTATGTTTTACTTTTACAAAATATATAGGCTATCTTCAGCTTAGCTAATTCTCCCAAACATATGTGCTAATAGGGACCACAATGAGCATTACACTGACAGGAAACCATTTGCAACCTGTACATTTGTGCATATTCCTACAGTGTTTCTTAAAATAGTGTTGACCCCTGTTGACCTGAAGAGTCTCTGCAATCTCGGCTGCCTTTTACATAACAGTTCAGAAGCAGTTATATTTTTTTAGCGGTAGTTGGAACTGAAAGCCATTTTCTTGTGGCAAGTGTATTACCACTAAGCCTAAACTACAGTTTGACATGCTGACTGCAAAGATGCTCTACCCTGTGCCTCGATATTATTTATATTATTCCTGCTTTAAATATCTGCAATTTTGCCCTTTGTAACCTTGATTAATTGCTCCTACCATCTGCTGATCCAGAACTTTACATAAGGTTTGAGACAGTAGCAACTAAATAATGTAAGGGCTTCATTCTTTTCAACAACCCTAATTTGTAAAACCTAAACACCACATCTCACACTTCCTTTTATCTGGGGTAGAGCCAACTGCCTCTTGTCTATCAGTTGCACTGAACGGTCAATTTTCACTTTTTAATAACATTTTGTTTTATCCCATAAAACCATTTCAGTTGGAACACTAACTGAACGTAGCATTTATTTGAGACTAAGCTGGCTGAGTTCCCCTCATTAGTTTCTGTCAGCTACAGTTGAGTGACTGTGGATTTCAAAACTAGTCTCACCTGTGCATCTTGTTTCCTAGCCCTGCAATCCCCACTTCTGTGGATGAAACACTGTAAAACATACACCAAAGCTGCTCAATGAGCCTGTGACTCAGTCATAGCCTGCCACCGTGGGCACAAAAACATTGTGCTCACAGATCTCAGCATCATTTTTCCTTCAAGCCTGCTGCAATCATGGACGCAGTGACCTTGAAGGTTAATGGGTTACATTGCTATTTCAGGGAATCAGGGTTATGATAATAACCTAACGTTCCCTTTCAAGTACAAAATGTAACCATTACCTTATGGGTGAGTGTACCAAAGCCATCACAAGGCAATATTGCAGAACGACTGGAATGCTAAGCCGAGAGGCTGCCTTGTGCGTTACCATACGGAACCCCAGTAACAAGTAGCTCGGGCAAAAAAATTGAGGGAGAAACTCACCTCTGTGCTTGTGCTGTAAGGGTTGACTGGGAAGCCACCCTTAACACTCTAGTTCTGAAACCAGGGTTTTGAGGATCCACGACATTCAGCCTGTAGAACCTAGTGAACGTATGGGGAGTAGCCCATACTGTCGCATTGCATATGTCGTTGACAGGTGCACCCTGGAATAAAGCCCATGAAGTCGAATGGGCAGTGAGCTTTTCTGGAGCGAGCAAGTTAGCCAGCTCATAGGCAGTCCTGACCGTGTCTGCTATCCACTTGGACAGTTGCTGCTTAGACAGGGCTTGCCCATGAGACTTCGCCCCATTGTAGACAAAACATTTTTCAGACTGCCTCCAACTTTTCGTCCTGTCAACGTAGTATCCAGGGCCTGCACTGGGCAGAGCGTATGGAGTTGCCGCTCTCTATCACACTGGAAAGGAGGTGGATGGAAAGCCTCCAATTCCACAGACTGGTTGATATGGAATGCCGAGATCGTCTTCGGCAAGAAGGCAGGATTGGTACGGAGCGTAACCTTTGTCCTGGCTTCTTTAAAAGTAAGCAGGTTTTCGCTATCGAGAATGCCTGCATCTCACTCACCCGCTTTGCGGAGGTGATAGCAAGCAAGAACACTGCTTTGAGTGATTAACATTTCCGCTCAGCTGAATGCATGGGCTCAAATGGAGGCTTCATGAGTAAATTAAGCACCAAGTTTAGCCTCCAGCGAGGAACAATTTAAAAAATGATAAGTAAATTTTGACATGGCAAGCCGAAATGGTTGCCAGATAGACCTTTAACATGAAGGGAGCTTTCCCTTTTTCAAAAAAGTCCTGCAATAATGACAGTATAACTGCCATGGGACAGGTCATGCGGTTGAACCCACGAGGCAGACACCATGTCTGGAAACACCCCACTGTGCCCATACTAGAAACGCGTGGACGGTGCTCTGGCATTCTCATGACACTATTAGAAAGCCCCAGATGGCTCAAATGAAGCCGTTCAGGGGCCAGTCTCAAAGCTGCAGGCTCGATGGATCGGGAGCAGGTTGCGCTGCTTCTGCAGTCTCCACAGCTGGCTGCTCAGGAGCTGCATCAGGGTTAAGAAGTGTCCTGGGCCAACAAGGGGCTACTAGGAGCACCTTGGCCCGGTCCTGCCTGATTTTCTACAAACACAGTGGGAGCAGGGTGAGCAGTCGGAAGGCATATAACAGTTGTCTTAGCCACTGGTGTGCCAAGTCATCTATTGCCAGCGGGTCGCCGCCTCCTATTATGGAGAACCACAGGGGACAGTGGCTTGATTCCTGAGACGCAAAGAGATCTATCTCTGCTCTCCCAAACCTCTCCCAAATGAGGCTCACTACTTTGGGGTGAAACCTCCACTCTGGGCTGCTGGGGACTCTCCTTGAGAGGAGGTCCGGCGTCCAGTTTGTCACCCCGGGCAAATGTACTTCCCACAGTGGTAGGAGGTTCTTGCGTGCCCAGAGGAAAAGCTTGCGAGCCACACGATGGAGACTGGGTGACCTGAGACCACCCTTTTGGTTGGTGTAAGCCATCATTGTTGTGTTGTCTGACAAGTACATGCCTCCCTCTAGCCTCTTACAAAAAGGCCAGGTAAAACATTGCTGTGGAGACCCCGCCAAGCAGGGTTACCTTTCAAGTAGGGAATATTAACGATTACAAAATGGGTGTTCCCCTTTAAGACACCCGAACCTGAAAACTTTATACCAAAGACACTTGTCAGAGGAGGGTGACGCAGTGCTGATCTGCCCCCTGCGAGCATAAACTCACTACTCACCCTGACAGTATCGCCATTTTCCTTTTCAGCCTAATCTGATTAACATCAGAGTTGATAAGTATATCCTCCTGTATATTTTCACACTCTTTTTTAGCATTTGCTTAAAAAGTACTGAATTATTTACAGAATCTCTAAAATAATTTTTTATTATTTCTAGCCGAGTTTCTGTTTCTCTGTATTTTCAGCTGGCGTTGGTTAAGTCCCTCCGCGGCCTTGTGTGCCGTGGGAAGCCTGCAGCTCTATTGCCGTCCTTCCTGGGATCTTAGCGCACCAAGTCACTGACTTTTTCAGCTGATTTTTATAGATTAAAATATTATTATTATAATATTATTGTTAATAATTGTTTAATTATTAATTTTACAGTATTGTTTACCGTGTGTTTCGCTTTGCTTTGGCTATCGGTTGTATTATATACTGTGTTTCATTTTTCTTACAGGAAGTATTGAAACCCAAGCAGCTGCTGTGGGCATGCCTACTCTAGCAGCTCATTGCTATTTTAGTGCAGCTATCCAGCAGCACTATTACAAAGGCTTGTTTGCAAGTAGGCTATTTCTTGTCTCACATTCTGCTGGCTAGAAATTAGCCAGTGGCTTTGTGCAGGTGGGCATCCCTGCTACTCGCCACAAATAGTAAATGAGACCTGTCGCCCCCCGATCCTAAGGGACCGAGGTTACTGTTTCAGTGCAGGCTACTGCTAGTCCCGTGTTTGTACTGACTAGTAGTTTAGCCAGTGGCTGACTTGCACGTGGGCATCCCTGCTAACGTGCCACTAGCAGTAACTGTGATTATCGCCCCCATTCTCACCTGCGAGTGCGAGACCAAGTGCATCGAGTCAGTACCAAGTGTCGGTACCGAGGCCCCGTGTCGGCACCGAGTGCTCTGTGCCAATATCTAGTGTCAGTATTGAGGCATTGTTGGGTACCGAGTGTCGGTTCCAAGCACATAAAGTGTCAATACTCCACTGTGTGGTATGTACACTGTTGTGAACACAGCACTATTACCATGTCTGGGTGTCATACATGTGTCTCTTGCAAGGTGTGGCGGGTACTCCCCGCCCCTGTGAATATTTGTTAAATTCGTGCAGACTATGGCCGAGGGGTTAACAAAATAATTAATAGCCAGTAAATCCCTCGGCCATAATATAAAAGACCTGCATCTTTGGCTGCAGGGGGTGGGTTGTCCAGAGGAAAAAAGAGACAAGTAAGAAGCGATACAAAGGAAACAATTGCAATTCGTCTGACGTCACCACCAGCCATCCTATTCAAACAAGGCTAAACTGCCTGCAAGTGATGGACAAGATAAATGCACTGTCTGTCTGGGTCCCAAACATGCACATAGTGCCTTGACTGATTTGTGATTTGTGTGCTCCCTTCACCAAGCGTACACTGGAGAATCAAGTAGCACGTCACTCAAGGGAGCGTTCCTCCATGCCTGCGTGGCTTTCAGCGTCACCAATGAGTGCTACTGCGGCTTTACAGGTCACTTTGCCTGAAACAAAGGACGAGAGGTGCTCCATTTATGACGAGCAGCCCTCTGTCACTCCTGCTGCCCCTCCGATTCATCCAGATTTTCATTTCGAGCTACAGTCCACTTGGGCTCATCCAGCTACAACCTTGGCAGTTTCCCGTTCTGCAGACTCACTATACAGAGTGTTTGAAGCAGAGAGGGCACAACTTATTGGGTCCCTCTCTGAGAACCATAGGCCCTTGTCTCAGCAACAGGATGAGCTGTGCCTAATTTCCAGAAACATGCTACAGCTGTCCAAGCTTAGCGGACAAGCGATAGGCAGAAACCAGGCAGCTCTGGCTCTCCCAAGCACGCGTGCTTGACGGAGACAAGACGGCACTGCTGGACGCTCCGTCACTCCAGGCAACACATTTGGCCCGGCAGTAGAAGAGATGCTACAGCAATCTCACCGCACAAGGGAGTCCACCAAGGAACTGGTGCGCCTTCTCCCTAAGAGATCCCTCAAACACGTCAGCCTGCAGCTCCCTAAGATATCCCTCAACCATGAAAGCCCCAATTTCAAAGGAAACCAGTACAACAGGGTGCTCCCACTTCAGGTGATATCGCCAGGAGGCAGCCTGCAACCGCGTTCCGCAGAGGCAAGTGTGCTTTCAAGCGCCCGTGCCTAGGCAACAGGCGCAGGCTGCGCCTCAAGCGAAGCAGCAGCCCTAGGATATTGCTGCCACAAACCCAAGGCTCCTTCTCCAGAAGCCGCTTGGACTACTGGGAACAGTGCATCACAGACTCCTGGGTGCTCAATACTGTGCAAACTGGTTACTCTCTCCAGTTCCAACACGACCCCCCTCCTTTCCGGGGCGTGACAATAACAACTGTCACGGACCTGCAGCTCTTCTGCAAAAGTGGTCCATTTGCATAGTAGACCCCCCCAGCAAGAACGGGGGGTTCTACTCCAGGTATTTTCTGGTGCCAAAACAGGATGGCTACCTCAGACCGATTCTCGACCTCAGGCAGGTGAACCAGTATCTGAGTCGGAGACGGTTCAAGATGCTGACTTCGCAGCGGCTGTTGCAGTCCATCAGGCTAGGCGACTGGTTCACCACGATGGACCTGAAGGACGCCTATTTCCACATCCCAATAAAACCAGAGCACAAGAAGTACCTGAGGTTCGCCTTTCAGGGAACAGTATACCTGTTCTGTGTTCTACTGTTCGGTCTCTCTCTAGCCCCACACATTTTTACAAAATCCATGGAGGCTATACTAGCCCCGTTGAGACTCGGAGGCATCAGTCCTCAACTATCTGGACGACTGGCTCATTTGCGCCAAGTCTCCAGCAAGGGTGCACGAACACACAGAGCTCGTCACTAACCACCTACATTGGTTGGGCCTGAGGCAAACCATGCAAAGAGCCAGCTAGCACCAACCCAGATAGTGTGCCTAGATTCAGGATGCATGTTGGCAACTCCGTCAGATGACAGAGTGCTGAGTATAACCGCCTGCTTAGAGTTGTTTCAGCTCGGCAGGGCACTACCAGTAGTTGTCTTCCAGAGGCTTCTGGGCTTGATGGCAGCAGCATCAAGCACCCTCCCACTGGGTCTTTTCATACTCGCCTTGCACAGGGCTAGAACCTGGGCAAGCAATGCAGTATACAGTATACAGTTGCTGCCTCAATCTGCTTATAGATATTGACCGGGCGGGTCAAGATCCGAGCAGGACGGGTTTGGTACCGGACTGGTGACCTGAGCAACGGTCAGTAGCGGGCCGTGTAGGACCAGGTAGAAACTAGGGCGGTACAGGTTCGGTTCGGTGCAGTGACTTTAGCACTGAGTCAGTACAAGGACAGCAAACGGATGGTACAGGGACGGTACCAGCGCGGTAAACTCGCTCACGGTTCGGTGCCGGGTTGGTAATGGAGCGGGTCAGTTCGCCGTCACCGTGGGTGGCAAGGTACAGGGATGCCCACCTGTACAAGCCACTGGTAAAACCACTCAGTCAGTACCACACACAAGACTGAGGGAAGCCTGCTTGTTAGAAAGGTACTAACAGCCTTCGTAATGGTGATGCTAAAGCTGTCACCAAAACAGCATCAAGATACTGTGGAAGAGATTTCAAGCAACCACACCCGAAGCTGGTATCTTGGTCCTGTGCAATGCTGCTCTTGCTGCATGTAGTCTCAACAAAACACAGAAATATAACAATTACATAAATAATATAAAACATCTCGTAGTTTACATTGGGAGCAGGGTGAGCAGTCGGAAGGCATATAACAGTTGTCTTAGCCACTGGTGTGCCAAGTCATCTATTGCCAGCGGGTCGCCGCCTCCTATTATGGAGAACCACAGGGGACAGTGGCTTGATTCCTGAGACGCAAAGAGATCTATCTCTGCTCTCCCAAACCTCTCCCAAATGAGGCTCACTACTTTGGGGTGAAACCTCCACTCTGGGCTGCTGGGGACTCTCCTTGAGAGGAGGTCCGGCGTCCAGTTTGTCACCCCGGGCAAATGTACTTCCCACAGTGGTAGGAGGTTCTTGCGTGCCCAGAGGAAAAGCTTGCGAGCCACACGATGGAGACTGGGTGACCTGAGACCACCCTTTTGGTTGGTGTAAGCCATCATTGTTGTGTTGTCTGACAAGTACATGCCTCCCTCTAGCCTCTTACAAAAAGGCCAGGTAAAACATTGCTGTGGAGACCCCGCCAAGCAGGGTTACCTTTCAAGTAGGGAATATTAACGATTACAAAATGGGTGTTCCCCTTTAAGACACCCGAACCTGAAAACTTTATACCAAAGACACTTGTCAGAGGAGGGTGACGCAGTGCTGATCTGCCCCCTGCGAGCATAAACTCACTACTCACCCTGACAGTATCGCCATTTTCCTTTTCAGCCTAATCTGATTAACATCAGAGTTGATAAGTATATCCTCCTGTATATTTTCACACTCTTTTTTAGCATTTGCTTAAAAAGTACTGAATTATTTACAGAATCTCTAAAATAATTTTTTATTATTTCTAGCCGAGTTTCTGTTTCTCTGTATTTTCAGCTGGCGTTGGTTAAGTCCCTCCGCGGCCTTGTGTGCCGTGGGAAGCCTGCAGCTCTATTGCCGTCCTTCCTGGGATCTTAGCGCACCAAGTCACTGACTTTTTCAGCTGATTTTTATAGATTAAAATATTATTATTATAATATTATTGTTAATAATTGTTTAATTATTAATTTTACAGTATTGTTTACCGTGTGTTTCGCTTTGCTTTGGCTATCGGTTGTATTATATACTGTGTTTCATTTTTCTTACAGGAAGTATTGAAACCCAAGCAGCTGCTGTGGGCATGCCTACTCTAGCAGCTCATTGCTATTTTAGTGCAGCTATCCAGCAGCACTATTACAAAGGCTTGTTTGCAAGTAGGCTATTTCTTGTCTCACATTCTGCTGGCTAGAAATTAGCCAGTGGCTTTGTGCAGGTGGGCATCCCTGCTACTCGCCACAAATAGTAAATGAGACCTGTCGCCCCCCGATCCTAAGGGACCGAGGTTACTGTTTCAGTGCAGGCTACTGCTAGTCCCGTGTTTGTACTGACTAGTAGTTTAGCCAGTGGCTGACTTGCACGTGGGCATCCCTGCTAACGTGCCACTAGCAGTAACTGTGATTATCGCCCCCATTCTCACCTGCGAGTGCGAGACCAAGTGCATCGAGTCAGTACCAAGTGTCGGTACCGAGGCCCCGTGTCGGCACCGAGTGCTCTGTGCCAATATCTAGTGTCAGTATTGAGGCATTGTTGGGTACCGAGTGTCGGTTCCAAGCACATAAAGTGTCAATACTCCACTGTGTGGTATGTACACTGTTGTGAACACAGCACTATTACCATGTCTGGGTGTCATACATGTGTCTCTTGCAAGGTGTGGCGGGTACTCCCCGCCCCTGTGAATATTTGTTAAATTCGTGCAGACTATGGCCGAGGGGTTAACAAAATAATTAATAGCCAGTAAATCCCTCGGCCATAATATAAAAGACCTGCATCTTTGGCTGCAGGGGGTGGGTTGTCCAGAGGAAAAAAGAGACAAGTAAGAAGCGATACAAAGGAAACAATTGCAATTCGTCTGACGTCACCACCAGCCATCCTATTCAAACAAGGCTAAACTGCCTGCAAGTGATGGACAAGATAAATGCACTGTCTGTCTGGGTCCCAAACATGCACATAGTGCCTTGACTGATTTGTGATTTGTGTGCTCCCTTCACCAAGCGTACACTGGAGAATCAAGTAGCACGTCACTCAAGGGAGCGTTCCTCCATGCCTGCGTGGCTTTCAGCGTCACCAATGAGTGCTACTGCGGCTTTACAGGTCACTTTGCCTGAAACAAAGGACGAGAGGTGCTCCATTTATGACGAGCAGCCCTCTGTCACTCCTGCTGCCCCTCCGATTCATCCAGATTTTCATTTCGAGCTACAGTCCACTTGGGCTCATCCAGCTACAACCTTGGCAGTTTCCCGTTCTGCAGACTCACTATACAGAGTGTTTGAAGCAGAGAGGGCACAACTTATTGGGTCCCTCTCTGAGAACCATAGGCCCTTGTCTCAGCAACAGGATGAGCTGTGCCTAATTTCCAGAAACATGCTACAGCTGTCCAAGCTTAGCGGACAAGCGATAGGCAGAAACCAGGCAGCTCTGGCTCTCCCAAGCACGCGTGCTTGACGGAGACAAGATGGCACTGCTGGACGCTCCGTCACTCCAGGCAACACATTTGGCCCGGCAGTAGAAGAGATGCTACAGCAATCTCACCGCACAAGGGAGTCCACCAAGGAACTGGTGCGCCTTCTCCCTAAGAGATCCCTCAAACACGTCAGCCTGCAGCTCCCTAAGATATCCCTCAACCATGAAAGCCCCAATTTCAAAGGAAACCAGTACAACAGGGTGCTCCCACTTCAGGTGATATCGCCAGGAGGCAGCCTGCAACCGCGTTCCGCAGAGGCAAGTGTGCTTTCAAGCGCCCGTGCCTAGGCAACAGGCGCAGGCTGCGCCTCAAGCGAAGCAGCAGCCCTAGGATATTGCTGCCACAAACCCAAGGCTCCTTCTCCAGAAGCCGCTTGGACTACTGGGAACAGTGCATCACAGACTCCTGGGTGCTCAATACTGTGCAAACTGGTTACTCTCTCCAGTTCCAACACGACCCCCCTCCTTTCCGGGGCGTGACAATAACAACTGTCACGGACCTGCAGCTCTTCTGCAAAAGTGGTCCATTTGCATAGTAGACCCCCCCAGCAAGAACGGGGGGTTCTACTCCAGGTATTTTCTGGTGCCAAAACAGGATGGCTACCTCAGACCGATTCTCGACCTCAGGCAGGTGAACCAGTATCTGAGTCGGAGACGGTTCAAGATGCTGACTTCGCAGCGGCTGTTGCAGTCCATCAGGCTAGGCGACTGGTTCACCACGATGGACCTGAAGGACGCCTATTTCCACATCCCAATAAAACCAGAGCACAAGAAGTACCTGAGGTTCGCCTTTCAGGGAACAGTATACCTGTTCTGTGTTCTACTGTTCGGTCTCTCTCTAGCCCCACACATTTTTACAAAATCCATGGAGGCTATACTAGCCCCGTTGAGACTCGGAGGCATCAGTCCTCAACTATCTGGACGACTGGCTCATTTGCGCCAAGTCTCCAGCAAGGGTGCACGAACACACAGAGCTCGTCACTAACCACCTACATTGGTTGGGCCTGAGGCAAACCATGCAAAGAGCCAGCTAGCACCAACCCAGATAGTGTGCCTAGATTCAGGATGCATGTTGGCAACTCCGTCAGATGACAGAGTGCTGAGTATAACCGCCTGCTTAGAGTTGTTTCAGCTCGGCAGGGCACTACCAGTAGTTGTCTTCCAGAGGCTTCTGGGCTTGATGGCAGCAGCATCAAGCACCCTCCCACTGGGTCTTTTCATACTCGCCTTGCACAGGGCTAGAACCTGGGCAAGCAATGCAGTATACAGTATACAGTTGCTGCCTCAATCTGCTTATAGATATTGACCGGGCGGGTCAAGATCCGAGCAGGACGGGTTTGGTACCGGACTGGTGACCTGAGCAACGGTCAGTAGCGGGCCGTGTAGGACCAGGTAGAAACTAGGGCGGTACAGGTTCGGTTCGGTGCAGTGACTTTAGCACTGAGTCAGTACAAGGACAGCAAACGGATGGTACAGGGACGGTACCAGCGCGGTAAACTCGCTCACGGTTCGGTGCCGGGTTGGTAATGGAGCGGGTCAGTTCGCCGTCACCGTGGGTGGCAAGGTACAGGGATGCCCACCTGTACAAGCCACTGGTAAAACCACTCAGTCAGTACCACACACAAGACTGAGGGAAGCCTGCTTGTTAGAAAGGTACTAACAGCCTTCGTAATGGTGATGCTAAAGCTGTCACCAAAACAGCATCAAGATACTGTGGAAGAGATTTCAAGCAACCACACCCGAAGCTGGTATCTTGGTCCTGTGCAATGCTGCTCTTGCTGCATGTAGTCTCAACAAAACACAGAAATATAACAATTACATAAATAATATAAAACATCTCGTAGTTTACATAAGAACATAAGAAAGTTTACAAACGAGAGGAGGCCATTCAGCCCATCTTGCTCATCTGGTTGTTGGTAGCTTATTGATCCCAGAATCTCATCAAGCAGCTTCTTGAAGGATCCCAGGGTGTCAGCTTCAACAACATTACTGGGGAGTTGGTTCCAGACCCTCACAATTCTCTGTGTAAAAAAGTGCCTCCTATATTCTGTTCTGAATGCCCCTTTATCTAATCTCCATTTGTGACCCCTGGTCCTTGTTTCTTTTTTCAGGTCAAAAAAAGTCCCCTGTGTCGACATTGTCTATACCTTTTAGGATTTTGAATGTTTGAATCAGATCGCCGCGTAGTCTTCTTTGTTCAAGACTGAATAGATTCAATTCTTTTAGCCTGTCTGCATACGACATGCCTTTTAAACCCGGGATAATTCTGGTTGCTCATCTTTGCACTCTTTCTAGAGCAGCAGTATCCTTTTTGTAACGAGGTGACCAGAACTGAACACAATATTCTAGGCAAGGTCTTACTAATGCATTGTAAAGTTTTAACATTACTTCCCTTGATTTAAATTCAGCACTTCTCACAATATAGCCGAGCATCTTGTTGGCCTTTTTTATAGCTTCCCCACATTGTCTAGATGAAGACATTTCTGAGTCAACATAAACTCCTAGGTCTTTTTCATAGTTCCTTTCTTCAATTTCAGTATCTCCCATATGATATTTATAATGCACATTTTTTTTGCCTGCATGCAATACTTTACACTTTTCTCTATTAAGTGTCATTTGCCATGTGTCTGCCCAGTTCTGAATGCTGTCTAGATCATTTTGAATGACCTTTGCTGCTGCAACAGTGTTTGCCACTCCTCCTGTTTTTGTGTCGTCTGCAAATTTAACAAGTTTGCTTACTATACCAGAATCTAAATCATTAATGTAGATTAGGAATAGCAGAGGACCTAATACTGATCCCCATGGTACTCTACTGGTTACCTCGCTCCATTTTGAGGTTTCTCCTCTAATCAGTACTTTCTGTTTTCTACATGTTAACTACTCCCTAATCCATGTGCATGCATTTCCTTGAATCCCTACTGCATTCAGTTTGAGAATTAATCTTTTATGCAGGACTTTGCCAAAAGCTTTCTGGAAATCTAAATAAACCATGTCATATGCTTTGCAATTATCCATTGTCAATGTTGCATCCTCAAAAAAGTCAAGCAGGTTAGTTAGACACAACGAGAAATAAGATAACTCCAGCCAGAGCTATGCAGCCTGGGGGGAGAGCAGAAAGTCAGCCGACTTATGTTGCTGGATCCCTCGGAAGGAGCGACTCAAAATGCTGGCATCACGCAGGGCACAAGGCCGCAGCGAGACGTAACAAGCAACAGGCTGTAGTGCAAACAATAGCTATTTGTTTACTATAATTTGTGTAAAAACACAATAATGTGAATATATACATATACAATATAAGCAACAATGTACTTATCTGAACCAGGCTCTCTGATCAGGTCAGTCTTGAAAGGAAAAATGGCGATGATTTCTGTGAGTGTAGTCTTATTGTGTCCTCGGGGGCAGGCCATGACTGCATCACAGGCTTGTTTGATGGTGTATCAATATTCAGGTTTCGGGTCTTTACGAGGTAAATACCCATACGGTTATGGTTACATTTCTTACTTGAAAGGGGACTCTATTTATTGTCATTTGTCTTACCACCACCCCTAACTTTTTGAAAATATTAATTGCAGTTAAGTTACATGAAAAACTCTAGTGCACTGCTAGTGTAAGGATTATTGCCCACATTGTCAAACAGGTAACATAGCAATAACGATCCATGATGTGGTACAGAACAGAAAAGCCAGAGCACTTATTATGTTTTTTTTTTTTTAAATTGCTCTTCCTGTAGTGATTTAGAGGGCAGATCTCAAACCCCAGTGCACTACAGCAGCCATTTTGAAAACAGTATGTATTTATTTATGTACAATGTACACATTTTTTTTATAACGTTGCCTATAAAGTAACCAAACTATAAAACACCATCATTTTATAAGTAAAATGGCAATGATTTGAAACATTGAATAAATCGTGTCACATTAAATAAATAAATAAATAAATAAATAAATAAATAAATACTGAATGAAGAGGTATCTAAACCCCTCGTACTGTATGCTTATGTTTTCCTATTTGGTCAAAGAACCTTGCTTTGGCTTCCAGCAGATCTCAGATAATAAAGAATTGCTTGGTGGTACGGCCTTTACGTATTGTAGAAAGTTGGGCGAGGTTACGTCACAAACGGGATTTTAAGTGCTGAAGTCTCATAAGCATAATGTGGACATGTTTTCATGTAAAAAAAAAAAATTGGATTTGTGTCTTGCTCTTTTGATTGTACTATAATTAAAATTAAATGTGCTCATAATAGACATAGTTAAAACAAATCCCATCCCCTCCCCCGACTGACAGTAATGCGCTTCAGAATCCTGTCCTGTTGCCATCACTACAGTGACATTGGCCGAATTACACTGTGAGTAATACTACAAAGACAGAAGTGAAGCTGACAGCTGCTGACGTGTGGAGATTGACAGTGACATTAATCATACCAGAATACAGTTTCTGCCTGGGCACTCTTCATTGCAGTACAATGATTGAGACCTTCTTCTCACAGTGAAATTAAATAATAATAATACTCATAGCAAAGAAAAGAAAATGCCATTAATAGTTGCCATTTACAAAAAGTAATTGTGATATAGCACACATGAAAATTGGCCTTATGCTTGATACCATCTGGTAGAATATACAGTACACGTTTTTGAAAGATACAAAAACCCAGAAATGTCTTTGTCACACATGATAACAGAATACACTAGATATTGATTTTTGATTGATCAAGGTTCTTGGTCCACAGTACAGACTTGCTCCAGCACTAAATCAAGTTGAAGAAGTTGTTAAAAATAAGGCAAGTAATATGCAGTTAAAATCTATCCCGTCTTGTGTAAAGGCTTGTAAATGCTATGACAAAATAAATAACTAGCCATATTTTGGTTCATTTCTATTGTGGAGGAAACCAAACCTTTCTAAGCCTTTTTTAATTTTACTTTTACAGTTAGATCATGGAGATGAACATGATACGGTAGCACTTTTTAAGGTCCAATAAAAATATTAACCATTTATTAATGATTAATAGATGCTACATAAATATGAAAAAGCAAGCTATAAATATCTATAAAGCCATTTATAAATGAAATTATTAAGGACAAGTCAACATAGGGAGCTGAGATTATTCAAACGCATTATTAATGTCATTATGAATGCTTTATAAGGTCTACTAATAAACAATTTATTAACCCTTTATTCATGATTAATAGATGATAGATACAATAAACAAGAACATTAACAGTAGTATATTATTTTGAATTTAGGATTGGTCATGGCTTTTTATCTTAACCCTTTGAGTGATAGACATTTTTCCATGCATGTATTGCAGGACAAAGCTGTTACATCCCACAATTTCAAGCCACATGTAGAAATTGTATGGTGGTTTTGTTCAGCTTTTTCCGTGCCTTGAGGAACCAGGTTGTTACCAAAACGCCCTGCTTATTGTTCATGTGCATATCAATCAAGAAAGGGAAAAACTTGAGAATACTGTATAAAAGAAAAAACAACACTGAGATCGTGAAATAGCATAACTAATGTGATAACCAGGTCCAGACGGAATACGCAGACAAAAATGCGCGGAATTCATTGAAGACCGCGGAAAATATAAAATATAAAAAATGTAGATTTCATTGGATTCAAATGATGTGTTAAATAAATTACTGCCTAGTGTCACAATACAAAAGTTAAGAAAAAAACCTACTAACCCAGCCATGCACTGCATAGATCTTTAAAAAAGTAATTCATGCAAATTAACTACATCCGGATTCATATCCTTGATTCATATCGCAGAGTTCGTTGCTATGGGAGCTGTATTTCCGGTCAGCCATGGAAACGATACGGAAGTGATTTGATTTAAAATACAGAGACAGTACTAAAAATACAGACAGTAGCCTACTAGTGAATGTTACTGAGTGAACTTGAAATACTAGTACTAGTATAGTATACGGTAATTCATTTTGATATTGAATAATTCATACATTTTCAATAACAATTCAGCATAATGAATAATTTTGCAGAGTAGTTATTTTTATTTAAAATTTCACCACAGTGTCCCAGGCCTTGATTCGTTGTTTAAGTGAAAATTTTATTGATTTCAATAAAGTGTGGGCTGTTGTTTCAGATTCGGCTAGCTACATGAAGAAGGCATACAATGATATTTTAAATGGCCTTTTACCAAATTCACCTGTTACGTGCTTTGCCCACCTTTTAAACCTTGTGTTAGAGGTGTTTCCAGAAGTGTTTGATGAATTGAACTCCCTGTGTGCACTTGTTAAGAAGGTGTTCTGTCAGTCACCACAGCAACGCCACCAACTCAAACAGTTCATGGAAGAACACAACATGACACCATTCCTACCTGTGTATGCTGTACAAACACAATAGTGTTCCTGGATCAATGCTGTTGAGTATCTTGTAGATCACATTAGTATTTTGACTGACTTCATCGGCACTTCAACTAATTCCTCTGCAAGGTGTGTACAGAATATTAAGGATCTTTTAAAAAACAAAGATCTCCTGAAGGTACAAGCTACCTGTGTAGTAGAACACAGTAAAGACATTGTCCAGCTTTTAAAGTCTCTGGAAGCAGCAAGTATCTCAACAGCACATATAATTTCCCAGAAACTAGAAGACTTGAAAATATTTTTTGAATACTGCCAGTCTGCTAGGGACAGTGATTGGCGCCCCCAAACTACTACATTGCTCAGTGATTTGCCAGAATTTGAAAGCCAGTGTTGTGTAGAAGTCTTTCAGTCTGCCATGACAGAATGTTCTCTAAAGCTACAGAATGTTCTTATGAAACATCCAAGCCTGCATGTCTTTGATGCTATCCAAATTCTAAACCCAGCTTATGTTCTTGGAGTGAGTAAAGAAATAAGCACATATGTGCCCGCTATACCCATTCTGAAAAATATTTCAGGAGAAGAATGGCACAGATATGCCACCTTAGCTACTACTGCTAATACTACTCAAGGTGTCAGAGCTGAAGATTGGTGGACTGCACAAAAGGAGAGACTTCCAACATTGACACCAATTGCTTTGGTGTATCTGTGGCTTCCTACTACATCAGTCGATGTAGAGCGACTTCTTTCACACTACCACTGTATACTGAGAGAGAATAGAAGAAGTTTTACATAACAGAATGTGAAAATGATGCTGATAATGAAATTCAACAGCATGTAATAAGTGTAGTACTATAAAGGGGAAGAGAGGATGATTTTGCGGTCTTATTTTTTAAATTTTTTTAAAATTGATTATTTTTTTTAATTTTGTATAACAAAAAAAATAATGAATGTTACATTACATAAGTTACAAAATGCATTTTGAGGTACACAGCTACCGTGAAACATTTCTCCATGACTGCTAAAAATACAATACAGTTAGGCATGCAGATCAGTGAAAGTGGTTAAGCAGAATGAGGAAAGCTGAAATGCACTATTAAACCCGTTGCCAAATGTCCTCTTCTCTGTCTGTAAATCCAGCTGTAACTTACCATTAGATTAAGAGGACACCCAGTGATGTTAGTCCTCTGGGGTTGCTTAAGATGTGCTGGGGTGAAGGCAAGGGCGTAGGTTTGGTTTGAACATTGGTGGGGACACAATTTTTTAGGGGGGCGGAGTCACGGTCGCTAGGGGGGTTCGGGGGCATGCCCCCCCGGGAAGAAATTTTTTAGGAGACAGCTGTTAAATGGTAACTTCTGGTGGCTTGAAATGAATGCTGGATATGAATCGAGGACAATCTGATTGACATGAAGTTGGCTGGTATACACTTAAAACACTATGATAAAGTGGCCGTCCTGGAAGCTGGTTTGACATCCCTGCTATAGAATTACTAATAACCTGAATTATAACCTATCCCAGCCTTACTGTAAGCTACCAATACCCCTGGCGCTACAAGCATGAGCACATGCAAGCTTACGTGCTCTGCCTGCCTCTCCTGTGTCTGTGCTGCTGCTCGTACCTGGGTGCACTGCTTCATTCACCTGATAAAATAATAAATTAATGCATGCCATATAGAGAGAAAATATATGGCTATGCTAACTTTATTTGCTGAGTATTACTATACAGCATTAGCCTACTATCATATCACAATGTGCCTCAAACAATAATATATCTCAAAACTGAGTCTAACACTTTCACTGTTATAATCACTAAGCCATTACAGACCTCACCTGCGACCCTGTTGCTCCACCTGCCTCTGTACTGCTTTTACCAGGTTGCACTGCTTCATTCACCTGATAAAATGATAAATTGATGCATGCTGTTCAGAGAGAAAGTATGACTCTGCTAACTTCATTAGTAAATTATTTTTACATTTGCTATGAGAATCATTATCAATTGTGTTTATTACTTTAATAACATCTTCCTACTTACACTTTGACTTTTTGTAAAAAAAACTTCCTTATGTCCATCTTTCTTTTTTTGGCTGCTATTATGCTTTAGTCACCTAAAGCCAAATTGAAGTGATTAGCTAACGTTAGTTGGTTGACGATATCAAAACATGCTCACGCACACTCTCTCTCTGTCACACACACACATAATGATTAGCTGTGAAACAAGCTAGCTAGCCACCAAGGACGTTGGGTTAGCAGCTAGCAATGGGTCGCTAACGTAATAAACCTACTTACCTACCCATTAGGTTGGTAGGTAGGTTTATTCACTCAAACTATGTTGCTGACGAGCTGACAATACCTTCAGCCCCGGCACCTGGCTTTCATTCAGTCAGTGGCTCACACTCATATCAGACTGACCGACAAGTGGCAACTTCAGATGAGCGTCTTTCCAGAGTCCAGCCCAAGCCAGCGGGTACCTTTTTTTACTCACACCCCACCGAAATTTATTTGTATACCTGTCGTCGTCGTCCCCCCCCCCCCCCCCCATTTAATTTGACTTTTTAATATATATTTTTTATTACTGCATACATAATATAGTGCGTTTATTTAGCCGCCTGGATAGTCACACTGTCCATTCAATCAAATATATAGTTCGTGTTCGCTTTTTACACACACGATACAAAAATATCAAGCAAGGAGTAAGTTAGTTACAAAGGGAGGAAGGAGGAGTATAGAAATAATGTGACGATGCATTAACCAACAAACACAAACTAAATATCGAATTAAACTGATTATATTTATTCTTATTTTTTAAAATAAATGTGAAAATTGTGCCCCACAATATACACCGTTTAAGAATGACTAGAATTTTTTTTATTTTAAACCCGGATATTTACCTTTCAAATTAGCGGGGGGTTTTTGTTTGTTTTTTTGGAGGAGGGAGGAGTAACGAGGGGAGCTTGAGAGAGTTAACCCTTTGTGGAGCGGATAAAATGACTTGACAAAAGACGTTTCAGATTTATCAAAATTATTGGTAGGGACAATTCAACGGTCCCTTGACATTGGTAGGGACATGTCCCTACCGTCCCTAGCTAAATCTACACCGGTGGGTGAAGGTATATGCACAAGAATACACAGACTTAAAGGTGGTCTGAATGTAGCTACTTGAAAATCCAAAAGTGTTACCTACCTCTGTAACATATAACACTCATGAATCATCAGATATAATTTTGAAGTCCCCATACTACTGAAATGTATATGTATATCAATAAACAATATACAGATAGACAGATACATAGATAAATAAAGACATTTAAAAACACAGGTATATAGTGTAGTATCTATCCCCTGGGGTAACACTGTAAAAATGTGTATCTATGATATAATGCAATTTATAATGCATTAATAAATTAGTTATACATCCTTAATAGACATCTATAAAGTCTCTAAGGCAGCTACAGAGTGTTTTCCAGTACTCCAGCTAAAGTGTACAACTATTCATATCTATGATACATTAATACATGAGTTATACAACCTTAATAGACATCTATAGGCATCGAATGAGTTATAGCACTGAACACAAAAATGCTGTTATCTTATGGTACCACATACCTGGATTATGTGCAATAAAAAATGATGCAAAACAGACAATTGTTTAATAACAACAATATTCCTTTTAATCAAAGCAAAATGTTACACACACGACACAGAAGATCGCTGAAACTTCAGTAGTGTTTTAATTTATCTGTGGAGAGAAGCAGATTGCTGCTGAACAGGGGCCCGTTTCACAAAAGTCCTGCGATTACGATGTGCTTACGATGAGGTTGCGAGGATGCAGAGGTCAGCGCTACGTGTGTTTCATAAAGCACTTGCACCTTGCAAGTGCCGTCGCTTGTGCTCACTCTTTAGTAATCTGCGATGAGTGAAATCACTAACTCAGTAATCCATTTTAAGGCACAGTGACCGATTAGGTAAATATACAATGGCAGGGTTCCAAAGGAAAGCTTTTTTTTTTAACCAACCTCTGTCGACAAGAGATTTGGAGCTGTGAAAAGTGACAGGCTGTACTTTGAAGTTCTATACATAAGGAAAGCCCTTCAGCTGTGTAGAAAAAAAATCAATGCTGTGCAGCATGCTTATTTAAAGAAAACTGTACTGATCTGTGTTTACTTTTCTTTCTACACAGCTGAAAATGGGCTTTTGGATGAAATATATATATATATAGCAAGCTAAGCACACTTGCTACCTTGACACTTATTAGTCTTTATTAGGGGGCATGCCTGATAATCAAGCTGCATTTAGCCTCATTATTTAAACGTGTGGGGCAGGTAATAACTGCTCCACACATTTAAATAATGTTGCAGCAGGTAATAGCTGCTGCAACAAAGCTTTCTTACTGCTGTGGTGAACTGTAGCCGAGACGAACTGAGGAAAGTGCTTTTTGTTTCAGCGATTTGGGGATCTGGCGGGTTTCTTTTAGATTTTATCCTAGTGAGAAGGATCGGCGCTTGTCAGTATTTTTGAGTTTGGTCAATTTTATTTGTTTGTATCACGTTTGTGTGTTATTTAACTTATTTATTGTACACATTTCATTTTGTTTGTATTATTATTATTATTATTATTCACATAATAATTGCTGCACGGCAGTGTCACCAGTTTAAAGCAAGGCATCCTGCCCAATAATGCTATTATCATACTGAATAAATCGGGACTTTTGGTATGTGATTGTATTTAATGAAAAACTGTGTTTATTTTTACAACTTGACCTTGCCTCAGTTACTGTTATTTTTCACCCACATACTTTGGGTTACACATCATTAAATAAATAATTTTGTTTTGTAATTATTTCAACCTTTTGTATATACAGTGCACTCCGTTTATAAAAATTACTGATATAAGAATCAACCGCATATAGTGATCAAAACCACTGGGCCCAAATCATTGCTATACTAACCACGCTAAAATACTCCACTTTTAAGAATCAAGCAATCTGCTTATAAGAATCATTTTGGGGCAAACTGTGCATCAAGTGCAATGACGTGTACAACCATAAAGCTGTTTTTGAATTTGATCACATCTCACGTGATTAGGCACAGACACAGTGTGTGCAGCGACTCCGAATAGAAAAAAAGCAAGTCATGCAGCTTATGTGTGTCGACATGGCAGGAAAAAGAAAGGCGTGCGACTGCATTGTATAGGTATTTTTTGTGTTCTCTGTTCATGGAAATTTGTTTTAATAAAGTGAATACACATTCATTGAATACATACTGAGTACAGCACTGTTATTGTGTGATATGCTTGTAGAGCAAAAGTGCACAACCAAATTTTTATCAAGGGTCGCATATCCAGAAAACTAATTTAACCTAATCTGTATAGCGGGCCACACATTACTAAAGAATAATCTGAGTTTAACCCTAACCTGCAATATACATAGGCATATACATATAGGCAATTAGAATTACTATTAATTGTATTTCGTACTGCATGATACACATCACAAACAAAATATACAAAACAATTAAAAACAAACCATTACTATCGTACTGTTACCATATACACACACATTGCACAATAATACAAAGCAAATTAAATATTTACTTGCTGAAACGGTTTTTATTTTAGCCAACGAGTTGTTCAGTTGTAGCAGGCAGCAATGTAGCAAAAGGCACAGGGCAGTGACGTCACTTCCCTAGCAACAAGCCTCCTGTGTTGGGAATGGGTTCTTTCAATGCAGCGGGTTTGTGCATTTGAGGAAGAAGAGGAAGACTTGTGAAATTAGTTGGAGACAAGCTGATGAGAAGCAATTACTCTCCGCAGTACGAATTAAAATGGTGTGCTGCTTTTTATGCAAAAAATTTGAAAAAACAAGTCAACAAAGTTTAAAAAAATATTTACGATATATAAGTGAATTGAAATGAATACACTGTCGGGCCGCTGTTAGACAATAAACAGGCCGCATGTCCCTGATGTAGAGAGAGGAGGATTGCATAGCGCGGTGATGGGGCAGGGGGGATTACAGAGCTTTGCATCTCTGCTTAGTGAAAAACTGAGATTTGCATAGCAACTGAAAAAAAGCAAGCCACAGATGCTTAAATGCAGTGGTAGTTTTGACAGTAAAATACTGTACTTTAATGTCATTTTAATTCAAACAGGTAACATCACATGGCAGTTAAACTAGACACCCTCACGAGATGACACAGAAATGATACAGACCCTCACAAGATGATACAGTACACTGTAGTAAAATAGGATTCTTGAGTAAAGATAATCGTGATCATATAAGAAGTTGCTTACTCACGAGGATTTGTTTTGATTGTTTTGATGTATTGTCCCCAGTGATTGAGCACCATTGACATTTGTATATTGTATTTAAACTGCTGATGCGTGGAGGCACACTTTTGCTAATTGTAATCATATCGGGCACTGCATATCAACAGGACACTCAGTACTGCATCTCCAGCCCCGCCCCACCCCTTGTTCGCTGTATTTTTTACATACCTCCATATAGTAGTGCATAACGATAAATCATCTCCTGATCACTCGTTTTATCACCAAACTCCTCAATAATGCGATCCAAGTCATTATTTTATTACTATAACATCTAAAAAAAGCTCTGCAAATGTCTGTGATATTCTTTGAGCGCTGGATGAAGAAGCAGCTATCTTGTTTGTTTATGTCTGTGTTATCTATGTGGTGTCGAGGCTATCTGTATTCATGAAATACGCCCCTTTTTTTCGGCTTCTCTCGGCTCCTATCGGTCTCACTTGGCCATTGAATCGTTTTCTCTGCATTTTTCTGGAGAGAAAACGACTATTGATGTCTTTTTGATGATGTCGGACAGGGTCCGACATTGGACCGGAAAGGGAAAATTGCAATGTCAGACCAGGTCCGACATAGGACCGCAAAGGGTTAAGAATCAACTGCTTATAAGAATCAAATCATCCGGGACAGATGTGATTCTTATAAATGGAGTGCACTGTATAAAAAAAAAAAATTTTAACTGCAGTTATACCTCGATTTCAGCCCTATATATGTAAGTGTATGTGTGTGTGTGTGTGTGTGTGTGGGGGGGGGGGGTTATAAGATAGACACGAAATAAAACAGCATCACCATGGCAGCAACTAATTTGCTCCAAAAAAAAAACCTTTCATATTTTAATATTTGATAAATTGAAGACCTGTCTGATGCGGACGCCTCTCATTGTACTA
The DNA here is from genome assembly GCF_902713425.1 of Acipenser ruthenus. Classification (NCBI taxonomy): domain Eukaryota; kingdom Metazoa; phylum Chordata; class Actinopteri; order Acipenseriformes; family Acipenseridae; genus Acipenser; species Acipenser ruthenus. The sequence goes on along the minus strand of NC_081190.1, from coordinate 87,781,733 downwards.
GCTGTAGCGTCACCTTCCATTAGCAAGGACCACCCACTTTTACTTTACCTCCTGCAAAGAAAATGAGATCAAAAACAGCTCACCCTGGCCTAGCTCTGCTTGAGATTGCTCATAAGGAGCATAACATTAAAATGAGAATCTACGCATTAAAAGAGGAGAAGCTGAGATTACAACCAGCTGCTTTGAAAGAGGAGGGTACTAACGGTTTGACAATGGTGATATTATTGGCACATGGGTGCAGTCTGTAGCACCTACCACAGCAGGAAACATTGCTCTAGCAAAAAACAATTGCTGTATACGATAGGTAGTTTGTTCTGTTGGAAAAGTTATGTATTGCTCTCATAAACTTGCAATAGCTTCAGTGATGCTGTGAATTATGCATCGACACGAAACAAGTCACCGATTTACTTTTTTAAATGACCCTGTAGCATAAAACCTCATTGTTATTAGCACTTGAATGAGAGGCGGAAGAGAGTCTTTTTTGTCGTTTTAATATCCCCACCAGACCGATTATGCTTTCTTTTCTCATACATAATCTCTGTAGAAAACTTTCACCATTTAATTCAATAAATGGATTGCTACGGTCGCGAACAATACGACATCTAATTAATCTTACATCCTAAATTTGTCTAACAATAACCGGCAGCCATAACTTCACAACAATCCAGACTCAATCCACCCTCACACCAGGATTGGAATGTAATCCAGGATCGAACGCGAATCTTGATGTGCGCAACGGAAAAAAGATGTCAATTCAGGATTCACTCCGAGATGCAGTCCAGTCCTGGCTGAATCTCGATGTGTGCAATGCACCCTAAGAGTTTTCCTGACTGACAGGAATACATTGTTGCTGGTTTTAAACTTGCTGTCAGCAGAGATGTTAACATTTCTGCTGTTAAAATATCTATTTAGTCCAGCTCTCAGCATTATACAACTGGAGACTGAATACTGGTCAACAGTTGAACATCTTACGCTGGCATAAAATCAACTTCAATGTTGTTGAGATTTTTTGGTCTTATTTCCTTAAAATGAATGTCCATATTTTTTTTTATTTAAGCCAGTCTAAGTACATTAACAGTCCATGCTGTTGTTTTTTTGTGTTTTTTCAATCTTAGTTTTCTCCTATTTCATTCAGCTGTTCCTCATCTACTGTTATGTGTCTACTCTTGACAGTTGCTGGTGCACTTATTTTATTATTTTCTATATTACTTTCACTCAGAAAGTTGTTGTTGTCCCAGTTATCTGTTTTCATCTGTTTTTTTATCTATTAGTGCTGGGATGAACACAGGATTTTCATGTTCAGATATTCGCACATAATTTAAATATTCATTTGGATATTTGTTTGTTTTTTACAAAAAGTAATAAAAGCCATTATATTGCTCTGAACACAGGCAGAGCCAGCATAGCAGCAGGGGCAGGCGGCGTGGCCGTGCCCCCTGTGTGTGTGTGCCTTTATTTTACAGCAAGACCTTACAATATGTAACATGTTAAAATAGAAAAATATCCCAGGAGTAAATAATAAGTTGTGTAGGGCTTACTTTACCCTAGTGAATTAATTACAAAACAAAGGATGCCAAATAGCAGTTCAAGTTAAATGTTGTTTTATTTATTCCCAAAATACATAAAGTTGACACCGCATTTTATTTATTTTTTCTTTCCTTGACATGACCTATTCTTATTAGCAATTTCAATTTTTGGTTGTGGGCTCCATTCAGACTTTATCTTAAGTTTTTCAGTATAAAATGTGGCAAATGGATTCTTAACCAGCCATGTGGATGTGGTTTCCTCCAAATGAAACCTGAGCTGTGCTCAGATCACACGATCTGCAATTTCAAGTGCTGTGTTTTCAGACACACAGGAGTTTGCAATTGGAGGCAAAACTCTCTGGGTTCCTCCAATTAAAACCTGTACTCAAATCACGCGATCTGCTACTACGATTACTGTGTTTAATGGAGGCAGAGCCTCCCCTCATAAAAACGCTCCTCCAGGACCAGAACGCCATCTGCCACTGCTAGTATTCTATGTGCGTCTCTAAGCAGCCAGAATTGCTGTTAATTTAAGAATGTTGAATCTAGGGTTTAGGTTAAAATTAATTCTCTTAAATTGTAGCCAATAATTGTATTTTATTTTATAGAATATTATTATATTATAATACTAGAATATATTACACACACACATATATATATATATATATATATATATATATATATATATATATATATATATATATATATATATATACCACAATGGGCCGTGCGGTTCCCATGATATGTACCACTCCTGGGGTGGTGATAAGGCCTGAGGCGTCTGTTACTATGGCAACAAGCTCACGTGCATCTCAAACTTCCTGGATGCAGAAACAAAGTCGCCGATCTGCACAGTTCATAGAGGTTCAGGTTTTAATTTGAAATGCAAGCTCCATACAAGCCTTTTTACGAACAGTTGCAGAAGTTCTAAAACTTTCTACGAGGCTGTTCGAATTCTAGATGTTTGCTGCAGCTCTAGTATTAACAGGCCTTTATTCTGGTGGTCCTGTTTTCTGTAGTAACAACCACTTCATTGTGTTTTCTGTTAATTTCAACATCCTTAAGAAGTGATTTCCACGCAATACTGTATCTCTTCAAACCAGACTCATTTGGCCCATTATTTACGCATGAACTTGCTGTCTAAAAGTGTGATATGAACAGTTTCTGACATATTTAACTGTAGTACATCTCTGTGTGTTTGTTTGCTGCATTTGTATGTGTCATAAGTACACTGTTTTCCATGCACTAGCCATTATATTATGGGACAGTTTTAAGGGAATTAATGATATGTGGACTTTTACACAGAATGGTACTCCAACGTTTCACATGAGTTCAATACAACTGAATATAAACTAAAAGGCTTATTACTGTCATATTTAGCATAGCATACAAATTGGTAACCGTTCATAAGTATACATACATACTTATGGTCCATCTGTATTAAAATATTCCTGACATGTTTGTGTTTTATTTTATAGCTAGAAATGCTTATGATGCAAGGTTAGCTCCTGATGAAGTCAACTCAGCATTTTTTTACCAGTATATTTTTACTATCATTGCCTAGTTTGTAGTTTCTCTACTGCCACTTCTTTAAAAAAAAAAAAGCAAACTATTTCATTTAAATTTCTGTATCATTGCTTGAATAAATCTAATTATCGGTCCCTATCCTCAGTTTATATGCCAATCCCTCCCTCGACTGGGGAATGTAATTCTGGGCTAGCTGTTCCCCACTGACCGTGCAACTGATGGTATAGAATATGTGATAAATAGAAAGTCTGCTCATCCCCTACAGACATAGTCTGAAGCACACAAACACCATTGCTCTCGGGTGCCTGCCTCTAAATCTCATTTCTGACATACAGTAGTTCTCTTGAAATTTCTAATATCAAAAAAGGTATTCCTCTTTTGATAAGTACCACACCAGCCCTATACACATCAGTGTCTATCCTTGAGTTACATCCCTTAGAAAATTTGCACTACTGTATGTAATACATGTACCTGTATATTATAGGAAACATTGGTATCACACATTCTTCCAATATTTCTAAAAGGATGTATTGTGTGAGGTGGAGTGTGGTTAGGGCTCTGGACTCTTGACTGGAGGGTTGTGGGTTCAATCCCAGGTGGGGGACATTGCTGCTGTACCCTTGAGCAAGGTACTTTACCTAGATTGCTCCAGTAAAAGCCTAACTGTATAAATGGGTAATTGTATGTAAAAATAATGTGTAAAAAATAATGTAATTGTATGTAAAAATAATGTGATATCTTGTAACAATTGTAAGTCGCCCTGGATAAGGGCCTCTGCTAAGAAAGAAATAAATAAAAATAAAAATAAATAAACAATGATAATTCACTGTTTCAAGTGCCCTTAGGCACAAACACTGTGGATTATTAGTCCATTATAAAAAAATAGCAGATTTGCAAAGACTTAACCTTTTTGTACTCTGTCTTTTGGGTGAGATGTTGTTGTAAGTGTTGTATAGTTCACACACCCTAGTCTCTGTAAGTCACCTTGGATAAAGGTGTCTGCTGAATAAACAAATAATAATAATAAAGATAATTTATAGTTTGGATATTTGGTTCTTTAGTCCAGACAGCTGGTAAAGAATGCCATTGTTTTATGTAACTGAAAAGCTGGAGCCCTCCTTTCAGCATTCTAATTAGAGACCTGTTTTAAAATGATATACATATAAGAGATAGTGCCTGTCAATGAAGGCTCTACGTTGTGGTAGTTGACGGCGATGTGAGTTTACATGTAATGTCTGTTATATGACTGCATTTCAATTTTGTTTTGCAGCATGAGGCTTGTGTTTCCAAAACTGGAATTGATCACATATGCTATTTAGTCTCTTCAGTGCACTACCACATAGTCAATTTCACTTTCCATGAGTTTGTCTTAGTAAAATTTAGCTGGATTTCTAGGAATCTTATCATGGAAAAGGCCAAATGACAAGTTGATGCCGTTGTCAAGCACTTAGGGTTGAATAGAGTTCAACAGAAAGCTGTCATACTTGGTGCTCAGGATTTATACTTGACTGCAGCCCCATGCACATCATTTTCAAGCAAATTAATTTCCAATGAGAAAATGAAATGAAACCCACTTACATGAACCCACATAGGTCGATAGGGAAATTTCCAATTTGCTGTACAGATGTACTGTACAACAACACAAAGGACATTGTAGGCAGGCTATAGGTACACTATCCAGAGCTGACAAAGAATCAAGCAATGCTATACATGGGTATGATCAACATGGTGCAGGTTCTTTTTAAAGCTTATGTGATACAATAGAATATAATTTAACAGCTTGCTGTATCCCGGATCAATGAAAGAAAATGTAATGTGTTATGCACAGATCTGGAGACCTCTGGAAGTACTCCCAGACGACTGAGTCGATATCTCCCAGGCAATGTTAAGTCTGGAATTAGACATGATGTATTTGTAAACTGAGATAAGTTTTGCTTGTAACTGAAACATCATGAAAATCGGTAATATTCTTTGGAATGATACATATAAGTGGCTTTTGTGGATTTCTGACTACAAATGGAACCTGCATTTTTCAACAACAACAAACTGAGACATGGACAGTTCAGTAATACTGCTCCATTCAGATATCTACAGTGCCTTGCATAAGTATTCACCCCCCTTGGACTTTTCCACATTTTGTAGTGTTACAACCTGGAATTAAAATGGATTTAATTGGGATTTTTACCATTTGATTTACACAACATACTTAACACTTTGAAAGTGCAAAATATTTTTTATTGTGACACAAAAGTTAATTAAACAAAAAAAAAGACATTTGTTGGTTGCATAAGTATTCACCCCCCTGAGTCAATACTTGGTAGAAGCACCTTTGGCAGCAATTACAGCTGTGAGTCTTTTTGGGTAAGTCTCTACCAGCTTTGCACATCTGGATCCTGCAATTTTTGCCCATTCTTCTTGGCAAAATTGCTCAAGCTCTGTCAAGTTGGATGGGGATCGTTGGTGAACAGCAATTTTCAAGCCTTGCCACAGATTCTCAATTGGATTGAGGTCTGGGCTTTGACTGGGCCATTCTAAGACATTCAGGTTCTTGTTTTTAAACCACTCCAGTGTAGCTTTGGCTGTGTGTTTAGGGTCATTGTCCTGCTGGAAGGTGAACCTCCGCCCCAGTCCCAGGTCTCTTGCAGACTGAAACAGGTTTTCCTCTAGAATTACCCTGTATTTGGCTCCATCCATCTTGCCCTCAATTCTGACCAGTTTCCCAGTCTCTGCCGATGAAAAGCATCCCCATAACATGATGCTGCCACCACCATGCTTCACCGTGGGGATGGTGTTCTCAGGGTGATGAGCAGTGTTGGCTTTGCGCCACACATAGCGTTTTGCGCTAAGGCCAAAAAGTTCAATTTGGTCTCATCAGACCAGAGAACCTTTTTCCACAAGTTTGCTGTGTCTCCCACATGCCTTTTGGCAAAATCCAAACGGGATTTGATATGGATTTTTTCAGCAATGTCTTTCTTCTTGCCACTCTTCCATAAAGCCCAGCTTTGTGGAGCGTCTGGGTTATAGTTGTCCCATGGACGGTTTCTCCCATCTCAGCTGTGGATCTCTCCAGCTCCTTCAGAGTTACCATTGGCCTCTTGATTGCTTCTCTGACTAATGCCCTCCTTACCTGGTCACTGAGTTTTGGTGGACGGCATTCTCTAGGCAGAGTCGCGGTTGTGCCATATTCTTTCCATTTTTTAATAATGGATTTAACGGTGCTCCAGGGGATGTTCAAAGTTTGGGATATTTTTTTATAACCCAACCCTGATTGGTGCTTCTCCAGAACTTTATCCCAGACTTGTTTTGATAGCTCCTTGGTCTTCATGATGCTGCTTGTTTAGATATGCTCTCCAACAAACTCTGGGGCCTTCCAGAAACAGGTGTATTTAATCTGAGATCATGTGACACTTTGTGGACTCTATTCAACTAATTATGTGACTTCTGAAGGCAATTGGTTGCACCAGAGCTTATTTAGGGGTGTCACAGCAAAGGGGTTGAATACTTATGCAATCAAGACTTTTCAGTTTTTTATTTGTAAATAATTTTGAAAAATATGTAGATTTTTTCCCCCACTTCGACATTATGGACTATTTTGTGTAGATCAGTGACAAAAAAATCCTAATTAAATCCATTTTAATTCCAGGTTGTAACACTGCAAAATGTGGAAAAGTCCAAGGGGGGTGAATACTTATGCAAGGCACTGTAGCACTGTCCAGATAAAGTATAAGTAACTCTTACAAGTAAAAAGTTTTTGTTTTACATTTTTTTTCTCTCATTATGGACCACATTTTCGAAGCTGTTTTTTTTCGGTGGAAATGGCAAAATCGGCTATTTTCTAAAATGATCCTCAGTTTTATCGGCCGGCGGATCACATTTTATGCATCATTTTCTGCGGTTCTAAATTAATAAGTAATGAGCATTTAAAAGTTTTTTTTTATCTGCCAAAATAATATTTCTGGTTCATTGCGTTAGCAAATGCTATATAAACACAATCAAAAATTGTACCAAACCAGTGGAAAAATTCATCAAAACACACAAGCTAACACAAGGACACAGTCTTAATCGCTTGTTTAATTAGGACAGCATAAAACAAACAAACATGATTGGAACAAATGATGGGAGTTATAGGTTTGAAAGGAGGTATAACTGCAGTGTACAAAAAATGAAAACGAATGACAAGTTTTTTTTTTTGGACACAAAAGGTTTAAATTAATCATTTATCATTTATTTCAGGAAGCTTAATTTTTTCTCTCTACACAGATGAAGACAGGCTTTAGTCTAATACAGAGGAGACAGAACTTTATTTGTAACGCCGCTCAGGTGCACTGATTTATTTTTGCCACAAGGTGGCCCTGTGGTACTGCTCCAGAGCACAACCTATTACCAGCAATGGTAAAAAGGTTGGCAGGTTGTAGCGCACACGCAGGTGCTCAAAATAATAATGAAAACAAAAGGTGAAAAAAACAAGGGAAAATAAAACACAGTAATAAAACTACAAAATAAAGATGCTGTACTCGGCAGCGTTACCCCGACCGTCGCTATCCGCACGGCCCGGGTCTCCGTCCTACGCTCACCCGTTCCCTCAACCTGTAGAGACTGTTCGGGGTTCTGCCAAGTTTCCCACGCTACTAAAAATGGCTTTTCTTTTCTGTTAAATTAATTTGTGCTTGTTCTTCTCCGGTCATGCTCAGTCCTGCAGCAGAGCTTCCACCAGCTGGCTTGTTTTGTCTTAGAGGGGCAGGCCAAGGGAACAACAGAGCGTTATCTTATAGGGTCAGCAATCCCCCAAGATCCGCCTCTCAGCCACTCAGAGAGAGGGAAAGCCAACACACCCTCTTCCCCTCCTCTCTGTGTCATTGCCATGACTGACAGGCGGTTCTACAAGGCTACTGCCCCTTTCCTGCAGTACCACGCATGTGCAGACAGTCAGCACAGATCTCGCCCCCGTTACAGCGACAAATTACTTGAATTGTTCATCCACGATCCTACTTTTATGTCGCATTTCATTTTTGCAGTCGCCTAATTTAACATTGTGCTTTTGTTATTTTCCCCACTAGTTTAACAGGGATGTCCTGACAGATTTTTTAAAGCATGAAAATGAATACCTAGGGCAGAGTGTACACTGATAGCAAGTCAGTTGTCAATCGGAAGTTTATTTGCTAAGCAGTCAGCATCTTCAGGGGATTCCCATCTGCATCTCAGCCATCTACTTCTGAATGTACGAGTACTACAGTGACGTGGTGAAGTAGTATTAATGCAGAAAAACACAAACGAAAAATATGTTCTTATAATTTTGAATGGGAGAAGTATCCGTGGCTTGTTTATCGAGATGGCAAGATGTACTGTAGTGTGTGTGAAAGAGGTGCTGGGCAAAAAAATGCATATACACACAGATGTACAGATTTTCAAGAATCTTCGCTTAAAAGACACAGACACGACGATGCTGTCCCTATTATTGGAATGCAGAAAAATATGAAAACACACATAGATGAAGGCAACAAGCAGTGCTTAGAATCCCATCTCGTTGTCATGGGAACAGTCTGCTGTATTTTTTTTATCGGCGAGTTTTCTGTGTTAAGCACTTCGAGAGGCTAAAACATTAAAATGACTGCTAAAAAAAAATAACCAATTATTTTCAAAGCAAAAATAGTGACAATGAATGCAGGGTTTTCAAAATAAGCTGGCGATCGGCGCAATCCACAGCCTAATAATATATTTGCGCCGGCTACTTTATTAAAAATATTAAGATTATTTTCAGGTACTATCATTTAGTCCATTTTTGACGTATTATTGTACTGTAAGGTGATATATAGTACATAATAGCTATACATATGCACCAAAAAAAAGTATTCCTTTTGCTGCTCTAGAAAGAGTGCAAAGAAGAGCAACCGGAATTATCCCGGGTTTAAAAGGCATGTCGTATGCAGACAGGCTAAAAGAATTGAATCTATTCAGTCTTGAACAAAGAAGACTACGAGGCGATCTGATTCAAACGTTCAAAATCCTAAAAGGTATAGAAAATGTCGACCCAGGGGACTTTTTTGACCTGAAAAAAGAAACAAGGACCAGGGATCACAAATGGAGATTAGATAAAGGGGCATTCAGAACAGAAAATAGGAGGCACTTTTTTACACAGAGAATTGTGAGGGTCTGGAACCAACTCCCCAGTAATGTTTTTGAAGCTGACACCCTGGGATCCTTCAAAAAGCTGCTTGATGAGATTCTGGGATCAATAAGCTACTAACAACCAAACCAGCAAGATGGGCTGAATGGCCTCCTCTCGTTTGTAAACTTTCTTATGTTCTTATATTCTTATATACAGTAGATGCTGGTTATTATCAATCCCGTCCCATAGACTTTAATGTTAATGGAATTCTGATATTAGCAACTGCACGTCGCTTATTGACAACTTTTTAACTACTTGGCAGTGTTACAGAGCGCACCTGCATGATTTATGTGCATACTTCATGCAGTTTTTTCACACTGACTTTGAAACTGCGTATTTCTGGTGAACTGAGGCAGAATCGTGGCTTTAAAAGTGGCTACAAAGCTGCACGCAAAATTGAGATGGATTTACAGCGGGAGGTGGTACATTGTAAAAAGCAGACAACATTGGACAATTTCTTATTTTAAAAGTGTGTTCTTTAGAATTGATTGTAAGTACAACACATTTTTTATGTTTGCTTTACTCATTGTAAGGACAATTGTATTACATCGTTGTGTGGTACTATTTAAGCCTACTCCCTTTTTTGGTTTTGTTTTACACACACGTGAAGTAAACAGTTCTATGTTTGGGTATTTCGTGTTTCTCATGTACATTTTTTAACACTGTAACATTTAAAACACATGTATTCCAGTGCCATATTTGTACAACTACAGTATATATTGTTGTTCCATATAAATACACTTGACAACAGCAGCTTTTCGCAGTGTGGAGTAGTAGGGCAGCAGTGTGGAGTAGTGGTTAGGGCTCTGGACTCTTGACCGGAGGGTTGTGGGTTCAATCCCCAGTGGGGGACACTGCTGTTGTACCCTTGGGCAAGGTACTTTACCTAGATTGCTCCAGTAAAAACCCAACTGTATAAATGGGTAATTGTATGTAAAATAATGTGATATCTGTATAATGTGAAATAATGTATAATGTGATATCTTGTAACAATTGTAAGTCGCCCTGGATAAGGGCGTCTGCTAAGAAATAAATAATAATAATAATAATAATAATAATAATATTGGCAACTTTCGGTTAATGACAACTTTTTTCTGGGAACTGAGAGGTTGTTAATAAGTGGCATCTACTGTACTTAACGAAAAACTGAAAAATATGACATTTTAAAATCTAACATGAAATACTGTACTACTAGTATGGCTTCCGATAGACTTTTGCAATATAATTTTGTAGTTTCTTTGATTACATGATGTTAAATAAATGAGCTAAATTATGTTCATATAGTTATTTTTTAAATGATGTCTCGATCCAAAAAAAACTAGGTGCTGCAAAACTTTTGGCCATAGCTGTACAAAGAAATTCTAAAAAAGATTGTATTGAAGTGAGGCCGTATCAAGTATTTTGTTGTTTGTCTTGTTAAATGTCAGGTCAGTGGGAGGTAGATCAATACAATAACAGTGTGACATTCACAATTTCCTCTGGACTTCTAAGATCTGCAGGACATCACCAAAAAAGTTACAACAAATCACTGTTATCTGATGTATGTTTTGTCTTAGTCATTTCCCTACTGACAACATGACAGCTTCACAAAACTCAAATGCATAGGCTGTATCTTGTAGCTCAACAAAATCATTAGATTATTGGAAATGAGGACCTTTCAAGCCAGCAGCTTGCTGCATTTTATAGGCCTTCAGAGTGTGATTTTCTTGTTATTATTTGTTTATTTATCAGACACCTTTATGCAAGGTGACTTCTTTAACCACTGGACCACACAGCCTCCTAGTAGTCATGGCATAAAACTATGTACAATTGGTATTACTTTTAATGCAACACATATTATAAGCAGTTATTTTTCAATCCTTTGGTAACAACACAATATTGCATATTGAAATAAAAACTATAATACACCCAATGATTTGGATTGTAAGCATGACTAGTACTACAGAAGTGCTCAGAAAACCAGCAAAATTTCTTACGCCTCCATTGAAATATTTTTGCCGAGCTCTCTGTATACCACAATGCTTTGCACGCAGTGAGACGGAAGCCTCTATTGAAAATCAGCGGAGTCAAGTATCTTGCTAAAGAGAATATCTTTTGAAAACACCCTTTCTAATAAACTGCAAAATTATTGGCTTAAGCAGTTTTGAGTGAGGCTGGATTTTCATTGATTAAAATATTAGTGTGTGCTCCCATTGGCTAGAAAGTTGCCGTGTTTTCGTTACAGTGTGGGATTGACAGTTGGAAGTTTGTGTGTTTGTTGGAAAGTTTACAGGGAAGTTCAACTGGTTGATTGGAAATTTGCAGGTCAAGTGCCAAGCAAATGCTTCACACTAAAGTCCGTACAGCCTTTCGTATTAATGAATTGACAAGTTAATTAATTAATTATTAGATGAATTAACAAATAAGTTTATGAATTACTGTGCGAATTGACAAATGGACCAATTCATGAATTGACAAACAAATTGTCAAATAAATTGACAAATTAATAGCTGGATAGTTTTGGCACAAATGGCGCTCCATATTTTTGTGGGTGGCCAATAAATATTGGAAAGTCTCCATTCATCTGACTGAAAAATAAGTAACTGAGTGAGGAGCAGCTTCAATTAATTTATTTAAACAAAAAAAATGCCATGCCTTCTTGCAGCTGCTTTATTATCACTCAATGACTACTGTCTTGAAGAAAAACCTTATTGTTGTAATAGGTGAACTCTCTTGCAAGGATGTATATATTAAATTGGCTTGATCAGGCTACATACAGAATCATACAGTGTTGTTTATTAAATCTGTGCGCCTGTGCGGCTTGTCAACACCTAATGCTCTGTACGTCTGCCTCAGTATTATTCAGTGACGACCCACGTATGTAACATCACCTTTTACACACATTAAGGATTATTATATTGTGATATAGCAGTTTGCTTGATTTCCATACTGGTGTAACAGAATACAAAAATAAAACAAAAACATTTCCTGATTCATATTACTTTTTACTACCTTCCAGTTATTCATTTGTATATACTTTTAGATGCCATTCTCTGCTTCATTTCTTTTTTCGATGTTAAAATATAAACAGCAAAACTGAGCTGTAAGGGTGTGTGATGGTGTGGTTGTTATCGAGGTCTGACAGGATTTGTTGTAGAATCTGTCCATGCAGATCCAGTACACATATTGTACAGTATACTGCCTCCTTTGATTCTTAGTTTACTATAAGGGATTGTATAACTTGTAGAAAACCTCCCTGAAGACATACCTTTACCCACTATAAAGGGGTAGGCTTATTCTATTTAAAAGTAAAGTGGATAGTGATGTACTTTTTTAATCAACTACATATTTGTGAGCTATATGAGCTTGGCCTGCATTATGAATAAAAACATGTTCATAAATGACTGATTACACAAGTTGTTATTTGCCTGTTTACTTCTCAAGGAAACAGTAATATAATAACTTTCTAAAGGTCCAAGAATAGCATTTTGAGCCTGCAGCTGAAAGTACATAAGGGAAAACAAACTACCTGCTTATTTAATTAGGTAGCTACATATAAACTGCTGTATTTTGAAACCATCAGTATACCGCTTTGGGAGTAAAACTGATGAGGGGTTTCGGCTTGACAAAGTACAAAGCACTTAATAAATGAAACTCTAATAGAAAAGCACGCTTACAACACGTCTCTGGTTACACATTTAACTGCTTTTGTTAAACTGATGCTAATATTACTGCCTTCGATTTTAATTCAAAGTTCAGCCACACGAAACAACATACTCATTGTATTAATCAAATACAATGAGTATTAACACAGTAGTTACAATACCTATACAAATGCACACCATGTTCAGAATCAATTTGGAGATGCAACTCTCTATCATCTAACACGTCTTTAATTATTCTTTGCTTTGCACAGTATTATTCAACAGCAGGACACATTGGATTTTTTTGCGGAGCCTCCCTACCTAACATTATATTCAACTATGTACACATAGACAGGTAAACATCAGATTAAGCCATTTTTTATTTACGATAAGATAAGGCTTACATCTTGATTAGTATCACACAAAAATGCAGTTTAAAAGATTATATTATGAATACAGGAACGAGTAGTTCAATTGATACTACAGCTTTGCCCCGTGAACCTCCCCCAATCCTGCCTATGCTGCTAAGCATGTATTTACAACATTTCTTAACAAACTGGGCTGCATATTTTATATCTTAGCCATTGTATTTATTTAATAATAGTCTTGTTTTCAACATACCGATTTTAGTGATTCAAAGGCAGCAGCTTCCCTGAATACAATATTTGATCTTCAATCCTTTTTTATAATGACACTTGCTCTTTAAATATGTGAAATATGTCAAATCGTATAGTGACGTACTTCAAACAGAGTGACCTTCTTTATCTTGACTAATGTTTTCAGCCTTAATCATTTTTTAAAAACTAAATAACATGAAAGCATGGCAGATGGAGACATAAAGTGCAAGTCAGACATCTCAGCCTACAAGCTACTTTAGAGGTCAGAAAATAACTTTATTTCCAGGAGCCTTTGTGACACACATCACTGAGAACATGGACAGGCTCCTAGAACGAACAGGAGATGACCCGGTAGTAATCGTCCACATCGGTACAAACAACATTGGAAGAGACGGACCTAGATCCCCGCAAAACAAATTCAGAGAGCTAGGAAGGAAATTAAAAGACGACCAAAACTGTGGTTTTGGGATACTGCTGGCACCTTGCAAAGGACTATATGGACCGCTGGAATCTAAATGCATAGCTGAAATCTTGATGCACACAGGAAGGCTTCATCTTCCTTTGACATTGGACCACATTCTACAACAAGGACTATCTATATAGGCGGGATAGACTGCACTTAAATAAAAAGGGAACCAATCTACTCTGAGAAAGGATCCTCAAGGAGGTCCAGAAACATTTAAACTAGAAAGGAAGGGGGGACAAATCAACAAAAAAACTGATGGGAGACTACATCAAAACAAGGGCAACAACTCAGGTAAGATAGCCATTAAATGTATTTATCTAAATGCTAGAAGTCTAAAAAACAAAATGTTAGAACTTGAGCTACTGCACTAACAAGTAACTAGGATGTGATAGGTGTTACAGAAACGTGGTTGTCGGAGACGAATATAATATTAGTAGGTATACACTATATACGAAAGACAGGCAGGACAGAAGAGGCTATACATCAAAAATAGTCTTGAAGCCCAAGTGTTAAATCTGGAAGAATAAAACAATGCAGAACCAATATGGGTCAGAATAATGGACAAAAATTTAAAGAGCATAATACTAGGGGCATTCTATATGCTGCCAAATTCAGATACCAAGCAAAAAAATGACATTAGAAATGTGTGTAGCAAAGGAATAACCATAGTAATGGGGGATTTCAACTTCCCCATATAAAATGGGAAAACCTGGTGGGGAGCACGACAGCCGAAACTGAAATGGTAAAAATGACAAATGACGGCTTCCTAACGCAATTTGTCAAGGCACCAACTAGAGGGGAGGCATGCCTTGATTTAGTCTTTTCAAATAACAAAGACAGAATAACTAAACCAGGTCAGAGAACCATTGGCAAACTCAGACCACAACATGGTCTCATTTGAAGTGCCTTTTAAAACCCCCAAAGTAATGACTAAAGCTAAGGTTTACAATTTTAAAAAGGCAAACTATGAAGGAATGAAACAGAGACTAACAGAAGTAGATTGGAGTAAAATAGAGAAGACATCCACAGAGAAGGGATGGCTATTTTTAAAAAAATGTAGTATTAGAGGCGCAAAACAAATACATCCCAAAAGTAGACAAATCAAAATCTAACAAAATGGTTTAATAGATCAATTAAAGAAAAATATTCAGAGAAAAAAGGCACTTTTAAGACTGCTTAAAAGGGACCAAAACAACGTACACAGAAATAGTACTTGAAACTGCAAGCACAAGTCAAAAAGAAAGTTAGAAAAGCCAAGAGAGCGATAGAAATGAACATTGCCAAGGGGGCTAAAACCAATTCCAAAAAGTTTTTCCAATATTTTAACAGCAAAAGAACATTCAAGGAGGAAGTAAAATGTCTAAGAGATACAAATAGCAACACCATAGATGAAGAGAAAAAATAACAAATATATTAAATTACTTTTCACAAGTGTTTACAAAGGATGATACGGACAACATGCCCCACATGTAGACCTGTTCCTTTCCAGTTTTAAATAACTTTAGCATAACAGAGGCAGAAGTGTTAAAGGGACTAGGAGCTCTTAAAATAAACAAATCCCCATGGGCCGGATGAGATCCTCCCGATAGTACTCAACGAAATGAAAGAAGTTATTTACAAACCGCTAACTAAGATCATGCATCAGTCTCTTGAGACAGGGGTTGTACCGACAGACTGGAAAATTGCAAACATAATACCGATGCACAAAAAGGGAGACAAAACCAAACCAGGTAACTACAGACCAATAAGCCTGACTTCTATTATATGGAAACTTATGGAAACTATAATAAGATCCAAAATGGAAAATTACCTATATGGTAACAATATCTCAGGAGTCATATGCAGACAAGCTAAAATAAGTGAATCTGTTCAGTCTTGAACAAAGAAGACTACACAGCGATCTGATTCAAGCTTTCAAAATTCTAAAAGGCATCGACAATGTCAACCTGTGGCCGAGCTGTTGCAGTGATGACGTCACGGACCAGGAAGGAATAACAGTAAACAAGGAATGGTGGTGGTGAAACTGCAGTGCTACGGAGCTCAGTGCTTTTATTAAATAATAAAACAAAACATTTAAACAAACACAAAACAAACAGGCTCATTGGCCAAACAAATAAACAAATAAGGTTTAGCAGTTGCTTTGCTTCTACTCTTCTCTCTCTCAAAAACCCGTCTCGCCTCTGACCCTCTCCCCCTTGCGCAGACAGCTGAAGGCTTTTATATTCTGGTCGAGGGGTTAACTAGCTGTTAATTATCTTATTACCCTTCGGCCACAGTCTGCACGAGTTTAGTAAGGATGCATGACTGTCAGCTAGTTAAATAATCAGTAGCTGATCAGTCACGCATCCTCACAGGGTTTTTAAAATGCAAAAACAATAACAATTGGCTTTCGCCGTAATATAAAACATAAATCATAATATAAATAAATAACAAACAAAGTGACGGGACACTCCGCCACACAACCAAAGGGACTTTTCTGACCTGAAAAAAGAAACAAGGACCAGGGGTCACAAATGGAGATTAGATAAAGAGGCACTTTTTTACACAGAGAATTGTGAGGGTCTGGAACCAATTCCCCAGTAATGTTGTTGAAGCTGACACCCTGGGATCCTTCAAAAAGCTGCTTGATGAGATTCTGGGATCAATAATCTACTAACAACCAAACGAGCAAGATGTGCTGAATGGCCTCCTCTCGTTTGTAAACTTTCTTATGTTCTTATGTTCTTACTACCAAAATACCATGAGAAAAAAGGTGAGACATTTATTTTTCCATGGAAACCTGGCCATAGTTTCTGGTTCAATTCCCTGCCCTTTCCATTGCCAAATTTAGAATCTTTTATTTATACTTCTTCACCTGTGCAGACTTATGTGCCCTTTAACAATAAAGGCTTTGATGATAAGATGGAGATAAAAATCCCCATGAAGCTGACACCAATTTATTTTTTGGCCTATGGAAAATTGAATTGCTTTGTACTTTGTTTAATATCGAGTCTTGCTAAATAGAAAAGGCTCAGGATTTACTGTATTTTTATGTGCCTGTAATCTTCCCATTTATTTGGTACCTAGCAACAGGCCTTTATAACACAGAAACCTTGCCATCAGCCATACCAGTCACAAATCACCAGAGCAGAGCACACCCATTAAACTTGCTGCTTCTTATTTACCTCAGTGACGTCTTCGTCGAAACTGTCTCTACAAAAATGTTCACACAAAAATGAACAGACACACTAGAAAAATGAATAGGTTTACCTGGTTTCATAGAGGGAGAAGGCGCAGATCATTTTATCCTTGAATTGTTTTAAATCACAGTTATTCCACATATTCTTAACATTCTATCAACTAAATTCACAGTGAAAATTTTGGATTAGAAAGCAGAAACCACTATAACTATAGACTACAGACTAAATTCTTATGTTGTGACCAGTCCCGTTTTGAAACTAGCTTCAAGACTACCCTTTGTTGTGGGAAGACCCTGGACCAGACCATCCCTTACAGAATCCTACATCAGGTAGCTGTTTTATTGTCGATTTTTTTTTGAAGAAGTCTATTTTCAAATAAAAGGTACAAGTTTAATAAGTTAATAGTTTGCCAACCAGGGGCTTTTTACTCAGCTATGAAGTGTTATCTACTGTTACTGTGGTCAAATAACATTTTCACTTGATGAACACTCATAAATCAAAAAGCTGGAGGGTTTTTTTGCGAATAAAAATGGATTTGTACACAGTTTAGACAAAAGAACCTCCTACTCCCTGCACTTTCTGTATTAACCTATAATTTTACAGACAATTTTAATTGCAAGCAACACTGCCTTCCCATGTTCCCCTGCCAGAGCAAATGATGTAAGTAATCCCTGTTGTACATAGAACCTGCTGATCTCAGTGCTCTTGCTTCAACCCTGCTTCCCACTAATTAAGGAAACACAATAACTTCCCCAGCATCCTTCCAGCACTAAACTGTTATAGCAATCTTGTCACATGCAGTGTCGTGTACTGTTGATATAGACATATTTTTTCTTTTAATAGCCAGTCATCTATCAACCAATTACATGTCTGTAGCTGACCAAATATATCTAGCAGCTCAGATTCATTAAGTAAACTTGGAGATAATTAGTTTTCAAACGTTTTGCACTAGAGCCTCCATTTTCCTTTGAATTTAGGTTTTTGCCAATTCCAAACAGAGCATCACCAAGATACCATCTGCTAAAGTCACTGAACAGAATACATTGACATGGCAAATTACTTTGAGCATTCCAGTTTGAAAACTGCGGGTCTAAGTCTTCAGCAGTAGCTATGCAAGCTTACTGGAAGTTTAATATTGTAACTCTTGGAATATAATGTACATCCTTGTATAAATTTTAAAAGCATTGCAATGCATTATACACAGGATACGTGTTATGTACAAGGCACATTATATAGTGCAATTTACAAGTGTATCATAAGTCACAGCCTGCATGAATATTAACCTGTATATTCTAAAAATGATGGTACACAAAAGCATGGTCACTCCAATGGTCTAACTGCAAACAGAAACTGTATCCAACAGCATACACGCCAGACCAAAACCCTATAGAGCATACAGGATTTGACCTTGTAATGTAATAGAATTCCTCACACAGCACTAGATTTACAGGTTGCCATGGAGTTGCCAAGAAATATAATGGAAGTCATTAATGTGTTCTGAGAATTATTTCATTGAAGGCTCCTGGTGAACATCAAAAGGTGAACTTCCTTCTCCTATTTTGGAAGGTGCCATTCCTATAATTCTAGTAAACAAAAAAGGCTGCAATGCTTTTTCTGGTACACACTGTAAGTACTATTTACGTTGTTTCGTAAATTATATTTTAATAACAAGGCTACCACAATCTGTCTCCCAAATTTGAATAAATGCTGTTAAAACCTCCTTCAATTTTAACCATGCCTATTCATTACTAGACAAATGTCCCTGAGGAATAGTGATGTAATAGGACAGAAGTAGAGTTAATTGTTGTTCCATCATGTGGGTAACGGTACATGGAAATTATGGAAAATGATTCCATTGAAAGACAATTTAAAAGAAAAGTCCCGGACAGATCATCTATTTATAGATGTGGATGAATGAAGCAGTTTATTAATGATGTACTCATTTGCTTTACACTACTCTGCAGTTGTGTTTAGAACAGACTTTCTAGGACTAAGGTTATTCAGACTGCATTATGGATTAAGGAGAATAACATTTCACATTTCTATTGTTCATTGGGTCCTCAGTCAGCATATTAATAGCAAGGGGGGCCACAAGCCAAGATAGTTTTGGAACTCTTGCTTACTTAGGATATACATCTGATTTAATATTGTAGATATTTTATTAATACAGTACATTCAATGTGTTATATATATATATATATATATATATATATATATATATATATATATATATATATATATATATATATATATATATATTATAGCTACAGTATGTTTTGAATTTTGGTATTGTAAAACACATTTCTGTATGTGCGCAATGGATATTATGGTTAACATTTAAATCATAATATAAATACAACAATCTCCAAAATGCAATGCACCCATGACAACAAGAAGAAATGTACTAGTTTCCCAAACTAGGGTACACAAAATACTCACTCTATAACCTGACAAAGCAATGTTAAATTTACATGAACGCTTTTATTTGGTGGCTGGGATTATTTACCACATTTATGTAAGCACAATCATGCATATTTTAATATATTAATCTCTTATAAACTACTGATCTAGTTTTACAATGGCTGTGTTAACAATCCATTCATACAACAAAAGATAATTGTAAGTTTATCAAATTTTACATTTCTATTGGTTCATTTGCCTAATGTCATGGGGGTATTAAGCCAAGAAATGTTGGTATACCTTTTATATAGAATGTTAAATTATATGACTGTTATGTATTTCTTATAAATATTTGTTTAGGAAATGTTATCACAGGCGATAATTGTCATTCAAAACAAACAAGCAGCCATTTGAAACTTCACCTTAACGAGCAGTATTAACAATCTCAACAGAAGCAGAAACATTTGTACATGTACAGCCTTCCAGGGTTTCAGACAGATTTACCATATGGTCATGCAAATACACATGCACTTATATTTGGAGGTTGCAGTTATAAAAATTGAAGAGAAAGAATAAAGTGAAAATTTATTTGAAATCCACCCACACTAAATATGATATTTATGAATTTCACTATCACAACTTAGCATGGTGTTGCAAAATACATCTGCACTTCAACTATGTGGACACTTATACTCAGTCAAAGGTTTATGGGTCTACATACTATGAAACCAAAGGAGTAACCATATTTTCACAGAAAACAGCATTTACCTAAGTATAATCTCATGCACCTACAGTTGGTCTATATTCAAACAAGAAAACAGCGACGCAAGCTAAAAAACAGAGTAGAAGTGGAGGATGGGAGGAGTGCCTGTAAAAGTTAATTGCAGGTTTCTGTTGACGTGATGTAAAGTTTGACACCATGATAACTCATCAATAACAGATTTAGTTGATATTTGCCCCCCTCCCCCTTGCACACACCCCTGCTTTCACTGGGTTTATGGATGGAAAACAAGTTGTTGATTGCAAGATGCATTCTGTTGATAAATTGGGTTCCCTGTTATATCACAGAGAAAATTTGACAACCCAATGAAATATTGATAGATTGCACCCTTTTTATGCTTCAAGCTGTATCGTCAAAAATAGGGTATTTATTTCCTTCTTCCTGCACTATGCCAGCTGAAAACATTGTTTCTGTTCTACAATATATGTCAACCAGTCTGTGGAATCGCTTTCCATCCACCTCCTTTCCAGTCTGACAGAGTGGCAGCTCCATACACGGTCCTGTGCGGGCACTCGCGTAATATGTTGACAAGATGAAAAGTTGGAGGCAGTCCAAACTATTTTTTGCCACCTATGGGGTGAAGTCCCATGGTCAAACCTTGTCTAAACAGAGGCTGTCCAAATGGATAGCAGATACAGTTAGGACTGCCTATGAGCGAGCCAACTTGCCACCATCAGAAAGGTCACTGCCCATTCCACCAGGGACATTGCAACTTTGTGGGCTTTATTCCAGGGTGCATCTGTCAAGGAAATTTGCAATGCAGCAGTGTGGGCTACTCCCTATACCTTTACTAGGTTGTACAGGCTGAATGTCGTGGATCCTCAAAACCCTGGCTTTGGAACTAGAATGTTAAGGGTGGCTTCCAAGTTAACCTTTGCAACACAGGCATAGAGGTGAGTTTCTCCTTGAATTCTTTAGCCCTAGCTGCTTGTTACTGGGGTCCCGAATGGTAACACACAAGCCAGCCTCGGCTTAGCCTTGTAGCATTCCGGTCGTGCAGCAATCTTGCCCTTGGGATGACTTGGGTATACTGACCCATTCGGTAATGGTTACATTTCGGATTTGAAAGGAAACGTTAGGTTATTATCATAACCCTGGTTCCCTGAAATAGAAATGTAACCATAACCTTCAAGGTTGCTTGGTCCATGATAGCAGCAGGCTTGAAGGAAAAATGACACCAAGATCTGTGCGTGCAGTCCTTTATACCCTCGGGGGCAGGCATGACTGCATCACAGATACTCGGCTGAGCGGCTTTGTTATATCTTATTCAGGTTTTGGGTCTATATGCGGTAAATACCCATTCAGTAATGGTTAAATTTCTATTTCAGGGAACCAGGGTTATCATAATAACCTAACATTCAGTATTCAATCCCAGACATATTCCTTTGGCAGTGTTAACCCAGATTGAAATTCTGGTAGCCACACATTCCTCTCTATCATTATGACAGCAGGGAAATGTATGACATGCACATTCTGTTTCTAAGGTCCCAAATGCAATTGAACGAAAGAAACAAATGAAGGAACTAGAAGGTCAAGTTTGTTTAAGTTTCCTCACTGGACTTGTTCAATACTCACCTCCTTTTGTACGGGAGCAATTAAAGAGAAAGGCACAATGCTGCCTTAAATAAGTCAATACATCATTTTTTTTTTTTTATAAAAAACATGTTTTAGAGTTTAACAAGGTCCAGAGAAAGGGCAATAATCAATACGGTGGTTTAAATTAGGTTAAATTATTCCACAATAAGGATTCTGAGAACCAAAGTGCACTGTCCATCCATTTTAATCAGGGTTGAATGCAGGCTAGCACCAGCATGAACCACCAGTATCTTTACAGATTAAAGTACTGCAGTGTAAGAAAATTACTTTCAAACTTCCTTGGAAACAATTTGAGCAATCAGAACTGTTAAACCAGAACAATCTGTTATTGTGCGATTGTGGAATCCCCAGGGCTGTGGAGGAAGTGAAAGCAAACCTTCTCTTTTGTTAGCTGTGTCTACATAGCTGCTCACTGAAATAGACAGCCCTGCTTCACATATACTGCAGACCTTTTCAGAGGCCTAATTAAATAATTGTAATTATACATCTAAAAGAACCACAGGCTCAAATATACCCATTTTCATTATACAATATACAATATTATGTCCCTTCCAAAGACACCAACAAAGCAAAAAATAAGCTCTGACTTTGTGACATTACTGAGAAAAAGCTATGCTAGTTTTAATGATACAGTAATCTGCATTGTATGAAAATCTGGAGACTTAATAAATCAATTTAACATGACTTCAACCATACCTTTTAAATCTAATTTATGATAGATGACTTCAATGTATTATTTCTTTCCAGATGGGCATGGGTACTACTAAGATTAGTGTTCTGCGATACCTCATTTAGGGAGTATCGATACAATACCATGCACAGTATCATGATATTCGATACTATCACTTTACTTTGGATCTCATGTCCATTACATGTTAAATGGCTGCCAAATTCCTTTTTTGGAAGTGCAAAATGCATAAGAGGCTAATGCACAGTTAATAAAGCTACAACATGGTGGAATGCTTGCTGTTTATATATAACACAAAATCCAATTAACCTGTAGCCGTCTGCATTGGCGGACTTTTGCAGTGTGACTCGGAAGCTTTATAGGTCCTGTGCTTTCCTCTGCAGGTGAAGCATTACATTGATCCTGTTAGGGCAACTGTGGACAATTAAGTCTGTATTCATTCTGGTCTTTCCACCACTCATGCATGCAATTCAAAACACAGGATTTTCACAGCTATCACATTACATGCACATAAAATACGGATTAACACAAAATCCAAAGAACATAAAAACATCGCTAACATTTTTGACATGCGGTAGAGTTTTAATGACACATGTTGGCAAATTATATTTTTGCAGCTTCTAGCAAATGCACTGTAATGACGAAATAAACAAGCATCAATGAACTCCCTTTTGATCAGCTTCTAGCGCATTCCTGTTTCATGTGTTATTTTTGCTGTTACTTTTTTTATAAGTAGTATGCACTTACCAAAACTAGAAGAACGGAAGAAACGACAGTAAAAGTAAACTTTGGCAAAGAGATGGGGTTGGCGATCTGAAAGATGTTTCAATAAATTGGTGGCATTTCCTCCTTTGTTTCTCACTACTTTAAAACACTTTCGACATTTTGATGTCCGCCTTCAACCAGATTGCTGTTGTCATCTGGCTGAAATCCAAAATAGTTCCACATCACGCTTCTCTTGTAACATCAAGAAATCAAAAACGATCTACTTATCAGGTTTACAAGTGCGACTGTTGCGTGTACAAGGGACTTTAGCTATTTCGCCAGCCGTATCGTTTTGTGCATGTTGAAATATTCAATTAAATATTTATTTATACCGTTTTAACAAATACAAGGCATCCTTCACAGTCACACCTACTGATCCAAGCATTACTCTGGTCTTGCTGTCAGTTGGACGTACTGAATGCATAATGGTTATTAGCGCACCACTGAACATTAAAAGCTGCAGGAGCTGAAGTGAAGCTCAACACTGCATAAACATACCTTACATTGGTACAATATTATCAATATTGTCATCATACAAACACCACTCTTTTTCTCATGGATATCTTTATAGTTGTAGCTGGTGGTACTGTAAATCATTATCTTTGTTAGAGAGTAACAAAGTATTCTCTGTTAAAGTAGTCCAGGACATCATATCCCAGTGGAGAATAGCATTTCCAGTCACTATATATTGCAATGTAATACTCCAGAGAAATGAAACACAATACTAGAGTCTAACGGCAACATTTATTTTTCCAACTGATGGGTACTTCATCTATCTACAGCACCATTTGTTGTTTGGTCAGTCTCATAAGATCATTTACCGCAACAGCCTTGTTACTGAAATATTGTCTTAAAGAATAAAGGATACATGACATACAACGGGTATTACAAAAGCTTAAAAAAATGTATATCACTTACTGTTATAGATATGTTGATTTGTAAGGCTTTATCTTCACTACCATACCATACCAAGTGTTTATCCTGAGGTTTGAGAATACACACTTGGTTTCTTGTACTGTGTTTTCTCAGCACAGAGCCTGATTATCCTTGCTTCAATCTGCAAGCAGTTTTAATGAGGAATCAGCAAAAATAGTTTTAATAGCATGCTGAGTAAGCCAACAGCATTAAAATTAGGAAAATATGTCATACTTTAGGCTGGAAGAGTCGAAGATCTTAAACTTCTTGTCCCTATTTTAGTACATGCTTTCTACTCCAACAAAGATGTGCACCTAACTGTAGGTTGAAACATTTGTTCCACAAGAATGCATCTGAGCCTGACAATACTGGGTAGTGGAAAAGCAGACAACTGGATCAGGGGGGCCTTAATACTTATTAGAAAATGGATCAGATTTCCTTTAACCTAACTGGTCAGTATGAGGTCCCTAATCCCTGTTAAAGGACCTCTAAAGGTATCGTTCAAACTATGTTTAATCTGTTCCCAATCAATCCGCTAGAAAATGCATAAATACAGTATTCATTTATGTATTTTCCCTTTTTTTCTGCTTGATGAAAGAAAATCTAATTTCTTGTACACGTCCTCTGAATGCTGACAATGTAGACTTAAGCCCCTTTCACACTGGGTCCTGGCTATCCGGGTCACAATCCTGCACAGTGAGAAACCACGTACCCAGGTCCCAGCAATCCACCTCAGAATGTGGGTTGACATGCTTTGACCCTGGTTGAGTGAGACAAAATGCTTGATGGCTGTTCGTGAGCCGACGCAATAACAAACAGCCACATCTGTGTGAAGGTTTCACTTCTGCAAGGAACTGCATATTTTTGTTGATTGAGCCAGACTGCAGCCGGGATGTAGCTCTAATTAAGTTTTGGGCCGACGGTGCAATCCAGAGAAGCTTGGATGGAAACATCAGTAACAAGCTGCTTCCGGGGCATTGATATGCGTATTGTCCACTTGAGTCTGTCACCCAGGTCAACCCTGCTTTATCAAAAGCAGTGTGAAATCACGTATCCGGCCCGCACGACTGACCCGGGTAGGTTCTGACCCGGGTTGAGCATACCAGTGTGAAAGGGGCTTAAGTCTGCTTTCTTGCTGTCCTTTATCTATTATGGTCTATTACAATGTCTGTCTATTTAAATTTAGTTTAGCAAATCAAGTTAAAAAAAAAGAGAGAATAGGGTTTGCTGTCAGCGGCAATACAGTAACCACAACAGCAATAGCAACTAGTCTTTATAATATAATAATAATAATAATAATAATATAATAATAATATAATAATAATAATAATAATATAATAATATAATAATATAATAATAATAATATAATAATAATAATAATAATATAATAATAATAATAATAATAATAATATAATATAATAATAATATAATAATAATAATAATAATATAATAATAATAATATAATAATAATAATAATAATAATATAATAATAATAATAATAATAATAATAATAATAATAATAATAATAACCTTTATTTTTAATATAGCCCTTTCACAATAAAAATTGATGCAAAGCGGATCACATGAATAAAAGCATTGACAAATATTAATGAAAGAATGCAAGAAAAGCAATAAAAACAAAATAAACGCATAGAACAGTAAAAACAAGGCCGATAATAAAAGGAACATAATTTTAGCATAAAAAATGCTACATTATAAAAGTGTGTTTTTAATCTTATTTTAAAAGCAGTGACACTTGGTGCTTCCCTTACAGAGCTAGACAGATCATTCCAGAGTTTTGGTTCCCTATAACTGAATGCTCAACTATCTGTGTTTTTTTAATTTATTTGTGGGACAGTAAGCAGCCTGGCATTCTGTGATCGGAGTGGGTGTCTTAATATGAATTACGGTATTAAAAGATAATTTAAATACAATGGTGCAAGGCCATTTAATGTCTTATAAGTTAAAAGCAACACCTTAAAATCCATCCTGAATCAGACCAGAAGCTAGCGCAGAGATGCTAGCACAGGAGTAATGTGATCTCGCCTCTTAGTCCCGGTTAAAATTCTAGCTGCAGCATTTTGTGTAAGTTGCAGTCCAGATATAACATGGCTATGAGTACCAAGAGAATAGGGCATTACAATAATCAATTCTAAAAGATACAAAAGCATGCATCAATCTCTCTTTGAATGACGAGTTGTAGAAATTAAACAATTGAATGCCATGATTACTTTCAGCAACTTTATTTCAGAATATCAAAATAGCAGAGGCAGTGTTCTCTCTTCTCTAACAAAGCCAGGAGGCTTTGAATAAACTTTATGAACACACTGTGACAAGTTACTGAACAAACAGCACCATCAGCATTAACATATGTAGGCTACTAGATTTTTTTTATTTTGCTAATACATTTTAAGGCCTAATGTTAACTTAAATACTTTAAACTTAAACTAATACCTTGCACTCCCCTGCATTAAATTCCTAATTAAACAAATAAAAGTTACCAGTACAATCATTCTTTTACATGTTTTACATTTAAAAGGAAGATAAAAACAAACAGATCCCAAAACATGTTCACCTTTGTGTACGAGGTACCTGAACTGATTTTTTTTTTTTTTTGTATTAAGTTATTATTTAGGAAATACCCATGACATGACATCTTCCACTGCTGGTAATTTAAAGATGAACAATCTTGAAAACAATATAAATACAGAGGAACTCAATTTTAATATTGTAAATGCCTCAGAATTAACCAAAGGAAGTGAACAGTAATAATGTTGCTGCAGTATAAACAGGCTTCACCCATCTCCATGTGAATTTAATATCGGGACAACTATAAGAGATTCAGATACATCGTAAGGGAATTTTGTGAAGGTTCTTAAGACTGTGATATGCAGACACCACTTCTGCTAATTTTACACTAATTGTAACTATCTAACATACAGACTGGATTTGGTTTCAATTTCACAGTTTCTTTGTTTGACCAGAACCAAATTTAAAATCATATTAAAACCCCAAAAGGATGTGGTGACGAGGAGAAGTGGGAATGTTGGGGAGGCAAGCATATATAAATGGAATATCCACTTCTAATAAGAATCTTACAATAATTCTGAAGCAGCACTGGCTTTCTTTTAGATTTTTTCTACAAAACTCACAGTGCAACCACAGAGCCAGAAATAGATATTAAATAACCTCTAATCAGCAATAAGAGCAAGATTGCTCTTGACCTTTACCTCATTGTTTGTTCATTGAATTTATGTATGAGGACAGGATAAGATGTGAATATCTGTGGGAATTGAAGTTCTTTTCTTGCCAGGAGGTACAGAACATATCCTAAAAATGCATGATTGGAATTGTTAATAATCATTCTGACATCTCTTTTGGTTTGAGACAGATTATGGTTTCATTCAAGGGTTCCTCAATCTTTGATTAGACCATGCTTCTATGTCATGAATTTGAACTCTACACCTGGTTCTCACTTTTGGGTATTTAGAAGGTACTGAAGCCATCAGAAAAATGTAAGCCAGTCTTACATTTAAACACCATATGGATGTTGATTGAAAATTGTTATGTGAATTTTGATTGTAAATCTCATTACTAACTGACAAAGTAGCAAAATTGCTGGAAATTAGTTTCTGTCTATAGCACCCAAGTACCTTTTCCTAAAAATGAATGGAAAAAGTTTTCAATATTTTTTTTTTTTCTCAAGTCTTTTCAAATAATTTGCATGTT
Source organism: Acipenser ruthenus (assembly GCF_902713425.1). Taxonomy (NCBI): domain Eukaryota; kingdom Metazoa; phylum Chordata; class Actinopteri; order Acipenseriformes; family Acipenseridae; genus Acipenser; species Acipenser ruthenus. The sequence continues at coordinate 87,753,755 of NC_081190.1, read as the reverse complement.
GGGCATCTGAACTGTGATGTCAGACCCTAATCAGCAAAAATCTTGGATTCCTTTACCTAAAATAAGATTAGGTAGTCCAAGATTAGTGCTAATCTCGATCTGTGAAACCAGCCTTAAGTGCTCTCACTTAAAGCAGTCACAGGTGATGGTAGAAAATATATCTATTGCAACAGCCACAAACCAAAGTTGATGTTCTGCCATATGTGGAGATTAAAGACTGCATTTAATGAGGTATGGTAGGAGATAATTAAATATATTTGCTAACAAAAATACTTAAGTACACATCAAAACTGATTTTGATAGTTAGAAAAACATGGAAATAATGAATTAATAAATACACAACCTGTAAGGTTACAAGAGCAACAGTGTTTTGCTTGTTATTTATTTTATTGTTTTGGAGAAGATACCATTTTACCTGCTATCAGCATTGCACAGGAATCAATTTGGGAGGACTGGTTTATGATGATTAATCCAAAGGATGACAGTTTGTTATTTGTCAGTTTGTTATTTGTGATTTTTAGCAGCCTTGAATGGCTAAAGGGACTGTTGTTTTCTGTTTTCTGTGTATCATCAGATATGTTTATCATCCAAATATTGATACAATCTGATCATATTCAAACAGTAAGGACATTATATAGTATTGTGTGGGGAATACAGTATGCTTGGGTAAGGAAAGATGTGTATGTACATGTATATTCAAATTGAAATAATAAAGTATCAATATTCTTGCTCATCTTTTGTTTCCAAACCAACAAAATACAATATTTCCAAATCAATCTACAATAGAATGCAGGGTGACCAATAGCACATAACATTAGCACATTAATACAGTTGCTGGACTTTAACAGTGATTTAATTTTTCATCATAACACTAATATGTTTCTCTTAATATATGGTTTTATATCTTATATGGCACTTTATAAGCACAATAAATAACTTGTGTGCTGCTGTAATGAGAGTTGGTCACGACTCATACCCCAAAAGCCACCTGAGGTGTGTGTTTATTGCTTACGTGCTGAGGCAACTGAGATCTGAAGCCATATGGTTGTACTGAGACAATTACAGGTGTTGTTGCAGTTGTTTTTAGTCAGTCAGAGTGTTCATATTGTCATTGATAATTTTTTTCTTAACTCAACTGCTACTCCATTATGGTACATACCTATGTTCCTGAGAAACACAAACTTACAATAACTCATAATAAGCCATATAGATTAACCATATAAGAGTACTGAAGACAAAAGACTAGCTTCACAAACACTGATTAGCACCTTGTGCTACCTTATCTATGGTAAGAAAAAGTTGTCTAAGAAAACATTGGGTCTGTGAAACCAGTTGTTTAAATTAGAGGTTGGATATTTACTTGAGATTGGCAGGGGTGCTCACACTAGGGGTCACAGAAAGGTTTCAAGAGGGTTGCAAAACAACTACATCACAAGCAGAATGACTCAGTTCTTTATTTATTTGTTTATACTTCCTCTGTCTATTGCTGTGAATATTTTGTAACGAAGTGTGTTATAAATGTCTAACTGATGAAGAATAATAATAAAAAAATCGTACATTTAAAAAATCTACATAAAGATGTATTTCTATCATATATTCAAAATGGGGTACAGTAGGGGAATCATAGCAGTCACTTTGAAAGGTTGCAGTTAGAAAACGTTTCAGACCCGCCGTTCTAAAAACTTAACCTTATATGCTGAAGAAAAATATACCGGTACAGAAATAATACAAGCCCCCATCCTAGGTCCATTCCAGGTTCAGCCACCCTAAAAGTGACCTGCTCCAGAGGGGGATTCTACGACAGGTTTGGTGTGTTTTTTATCGCTCATGTTTTCCACATACATGGGAATGTGTTGTAGTGCTTATATTATAAGATACTTAAGTATGTAAGAAAGGATCAACATTTAAATGTATGTAGTTGGGTAGGCATTTATAATGCAATAGCTATCATAAAATCCCATGACCATTTCATTTCTGTGCCAACCATGGTACTAATTGAGTTGTTGCTAGTTTTATGCTGTAAAGTTAACAATATCAGCCAGTTTGTATTTTGAGTTGAATTAACTATTTGCCAAGTCACAGCAGGGCGTGGTTGACTCAATTAAGACTGATTTGCTAAGCCATTGTCTGAGCGCCAGCTCACTAAAGGGCTATATCACCAAAGGGCCAGTAGTCTAAACTATGGAAGTCCAAATGAGGAAAGTCCAACGAGGACTGTCTGCAACATTTTTAAACCAAGCAACGAACATGAAGGCTCCAACTCCAGACCAGGTTTTCATACATTTTCCTTTTTCTTTTCTTTCTTAATTAATGCTGTCGCTCCTCCTGTACCTATCTGTTTTTGCCTCCCTCTTGGCACCACCCTCTCCTATAGCCATTTCTACTTCCTGTCCTCTACTGCTCCCTACCATGACTAACTTTAATATCCCCGTAATCTTCTCCTCTCGTTCCCGTCCTCTGGCTTCTCCCTGCCGCTGCAAATCTAACTACTCTAACTTGATTCCCCTGCCTTTGCCTCTTTCCTCTGCTCACCCCCCATGCTCTCTCTGGTGCCCTCTGGAATTGCTGTTCCGCTTCCAACAAAGCTAACTTCCTAGCTCTCACTGAAACCTGCATCTCCCCTGATAACTACCACTCCTGCCGCCCTTTCCACTCTCTATGACCTATCCCAATCTCCTCGCCCTTCTGGATGGGGTGGGGGAACAGGACTTCTGCTCTCTCCCTCCAAGTTCTTTTGAGTCCCCTCTGCTCTCCCCTCTCTCCCTGTTAGCACCTTTGAGTATTGTCGAAATCACCTCTCCTTGTCGCCTCCTCCTCATTGTTCTCTACTGCCCTCCAAGACGCCTTACTCACTTTCTTGATGAGCTTGACTTCCTCCTCTCCTCCCTCCCATCTCCCTCCACCCCTGTTATTCTTCAACATCCACCTCTCCAACCCCAGCCACTGCTGGATTTCTTCCCCTTATTCACTCCTTCGCCTTCCGCCTCTCCCCGTCCCTCCCAGTCACACAGCTGGCCGTCAACTGGACCTCGTCTTCACCAGGGACTGCTTCCTCCCGCCCTTTCGGTCACTCCTCTCAATATCTCTGATCACTACTTTATCTCCTTCTCTCTGTTGTTCCCATCCCTTCCTACTTCATCACCCCTCTCTGTCACGTTCAGTTGAAACCTCTGTTCTCTTCCTCTGCTGTCCTCTTGCACTCCCCTCTATCGACTCCTTCTCCCGACTCTCTGTAGACTCATCAACCTTCACCCTCTTCTCCTCCCTTACCTCCTGACTTGACTCCCTTTGCCCCCTAGCGTCTCGACCTACTCTCCCATCCCGCCACACCTCTCCTCAGTGCTCCTCTCCCATACCAAACAGCGCTCTGCTGAAAATAAATGGAAGAAAACCAAACTCCCTGCTGCCTTGGATCTCTATCGCTCACTCCTCTCTTCCTTCTCTTCTGCACTCACCTCTGCTAAACGCTCCGACTTCCACTCTATCATTCTGTATTCTACTAATAATCCCTGTAAACCTTTCTCTACCTTAGCCCTCCCCATCTTCCACCTTCCTCTATCTCAGCTAACGACTTCGCCTCCTTCTTCTCCTCCAAAATCACTGACATCCGCAAACTCTTCAATACCTCACCTCCTTCCCCACCCACCCTCTGTCCTCTGCTCACTCACTCCCCATCACCCTCTGTAACCCCTACTATTTTACCCTCCTTCTCTTCCTTCTCGCCCCTCTTGGAATCTGATCTTTGCTCCCTGCTCCAGAGCCACAAACCCACCACGTGTGCTCTGGACCCCCTCCCCACTCACCTTTTCCAGGCTGCTGCCCCTGCTCTACTCCCTTTTATTTCCTCTCTTCTCAACACCTCTCTACTATCTGGCACTTTCCCTCTGCTTTCAAACAGGCCTGCATCAACCCCATCTTAAAAAAACTCCACTGATCCCTAATCCCTCCAGAACTACCGTCCTGTCTCCCTTCTCCCATTCCTCTCTAAAACCCTTGAGCAAGCGGTACATCACCAGCTCTCTGCTTTCTTGTCAAAACATTCTCTGCTCAACCCCTTCCAATCTGGTTTTCACCCGGCACACGCCACTGAAACTGCTCTTTTCTCCGTCACTAACTCTCTACTTTCTGTCCATGCCGCCTCCCTCTCCTCTGTCCTAATTCTCCTCAACCTCTCTGCTGCCTTTGACACAGTCGACCACGCTATTCTCCTGTCCTCCCTCACTGACCTGATACAATCTGGCACTACTCTTGCCTGGTTCTCCTCCTACCTCTCTGATCACACGTAACGAGTGCCCTGGCATGACTCACACTCTGCCTCTTGCTCTCTTTCTACAGACATCCCCCAAGGCTCAGTTCTGGGACTCCTCCTGTTTTCTCTCTACACCACTCCCTGGGTCTCCTTATCTTCTCCCATGGCTTCTTGTATCATTTCTATGCTGATGATGCCCATATCTTCCTCTCCTTTCCCCCCTCTGACTCCCACAACTCCTCATGTATCTCTACCTGTCTCTCGGCCATCTCCACTCGCATAATCTTAAACTCAACCCCTCCAAATCAGACCTCCTTTTCTTCCCCCTCTTTCTCTTCTACCACTGATCTCTCTCTCTATTCCAGTTGAATCCACCACCCTCTCTCCCTCCTCATCCACCAAGAACTTCGGTGTCTCCCCACAACCCCTCCCTCTCCTTTCAGCACATGTCCACTCTGGAATGCTCCTGTCGCTTTTTCCTCAGCAACATAGACAGAATTCGCCCCTTCCTCACCAACTACTCCATGCTGCTCCTAGTTCAGGCCCTGGTGCTGTCCCGCCTTGACAACTGCAACTCCCTCCTGGCCGACCTTGCTTCCGCTATCCGTCCGCTCCAGCTTATCCCCCTCCGCTTCCCTGCTTCCAGAGCCCGATCCTTCTCCACCCTTGCCCCTCAGTGGTGGAACAACCTACCCACGGATCTCAGGACTGCTCAGTCCCTGACCACCTTCCGGCGCCTCCTCAAGACACCTATTCAGACAGCATCTGTAAACCTCACAACTCTCGACTATACTGGACTATATGGCACCCAATTGAATCAATACTTGCATCATCTTGTACTTGTACTTAACTGCTCCACACTTTGTTGTATTCTACTACTGCTCTCAACTATAATTATATCTTCTGTATCTTGTACTTGATTTTACTCCTAAAGGTAACTATATTCACGTTTTTTGTAATTGCTCTTATTTGAAATCGTTCTTATCCATTTATTGTAGTTACTACTTGCTCTTAATGGAATTTAATCTTATAAGCAAATATGTTTACTGGAAGTTTAACTGCTCCTAGTCGAAATCGCTCTCAAACGTAATTATTTACTGTATTTTCTGTTATTTGATTTTGCTCTTACTAGTGACTTTATTGTATTTTATAACTGCTCTTATCTGTAATGTGATATTTTGTAACAACTGTAAGTCTCCCTGAATAAGGGCGTCTGCTAAGAAATAAATAAATAAATAAATAAATAAATAAATAAATAATAATAATAATAATAATAATAATAATAATAATAATAATATCAGTTTACACAGATGTAGGCAACAAAGATATAATTACATTTGTCATTATTTGTTTGTATTTATCTTAAGGGAGATGCAGACATCAAGGACAAAGAGATTTTTTATTTTATTAACAGACCTATCATATTTCACTATGATCTTTACAATTACCAATGGCAGGTAAGGATATTAGTATATAATATACATCATGAAAGATATTTCAAAATGTGGTGCAGCATATTTAATAATAATGTCTCATGTTGGCAAAGATGTGTGAGCCAGGGAGGCATTTTTGACCTACTGTACAACACAAAGTGACAGCTACCCCTAATGGAAGTTGAACATTGGCAGGTGCTTTTTAAATATGAAATTGGTGTTATCACTGCTGCAGGAAACCGGCAGTTGCTGTGTCCACAAAAGTAAGTTTTGCAAACATGCATCCTTTAAAATGTCTAGACAGGAACATGACAGGAACATGACAGCCACTTGATTTTAAGACATGCATGCATTCAAATTTAAAACCATGAACACATTTTTATGTTGCCATTTTAAATCCATGCAAACCAATGGGCTAAGGGACAGTATGTATGGAGACTCAATTACACTCTCACCCCGAAGCTAACATCTGGAGAGAGTGTTTAGACAACCAGATAAAATGCACCAAATATGCACTCATGTTTTGGTATTTTTGACTTTGAAAGTGTGTAAAAACAAATCGTGGCTCATGAAATATAGATGTTGATATGAAGTGGCAATTTATGTTTTTCTGACAATACATATAGAACAAATGGCTTATTTTAATTGGATAAAAAATAATTGGTTGCATATGAAATCACAATTCAAATTAATTTAAAAAGCTAGGTATACCCATTCCTTAAATGAGACCGTTTTCATTCATTCCACCTTTATGCATGAATAATTATACAGTATATTCTCCATCATGTATGCAAATTGCCTGTGTTGCTCATTATTATTGAAGACCTATTTCATCAGCATGTTGCAGTAAGGAAAATAACTATTTGGAAAGAGATCACTATTACGTACACGTTTCTTCAACATGTTTTAGTCCACACAAATAGCTTTATTGATTTTGATTTTTTAAAACGGGAACAGTTACTACACACAAGTTTAGATATTTTTGTCTTGAGTTTGGAGGAAGACAAGTTGAAAGAAACTCTGCAAATCAGTATTTCTTATAGATATGAATGCTTATGTGTATAAGCCAAAGTATATGCTAATTTACTATTGCTGCATTCAATGCGCCAAGCCTCTTTCTTATCAACCATAAAAGTAACACTAACTTTCAGCGGATTTAAACAGTCGGAACACCCTGACAAAAAAAGTTCACATCATTGTGTGCAATTTTCCCTGACTGATGCATTGCATTACCTCTTGGCTACAGTATGAACATGTATCACCCTGCTACTGCAAAGTAAACAGATTCTCAACCTCAAACCTTGAGGAATGGGCGGGATCAACACACACAAAATAAACTGCAAATGCATATTGACTATATTAAAATTGGTATAAAAAAATCTTGTATGTATTATTGCAGAGCTCTGCAAATCACACATACATCCCAAACAGAGCACAGCATGATAATTAAAGTGAAAAGTGTTTTTTTCTTCAGCTCCCGACCAAATCCTAAAACGCTCTAAATAAAAACATTGCAAAATGGAAAATCCTGTTATTAACTTCGGATAAGTAATTGGGACGTATTACTTACCAGTGTCACTGGTCGTGAATATGTCATGTCACTCAAACATCAGCATTACAGACCAGCAATCACCAAGGTGGTCTTAAAGACAGTCCCAATATGACTGATATACGAATGTACTCACAGTCAGAAACTTGCACGTTTACAAGCTTTAAGCTGTAAAGCCAAGGCTTTTTCAAATTCAACAAAAAAAAAAAAAAAAAAATCAGATGACATCCGGTATGGGAAGCATTCCCTCAGTGAATGTTTTACTGCCAGTTTAATGAAAAAAGTCTCCGTAGAAGTTGCTCACTCTACAATACACAACAACCACTGTGTTCGTGCCACTTGTTGCCAAGTTTAAAGTGATGCTGGAGTTGAAGACAGGCACATTATTTCAGTTTCTGGACACAAGAACTCAGTCTCAAGCATTACGCGACAAACACAGATGAAATGCAAAAAAGGGAAATAAATATATTTCTTCACGCAAGTCTCCAGGAACAAGTCCCCCCCCCCCCCCCCCCCCGCGACAGCGATGCTAGTAATACCTTTCCTAGACCAAATCAGAGCAACTGTTTCAACTCTTCAGTAACTAACGACGCTTCAGGACCCTTACATGCTAGTAGTGCAAGCTTTACAGGATGAACACTTGTTTTTAATAAATAGTTTTGTCACGTTTAACTAGTCTGAAAACACAGCACAGATCGGCTACTGTAGGTCAGTTACGGTCAATCCTAGGCCAAACCATTTTTAGATGGGGGTTTGAATGTTATATTTAACAAAAATAAAAGTTATTTTCACTGTAAAGATATTTGTGTGTCTAATCCTTATGTGTGTGATTTATAATAAGTTAATACGTCGTGTGAAGGATGTCTCTTATTGCTCAGGTTCGCTTCGCAGTCCTCTCACCCAAACTGCGCGAGCTCTCATCTCTTATACAATAAGAGACACCCTTCACACGACGTATTAACTTATAGACGAATGACAGTTGACCACCATAAATATGGGAAGTTGAACAGAAAGATACAATTTAAGGCATCTTGGCTTGAATAATCTAACAGTTAATAATATTGTAAGGAACTACACACCACAAGGTCACAGCAATGTAAAAACAGAAAACAATCAGAATGCTTTATAAAGACTGAAGTGAGCACTTAATTGAGAGTGAAAGAAAGAAAAATAGAACACCAAGCCAGCACAATGAATATCCAGTTGTGAGATTGTAAATGGTGTTGCATTTTCAAAAATCGTCTCTTGCAATATTTCAAGTGACTAGTTGAGAGAATACATAAAAAGTACTGCAGAATTATAATAGTGAAGGTTACTGTAGTAGCCATTGTGAAAGCATAGCAATGTGTAATAAACCATTTTAAAAGCTTGAAGTGAAATCATGATAAAGCATATGCCTTGGAAAAACATGGGTAAACATATGTGCAAATTATTAGAATAAACATCTAAAAAACATGCACTGCGAACTGTATTGGAAGTGAAACAATGTTGGCTGTTTTCTGCTATCGAAACTAACAAACAGGGCTCTCTCTGAGCTTTTTGTTTATTTTTTTATTTAAAAAAGGTTGGTATTTGTGAATTTAGTGTTGAAAGGCATGGTACACAGGCACTGGCTACAGTAAGGCACAGCTTCCTCTGAACTCCCTTAGTCCTGTGCAGTGGTGGCACGAGGCATAAGCAGACTAAGCAATTGCTTAGGGCCCCGAGCAGTTCAAGGTGGCCCCCGATTCAGGGGGATTTTAAAATACTGCTTTTTAACCAGAACTTTGAATTCTTTAGTATTGTACTCATTTAAAAATTGTCTATGTATTACTTTTTTTTTTTCGATGAAAGCGATCCTGAAACACAAATTTAGTAACAGAATGAGACGGGCATCTCTGGCAGTGCATAGGAACCTCATTTTTAGCCTTCGTTTATTTATGAAAAAGGGGGTGTTTATGAGTTCATGTGAGGGAATAAGGTTGACTGGTACACAAATTTAACTGCTTATTTTTTAAGTATTTACAATAACATGTCTTGTCATAAAACTATAAGCGATTACATTTATAAACAGCAGAGTTTGCTGTGACAGTAGGGTCTTCACAGGGTAGTACTGTACATGAACAGTGCGCATGATTTTTATAGCGGAGCTGTGAAGCCAAGGCAATGACATCAAAAAGACCTGGAGAGTTAATATTGTTACTCACGGCCAATCCTGTTTCAACAGAAAAAAAATGTAACTTATCTCAATGTACCAATGCTATCAACTCCGATTAATAACTGCATTCTGATCTTGTCAATACAAATTTTAAAAAATTGGTATGAAATTATAACATAACTACTCATCCGATGTGAAAAAATGTGTATATCTAGAAATAACATTATCATGTGTTTTTAATTTAAAAGTTAAAAACCCATATCAATTTTTATATATATATATATAACAGTTGTCTTTCATTGCATTGATATGGGAAAAATATGTAGATCTCTGTGTAACTGGTAGGACAATGGATAACAACTGAACTTGGTGTATTCAGCCTTTTTGATAGACTATCTATTCATGTTGCAAATGTAAGCAAGCTGAATACAGAAACAAGCTGAGTTGTCTTTAAACAGAAATTCTCTGCTGTTGAAAGCAAGTAATACATTGTTTATTTAGTCTCCAAATATCTGATTAGTAGTATTGTATGACAAATCAGTTGCAAGTGTTGCGCTGTTCAGCTCTGTATTCAAGAACGCAGCCAGAATAATGTTATGAAGTAGAGAAACATTTACGGGACAACTTTCAAAGCTTTTTGCTCCAGTGCACAATTTGTACCAAGAATAAGTTGGATAGCATGAGTTAACAATTTTTTCATCTTCTGACTTGCATGTAGCTTTTCAAAGGGGGTCATTCTTGTTGAAGGGTAAATCTTTTACATGTGAAAAAAAAAAAACCCTTTTTGAAAGAAACAATATCACCATTCTAAAACTGTAAGGCACTACATTTGATATAGTCAAGCCCTAGGAAACAGCCAGGGTACTGTAAATCAGTGAAGTCAGATGCACTTTCTAGTGTTGTGTGCTGCTCGTAATGATCTCCTTATTTTTTTTGCCAAGTTTCTGAATTTCCTGAAGTGGCTATGGTACCTTTTAATGCACTGTGATGGTTTTCCTAATGCATCCAGCCACCAAGTTGTTTGTATATTGGACATATAGGGCCACCCTGAATGACCATATTGCATTTATAATCCAGGTGAAACAGTGGATTTGAAAAAGAAAAAACAGAAATAATTTGTAGGGCAAACATGTTTTGCTTTTTATTAAATATCCTTACACCAAAAAAGGGAACAAAAAGTAGTCCCATTTATAAATTTGAACTACACACTATGTGAAGCTGAGTAAATGAATGTAATTGAAATAGAACTATTTATTTTTGATATGCATTGAATTGTATGCTGCTATTGATTGTACATTGTCTAAAAACATGCTGAATGGAAGTGGTGTTATGCCACAGTGCCCCAGATAATACTGTACATCTACCCAGACCTCCTCTCCAAGCCTGGAGCCATTTCAGTTGACAGAGCTTCAGAGTTCATACATTTTTCAAGGTCTGTGTTGGAGAGGGATGGATAGTGTAGAAGTGTCTTTCTGTGTGACAAAGTCAGGGTGAGTGTGTATACAGACAAATTCACTGGTTTTGTTTTGATTTATATATCGGTTTATTCCAGCTCAGAGACTAACGTAGCTTGAAATTGTATATTCTTCCCCTTGGGCATTTTTACATTTCCATAGAAATCCCTTAGTATTTTATTTAGATGTGCATTTTCCACAGTTGAGACATCTATTTCAATTTGTTTCTGTTTTAGCCAGTCCTGAAAGACAGCAATTGCCCACTTTGTCATTTTTTTGTATTTCTTTCCGTTTTGCTATCTTCCAATTCATGTAATTGTTCTTCATCCAAATCGGTATGTCTGCTTACTACTTTGATGATTATCTTTGGTGGTTCAGTTTCTTCAGAGACATTCATATCTTCAGGTAGCTGATCTCTCAGTTTTATAGTTACTGTAACTGTAACAAAATGATGGCTACAGATAAATTCTGTGAGGCAGCAGAGTGATTTATAATAATGTGGTGAGGCTCCAACTGTCTGTATCCATACAATATATGGACAGCTGGAACTAGAATATATTGTTTCTTACAAAAGACTTCAAACAGCACATTGCTTTTACATTGATTAGTGGTTGTTATCTTTATATTTCAGTTCAGATTAAGCTGCACGTAATGTATATTACTATAATGGGAGATGCTCCACTGAAAATATTGTTCAAATAAAATGCCCTACACAGTGGAATCACAGAAAAATAAATCTCTCTTGATTGTCGGACAACTAAGACAGTCTCAGTTCGTGTGTACTCTTTTATGGCCTGATAAACTGAGCTGTGAGGCACATCATTTCCCACAGTGGATGCAGGTGAAAGCTGAATCTGGAATTCTTATCTTTTGTTTGCATTTCAACCTCTTGGACACTAGTTCTGTCTTTATGTTGTCTTCAAAGAGATCTATGCCTTATTTGCATGCACTTCTACAATTGTCTGTCTTTTGCGTGTTGCTCCGAGCAATCTACAGAGGTGTTACAGTGCTCAAGATATGATTTACGACAGTTTGAATCTCTTGTCTTGTCTTCCAACATGCCGCCTTGTGGAGAAACCCGTGAATAAGACTTGCTTTGGTATCCTCTCATCCAGCATATGAATGACATGTCCGGCCCAGATAACTGTGACTTGACAAGCCTCTTTGCTTATAACACCACTCTTCTGAAGAATGTTGATGCTTAGGACAAAGTCTTGCCATGTTGTCTGTATTATTATGCTAATACATATCAGGTGAAATTACTGCAGGTTCTCCATATGTCACCTGCTGTACAGTGCTGTACAGGAGTGAAGTAAGTATCACTGCTTCGTACACTGCAATTATTGTGGACATTCTGTGTTTTCGCTCATTCCAGACCCTTTTCTTGGAGATTCCTGTTGTAATCTTATCATCAAGAAGAGTGTGCTTGCTAGGTAAATAAATTTGTCTACAACTTTAAAGATTCTGTCATCTATGATGATGGTTGGTTGTTTGTATGGTGACTTTGGAGGTGGTTGATACATGACCACTGTCGTCTTCAGGCTGATAATGAGACCAGACTTCTTGTAAGCAGAAGAGAAATGCGAGGACAGCTATTGTAAATCCCTTTCTTAATGGGCTATGAGACCACAATCATCAGAATAGCATAGTTATCTGATGAATTACTCATACAGCTTTGACTTTGATTTAAATCTGTTGATGCTGAACAGCTTTTTGTCAGTTTTTCAGGTGAGCAGAACTGACAAAAAGCAGCAGAAGAAAGCATAGCAGTAAACAGGATGCTGAAGAGCATTGTAGCCAATACACAACCTTGCTTTACCCCATTCGTAACTTCAAATGCTTCAAACATTATATAATTTTCCAAACCCTGGCCATCATATCATCATAGAAGAGGTGGATCATGCCAATGAATTTATCTGTGCAGCCAAGTTTAGTCAGAATTTTCCATTGACCTTACCTATTTACTATATCAAATTAATTTGTGAGATCAATAACTATGCAGTAAAGTTCTTTGTAAGCTTACAATATTTATCCTGAATCGGTTATGCTAAGAAAATCATCGGTAACTGTGTCATTAATAAGGACATCTATGAAGAGGTTCAGGTTCAGGAGAATACATTCCTGAACTTTCCCAACAAGGAAGATGGACTATGGAGGCATCTTAGAATTTCTGTGGTAGTTTATGGTTTTCCCAGAATGTTTTGGAAAGCTTTGTAAGCTGTTTAAACATATGGGCACCAAGTATCTGGTTCTTTTCCACACCCTGAAGTCTGTTAATGCCCTTGTACAAAGGCAATTTAATTTAATGCAACACCAACAATTGACCGCTATTTGCCTCAGTACTTATTTTCTACCGGTATTTAGCTTGTTGTAATAATTCTGTAATGTTTTCTGAAACTTGACAGTTATTTCATAGCCACCACATTTAATTATAACTTAATTGTAACTACCATCCCCAGCCCCCGTTCTTCTTGCAATGTTTAAAAAGACATTAACATGAATGAAGGTTAATGGTTATAAATCTCTCTAATATGTGCAGTTCCAATAATTATTTCAGCAAGTCTGTTTTCAATTAAAGTGTTGCTGCTCTGCAAACATTTTTTTTTTTATTTCAAGGTCAGGATATTATTGTATTGTCTATCCTCAAAATGTAATTTCAGTTTCAATTAAAGACACTTTTTTGTGAGTACCCATAGTGTGTGGTTTATTCAGATTCCTTGTAAACTAAAACAATAGCCTTTTATATTATTTGTTTATTTAGCAGATGCCTTTATCCAAGGTGACTTACAGAGACTAGGGCATGTGAACTATGCATCAGCTGCAGAGTCACTTACAGCAACGTCTCACATGAACGACGGAGCACAAGGAGGTTAAGTGACTTGCTCAAGGTCACAGTGAATCAGTGAGCCGGGATTTGAACCAGGGACCTCCTGGTTACAAGCCCTTTTCTTTAGCTACCGGACCACACAGCCTCGTTTTTGTTCCCTGGAACTTTCAGATAAACAATGTATAGTCAGACTGGGGCTGGGGTTAACCCAATAACAACGCGTATTGGCAGTGCAAGGGCCTATGACATCCAGGGTTTGACTGACTATGATTAATATTGTGATTAGTGATATAGTCGTGTAAAACACAGAACTGATTAAATCTGCAAATCCCATTTCAGCTGAGCAAATTCATAAAGAGAGTCACTCACCAGATACTAATCCAATCTTCAATATGGTGGCAGTTGTTGCTCCAGTGAGCATGTCTCCACAGATTTGCTATGATAGAGAATTAGTTATCTGTTGGCATTCGTTCCAGGATTTGAATCATAGGTGACAGGGGGCTAGGGCTAGAGGGTGCGTTATCCTCTTTTAAGTAGATTTAAACAACATTTATATATATATATATATATATATATATATATATATATATATATATATATATATATATATATATTAAACTCCAGTTCCAGCATACACAGTAGTACAGTCATTTTAACACCCACACTAATGCCCTAAGTTCAAGTAAACCACCAAGAAACCATAATATATAAAAACAGATGATGAACCATTCACGATCATCCTACATTAAATGCCAAGCTAGATTCTGTAACACAGGTGCAGGGTTAAGCCCACATTACAGCTTGAAGCTTCTGAAATGTTATATCTGTGTACATTGTGAAATGTTCATCAGAGTCACAGTCTGGACCAGGACCAATTGAAAAGCTTTTAGAGGGAGATGTCATCACATTTTTCTTTTATTGGTTTCAGTTTGTTTTCACAATTATTAAATCTAGTTGCAAAGACAACATAATAAAATTGAAATCTTTATACTCACACTTTCAAAAATCAAATTTTACAAAAGGTCGACTTGCAGCTCGGTTGAGCTTGTGGGACAATAGTTACAAAATCAATTGATTTCATTACAGCACAGCCAGTTCACCCTTCTTTAACAGATTTGCACTATCCCAGTTTTTTAATCGAAGATTAATATACATTTAATTTTTTTTTTTTATTGTTCTGGGTTTTAATGTTAGACTTACTTCAGTGGTCAGCCAATTACTCTTGCAATTAGACAAATTCCATTCATATGACAGTAGTAGGACCCATTAAAATACAAAGAAACCCAAGCAGACCACAATTGAAACAATATTCGTAAACGTTGCCACACTAGAACTAAGCAATACAACCTGAATTGGAGGGCTCTAGTGTCTGGTAAGGCCCACCATCTGAGAAGGGCCTTACCAGATGGTAAAGCCCTCTTCTCATTAGAAACCTGATCTATTCCAGTTTGTGTGCTTTCACACACTTTTTCATTCACCTGTGCTTTTTCTTGTCAAGTCTTGTCACTCTGTGAACTAAACATGAACTTAAAGATTTGTCACATGAAATCAGTGGTGACCTGGCTACCTACTGTATGGTGGCCCCATAACAGACATATACTGTATTCACTTTTAAAAATGAGTTTGTTAAAATATTTTAGCAATTGCATTGTAAAAAGCACCTTGCAAAATTAGCTAAAATGAATAGCATGTGTTCAGTATTCAAGTAGTGACTTACACAAAACAATATAATCTGTTGTAAATATAGTAACAGTTTATTCTTTTTGGCAACATTGCCCACAATGGAATAAAGACAGCAGGCAGGTTCTTCACAATAATAGCTCTAATGTTTCAGTGAATGACTCTTTCCTAGGAGGATTCTGTTTTTAACCTCAGGCCTTTTTATGTGGTATTCTGACACTGAGCAAGTGCATGAATATTTTAAAACGGGGGAGTAATTGTATTGGAAAACGAAATCACTAAGTTCTGGAACAAAACCTTGATATTGGTGTTTTTTAATTCAGTGAAACATAGTGATCTAAACAGTGGCTAATACTAAATATTAGGGGGGGGGGGGGGGGGGGCTCTGGGGAAATGCCAACTGGTTTAATTAAGCACAACCAGAGGGTATTCCTGCTAGATACTTCACTGCAGTAAAATTTAAGTGACCCATTGGCAATTACTGTATCTTTCTATGAAGAAATGATAATAAGTTTGTTGTGCTTGAAGACTATACATGCTTTAATAATCCTGGCTTTTGGGGGGGCACAGCCTTGAGTCCATTTCTTTTTTTTCTGAGCCCACTTTAATGACTAAACGTAAAAAAATATATACAGGTGCCGTCTAATCTACTGGGATTAAAAAAAGAAACTATAGCAAGGTAGTATTGGCGGACTGTCAATCAAAATACAAATTCGCAAATGAGAGCTAACAGATTGTCTATCTGTAGACGGGACACAGAGCTAGGTCTTGAGATGCAGAAGTATTTGTTTTATAGAAACGTTTACATACTAACTTTTGTACTGGATAACATTAATTTAAAAATCCAATTGATGCCTATGATTAATAATTTTGTGACTAATTTGAAGCTATAAATATGTTTCAATTTTAACAAAATCAAGTTATTAATTAAATAGATTAATCTTGTTACATAATTGTTTTATGGGTATACTGTTACTTGATTGACTACTGTCTTGTTCACAGTCATCTTAAAATAACATTAGAATATGTTTTGTTGGGAAATAGAAAAATAAAAAACAGTCTTGCACCAGAGCCCAGTAAATCCTAGCGCCTGCACCGACCTTCATTGAGTTGGTAATCTGTTTTTTGTTGTGGCAAATGATAAAATGTAAGATACATGGTTTGGATAAAAATGGAAACATTTTCAATATGTAGGGCAAGCTTTTGAGTAAGTGGGCTGTCCTTCTTATGACAGATTTGTAAGTCCTTCTTGATGTGGATTACGTACTATACATATTTAAGGTATATTTATTTCTTGCAAGTGATTTTCAATCAGATCAGACAGAGCTTAATAAGGGGGTCTGAAAGTAGGTGCTTGGTTGGCAAGTCTTCCCATATCCAAGACTGCACAGATTACTAATGTTTCAAGAGAAAAAGTCTCAAAAGTGGTCAATCTATGGGCCATTCTGGAGAACAGACTTGCCTGCAGATTTCCACACATAACTTCTGTGAAGGAATCAGACGTGATAATGAAGTATGGAGATCACATATCCCTCGAGATCACCTTGCAGACAAGTTGCTTTAAATCAGTGACACCCTGGCTGCCCTTGGTAACTCTACCCATTTGACTTTCTTATGGGAGCCCTCTCTATTTTTTTGGTTCAGCCCATGTATGTGAATTGAAAAGCTTAAATCATTTCTGAATCTGTCTGGCAATGTCCTAGAATCCAGTCACTTATACAGTCACTTGCTATTGTTATTGCAACCCCCCAGTCAGTACTATACTGTTTTAAGCAGTAAAAAGAGCTATAAACCGGACTATGTTGCATGATGCTTGCTCCAGGCAGGTAGTGATATAGCAATAAACACAGTCACTTTACTACTGTACATTACATCATAAAATAAAGTATTAAATCATGTCAGCTGTACTTTTATGCAACACGGAACTCAAAAGTACTGCATTCAATCAGTGATTACAACGCCAAAGTGAATTCAACAAAGAATAAGCTAAAACAAATGATGACACAGGTTAAAAAGCTATTTTTCACTGATTGCTTTTTTTTTCTATCGAGCCAACCCCAGCTAGTATACCCATCAGTTTTGTTCTGCAGGATTTGAGATATAAATAAATAAGTGTCAGAAATTTTACACACTGGTAGCCTGTGCTGCCTGAGGCAAAGAGCACATGAAAAATGATTGTGAAGGATGAATATAAGTTAAAGATAGAAAAGACTGGGAAATAGAAAGATTGAAAGGATTGTTATTTATTGTCTCCTATGTTGACAATGTGTTGAAATGAGCATTTGCATAATGTGTAAGAAAAGGTGACATACCTGTTTGAAATGCAATCATATTTTCAGTCATGCTGAATGTTTCTAGTCATCATATCTTCTAAACATCTTCTTATGCCTGCTATAAACAAATAAAAATGGTTAGTATTGTTATAGATAAGCACTACTAGAAAGCTGGTAAAAAAAACAACATTGTTATGAAGCTTTATATCCAATGACTGTTTATTAATATGCAAGACAATATGCTACTAAATTAAGGGCAAATGACAATTTAATTATATATTTAAGTAACAACTTCAGGGTGTATTGAGTGTACAAGGAGATGCAATCACAGTAGAGGAGACTCCAACCATTATGTCACAACTGTTTTGTTCTTTCCTTTTTTGAGGCCTTGGATTTTAATTTAAAAAGTCAGTTAAAAGCTGCTTCCATTCTAAGTGTTTTCATTTGACAACATGCGATTGTCACTATGGCCCAATTATGACATCTATTTATTCAAACTGTACCCTGTGGTGGCACACAGGGTAAAAGCATAAATAGACTAGAAATCCGGATGAACGTGAATAGCAAATTTTCCACTTGTCATATGTTAATGAACTAAGGTGTAAATATCCTAAATAACACACAATTAAGTATTTTAATCTCTTCATTCCCATGTTTATTTTTGTTTCATATGGGTGTTATGTTTATTTTTCTTAACACCTCAATAGTATCACGCTACCCAGCATTCGACTGGTTAAAAGTGACAAAACAATAATAGTCAGGAACAATGAAAGGTTATTCAATCAAAAAGGAAATTGAGGTTTAACTGTTTTATCCAAATTAGTATGTCTTCTTTAGCATCGATTACCAAGATTGAAAAATATGGCTTTTCAATTTAAAAAAAAAAAGTGTTTTTAAATTGCTTTGATGCATAGTATAACCATACAGTATCAACTGAAAAATTATATTACACTTGGCTGCTGTTTAAACATCTGTTCTCGTTAGTAAATCTCATCACACACACACTTATTGTATGAACAATGTGCCTGAAATGCAAACAAAAGGCAAAGCAAACAGGTGGGTTTATTGAATTTAGCAGGAACATTTGGAACATACATCCTTGTATACAATATGCATTACTGATGCTAAATGAGTACCAATTAGAAACCTAGGGTCAGTAGTTTTGACCTCTTAGCCTCAGAAGCTACTCAACTGTAGTAAATTACAGTTTCACATATGCTAGATATATGTAATAAAAAGCTTAAGTGAATGTACTGTCTCATTCTATTAACAATTCTCTCTCTCCCTCCCTCTTTATATCTTAATTATCGGGGTAAAATAAAGCTCATGCAAAGACTGTATTTTAATGAGTCGATAATACGAATCAAAGCAGCAGCCTGGTCTGTGGATCAAGCACTTCTGGTCTCCTCCACTCTAGTTCGTTTATTCATCATCCATAGACACAATACAATACAATACAATACAATACAATTGGGATTTATAAAGCACCTTCCATGGAAACACCTCAAAGCACTGTACATATAATGAAAGAAAAAACTGAAATACCTTGTCAAACAAATAGGTTTTTAATCTTTATTTAAGAACTGGCACCGATGCTGAGTCCCTGATATGTTTCGGCAATTACTCCCACAGTTTTAAGCCGAGCTTTCAGGATGGTCAATACTCCTGCTGTAGAACAATGTGAGAATAGGCTGGAATGTATTCAGACATGTCCCAAAGATACTGAGGAGCTAGCCCATGAAGGATCTTGTAGATCAACAAGAAGATTTTAAAAATCAATCCTAAACGAAACAGGCAGCTAATGAAGGCTTCTCAAGGCTGGCGTCCCAGTACGAGTCAAGACTTGGGCTGCAGAATTCATAACCAACTAGAGTTTCTGGCATTTTGTCATACAGACCATGGCTCAGACAGTTGTAGCTTCTCAACATTAGAAGATATTTGAAATCCTCATAAAATGTCACAATTGTAATGCCCTAATATATATATTTTTTATATATATCTAACTTAGAAAGGGGTTGAAATTAACAGTTTTTATATTATTTATTTGGAGGCTTGGCTAATATATAAAAGAAATATGTTCTACAACAAAATACATTATATCATTGGAAACAGCTAGTTAAGGCCTTTCTGTGGATATATTGGGCTTTAATTTCTGATTTAAGGTTACCAAACTACAAGTGCTAAAAACACAAAGTGGTCATATTCATGCCTGTATATGTCATTCTATTTAGGCAGGAAAGGGTTAATAGCTGCTTAGAGCCAAAAAAGATATTTTCAGTTTTTCTCCGAGTTTAGCTGCAATACATTTTGCTGCATCAATAATTTCATATCACATAGGCAACTTAGTTGTGAAAGGGGTTTATAAGTACAGCCCTCAAATGAGAGAAATGGCTGTATATTGTCAGCATAGCAATGGAAATGCATATTATGTCTCTGAATAATTTAAACACTATACCCAAAATAGAACCCTGGGGACAGCAGACAAAATTAATATAGAAGCAGATTTTAACTAATTTGCCTGGAGATATAACATTATCTGGGTGAGGTAGGATTTAAACCATAACAGTAAAGTGTTTGCTAAACCCAGTGTATTCTGGCACTCCAAGAAAATACTATCATCGACTATATCAAACACTGCAAATAAATCAACAGTAAAAGAGTAAGAGATCTATCATCACTAACCACCGATAAGTCATCTGTGACCTTCAACCGGGCAGCTTTAGTACTATGGTGTTGTAGAACATAACAGGTTAATACGATTCAGCATATAGGTCTGGAGGCAACTGGCCTAGTCTCTATGACAATCAGAAAGATAAGGAGTGTAGTCTTTTGTTCTTTGTGTTTTAAACGTATTCTGGAAAAATTGTAATAAAAGAATAGATGTGCTCTATAGCCTGGACGTCGCCGGTTCGAGTCCAGGCTATTCCACAGCCAACCGTGGACGGGAGCTCCAAGGGGCGGCGCTCAATTGGCCGAGTGTCGTCCGGGGGGAGGGAGGGTTAGGTCGGCCAGGGTGTCCTCGGCTCACCACGCACCAGCGACCCCTGTAGTCTGGCCGGGCGCCTGCGGGCTTGCCTGTAAGCTGCCCAGAGCTGCGTTGTCCTCCGACGCTGTAGCTCTGAGGCGGCTGCACGGTGAGTCTGCAGAGTGTAAAGAAGCGGGCGGCTGACGGCACACGCTTCGGAGGACAGTGTGTGTTCATCTTCGCCCCTCCCGAGTCAGCGTGGAGGTGGTAGCGGTGAGCTGAGCCTAAAAAATAATTGGGCATTTCAAACTGGGGAGAAAATAATAAAAACTAATTGGCAACAACTAAATTTATAAAAAAAAAAAGATAGAAAAGGGAGTAGTCTAGCTCGGTAACCACAGCTACACTGATAAGTGAGGCCCACAGGCTCGACCAAGTTTGACTCCCTGGAATTGCCAGGTGTTGCGGCTAATTCAATATAGTTATTGAGCATTGAGAGACATTGTAAGTACGGAAAACTTCAAGGGCAACCAACCCCTTTGTTTTAGAGTGAGTTTGTACAGGCAATCAGAGAAAAGGGATCATGCTGTCAACATCTACCAAGCAAAGTCAGAAAAAGGGAGCTTGTAAATAACATATTTAACCAACAGCTCCAAACAATGTCAGAAAATGGAAAGCAGGAATTAACAACTGAACCACCATGCTGCTAATACCATCCAGCAGATACCCTCTGTAAAAAAATACAGTTGTTATATAGGGAGTATTGAGTGTCAGAGATCTGGCAAGTGCTACAGCAGTTGCTGGTTCCATGGCCTTTTCATACCGAGGTGCTCAGGCTTGCCCATGATATTCCATTTGCAGGGCACCTCGGGCGCGAAAAGACAGAGGAGAGATGGTCCTGGCCAGGTTTTTTGGCCGGGAATCTACAGTGATATACAAAAATTTGGTATCCTGTTCAAAATGTCAATTAGCTGCCACTAAAGGGGTTAGGCATGCACCCCTAGTTTGACATGCCGCTTGTTTCCACTCCGTTTGACCGGATTGGGATGGATTTTGTGGGCCCATTGGGCACACTCAGGGAATCATTTTAGTAACAGTGGACTATACAACTCGATACCCTGAAGCTGTCCCGATGCACAGCATCAGCACAAGTCAGTGGCAAATTAACTGGTGAAACTGTTTTCTCGGGTAGGTATACCTAGGGAAATTCTAATTGACCAGGGGACAGTGTTTATGTCTCAATGCATTCAGCAACTTTGCGGGTCCCTGAAAATATGTTCCCTCAGAACATTGGTTTACCATCCTAAAACTGATGGACTGGTGGAACATTTTAACAAGACACTAAAAGAAATGCTGTGCCATTTTGCCGAAAAAGGTTGCAAAGAATTGTGTAAAAATGTTTCTTTATCTTCTCTTTGCTATTCAAGAAGTGCCTCAGTCTTCAACAGGCTTTTCACCATTTGAGTTCCTTTTTGGGAGACAGCCACAGTCTATTCTTGATTTAGCAAAGGAGGTTTGGGCCAAGTAGAGCACAGAATATAGTGAAGTAAGAGACCACCTAGAATTAGTCGGTCGATTGGCCAAGGAAAACCTGGGAGCGGTGCAGCATTCATAGGAGCAACACTGTAATCAGAATGCTCGCATTTAGATCCTTCCAACCAGGGGACCGAGTGCTATTACTCCTCCCCTCCCATGCTTTAGCTTTTTTTTTTTTTTTTTTAACATTTTAACTCGATAATGATCGATAATCGTCATTAGAATTTGCACGATAATCAATGTCAATGTCAGGGTTCGATTTACAACACTAATATCTGGTATTTATTGTGTGTGTTTCCAACGACATGCTGAAGCTGATAGGTTTCAGCATGTATAAAGCTTTGTAATCTGTCGTGCTCCCGCTGAAATAGCTCTATTACACCATACATAACCCGAGAACATGTTAATAACCTGAGACTGCATTAATTATTTTATTTATTTATTTTGTTCTTTTTTTGAAATTTAGTCATTGCCAATTATTTTTATTATTTTCTCCCAATTTGGAATGGCCAATTATTTTTAGGCTCAGCTCACTTCTACCACCCCTGTGTTGACTCGGGAGGGCGAAGACGAACACACTCCTCCGAAGTGTGTGCCGTCAGCCGACTGCTTTTTTTCACACTGTGGACTCACCATGCAGCCACTCAAGAGCTACAGCGTCGGAGGACAACACAGCTCTCGGGCAGCTTACATGCAAGCCCGCAGACGCCTGGCCGGACTACAGGAGTCGCTGGTGCGCGGTGAGCCGAGGACACCCTAGCCGAACTAAACCCTCCCTCCCCCGGGCGACACTCGGCCAATTGTGCGCCGCCCCCTGGGAGCTCCCGTCCATGCACGGTCGGCTGTGGAATAGCCTGGATTCGATCCGGTGATGTCCAGGCTATAGAGCGCATCCTGCACTCCACGCGGCACACCTTTACCGGATGTGCCACTCGGGAGCCCCTTTGAGACTGCATTAATTTCTGCGCATGCTTATGACATGCTGAAGCTAATAGGTTTCAGTGTGTCATAAGCATGGAGGGAAAATAACACTCTGGTTTATTTTTGGAGGACCCCTTGAAACCTCCTCAAGGCCCCCTAGGGGGCCACGGTCCCCCGGTTGAGAACCCCTGGTTCAAAGGACTTTAAAATACAAAGGACTTCACTAACTGGGATCATCATTAAAGAAGAGGCCAATTAATGATTTAAAGACTCAATTAATGGGACAGAATTGACCTACAGGGAATGGTAAATAAAGACTAAAAGGTGACACTGTTCTACAAGATGTCATGCGTGGTCAACACTACATCAACTCTGCAAAACAAATTGAGTATTCCCAATTGAACTAAATTGAAGATTTACAGAAAATATACTTGGGGAGTTAAATAAATGTGTATTTGCAGAAAAAAATGATATTGGTGTAATGTGCAGCAGTGTGGAGTAGTGGTTAGGGCTCTGGACTCTTGATCGGAGGGTCGTGGGTTCAATCCCAGGTGGGGGAACACTGCTGCTGTACCCCTGAGCAAGGTACTTTACCTAGATTGCTCCAGTAAAAACCCAACTGTATAAATGGGCAATTGTATGTAAAAATAATGTAATTGTATGTAAAAATAATGTGATATCTTGTAACAATTGTAAGTCGCCCTGGATAAGGGCATCTGCTAAGAAATAAATAATAATAATAATGTAAAAGGGTATGTGGTATATTTAGGTTTCTTCCAAAGAAAGGCTAGTTTTAATCTTCCATGAGAGTGAATTACAGCTAACAGCTAGAATAATTACAAGGCGATCTATGAAATTGAATAAGGGGTGCTGAATCTTATTTTACTTAAAGAACAGATGAATGGGTGTTAAATTATTTTTGTGCCGCGAATCTAATTAAGGGATATATTTTTAAGAACAGATTGATAAAGAAGTCATTACGGTTTCGTAATATCCTATTAATTTGAATTCACTGAATTTATATTAATTTATTTACTGACTCAAACAATTATCCTGCTTGCATATTCATATTATTTTATTTACTGATTTAAGAATATAATTAGTTCTTACAGAATAGACAAATTATAGACAATGAATGTATTGCTTTCACTTGTAATTGGCATTTACACTGCGATTTTGACAAACCATTATGGCTTACTGAGATTAATATGTGATTTATAATATTTTGATATTAACCTTCTTTCCTGCTTGTGTACTGCATTTTATTCACAAATTTTTGATAAAAGTTACAAAAGATATAACAGTGTTGCATGTTTTGTTGTGCAATTGTTTCCTCATTTTGGGAGAAATCTGTAACTAAGAATGATAACTGAATACAACCATTATACACATGAATTATCTTCATTGTGTATTAAGCTCCCATACTCCCCCAAAACCAGACTGGAACTTTTCAAAAAGATTGCGTGATCTGAAATAATGTAGTAATTGGGCAGCCATAGTGCGCTGCGGCAGGGGATAGCCCTGCATGTGTAAATAGTGCATGGGGGAATGTAAGGTTGGCAGGGATGGGGTTAAATTCATCCCTGCCAACAATCACAAGTGTGGCCATTCTCCAGTTAGCTAATGAGTGCTAACTGGGGAATTGCCACATGTATAAAAAGAGAAATCGTTTGTTTGGGGAAGGTGTTTGAGAAGAGTTGTGGTGAGTGTTTGGCCTGTGATTTTGAACCTTTAGTGAAGGCTAATGCCCAGCCTATGGGGAAATACTTGTTTGGTGTTTTGTTTGAAACTTTTTTCGCCCTTGTGCCCTGTTTGTTTTGTGTATTTTTTTATAATAAACGTGCGCAACAGCACTTTCACTGCAGCTTTCCAAAATACAGGAGTTTCATTAGCGCAAATGTACACCACGTGAGTTTTAGACAGCTTCAAAACACTCACATTAGATGAAGAAATAGCAATCAACACCAATTTGTTGGCAGCTAAACTTTATCTAGCAATAATAGAAATGTGCCAGGGATTGATCCAAGGGGTACTATGTCACGTCAATATGCCAATACTAGAACAATTCATACCAACCTTGCTCACCTGACTTGTGACGACTACTTTTAAACCTTTGCGGTCCTATGTCGGACCAGGTCCGACATTACAATTTTCTCTTTCCGGTCCGATGTCGGACCCTGTCCAACATCATCAAAAAGACGTAAAACACAGGTCTCTAGTAATTTTTTCTTCAGAAAAAGCCGAGAAAACCATTCAATGGCCGAGTGAGACCGATGGGAGCCGAGAGAAGCCGGAAAAAAAGGGTCGGATCTGAGCAATACACAAGCCCCGGCACCACAGAGATAACATGGACATAAACAAACAAGATAACTGCTTCCACATCCAGCGCTCAAAGAATATCACAGACATTTGCAGATCTTTTTGAGATGTTATAGTAATAAAATAATTACTATGATCGCATTATTGAGGAGTTTGGTGATAAAACGAATGATCAGGAGATGATTTATCGGTATGCACGACTATGAAGAGGTATGTGAAAAATACAGCAAACAGGGGGTGGGGCGGGGCTGGAGATGCAGTACTGCGTGTCCTGTTGATATGCAGTGCCTTTTAAACCTGGTTTACTGTGAAAAAATACTTTTAAACAGCACGTCTAAAATAAACTGCGCGTGTGAAAATAAATTGGACCTGACGCACTGAATAAATGGACCGCAAAGGGTTAAACAACCGGAAGGTCAGATTGCCCGCTGGCTTGAACAGCTTGCTCCCTTTCAATATCAGTTGATTCATCGGCCAGACAGGCTCCACAATAATGCAGATGCCTTGTCTTGGCGGCTGGTGGAGGCACTACTACTGCCGCCTGTCCCCGAGGATTCCCAAGTATGCGCAGTGCAGGAAGTGGAACCAGAGAGTGAACTGAAACAGGCTCAGTATGAAGACCCTATTTTGAATCGGTTGATTCAATGGCAGATCAGTGACCCTGAAGGACTCCTCCCCCCCCCCCCCCCCCCCGAACTACGACAGGACCCAGAGCTGAGATGGTTTTGTGGAATCTGGGGACAGCTGACCTTGAAGAGTGCTGGTGAGAGGGCCAAATCTAGGTAATTTGGCCCTAGAGAGCCAGGTAGTCCTCCCTAGGTCACTGGTGCCAAAGGTTTTAAGTCAGTTACACAATGAGGTTACTGGGGGACATCTAGGAATAGCTACAATGAAAGAAAAAGTTATGGTTAGGTTTTGCTGGCCTAGCTGGACTAAAGAAATTGAGGGATGGTGTCATAAATGTGAAACTTGTGCAATGTTTAAAGCTGTAGGAGCTGAACCTAGAGAACCCCTTCACCCTATTAGTGCCTACGACCCTTTGAAAAAGTAGTTGTGAATTTAATGGGTCCTCTTCCCCCAACACCTGCAGGTAATCGCTACATTGTGGTTATTATGGACTATTTTTCTAAATGGTCTGAGGCCTATCCTCTCCCAAACATGGGAGTAGCAACTGTTGCAAAGGTGTTGGTAGAACAGTTTATACTTCGGTTTGGGGTACCTAGGACGTTGCATACTGACCACTGTAGAAATTTTGAATCTGCTATATTGAAGGAAGTCGGTAGGTTATTAGAAATTCATAAGTCTAGAACAACCTCCTACCATCCCCAGTCCGATGACCTTCTAGAAAGGTTCAATTGAACGTTAGGAACAATGCTGTCTATGTTTGTAGATCCTAATGAAGAAAATTGGGATGAACTACTGCCAAATGTGATGTTTGCCTTTCGGAGTAGCGTCCAGACCACCACTAAGTATACACCCTACCATGTCTTGTTTGGCAGAGAAATAGTAATGCCAGTAGATCTGCTATGACACCTTGCCTTCACACTTACAAATTTGTTGGTGAATATGTAACCACACTATTAGAGCGGTTACACTTAATGAATGCTGATGTTCAGTCACATCAAGAGAAAGCATCTGGGAAGCAGAAGTCTTTTTATGATTTAAAAATTAGTCATCAGCCTTATACTGTAGGGGAGAGTGTTTGGTTGAAGGACACTGCTAGGAGGAGGGGTAGAAGTTCTAAGTTCCAGCAACATTTTAATGGCCCCTACAGTATTTCGGAGAAAATATCTGATGAGCTGTATGAACTAAAAGACTCTGAGGGAGCCACAAAAGTCATGCACTATAACCGCTTGTAACCCTGTTTAAGCAGCTCTGTTACAGGTTTAAACCAACGAGACCAGCAGAACTCCAGGAACAGCATACAGCCACCACTGTATTTGGTTGTCTTCTATTAATTTTTCAATGAAGACATGCTATCATTGGATTTCAAAACATGTTTGATCCCAGCCATGTGGTGCATCACTGCAGGTCAACCTGTAACATTCCCTCAAGGTAAACACTTCTGGCTACATTAAAATAAAAAGACATGATGCTGTGAGAAATGCCATATGAGATCTCCTTTTAGGGGAGTAATTAAAAAACAAATTAAGTCACTGAAATATTAGTCCTTTTAAGGCTACTTTCACTGTATGGTTAATCAAGTGAAGAAATATCCATTCTTGAGCTAACTGTAATAAATTGTTAGTAAAATGAGACAGGAAGCTTTATTACAGCAGTAAGAAGAGTGATACATGTTGCAAGTCTTGCCTGGCAGTGTGTTGTTTTAGTTTTTATTCTCATGAATTGGCTAATGATTGCATTCTTTGTTTAATCAAAATCCCTTTTTGTCAAAGAAAACATTTGCAGAAAATTGGCTTTAAATTGCTCAAATAAAGAAGTGCTGGAATCTTGAGGCGGTGTGACAAGCATGTTTAATGAACTGAATACACATTGAAAAGCACACAGACAAATCTATTATACCTGTTATATTCATTATAACAGCGCAATAGCGCCTGGCAGAGCCTTGTTTAAACTCAATTTTGAGGGGTATGTTTTCTCGGCTGTTTCAAAACGGATCGGGATGGCATTTCATATGACGCATAATTTTTTTTGTCCAAGTTTCGTGAAAATCTGTGCGTTAGTTTTTAAGTTCCGGAATTGCGAAAAAATTTATTTTGACAAATTAGTCCTTTTTTTTCTTTTCCCTAAAATAACTCAAACGGCTGCATGTTTAAACATCATATATGGCAGACGAATAGTACTCATTGACTAAGAGTGCCTTTTTTGGATAAAGTATTTAGCAAGTTTGTTTTAATTTTTCTTCACACATGCACATTTTTTTTTTCGTTAACTGATAAGTTACACATGCACATTCGGGCTCCACGACCAAGGGTAAGTTAGTGGGTATTCGTCAGTTTAACAATTCTCTGTGGGTAATTTAATTTGAATTTCATAGTGGTAAATGCTTACGACCTTAACTCAGTCTGTGAAGCTAAACCCCAGATGCTGTACCATGATTCCCTTACCATACATGCAACAGACAAACAAAGAAGATAAAATAATAATCAATCAAATATAAATGTAACTAAAGTATTCATGTTTTTACAAGCTTTCACATCAGTACATTATGAAACAATTTCAATCAAATGGTTATTGAATATTAATTTTAAAAAGGCTAGTGCAGGAAGTATGATTTCAGGGGAGGGGGTAATGTGTGTACTGTATAAAAACATTCTGCCTTAGCATGCTTTTACTGTGGAGCAACATTAGTTGATTATATATAATTTTACAGATGGTAAAAAAAAAAAAAATAGCAAACTTCCTTTAAGATATACAGACAGGACTACAATCTAAATGGAGGGATATACTTTCCATAGCATATAAATATCATGTTTTAAAAATAAGCCTTCCAGTGAAAAAAGAATGGATATTAAACACAAACATGACGGTAGGGGCTCACAATTCCGAAAAAGACTGCACCCTTACATGAGCCATATTCTGACAAGGCTTTCCAGCACAAACTGCTTAATTAGTACAAGTGGGTTCACTTCAGACAACATGTGTAGCCACCAGTGGGTTGGTGAGGTTAGGTCTAAAAGTTCCGGTCAGGTCAGGTACCAGTGGTGGTCTTGCCTAACAATTTCCCTTTTTTGGAATTGTCAGCTCTTACCGTCAAATAAAACAGGGGCAGCAGTGTGGAGTAGTGGTTAGGGCTCTGGACTCTTGACCGGAGGGTTGTGGGTTCAATCCCTGGTGGGTGACACTGCTGCTGTACCCTTGAGCAAGGTACTTTACCTAGATTGCTCCAGTAAAAACCCAACTGTATAAATGGGTAATTGTATGTAAAAATAATGTGTAAAAAATAATGTGATATCTTGTAATAATTGTAAGTCACCCTGGATAAGGGCGTCTGCTAAGAAATAAATAATAATAATAATAATAATATTAACCCTGCTGGTGTTTTCCACTAGAAGTGGTTTATTGAACCCCTTATTATCAACAGTAGATACAAAAACAATAGACATGTGGAATGACGTTTTAGGGCCACTGAGTAAATTGCCACTGTTACTTTAGATCAGTAAACCAGTCCATAATGTACATTGATAAATGTATTGTATAAAAAAACTCCATATTCTGTTCCAGATCTGCTCTTGTCAAGAGACCCGAACTACAGTATGACAAGAGGGATACCATTTTTATAAATAAGTCTCGGCTATGACAAAAATGGGCACTTTGACACTAGTATCTTCTGCACAGCGGTACAAAATTAAGCATTATTGTTTAATAAAAAGAGACTAATATAAATCTAAAACCCAGACACTAATTATAGTTGTCCAGGATGGTTTAATAGGAAATAAATCCCAACTTGTTTAAAAAATATACAAACAAACTGAGCATAGTGTACAGTATGTAAACTTATGGCACAACATCACAGTATACTGTATGCCTGTTTTCTGTTTTGTTATCTGGGATTGGTAAAGTAAGTAACTACAAAGATGTATTGGGGTTTGAAAGAAACATGATAGTAAGTGCCCAGCCCATCTGAGAACCATCCACTGCAATAGAGACATCTATATATGGCAAACATCCCATAAGACAACTACTGGGAAGTTTGCTGAGGGTATTGGGTTAGATTGACTGATGCACATCTAAAATGCATGTCAATCTAACTCAATAACCCAGGTACTGTGCGGGAAGGAATTTCACCAACAAACCAACATTTTTTTTTTTTTTATGTGCAAGTAAAAATATATAGTGGATGTGTGTCCATACATCTGTCCATCTACATGTCACCATCACATTTTTGCATATAGATGGAGAATTGCTTATCTAATTGTGATTAAACATGACATGGCTCATTCTTAGTCTATACTATTGTGTACATACTGTTGCTACATGTCATGGTCATACACTTTTTCATCATACTGATAGCTCTAATCTTGAATTTACAGCAGGGCATGTATGTTACTGTCAATGAATCAAGGAAATTATATTTCCTTGATTTTATATTCTATATGATTAAAGTCGTAGCATTAGACTCCTGATTTAGTTTTATGACTGATTTGAAGAAATTGTGACTGGCTAATCTGACTAGCTGAAATTTAGTTTCGCATTAGTTTCAGATTTTGAACAGACTTTTTCAATTTAGATGTGACAATGCAACAAAAATAAAGAGCACAACACAGGTTAATGTATTATGAATTATTTTTAATTGTGTCTGCATACTTACTAGCACAGTGTAAATCACTGATCTTAGGTCTCGGCTAGTGCAGTTTTGCACTGTGACATCTGTTGCACTGCACACAAATTATTGTATTGCAAACAAAAATGTCATTACTATATTTGTTTTCTTCAGTATGCTGAAAGAGAGTCTACAATATTTAAAGTGCACACCAAAATAACCTGAACTGGATGCAATTACAGTATAAACCTTCCAGAAACTTAAATGAGATGCACTGTCCGAAATGGTTATTAAACATTTTTAAATCAATCTGGAAATTACAAGCAGCATATCAGCTGATAGTGTTTAATATCAATACATCTTCAACCCAAAACCCATAAAATCTGAAAAAGTATATTAATCAATATCATATGTAAATGATTATCCACATGACATATTCTATAAAAGTCTGATATGTATTTTTCCCCTCTTCTGAAAACATAATTTTGGAAACAATCACTAAACGTGAAACTATATTGCCACTATATTGTAGGAAACCTTGCAGCTACACAGTACAATGAAAATAACAAGCAAGTAACAACTTGGCAAAATCTTTGAATTTTAGTAAACTTTATACATACTGGCAGTAATATCTGCTGCTATCAAGTGTAATTGGACCACATAAACAAAGCATGTCACTAAAGCTTAACTCTCTGCTCACTTGTATTTCTGTATTAAAAAAAAAAGAAAAAAACTCTTTGGTGCTACAGAGTCTTGCTGTTTGTGTACAGTCTTCCCCAGTAAGGTTGGAAACGCTAGTAAATGTTTTTTTTTTTTTAATTTGTTTTGTTTTTTGCCAAGTAGGCATGTCTTTTGCCAGTGAAATCTTTTTTCGGCGCAAAGTGAAGGTACAGTTATGTACAACAAATGGCCAACCAACAGAATATTAGCAAAGCTGTCAAGAGATGGTCATCCTAGCAACCAGCAATCGCACTCAGTCAGGGTCAGTTAAAACGTTTGCAGAGTTGAAAAAATCTGGCGGATATTGGCTATTTAAAGTCTTGTGGCGGTTCCAATATTTTATAACTTCGCATGGCTTTTACCAAATTCGCTTGATGGCAGTGATGTACAGTATGTATGGTATAATATATCTCTAAAAAAATCCTCAATAGTGCTGAATACTAAGAAACTAAAATAAACCTATAGATATGCAACAGGGTCAAGAAGAGAGTGAAATGGACCAGTAAATGGAGCATGCTGACTAAGTGTTGGGCTGATTGTATGCCGGTGTTGTATAATGAACGTGAGCAGCATGAGTGTTTTTAGCCTGTCGGTATCCGACCGGAATTTGGGAAGTGAAACAGACTAGGCTATATTATGATGCTAGTTTCTCTCTCTCTCTCTCTCTCTCTCTCTCTCTCTGTGTGTTCCCTCCCCTGTACGGACATTGTGTGTGTGTGTGTGTGTTTTTAGACTTTTAAGCCGCAGTATTTTGTTTCTATTACTGTTTTACTGTGTTTTGAAAATGTATATCCCCTCTGTTCGTTGGGTAGCAGCATTATTGCACTTGCACTTTGTTTAATACATCACTTCAATATGAATCTTGTTACCTGTTCGAAGTCTCACTACCTACAGGTGAATAAAATGATTGTCTTATTACACAAGAACTTAGATAGACCAAATGAAAATTTGAAAATGTTCTTATGCTCTTACATTTTTAAGTGTGAATGGTCTCTTATAAGAAGAGTGGGTATGTGCTAATTACCCATGAATGGGACATTAAGCTTATAGAGGTGTGAGTGGCTAGTTAGTCACCTAGGCCAGAATGAAGAAGAGGAAAAACTAAGTAGAAATAAGCAGCACACTACACTAAAAAGCACTGTACACATTTGTGCTAAGACAACATTTAAGTAGATTTAATCCCTTTATGTAGCACTGCAAATAACTAGCATACAACATACATCTATTACTGACCATTAGGTCCTTGACATAGAGTTTTACTATTCAACATGAGACAATTAAGTTGACTAGCCTAATAAAACCAAACCATTCCAATCCATTCACTAAATTAAACATACCGTCTGTTGTTACAGATTTGCCAGGTTATTATTTCTTGAAATTATCTTAATGTCCAATCAGCAATTCCCCCCACACAGCTCAGGAGAACGGAAAGTTCAGTGAGCATCCTCCCAGCACACAACTAAGCCAATTTCCACATTTAAACATAAACTTGAGAGTGGTTGTCAGTGAGCTACCGGCCTTTTGGAGGACAAAGGCCAGCCCTGCAGGTGTCCGTCTGAGCGCTCATATTTATCAAATGTACGTTCCTTTTTCTTAAACCCCCTTTTCTCAACATAGTTGTTTCCACAGAACTTTACTTTCAACACACTCTTACCACCTGATATTCCATTTCCTGCTATGTCTCAGGATTTGACCACATGCTTCTGCTCCGAGTTTGCAACAGTTGAGCTATGTGCACCAGTATTGACCTTACAGCAATTATGACCTAAGCTTGTGCACTAGCATTGACATTTACATTTATCACATGTTTGCTTGTGTTTGTATTAACCCTATAACTGGCACAGGCCAATCTAATCGGTCCAAGTGTTGCTTTTAGAATATACGGGCCAATATAATCTGCCCAACTGCACACACTGTCTTTACCGCTATTATTCTCCTATTAAAAATAATGGATTGCTTTGAAAACGACACTACCCTGAAGCCCAGCGATGATGCTTGTATGATATGTTTTTGTATCTTTATTTGACGAGAAATCAGGTGGTTTTGTGGGCGTTGCACTGTTGGTCTGTCTCTGCTGCAGCGCTGCCTGTGTCACTTAACTTTTGTCTTTTGTGTCGATGCAGGATGAATATTGTTCAGTTTAAGAAAGTTCTCTGGTTTCGTGAATACAATAAAGCTTAAAGAAAAACAATAAAAGATAATGTCAAATGTGTGCTTTTCCTTTATGATTTGCGATTTTCCTGTCTACACGCACCTCCTGGCTACGTGATGACACATCTCCTTTGTAGCCAGTTTGGCTACATCAAGTAAGCGATACAAAACCTGACTAGATAACCACGCTCAGCCGCTTGGGCTAGC
Source organism: Acipenser ruthenus (assembly GCF_902713425.1). NCBI lineage: Eukaryota > Metazoa > Chordata > Actinopteri > Acipenseriformes > Acipenseridae > Acipenser > Acipenser ruthenus. The sequence continues at coordinate 87,720,110 of NC_081190.1, read as the reverse complement.
AGTGGAAATACCTTGTTTTGTTGCCATGGACAGCCGTAGCCGGGAGCACCTTGCAGTGGAAACGGGACATGTGTCCTGTGGATATGCTACAGAATAACAGTAACAGCAAAGAAGAAGAACTTTTACAACCAATTTATTTTACTTCCAACATTCTTGTTTTCAAATTACATCTGTTGCAGATTTATGCATCATAATCTAATCAAAATGATTAACCTTTTTATTATTATTATTATTTCTTTATTTAGCAGACGCCTTTACCCAAGGCGACTTACAGAGACTAGGGTGTGTGAACTGTGCATCAGCTGCAGAGTCACTTACAACTACGTCTCACCCGAAAGATGGAGCACAAGGAGGTTAAGTGACTTGCTCAGGGTCACACAATCAGTCAGTGGCTGAGGTGGGATTTCAACCGGGGACCTCCTGGTTACAAGTCAATTTCTTTAACCACTGGTCCACACAGCCTCCTTTTTGTTTCAGTAGCAGTCTTTTTTATCATCCTAAATTCTGCATCCTGATTAGTTATGTCCAACAGTCCATTAGGTTTATAAGTTAGTTTATTATATCATAAGAACATAAGAACATAAGAAAGTTTACAAACGAGAGGAGGCCATTCAGCCCATCTTGCTCGTTTGGTTGTTAGTAGCTTATTGATCCCAGAATCTCATCAAGCAGCTTCTTGAAGGATCCCAGGGTGTCAGCTTCAACAACATTACTGGGGAGTTGGTTCCAGACCCTCACAATTCTCTGTGTAAAAAAATGCCTCCTATTTTCTGTTCTGAATGCCCCTTTATCTAATCTCCATTTATGACCCCTGGTCCTTTTTTCTTTTTTCAAGTCAAAGAAGTCCCCCGGGTTGACATTGTCTATACCTTTTAGGATTTTGAATGTTTGAATCAGATCGCCGTGTAGTCGATTTTGAATGTTTGAATCAGATCGCCGTGTAGTCTTCTTTGTTCAAGACTGAATAGATTCAATTCTTTTATTATTATTATTATTATTATTATTTATTTCTTAGCAGACGCCCTTATCCAGGGCGACTTACAATCGCAAGCAAATACAAATACATTCAAGTGTTACAATATAAGTCATACAATAAGAACAAGAAATACAATAATTCTCAAGTGTGACAAACCACAATTCAATAATACAGCAGATAATAGTGAAAGTTACATCAGGATATGATTAAGTACAAAATACTACAGATTAAACACTTGGCAGATTACAATATTCTGAGGTACAGGATTACATGCAGTAAAATAGGGGGCGGATAAGAGCAAAATAAAGCATATTTAAATGAAGGGTGATAGTGTCCCAGGATACAACAGAGGAGTTCTACAGGTGCTGTTTGAAGAGGTGAGTCTTAAGGAGGCGCCGGAATGTGGTCAGGGACTGGGCAGTCCTGACATCTGTAGGAAGGTCGTTCCACCACTGCGGAGCAAGGATGGAGAAGGAGCGGGCTCGGGAGGCAGGGGAGCGTAGCGGAGGTAGAGCCAGTCTTCTAGTGCAGGCGGAGCGGAGAGGTTGAGTGGGGGTGTAGGGAGAGATGAGGGTCTGGAGGTAGCTGGGTGCAGTCTGATCAAGGCATCTGTAGGCTAGTACAAGAGTCTTGAACTGGATGCGAGCGGTGATCGGGAGCCAGTGGAGCGAGCGGAGTAGTGGAGTAGCGTGGGCGAAGCGAGGTAGAGAGAACACCAGGCGAGCAGCAGAGTTCTGGATGAGCTGGAGCGGACGGGTGGCGGACGCAGGGAGGCCAGCCAGGAGGGAGTTGCAGTAGTCTAGGCGGGAGAGTACCAGGGCCTGTCTGCATACAACATGCCTTTTAAACCCGGGATAATTCCGGTTGCTCTTCTTTGCACTCTTTCTAGAGCAGCAATATCCTTTTTGTAACAAGGTGACCAGAACTGAACACAATATTCTAGGTGAGGTCTTACTAATGCATTGTAGAGTTTTAACATTACTTCCCTTGATTTAAATTCAACACTTCTCACAATATATCCAAGCATCTTGTTAGCCTTTTTTATAGCTTCCCCACATTGTCTAGATGAAGACATTTCTGAGTCAACATAAACTCCTAGGTCTTTTTCATAGTTCCCTTCTTCAATTTCACTATCTCCCATATGATATTTATAATGCACATTGCCCGCATGCAATACTCTACACTTTTCTCTATTAAATTTCATTTGCCATGTGTCTGCCCAATTTTGAATGCGGTCTAGATCATTTTGAATGACCTTTGCTGCTTCAACAGTGTCTGCCACTCCTCCTGTTTTTGTGTCGTCTGCAAATTTAACGAGTTTGCTTACTATATCAGAGTCTAAATCATTAATGTAGATTAGGAATAGCAGAGGACCTAATACTGATCCTTGTGGTACACCACTGGTTACCTCACTCCATTTCGAGGTTTCTCCTCTAATCAGTACTTTCTGTTTTCTAACTGTTAACCACTCCCTAATCCATGTGCATGCATTTCCTTGAATCCCTACTGCAATCAGTTTGAGAATTAATCTTTTATGCGGGACTTTGTCAAAAGCTTTCTGGAAATCTAAATAAACCATGTCGTATGCTTTGCAGTTATCCATTTACAATGTTGCATCCTCAAAAAAGTCAAGTAGGTTAGTTAGACATGATCTCCCTTTCCTAAAACCATGCTGGCTGTCTCCCAGGATATTGTTACCATATAGGTAATTTTCCATTTTGGATCTTATTATAGTTTCCATAAGTTTACATATAATAGAAGTCAGGCTTATTGGTCTGTAGTTACCTGGTTCGGTTTTGTCTCCCTTTTTGTGGATTGGTATTACATTTGCTGTTTTCCAGTCTGTTGGTACAACCCCTGTGTCAAGAGACTGTTGCATGATCTTGGTTAGCGGTTTGTAAATAACTTCTTTCATTTCTTTGAGTACTATTGGGAGGATCTCATCCGGCCCAGGGGATTTGTTTATTTTAAGAGCTCCTAGGCCCTTTAACACTTCTGCCTCTGTTATGCTAAAGTTATTTAAAACTGGATAGGAACAGGTCGACATGTGGGGCATGTTGTCCGTGTCCTCCTTTGTAAAAACCTGTGAAAAGTAATCATTTAATATATTTGCTATTTTTTTTCTTCATCTATGATTTTGCCATTTGTGTCTCTTAGACATTTAACCTCCTCTTTGAATGTTCTCTTGCTGTTATAATATTGGAAAAACATTTTGGAATTGGTTTTAGCCCCCTTAGCAATATTGATTTCTATCTCTCTCTTGGCCTTTCTAACTTCCTTTTTGACTTGTGTTTGCAGTTCCAAGTACTCTTTCTGTGTGCTTTGTTTTTGGTCCCTTTTAAACGCTCTGTAAAGTGCCTTTTTTCGCTGAATATTTTTTTCTATTAAACCATTTTGGCCATTTTGTTTTAGATTTAGATTTGTCTACTTTTGGGATGTAATTGTTTTGTGCCTCTAGTACTACATTTTTAAAAAACAGCCACCCTTTTTCTGTGGATGTTTTCTCTATTTTACTCCAATCTACTTCTATTATTCTCTGTTTCATACCTTCGTAGTTTGCTTTTCTAAAATTGTAAACCTTAGCTTTAGTCATTACTCTTGGGGTTTTAAAAAATATTTCAAATGAGACCATGTTGTGGTCTGAGTTTGCCAATGGCTCTCTGACCTCTGTTTTAGTTATTCTGTCTTCATTATTTGAAAAGACTAAGTCAAGGCATGCCTCCCCTCTAGTCGGTGCCTTGACAAATTGCGTTAGGAAGCAGTCATTTGTCATTTCCACCATTTCAATTTCGTCCGTCGTGCCCCCCATTGGGTTTTCCCATTTTATACAGGGGAAGTTGAAATCCCCCATTAGTATGGCTTCTCCTTTTCTACACACATTTCGAATGTCATTGTACAACAGATTATTTTGCTCAGCGTCTGAATTTGGCGGTCTATAGCATGCTCCTATTATTATGCCCTTTGAATTTGAGTCCATTATTCTGACCCATATTGATTCTGCATTGTTTTCTTTGTCCTGATTTAACACCTGGGCTTCAAGGCTATTTCTTATGTATAGCGCTACCCCTCCGCCTCTTCTGTCCTGCCTGTCTTTCCTATACAGTGTGTACCCACTAATACTATATTCGTCTCCATCACTCTCAGACAACCAAGTTTCTGTAACACCTATCACATCGTAGTTGCTTGTTAGTGCAGTAGCTTCAAGTTCTAACATTTTGTTTCTGAGACTTCTAGCATTAAGATAAATACATTTAATAGTGGTCTTACCTGAGTTGTTGCCCTTGTTTTGATGTAGTCTCCCTTCTGTTTTTTTGTTTTCTCCCCCCTTCCTTTCTAGTTTAAATGCTTCTGTACATCGAATATATCGTTTGTATTCCCCAAAATGGAACTATTTAATGCAAAAAAAGTTATCACAATTACACATTTAGTTGTACTTTTATATTTAGCTGTACTTTAAAGGCCTAAAAGTGTGTTAAAGAACAGCTCAACAAAATTGATCTGAAAATCAGGATGGCCCTGTGTTGCCAACTCCTAACTCCTCCGATGAAAGACATGAACAGAATAAAACAAACATAGCTACATAAATTTAAATCTTTCTTGTTAGCCAAAGATCCAGTAATATAGTTTGTATATCTTCAAGCATTTGGAAGATAGCTTTTTCATCAAAGTAAATTAGTTTTAGTGTAAATAAAAGATTTGTGAAATTGCAGGCAGCACTCATGTCAATATAACTGTGACAGCTAGGCAGATGCAGCTTGACCCCCAACAATAGATTTTACTACTAAATGCAGGCCCAATAAATTGACATGCATCGGGCATGTTGCCTGTTCAGTGGAATCTGTATCAGTTTTCAAACATCTGTGTTGATTGTGTCACTCTCACTAACTCTTGAGTGATGAAACAACTATCTCAAAACCCACACAACTTTAAACGTATTTGGTTCCTTGTCTATTTACCTTTGCAAACATCCAAATCTGATGGTTTTGTAAATCAGTTTCTTAAAACAGTTGTTCGCATAGCTTAATACATTCTGCCACCTGTTGTGAAACCCATTGTGTGGTGCTGAATGGACATTATTTCAGCCTAAAATAAAGCCATTTTTTTTTCCCAAAACACTCTTCTTTAATAAAATATTGCCAGTTGCAGTTTGTTGTTCAAGCTAAGTTTGCATCTTATTGTCTGTGACAGATATGACCATTGGTGCAACCAAATATTGTTTGTTACTGCAATTACAATTATTTTATTCATTGATCTGCCTTCAAGATGAAATATAAGGGTTGTCATGATACATTTGTCCCCAAGTGAGACTCACACTTGGTACTGATGAAAACATTACTAATTGCAGTACATAGCAGTAAAGTAAGGTATAGATTGTATGCAGGTGACGCTAAAAGCAGGATAATGTCACAGCCAGTGCCTTAATCATGTATGTACAGTAGTTCTGGTTGCGAGTGGTATCAGACCTCTTACAGGATCATTAACAGACAGTAAAAAACTGTTTCCAACGATACCTTGTGATAAATTGGTACCTATGTGCCAAAATATGGCCCATTCCACTATTGTATAATACTACTGTAGCTGCCCTTGTGTTGATCATTGCACTGTAATTGAATAACTCTTAGATGTAGAGGACCAGACAGCTTTTCTCTAAGCTCACAGAAATGTCTTAGCAAATGTGGTGGGTATTTAAGACTGATCACAACTAAGATTTGAACTCAGGAACACAAGGACAACATTGTGCTGCTCTACTGTCAATCTGATGAAAAATAGATTATTAGGGTTTATTTTCCTTGTGTAAAACAGGAACATTAATTAAAAAAAAAAAAAAAATCTTTGGATGGCAAGATTCCATCTGTCTCATGCTGTTGCTGTATTTTCTCATTTTCACCTGTCCTGGATTAACCTTCATTCACTGATCATAAACTAGGGAAAGATACATTTTCAACCCCACATGACCAAATTATGGTTTTATGCATTATAATTTCTTCTTACATCGTGTTGGGGTTAATTACATTTTTTAGAACCTTTTTGTGTTTGGGGTGGGGTTGTCTTGCAAATGTTCACATCGCAATGCAGAATATTCACTTAACCCGAACCTGATCTGAAGAAGATTATAGTCTTGCAGAAGCAGCATTCTGGACCAGTTGCACTATTCAGATTATTTTATTCATATTATTAATTGTTAGAATTAATAAAATATATATAATTAATATATATAATTTATACAGTCTATATAAAAATTACTACACAACATTTTCAGGAAGTTGGGTACTGTTTAAGCGAGGCATTAAAGAATGCCTTTTTTTCTGTCCCATTAGATTTTGGCTTGCTCTAAAGCAGCACAACACGTTTTTGTCCAAGGTGGCTTTCCATAGAGATCACTATGCGTGCGTGCACAAAATCAGGTTTGTTTGCTTTTTGCTGTCTAAAACTTTTAAATAGAGGCTCAATAGCTGCTGTGTTGATTCTGTGTTTAATATATATATATATATATATATATATATATTAATCTCACATATCACTTTTTCATTTGCCATTTTTTGAAACTGTTGCGCAAATTCTGGTGAGACAGTAAATAAGTGCAAGGTATTTTTGTCATTTGTAGTGAATATGAACATTAGATTTTTGTATCCGAATACGTCAAAAAATATTTGTTTGAATATTCAGATATTTGTCCCAGCACTATGTAATCCAGCGCTGGCAATGGAACGTGAAACAAGCAATGTGATTGGTCAAGCCAGGCTCCAGCTGTCCATATAGTGGATGGATACGGACAGTTGGAGCCTTGTCACATATAGTAGTCTTCGGCTGAAGGAACAGGAACTTCGCGTAACACTAGAACCACCGATATTTCGGACTACATACAATGTGCGGCTCCATTTTAAAACGGCTTCGATATGAAAATGAAAAACAAACAATCGGATACAACTAAATATTTTTATTTATGAACATCATACATAACATTTTCAGAGCAGAAACATTATTTACATTGAAAATAAAACTTTTTTTCTTATTTTTTCACAAAGAGCACATATACATAAACATGAAAAACTGTAATAAAATAAATTTTACGCAATAAACTTCTGTGTAAACAGGTGTAGAAAGCTGTATGCACATAAACAATTATAAAACATAAATAACTAGTTATAAAAATAGTATAAAACAAAAATCTAACAATGTAAATATAACTTATGCAACATGAAAGTGTGTGAAACAGAATTCAAAGGCTGGCTGTCTGTTCAGAGTTCTATTACAGCTTTATAAGTACAATCTACGCTGAAAACACGCTTTTCAACTGTACAAGGGCATTTGCCACAGACTTGCCTTTTCAAAACAGGCACAGACATCTAAAGTTCTGTTTTGACTGCATTTAGCAACCTGGCATTGTCTTTTATTCCGTGCGCCAATGGGCACAGCGCTAGTTGAAGGTTGAGGGGCAAAACCAAAGCATTGATGGCTGCCAGGTCCAAGACATTATAAAAAACAGACACAGGCCACCTGCGCGTACCACCTTTGACAGAATACAGCCGTGCCATTTGATCCAGTGTATCCACACCGTACTTCATTGCGTTGTAAAACGCAACAGTCTCTGGCTTTCGTTTAGCATCAGTCCCAGTGGTCACTGATCTGTGCAGAGCTTAGAATATGCACATTTTTAAAAAAAAATTTACACCGTCACACTCAGGGTGGCACAGTCGTTTTGCCTGAGAAATGTGGTGTAAATAATAATAATATATGATGTGTAGAATGACTTTCAACAGTGTTTCAAGCACTCAACAGGATTATAATACATCATTTCACAATGACGTTGATTTTATTACAAAGCCCAGACTAAATTGTCGGCTATACTGTATTGATTTCAATAATAGCGCTGGCAACTACACAACAATGTGTAGTTTGCACAGCGAAATAATACTGGGTTTTAGTTCCAAAACAATAAAAACAAAGGCAATGTCCAGGCACGGCTTCACATCCTTTCGCGGTCCTCCCATGCTGGTGGTGAATACACAGTGATTAGTGACTTGGTGCAGTAGTTGTAATCCGGGTTTTAATGCTGGCTTGACAGCGACAGCTCCCGGGTGTTTAGCTGTCTAATAATTACAAATAAACAGTTATAAACACAAAACAAAATACAGCACTCACAGTTATCTTATTTCTGTACTCCTTTTACAGGTCCATCCATAATCATAACAAAGGAACAGATTGCTTGGCCACATCCCCTGAAATACCCTTAGTCACGCCTCCTTCGGTGGCGAGTCCAATCACATATCCTCCAATCCGTGACTGACACATCACCTACCGCATTAAGGCGATGACTTCTGGTATTTTGGCTCCGCCCCCTTTCTGGATGGCTGACTTCCGACTGACCCTGGAATGAACTGTCAAACCATCCAGTCCGGGGCATACTGTTCTTGTTATACCGTGCCCTCAATGGTCGGGAGGGAGATTGTTGACTAGGATTCATTTGCTCTCTGTCGTGTATACTGCTGCTGCATTTTGTGACGTGTGTCTGTGTTAATTTAGTTTGACAGTTTATTAACGTTGTTAACCCTAAGTAGTGTCCATTGTTTTTGCCATTGTGATAGCCTGAAACAATAATCATTTATTATATATATATAATCATTTTCTGATATATGGCGAGAGTGGCAGTCCATATTTGCTTCATGAAACCATTCGTAATTCGTGACTTAGAAAGAAAAAAAAAACAAAAGTGAAGTGAGAGGAAGTTTGCTGGCAGCCGAGACCGACAGGAAGCAGAAATGACAGTCAGGACATGATCAGGAGGGAAATAAATATTGAAAATGGTGGTAGGAAGCATAACGGTGGCATTTTTTCTATTTAGAACATTGCATAAAAGCATTAAGACTCCAAGGTTGTGGTTAACAGGACAGAATCACACCTCTAAAGGATTAAAGGAACTGCCTTGTGTCATGCCTCATAACATCTTTAGGAGTGTGATTATCTCATATTAATCACACCCACTGTCATGTTGTAATGCTTAATTGAATGGAGCTGAAACAACTGTGACAGCTGTGACAATACCATAGATTTCCCTCTTATGGTAGTCACGGTAGTTTTCCTTTATCCTTCATTCTGTCTTGGGCAGGTAACTACAGTGCATTTACCACTTCATCAACAAATCTTTTAAAGTGATTCAGAAATAGATGCATCTGACCATTTAATTCTGGGCTGCCTTCTGCCCTATCATATTTTAAGATAAGGTTGAAATGATGGTATTTCTTTTCACAATGCTCTGCTGGCATACTATTACGATTATTGAGAGGAATGAGCACAATTCTCTAGTCATGCATGCTGCTTTTAGTCATGGACAGTAGAAAGCTCCATTTGCTAGTAGTAATAAGCAGTTTTTCAATTGAATATAAAATATGAAATATATTTTTAAAAACGCTGAAGCTTCACCATGTTGTATGCTTCCAATCAACACAAAAAGCCAATAAAAACAATCTATTACATCAATATGTTTCTTTTCCTGTCATAAAAAGAAAAAGTCTTTGTGGAGAACAATGCATTATGCTGCAAGTGAAGCTCTTTATTAGGTTGTGGAGGAAAATGAGCCATGAAAATAGATAGAAACACCTTCTTAATAGTTCTTGTGCAGATAATGTAGGCCAAAGACCATCAATAGCTATGCTTCATTTACTTTATGTCTCTAAAAAATTCAATCTTGTGTATGCTGATCTATTTTATGTTGGGATTTTGTTGGCAAAATAAACCATTATATTTGCAATGCATTGCTAATCTTTTTGCTGCTGCCAGAACAATATGCATTCAGTAATGAAGAGTGATGTGCTAAAATATTACATCAGCCCTTTATTGGCCTGTACATTTTACAGGCTACTTCACTGGAAAGGTCAATGTCTGTGACCAGTGGAAAGATAAGAGGAATACTACTGACTGCCTGGCTTCATTTTTATAGTACTAATAAACTAGCCTATTTTTAGCTAGGTCTAAAATCACAACCATAAATGTATTCAGCAAAAACACAGGCATAGTGTTTTTATTATTAGTTTTATGAATTTGTTTTTAAAATGCATGTCTCGCCTATTTAAATATTTTGGACAAAAATAACAAACTACTAAAGTATGCTAATTACTGGTTCTGGTATGCAAGAACAACATATATACTGTATCTCTCTCTCTCTCTCTATATATATATACACAGTCACCTCCAAAATTACTGGCACCCTTGATAAAGATGAGCAAAAAAGGCTGTATAAAATAAACAACTCAGGTAATGAGCTATATTTTATGCTCAAATATATGGGAAAACCATATTCTTTTATTCTAATACAATTGCTCAGAGAGTTTTTTTTATTAACTACTAAACAAATGTTCTCAAAAAGATAGGTGTCAGAATTATTGGCACCCCTAAAGATTCTTATAAATAAAATCAAACAAAATTAAATCTGCATTAACATTCTACTTCTTTAAGTTCATCTCAGTCTTACGGAACTGTATTGTGGCCTTCCATGGGTTCCTGTTTCACTAGGGTATAAAAATGAGGTAACACGCATATGAAATCCATTTGTCATCCATCACCATGGGGAAAGGCAAAGAACTCACAAATGAAAAGAGCCATATGGTTGCCGACCTTCATAAATCAAGCAATGGATACAAAACAACAGCTAAAAAACGAAATATACCACTTACCACTATTAGGGCAATAATTAAGAAGTTCAAAACCACAGGAACAGTGGTAAACATGCTTGGTAGGGGACGCAAGTGTATCTTGCCCCCACGCACAGTGAGGCAGATGGTTCAGGAAGTAAAGGGAAATACAAGGGCCACAGTTGGAGAATTACAGAACTTGGTTGCATCTTGGGGTCACCAAGTCTCCAAATCTACAATTAGATGCCACCTCCATGCCAATAGGCTATTTGGAAGGGTTGCCAGAAAAAGCCATTATTGAGAGCAACCAACAAACGTAAGTGCCTGGAGTTTGATAAACAGCATTGGCACTTCGATTGGAACCGGGTGCTATGCTCAGATGAGACGAAAACAGCTCTTCGGCCACGCACACCAGCGGTGGGTTTGGTGACGAAAGAAGGCTGCGTGTGCAGAAAAGAACCTACCTACTGTAAAATATGGCGCTGGATCTTTGATGTTATGGGGCTGTTTTGGTTCCACTGGTCCTGGGGCCCTTGTTAAGGTCAACGGCACCATGAACTCTACCCAGTACCAGGACATTTTAGCCAAAAACCTGGTTGCAAGTGGATCTTCCAGCAAGACAATGACCCCAAGCACACATCAAAATCCACAAAGAAATGATTAATTGACCACAAAAGCAACATTTTGCAGTGGCCATCTCAGTTTCTGGACTTGAACCCCATTGAAAACCTGTGATTTCAATTGAAGCGGGCAGTCCATAAGTGCAGACCAAAGGATATCAAGGATCTGGAAAGATTCTGTATGGAGGAATGGTCTAAGATCCCTCCCAATGTGTTCTCCAATCTCATTAAACATTATAGAAGAAGACTCAGTGTCTTTATCCTTGCAAGGGGAGGGTGCACAAAGTACTGAAAACAAGGGTGCCAATAATTGTGACACTTCATTTTTTTTGGAACTAAATTTGTAATTTGGGAAATGTGTAATTTTGGTTGATTCCATTGAATCATTAAAAAAGTCAAATATATTCCACATGTTGAAGTTATATACTGTATATATATTTATTATAAGTACCAGTTATATCACTTTACCATTTATATGTGGCTATTTCTACAAGAATCACAGGACTGTGGCACTATTTAGACAGCCAAATAAAAAAGTTGAGTTTTAAATCTAACCATTAAAGTATGGATTGTCTTTACACTCTAAATGACAATAGGAAACGTTGTGGAGCATAATGGTAAAAGTGCCCTGGCAAAACATCACTTTACACAGAATAAGAACAATGAGAAGGCCAGAGTTTGTTGATTTTAAACTACAACCAGGACACTATGAGTAAACAAATATTTTAAAAAAGAGTGCATTTTGATAATAATGCAAACCTTACTGGGTACCAGTGCAAAGATCCAAGGTCTGAATAACAGATATTTGGCTTGACTAAACATTCTGAAATTATTATTTTCAATCAGCAGCAATCTGTTGTGTGTCTCGAGAGCCAGCGGTAAAAAATAGATTAATGGTCATTAAATGACAATTTAGGAACAGTGAGTTTCCATATTTAGAATGTTTTTGTACATATATTTACATTACCTACAAATTATAATTTTACATATAAAATAAACTTATTATCTTCAGTTTTTACTGTCTGCTTTACTTTGCACGATCTGTACTCCATCCAAAAGCCATGCCTTAAGTCAGAGCGACCAAATGTGGTCTGCAGGGTAAATTTGAAAGGTTCATTCTTTTCACATTCACAAGTAATTCTCTTAGATACAAAATAATGCCCTTTGGTTTGACAGTGATTTAGGTGGCATATTTAATCAGGGATATTACAAGTCTACGCTATGACACATTGCCAAGTGAAGTCTCACATAAGCTTTTGAATGCTGTCTACCTGTTTTCTACTGCTCTGCAATGTCATTATGAGTGTACAGATCTCCTGGACACAGCATGAAGAGTACCTGCAGTTATTAAAATGGCCAAACAAGACTGTAAACTCATATTCTCTCTGCTTGTATTTTTACTCTAAGATGTGTATGTCACTTTCCAATAGAACATTATCAATCATTTTGTTTTTCCCTCTACCATGGGAAATGTCCATGGTTAAGTTGCAGTAATCAAAAGGGTGCTTCACAATACAGCTCGTTTCCTAAGGGACTAAGGGCTAATAGGGAAACCTGTACAATATTGTAAATATGAATATATTCATTGATATTTTGAAATTCTAATTAGAAATGTGCAATTTGTCACAACAGTTACAACATGTGTGTGTGTGTATATATATATATATATATATATATATATATATATATATATACACACACATATATATATATATATATATATATATATATATAAAGGGAAGCATTTATCTATTCTCGTATCATCAGTGCCTAACAAATTAAATCAGTTGAGATTGCAGCCTAGAGCATCCTGTTAGGCTTTGCATTTACCTTTGAATATAGCCTACTTCTCAAGGTCTTCTGTGCATACTACTGATTGTATAGAACTGGATTAAGAATCTTTAATTCTCCTACTTGACTTAACTGTGTTGCCAGTCAGGGAGAGCTGGGCACATAAACCCCATCAGTAGACATACCTCTGTGCATTCCTGACCCAGAGCAGCAGACATACTCAGTACAATTTCTGGCTCTCAGCAGCAGACTTGCCTCAGTGAAATTACTTCATAGCAGCTTGCACTGCAGATAACACTGACTCTAAGGGACATAGTCTTTACTTGCCTAATTAAAGTTGCATTATCCCATTACTCAAACTGAAGTGTTAGTCTCCATATTTACATTATTTTATATAGCACATCTAGTATTTACTAGCTATCGATATCTAAGAGCCAACTTCCCAATGTTTCGGTATGTTTAACTTACCTTTGTCAAGGGAAAGTGTGTTTGAAAACAAACATTTATAGGCTTTTGATGCCATGGTAATCACACATTTATTTCTCTTTAAATCTAATGTCTTTGTGATGTCATTCACTATATAGCAAATGATGTAACAATCTACTGTTCCTTCTATTTAAACCTTAAGGGATCATGGTATCTAGTCTATCTATCCATTTATTTTCTTTTATTATTCTATACTGCATATTATCTAATTTATTTTTTTCTAAAACCACAAACTTTAGGTCATCCTTGGTGTGTTTGTTTCTTGTAAAGTGGTTCATTTACTTTTTTATTCTTATTCCTATATAGGTGGTTCTGTATTCTTTTATATGTTGACTGGTGAAATTTGTGAACCAGGGCTTTGCTATTTCCTAATTTCACCTGTCTATCATCATTGACTCCCTATTTAGACCCAGTCACAGCTCAGCTCTTTCTCTTGCATAGCTTTTTTCCTCCTCACTTTTTTCATATGCTGCGTGTCTCTGTGTCGTGATTCTCACTTCCTCGACCTACAGTTCCCATAACTCTACAGGTTCTTCGT